>NC_072423.2:29936071-30578035 GCF_028878055.3 Symphalangus syndactylus | reverse complement strand
TCTGCTTCCAGTATTAGCTGCCTTCATCCTTCCACATAAACCCGATGCCCTAGAAAGATTACTTCCTCGCCCCTTCAATGCATCACCTTCTGTGCCATCCCTCAACTTCTGTTCTGGCTGTCCCATTTGGCATCACTCCTGAAATGCAATGTATGATTCAAGGTTCATCTTCAATACTTTATGCCCAATGAAGTCCTTCCTATTCACCCCCTACTTTCCTATCCTCCAGATTCCCAACAGGAAACGGGGTAAATTCTCATGGATTCCTGAAGTGTAGTATATAGGTCAGTATAGATCAGGAATAAGAATATATAAAATCTGCTTATAAGAGCTTAATCAATTCTTAATACATTCTTGTTAAAGTGAAGTGAAATATGTTTGGGAAAGCCACATTTCTCACTCTCTCTTTTTTTTAAAGATAGGTAGGTCTCTATCTGAAGGTATGCTTTCTCAGTTTATGATCTTGTCCTTCTTTCTGCTGAAAAATTGAAATGCAAGAGGATTCTGGCTTGGCAGATGAGGCCTGCCACACTGGGGTCAGAAAGATCCTGTTTTCCTGAAAGCTTTTATTTCCTAAACTGGAAAGTATGGGTTTCTGTACACAAAAAGACTTTACTTATTTAAAAACACTTCACAATTATCAATATATAATTCAGATTTCAAAAAGAGAAATGCAGGCTGAATTGAAGAATACATTTAACAGAAAAAAAATGTTACTTTCAGGTATAAAAGAAAAAGGGGCCATCTGCTATGCAGAGGTGCTTATCAGCATTTACCGTGGTGACTAAAAAATCTGTAGAAAATTCATAATGAGACAGAATAACTCAACTAGGCATTTAAAGATCTCATTTATTCAACTATGTCATAGAGACCTTAAGTAACTTGTTTAAATAAATAGGCAATGATGGTTTTAAACGATCAAAGCTTTTTGCTCATAATTATCTACTTATGTTGAGTAGTCTTTTAAAAATTAGCTTATATCCTTTCTTGTTGACATCCTTTGTACACTGTATACTTGTCTTTTTTATGAAGAAAAAATCAACCATAAAGATAAATTTAGTCTAATATCATTTGAGTGATTTGTCTTACCAATTAAAGAGTTTTGAATCAATAATGTTTTATGGAAGTACACCTGGAAACATGATATGACATGGAAACCCATCTGAAACTTTACTTTATGTTTTCCTCTGTCACTTAGATAGAGAAAAATTTTTACAGCACATTCATTCACTCAGGTAACCTTGGAGACCCAATGGTGAAGTAGAATATCCAAGGCATCATTGTCGAGATGGTCTGAAGGCTGGCATGCTCCATTACCTCACAGGAAATTGACTATAGGTGCTGCTCGGGGAAGAGGCAAATTAAAAAATAATAAGAGAATTTCTTTTTCTGGCTAAGAAGGAATCAGGGATCAGGTTTACCCTACTGCCTCAAACAGTAAAAAACAAAGCAAACCAATATGAAAACCCTGACAAAATAGATAAAACAATGGTTTTCAAAACACTGGATAACAGATAATTAAAGACAGTTTAAAACAAATTAAATATGCCTGCTTTACAATTGCTTCAGAATACCTCCCTGAGAGAGTTTCTAGGTTTCAGCGCAGGAAGAGAACCCAACCAGAGCCTAGCAGTGTCTCTTAAGTTGAAGGAGGCAGAGCTGAGCAACCAAGGAGGGCAAGAGGTTTAGATTACACAGAGTAGAGTATGGGAAAGGAGAGAGCTGCACAGAGAAGTAACTCCAGAGCTCTGCAGAGGGCTCCCCGCTTAAACAGTCAGCTGAATGCTGATCAGACCTCATGTGTGAGGAGGCTACTCACGGCCTTGAAAAAGTTCTCCTGAAATGATTACCGATAATGATGCCCCACACTCATACAGAGTTGACAGTACTACTTGTTCTCATCAACCAGACTAGAGAGTCTCATGATTCACATGGTGCTGGGGGAATAAACAGAGGGATCTTGCCTCAGTAGTTGAGAATAATTAACCTCAGAATTAATACTGCTAAAGTCCTGCCTAACAAATATTAGAAGACCAGAAAAAATGAAGTTGTTTCCAAATAATTTAACTATGTTGCAGAACAAAACTCACAAATATTTATAGAAATAAAAAAATTCAGTGCCTAAGAAGTAAATTTAATATGGCATTCAATCAAAAATCACTAGATAAACACACACACACAAATATAACCACTGATAAGGAGAAAAAAATAAATTAATTCAAACAGAAGCAAAACTGATGCAAACATTAAAATTAGCTAACAAGGACAGTAAAAGTTATTATAACTACATTCCATAAGTTTACTAAGTAGATAAAAAGTTAACTAGCGACAAAGATATTTGAACTTGTTCATGTACAAATGTCTGCATCACTATTAACAATGTCTGAGATGAAAAATACACTGAATCAGACCTTGCAGAAGAAAAAAAAAGATTAGTGAACTTGAAGACATAGTGATAGAAAGTATTAAAATGAAAAACAGAGAGATGTCAGAATGTTTAAAAACGAATAGAGCATCAATGAACTGTGGGAAAATTTTAAGTGACCTCATATAGACATAAAGGGAGATCCCAAAGGGGGAGGACAAAATTATTAGAAAAAATAATGGCTGAAAGTTTTCCAAATTTGGTAAAAACTATTATCCTAAAGATCCAAGAAGCTCAATGAACCTCAAGCATAAGAAATACAGAAAAAGGGGGTGGAGCCAAGATGGCCGAATAGGAACAGCTCTGGTCTCCAGCTCCCAGCCCCAGCGACACAGAAGACGGGTGATTTCTGCATTTCTGCTTGAGGTACCGGTTTCATCTCACTAGGGAGTGCCTAACAGTGGGTTCAGGACAGTCGGTGAAGCGCACTGTGCGCGAGCCGAAGCAGGGCGAGGCATTGCCTCACTCGGGAAGCGCAAGGGGTCAGGGAGTTCCCTTTCCTAGTCAAAGAAAAGGGAAACAGACGGCACCTGGAATATCAGGTCAGTCCCGTCCTAATACTGCGCTTTTCCAACGGGCCTGGAAAACGGCACACTAGGAGATTGTGTCCCGCACCTGGCTCGGAGGGTCCTATGCCCACGGAGTCTCGCTGATTGCTAGCACAGCAGTCTGAGATCACGCTGCAAGGCGGCAGCGAGGCTGGGGGAGGGGTGCCCGCCATTGCCCAGGCTTGCTTAGGTAAACAAAGCAGCCAGGAAGCTCGAACTGGGTGGAGCCCACCACAGCTCAAGGAGGCCTGCCTGCCTCTGTAGGCTCCACCTCTGGGGGCAGGGCACAGACAACCAAAAACTCAGCAAGAACCTCCACAGACTTAAATGGCCCTGTCTGACTGACAGCTTTGAAGAGAGTAGTGGTTCTCCCAGCACGCAGCTGGAGATCTGAGAACGGACAGACTGCCTCCTAAAGTGGGTCCCTCACCCCTGAGCAGCCTAACTGGGAGGCACCCCCCCAGTAGGGACAGACTGACACCTCATTCAACCGGGTACTCCTCTGAGACAAAACTTTCAGAGGAACTATCGGACAGCTGAATTTGTGGTCTCACGAAAATCTGCTGTTCTGCAGCCACCGGTGCTGACACCCAGCCAAACAGGGTCTGTAGTGGACCTCTAGTAAACTCCAACAGACCTGCAGCTGAGGGTCTTGTCTGGTAGAAGGAAAATTAACAAACAGAAAGGACATCCACACCAAAAACCCATCTGTACATCACCATCATCGAAGACAAAAAGTAGACAAAACCACAAAGATGGGGAAAAAACAGACCAAAAAAACTGGAAACTCTAAAAAACAGAGCACCTCTCCTCCTCCAAAGGAACGCAGTTCCTCACCAGCAACGGAACAAAGCTGGATGGAGGATGACTTTGATGAGTTGAGAGAAGAAGGCTTCAGACAATCAAACTACTCTGAGCTACGAGAGGAAATTCAAAACAATAGCAAAGAAGTTAAAAACTTTGAAAAAAAATTAGAAGAATGGATAACTAGAATAGCCAATGGAGAGAAGGGCTTAAAGGAGATGATGGAGCTGAAAGCCAAGTTTCGAGAACTACGCGAAGAATGCAGAAGCCTCAGTAGCAGATGCGATCAACTGGAAGAAAGGGTATCGCTGATAGAAGATGAATGAAATGAAGAGAGAAGGGAAGTTTAGAGAAAAAAGAATAAAAAGAAATGAACAAAGCCTCCAAGAAATTTGGGACTATGTGAAAAGACCAAACCTACGTCTGATTGGTGTACCTGAAAATGATGGGGAGAATGGAACCAAGTTGGAAAACACTCTGCAAGATATTATCCCGGAGAACTTCCCCAATCTAGCAAGGCAGGCCAGCATTCAGATTCAGGAAATACAGAGAACGCCACAAAGATACTCCTCGAGAAGGGCAACTCCAAGACACATAATTGTGAGATTCACCAAAGTTGAAATGAAGGAAAAAATGTTAAGGGCAGCCAGAGAGAAAGGTCAGGTTACCCACAAAGGGAAGCCCATCAGACTAACAGCTGATCTCTCAGCAGAAACTCTACAAGCCAGAAGAGAGTGGGGGCCGATATTCAACATTCTTAAAGAAAAGAATTTTCAACCCAGAATTTCCTATCCCGCCAAACTAAGCTTCATAAGTGAAGGAGAAATAAAATACTTTACAGACAAGCAAACGCTGAGTGATTTTGTCACCACCAGGCCTGCCCTAAAAGAGCTCCTGAAGGAAGCACTAAACATGGAAAGGAACAACCGGTACCAGCCCCTGCAAAAACATGCCAAATTGTAAAGACCATCGAGGCTAGGAAGAAACTATAGCAACTAACGAGCAAAATAACCAACTAATAGCATAATGACAGGATCAGATTCACACATAACAATATTAACGTTAAATGTAAATGGGCTAAATGCTCCAATCAAAAGACACAGACTGGCAAACTGGATAAGGAGTCAGGACCCATCAGTGTGCTGTATTCAGGAAACAAATCTCACGTGCAGAGACACACAGAGACTCAAAATAAAGGGATGGAGGAAGATCTATCAAGCAACTGGAAAACAAAAAAAGGCAGGGGTTGCAATCCTAGTCTCTGATAAAATAGACTTTAAACCAACAAAGATCAAAAGAGACAAAGAAGGCCATTACATAATGGTAAAGGGATCAATTCAACAAGAAGAGATAACTATCCTAAATATATATGCACCCAACACAGGAGCACCCAGATTCATAAAGCAAGTCCTCAGTGACCTACAAAGGGACTTAAACTCCCACACAATAATAATGGGAGATTTTAACACCCCACTGTCAGCATTAGACAGATCAACGAGACAGAAAGTTAACAAGGATATCCAGGAATTGAACTCAGCTCTACATAAAGTGGACCTAATAGACATCTACAGAACTCTCCATCCCAAATCAACAGAATATACATTTTTTTCAGCACCACAGCACACCTATTCCAAAATTGACCACATAGTTGGAAGTAAAGCTCTTCTCAGCAAATGTAAAAGAACAGAGATTATAACAAACTGTCTCTCAGACCACAGTGCAATCGAACTAGAACTCAGGATTAAGAAACTCAGTCAAAACCGCTCAACTACATGGAAACTGAACAACCTGCTCCTGAATGACTATTGGGTACATAATGAAATGAAGGCAGAAATAAAGATGTTCTTTGAAACCAACGAGAACAAAGACACAACATACCAGAATCTCTGGGACACGTTCAAAGCAGTGTGTAGAGGGAAATTTATAGCACTAAATGCCCACAAGAGAAAGCAGGAAAGATCCAAAATGGACACCCTAACATCACAATTAAAAGAACTAGAAAAGCAAGAGCAAACACATTCAAAAGCTAGCAGAAGGCTAGAAATAACTAAAATCAGAGCAGAACTGAAGGAAATAGAGACACAAAAAACCCTTCAAAAAATTAATGAATCCAGGAGCTGGTTTTTTGAAAAGATCAACAAAATTGATAGACCGCTAGCAAGACTAATAAAGAAGAAAAGAGAGAAGAATCAAATAGATGCAATAAAAAACGAAAAAGGGGATATCACCACCGATCCCACAGAAATACAATCTACCATCAGAGAATACTACAAACACCTCTATGCAAATAAACTAGAAAATCTAGAAGAAATGGATAAATTCCTCGACAAATACACCCTCCCAAGACTAAACCAGGAAGAAGTTGAATCTCTGAATAGACCAATAACAGGTTCTGAAATTGTGGCAATAATCAATAGCTTACCAACCAAAAAGAGTCCAGGACCTGATGGATTCACAGCTGAATTCTACCAGAGGTACAAGGAGGAACTGGTACCATTCCTTCTGAAACTATTCCAATCGATAGAAAAAGAGGGAATCCTCCCTAACACATTTTACGAAGCCAGCTTCGTCCTGATACCAAAACCTGGCAGAGACATAACCAAAAAAGAGAATTTCAGACCAATATCCTTGATGAACATTGATGCAAAAATCCTCAATAAAATACTGGCAAACCGAATCCAGCAGCACATCAAAAAGCTTATCCACCATGATCAAGTGGGCTTCATCCCTGGGATGCAAGGCTGGTTCAACATACGCAAATCAATAAATGTAATCCAGCATATAAACAGAACCAAAGACAAAAACCACATGATTATCTCAATAGATGCAGAAAAGGCCTTTGACAAAATTCAACAACCCTTCATGCTAAAAACTCTCAATAAATTAGGTATTGATGGGACGTATCTCAAAATAATAAGAGCTATCTATAACAAACCCACACCCAATATCATACTGAATGGGCAAAAACTGGAAGCATTCCCTCTGAAAATTGGCACAAGACAGGGATGCCCTCTCTCACCGCTCCTATTCAACATAGTGCTGGAAGTTCTGGCCAGAGCAATCAGGCAGGAGAAGGAAATAAAGGGTATTCAATTAGGAAAAGAGGAAGTCAAATTGTCCCTGTTTGCAGATGACATGATTGTATATCTAGAAAACCCCATTGTCTCAGCCCAAAATCTCCTTAAGCTGATTAGCAACTTCAGCAATGTCTCAGGATACAAAATTAATGTACAAAAATCACAAGCATTCTTGTACACCAATCACAGACAAACAGAGAGCCAAATCATGAGTGAACTCCCATTCACAATTGCTTCAAAGAGAATAAAATACCTAGGAATCCAACTTACAAGGGATGTGAAGGACCTCTTCAAGGAGAACTACAAACCACTGCTCAATGAAATAAAAGAGGATACAAACAAATGGAAGAACATTCCATGCTCATGGGTTGGAAGAATCAATATCGTGAAAATGCCCATACTGCCCAAGGTAATTTATAGATTCAATGCCATCCCCATCAAGCTACCAATGACTTTCTTCACAGAATTGGAAAAAACTACTTTAAAGTTCATATGGAACCAAAAAAGAGCCCGCATCGCCAAGTCAATCCTAAGCCAAAAGAACAAAGCTGGAGGCATCACGCTACCTGACTTTAAACTATACTACAAGGCTACAGTAACCAAAACAGCATGGTACTGGTACCACAACAGAGACATAGATCAATGGAACAGAACAGAGCCCTCAGAAATGATGCCGCATAGCTACAACTATCTGATCTTTGACAAACCTGACAAAAACAAGAAATGGGGAAAGGATTCCCTATTTAATAAATGGTGCTGGGAAAACTGGCTAGCCATATGTAGAAAGCTGCAACTGGATCCCTTCCTTACACCTTATACAAAAATTAATTCAAGATGGATTAAAGACTTATATGTTAGACCTAAAACCATTAAAATCCTACAAGAAAACCTAGGCAATACCATTCAGGACATAGGCGTGGGCAAGGACTTCATGTCTAAAACACCAAAAGCAATGGCAACAAAAGCCAAAATCGACAAATGGGATCTCATTAAACTAAAGAGCTTCTGCACAGCAAAAGAAACTATCATCAGAGTGAACAGGCAACCTACACAATGGGAGAAAATTTTTGCAACCTACTCATCTGACAAAGGACTAATATCCAGAATCTACAATGAACTCAAACAAATTTACAAGAAAAAAACAAACAACCCCATCAAAAAGTGGGCAGAGGACATGAACAGACACTTCTCAAAAGAAGACATTTATGCAGCCAAAAAACACATGAAGAAATGCTCCTCATCACTGGCCATCAGAGAAATGCAAATCAAAACCACAGTGAGATACCATCTCACACCAGTTAGAATGGCCATCATTAAAAAATCAGGAAACAACAGGTGCTAGAGAGGATGTGGAGAAATAGGAACACTTTTACACTGTTGGTGGGACTGTAAACTAGTTCAACCATTGTGGAAGTCAGTGTGGCGATTCCTCAGGGATCTAGAACTAGAAATACCGTTTGACCCAGCCATCCCATTACTGGGTATATACCCAAAGGACTATAAATCATGCTGCTATAAAGACACATGCACACGTGTGTTTATTGCGGCACTATTCACAATAGCAAAGAGTTGGAAGCAACCCAAATGTCCAACAACGATAGACTGGATTAAGAAAATGTGGCACATATACACCATGGAATACTATGCAGCCATAAAAAATGATGAGTTCGTGTCCTTTGTAGGGACATGGATGAAACTGGAAAACATCATTCTCAGTAAACTATCGCAAGGACAAAAAACCAAACACCGCATGTTCTCACTCATAGGTGGGAATTGAACAATGAGAACTCATGGACACAGGAAGGGGAACATCACGCTCCGGGGACTGTTGTGGGGTGGGGGGAGGGGGGAGGGACAGCATTAGGAGATACACCTAATGCTAAATGATGAGTTAATGGGTGCAGGAAATCAACATGGCACATGGATACATATGTAACAAACCTGCACATTGTGCACATGTACCCTAAAACCCTAAAGTATAATAAAAAAAAAAAAAAGAAATACAGAAAAACAATACCAAAGCATATCACAATCAGATTGCTCAAAAACAGTGATAATGAGAAAAATCTAAAAGGCAGGCAGAAGGGGAGGAAAACACATCACACACTGAAGAACAAAGATAAGAATGACAGCGGACTTCTCATCTAAAATAATACAATTGAAAAGATAAAGGGGAAAAATTCTCTCAAGTATTAAAAGAAAACAAATTGTCAACCTTGACTTCCATATCCAGTAAAAATATTTTTCAAATTTAAAGGTACACTAAATACATTTTAAACATATAAAAGCTGAAAGAATTAATCTACCTCAGACCTGCACTAAAAGAAAGTCCTTCAGACAGAAAGAAAATGATACCAGATGCAAATATGGATCTAAACAAAGGAATGAGGAGCACTGGAAATGGCATCTACATTGGTAAATATATAAATGTTTTATAAATGGAAATACATCCCATGCTCATGGATTAGAGGAATCAATATGAAAATGACCATATTCCCCAAAGCAATATAAACATTTGATGCAGTTATCAAAATACCAGTATCATTTTCACAGAAAAAGAAAAAAAATCCTTAGATTTATATAAAACAAAAAAAGAACCCGAATAGCCAAAGCAATTCTAGACAAAAACAATAAATAGGGAGGCACCACATTATCTGACTTCGAATTATACTACAAAGCTATAGTTACCAAAACAGCATGGAATTGGTATAAAAGTAGATACACAGACCAATAGAACAAAATATAGAATGCAGAAGTAAAACCAAATACTTAAAACCAGCTGAACTTTGACAAAGCATACAAAAACATAAATTGAGGAAAGGATATCCTATTCAATAAATGGTGTTGGGAAAACTGCAGCGCCACATGTAGAAGAATGAAACTGCATCCCTATCTTTCACTACATATAAAAATCAACTCAAGAGGGATCAAAGACTTAAATCTAAGATCTGAAACCATAAAAGATCTAGAAGAAAACTTAGAAAAAACTCTTCTGGACATTGGCTGAAATAAAGAATTTATGACTAAGACCGTAAAAGCAAATGCAACAAAACCAAAACTTTATAAAATGGGAGCTAATTGAACTAAAAACTTTCTATATAGCAAATAAATAACCACCAGAGTAAACAGACAACCTGTAGAATGGGAAAAAATATTTGCAAGCTGTGTGTCTAACAAAGGACTAATATCTAGAATCTACAAGGAACTCAAACAAATCAGAAAGAAAAAAAACACAAATAATCCCATCAAAAAGTGGACAAATGGCATAGACATTTCTCAAAAGAAGATACACAAATGGCCAAACATATGAAAATATATGATAAAATGCTCAACATCACTAATCATCAGGGAACACAAACTAAAACCACAATGAGATATTACCTTACCCCAGCCAGAGTAGTCATTATTAAAAAGTCAAAAAACAACAGATGTTGGTGTGGGTGTGGTGTAAAGGAAATGCTTATACACTGCTGGTGGGAATGTAAACTAGTACAACATCTTTCTTTCTTTCTTGAAACAGAATCTCACTCTCACTCAATCGCCCAGGCTGGAGTGCAGTGGCATGATCTCAGCTCACTGCAACCTCCACCTCCTGGGTTAAAGTAATTCTTCTGCCTCAGCCTCCCTAGTAGCTAGGACTACAGGCAAGTGTCACCACGCCCAGTTAATTTTTGTATTTTCAGTACAGACAGGGTTTCACCATATTGGCCAGGCTGGTCTCAAACTCCTGACCTTGTGATCTGCCGGCCTCAGACTCCCAAAGTGCTGGAATTACAGGCGTGAGCCACTGCACTCAGCCCAGAGATTTCTTAAAGGACTAAAAGTAGATCTACCATTCAATCCAGCAATTCCACTACTGGGTTTCTACCCAAAGGAAAAGAAGTCATTATATCAAAAAGACCCCTGCATGCATATGTTTTTCACAGCAAAATTCACAATTGCAAAGATATGGAAACAACTTAAGTGCCCATCAACTGATTAGTGCATTAAAAAATGTAGTCTATACATGCCGTGGAATACTACTCAGCCATTAAAAATCATGAAATAATGTCTTTTGCAGGAACTTGGATGGAGTATGAAGTTGGAGGCCATTATTCTAAGAGAAGTAACTCAGGAATGGAAAACCAAATACCTAATGTTCTCACTTATACCTAATGTGCTCACTTATAAGTAGGAGCTAAGCTATATATATGCAAAGCCGTTCCAAGTGGTATAATGGACTTTGGAGATTCGGAAGGGAGGAGGGTGGGAGGGAAAAGAAGGATAAAAAACTACATATTGGGTACAATGTACACTACTTGGGCGATGGGTGCACTAAAATTTCAGGCTTGGCTATTATACAATTCATCCATGTAACCAAAAACCACTTGTACCACAAAAGCTATTGAAATACAAAATATATAAATATATAATATATGTGTTTTAGTTAATATTTAAATCACTTTAAATGATAAATGATTAAAGAAAAATAATTCAGTGTGGGGTTATAACATATCTAAAAGTGAAAGTATGACAGCAGAAGCACAAAGTTAGGGAAAGAATATGCTAATAAGATTCTAGTATTATATGTGAAGTGGTATAATATAATTTGAATATTTGCACTTGTATAATATAACTTGGTAAGTTAAAGATATATGGCAGATATTTAAACCCTAAAACAACCACTAAAATAACAAAGAGTTATAGATAATAGGTCAACAAAGAATATAACAATAAATTATTTTTGAACAATAAATTGTTTTGAAAAAAATTTTTATGGAGAAAGAAGTTCCCCCCCAAAAAAACCCCAAAAAACAAGTGGGATAGATTTAAACTCAATCACATAAAGACTCATGTTAAATGTAATTGGTCCAAATACCTCAGTTAAAATGCAGAGGTTGGCCAGGCGCGGTGGTTCACGCCTGTAATCCCAGCACTTTGGGAGGCCAGGCAGGTGGATCATGAGGTCAGGAGATCGAGACTATCCTGGCTAACATGGTGAAACCCCGTCTCTACTAAAAACACAAAAACAAAATTAGCCCGGTGTGGTGGCGGGCGTCTGTAGTCCTAGCTACTCGGGAGGCTGAGATGGGAGAATGGCGTGAACCCAGGAGGCGGAGCTTGCAGTGAGCTGAGATCAGGCCACTGCACTCCAGCCTGGGCAACAGAGCGAGACTCCATCTCAAAAAAAAAATAATGCAGAAGTTTTAAAATTGGATTGAAAAAAAATCTCAACTATATGCTGCCTATAAGAAAGGCACTTTAAATATGAAGACAAATAATAGTAAAAGGGAGGAAAATTATATACCATGCTAAGACTTATCAAAAGAAAGCTGGAATCTACTTATCTACTTACCAAAAGACAACATAGATTTCAGAGCAAATAATTTTATTAGGGATAATGACATTATTTTATTGTAATAGAAGGGTCAATTCCTCAAGAAGGTATAGCAACACATATATTCTGTGTGATGGTTAATTTTATGTGCCAACTTGACTGGGTCATAGAATGCCTAGATACCTGGTTAAACATCATTCCTGAGTGTGCCTGTGAGAGTGTTTTTAGAATAGATTAATGTTTGTATTGGTGAACTTAGTAAAGCAGATGGCCTTCTCCAGTGGAGATGGGCCTCATTCAATCTGTTGAGAGCCGGGGTAGACTAAAAAGATGGAGAAAAGATGAATTTATGCTCTGCCTGACTGCTTGAGCTGGTACTTCTGGTTTTCAGGCCTTCAGACTAGGACATGAATCTACACCATGAGCTCAGAGGCTCTTAGGCCTTCAAGCTATACCACCTTTCCTGACCCTCGAGCTTGCAGACAGCAGTATGGGCTCAGTTTCTCCGGAAAACCCTAACTATCACCTTATGTGTTAGAACAATTTCCGTCAGTCTGAGGTCCTCTGTTTCCTGCTACCATATCTGAGCTGTTGATGCTTATACAGTACCAATGCATACTGTGTCAGGTCCTTGGATCTTCAATGTTGACTGTGCATCTAGGAACCTATCACTTTATATGGTCCTTGTTTCTCTGTTTATGCAGGTTGCTTGTAAGAAGAAAGAGTTCCTCTTCCTTCCTATTTGCCTATACCCTTTAAAGCAAGGATTTCTTGGCACTATTTCTGTGCCATACTCAGTGGCATGAAAATTATGCCACTCTTAAGCACAAAGTAGGACAAAAAATGTGGTTGTCTATAGGCCTATTAGCCAAAACCCACTAACCATTTCTTCTTTATGATTTGTCCCCTCTTCAGAAGTCTACCATGGGCACAGAGATCAGGTTCCCAAGCTCTCAGAGATCACACACTTTAGTCTTCACCTCTCCTGGGGATTTTTTTTTAAGAAAGAAAAAAAAGACACACAGAGAGAGAGAGAGAGAGAGAGATTGTATGTCTCCATGTGTTGAGAGGTGGCATAGCTGTTCTCAAATGTTTTCTCTATGCCTCTTGATTCCCTGTTGCTTTTGAAACACAAAGATAAAATGTGCATCCTTTTTTATTTTATTTCATTTTATTTTATTTTTTGCTTTTTACTCTATTATATCCTACCTTGAGATAATAGGGAAAAAATCTAGTGTCTTGAATAGAAGATAAGAAAGGAAAACTAGAAAGACCATGAGAATGAAATGACATAATTATGTAAAAAAAAAGATACATATGCATAGACTATTCCTATTTCTTCATTTGATGGCCATCATAAAAATGAATATTTTATAATTGCAGTCTCATCAGATATACTTTAAAGATCCAAACCATTGCAAACACACATCTCAAGATAAAAAATATGATTTAATGGGAAATCGGGACTAAATGGCACCAAAAAGTAACTGGGCAGGTGGATGCTGTGTTGGAAACTCTCTCACATACTGCTGCCACCTTCTTCAACCACAACATTCTAAAATATACATCAACACAAGGCCTTCAAAAGTTGGCAGACTATTGTAAGGCAAGTTACTTGGAAATAAATATAGATATACTTTTAAAAGGTTTCATATGCCTTTTTGCATTATTCAAAAAATGTGAAATTAATTCTACATAAAATAAGAGGTGGAAATATACATAAAAGGTTAAATAACAGCACCAGGAAGAATATGATGAAATGCCAAGTGAATGATATAGACCATTTTTCTCAAATGGGAGCACAGAAAACCCTGAGCATCCACAACTTCTTTAAGAAATGTAGAATTTTGTTTAACTACTTCAGTACCTGATTTTTAATTTAAGTTTACAAATGCATGTATGATTATAAATGTATCTTCCAAGTGAAGGTCAACTGACAGCACAACTTACTGTATAAATGCAGATTTCACAGAAGTCCAAATGGAGAAACCTAAAGGTAGAATTGAGTCATAAAATATACATGATAATATTGTCATGGAGACTCAAAAGGCTTTGCATGGCAGGATGATATCTTCACCACAACCATAAGCATTCAAGGAAGTCCCATTCCGACTCTAGGTGTCATTGGATTAGTTACCCATTTAATGCAGGTTTCTATAACACTGTCATGTGATCCTTCTTTCCAAGTGAACAAGTCAGTATTCCAGAGAGATCAAGGGACATTGCATTAAAGTTGAGTTGTTAAGTAATGGACGTGATTATCTTAATTATCAAATAAAGCTTTGATGTTACCAATGCTAGTTTCATTGCTTGTAGTTAATAGGCATTCTCTGTATAAATAGTATTAAAGTTACACCACAAAAGCGATTTAAGTTATAAGTAAAGCTATATTTCTTCCATGATTAAGCCCAACATTACAGGTGTAGTTTCTGCAAAACAGTGTAATCGATCCCATTTAAAATTCATACTGTCAAATTGAATTTTATTACTTTTGTGGTTTCGGTGATATAATTGTATTAATACTAAACACACAAAGATAAATGTGCTAATACTTGTAGAGTACTTGGTACAGTCCCTGACACAAAAAGAGTGTTCAATAAGGATTAGTTATTACTATTTTGTGGAAAATGTATATTAGTACATCTCATTTAGGATGAGACTGAGGTTCTCAATCTTTTCTTTAAAAGTTCTCTAAACATTATTCAAGTATAATAAACACAAGATGGGGAGTAATTGCCAGGAGATTCATCCGTGACTGGCGAGATGGGGGTGGGTTCCTGGAAGAGAAGGGATTCAAAGAAGTGTTATCTCTTTCAATGAAACACCAGAAAAGTGGTGTCATTGTAATGACAAAAACTTAAAATTGAGGCACAGAAAAATAAAGCACTTTTTCAAGCCCTTTCATCAGGGCAGTATAAGAACCGCTTTCACTTTTAGTTCTCAGTCACTAAGACTAGGAGTCCTTTCATTTTTCCTTGTTACTGAAGCCCAAGAGTATATAGCACTTATTCTTTTGTCTTTACATAATGTTTTTGGAAATAAATAACAGTTGATTATATTTGGCAAGTAGTACTTCTTACCATATTTTGATATAATAACTTTTTTCAGTTTGCTTTGGAAATTGACAATTATGACGACAATTGAATAGAGGTTAGAGGTGACGTGAATCTTCGGGGTAACCTAGATATTTACATGAATGCTGATTTTGATGAAGCATAAAACTCTTCTTTGACATACACATTATCTCAGTTGTGAACATGAGGACCACATTGCTGTGGAAATGCTGACAACACCTCTCAATCTGCTTGCCAAAAAAAAAAGCATTAAAAAAATCAATGTGTATCAGATGTGTTTAAAAGGTATATAGATATCTCATTTTAAAAGAGATCTATATATGTGCTAGAAAAGACATTACACATAAAATATATTCGGTGGAGTACAATCATAGCGGTTGTAGCTCTCCATTTAAAAATCATAACATAGCAAAGATTGACTACAAAACTTAGATTTGCCTTCCAACTACAAAGTAATGAGAAACCAAACACACAAAACAAGCACAAAAGGAGTGACTACTTAATCTTTTCTTTCCTAGCTATTCAGCAGGATATCTGAGAGGACCTTCTGTGTGCAAGGTGAATTAATTATTACCAGGAACTCTAAAATATATATATGTATAACACAAATATATATTTACATATGTATGTAAATCTACATATACATATCTACATATACATATGTGTATATACACACATGACAAGTGTGGTCTTCTTTTAGGGGCTAGAAAAATCTACTGGGGAAATGAGATTAATGCATAGAGCAAAAGTAAAGAATTCAAAAGAAGGTATAACTGTAAATTACAGCTCCATGTCTCTCAGCATTCTGGGTCACACTTCCCTTTTGTATCTCAACACCACTTAGAATTCCTCCAAGAGGAAGAGGAAAAGAAACTTCTTTCAGGCACTCCATATTCCTGAATTCCCTGTGCCTGGTCTTTATTCCTTCTTGTGATGCTATCTTTTCTACACTAACTGCCCCTGCCCCTCCTAACCCCAGGAGTCATTCCCAGGGTATCAAATGGTAGCTATCTGCAGGTCTCTCTCACTCTCTGCTTCTCCCACTCTTCCTTCCTTTCCCTGTGCTAATGCCGTTCTCTAGCTGAGCAAGAGCTTATTCCCTTGTTATCTGGGTATTCATCCTAGGGAAGTTCACCAAAAACTCAGCCCCAGTCAGATCCTGATCTGCTGCCACTATTTTGTAGTTTGTTTTTCCTTCTTTATTGGTGGGAGTTCTTCCCTCCACCTCTTCTTTTTCATCCTTTCTTTCAGTATTCTCTAAAGTCCTGTCTCCTAGTACATGAGGTGGTGATCCGGGGAGGCTGAACAGGCCGTTATTTCATTATGCAGAACAATTGTCTGCATCACAAAACCGGTCTCAGCTGCTTCCATTCCAGACAAGCCCCTGTGTCCCAGCTTTGTCTAATTAAAATAGTCCATTGAAGTATTTTCCCAACAGTGGAATCCACCCTTAAGAGGAATTTTGCTACTTCCCTTGAGCACAGAAACAGCATTTTTCTTAGTATTATATAAATAACAGTATTATAATAGACTATGGGAGTAATACAATAATACTAGCATATTGTGTTGCTAGGGAAAAAAAAATTGTCTGAACATAGAGTTGGAGTAAGGTGGAAATGAGTTGAATGGGTAGGGAGAATTCATATGGCAAGAAGCTTTGAAGGCTGGGCAAGAGTGTTTTATTTGGGAGTGGCAATTCTGGGAGGTGCTGGTGGATTTTGAAGTAACTTTTCCTGGGAAAAATATTAGGCAGATATATTTGAGATTTAATCTTACTGTATATAGTCTTGTATCTTTTTTCTAGTTAATACTGTATTATAAGCACTTCACTATGTCTTGTATGAATGTTCTTAAAAACATGATTATTCTGTAGTGTGCTGGAAATAGCGTACACTAGTTAGCAAGAGCCAGTTGTGTTTGTGGCTCTTCAAATCCACATTGAATGACTCTACTTTGATTGGTAGCTTGAAATTGACCATGGTGGGAGTATTTACACCATGAAAGTTCTTCTAAGAGTACCATGCTGTTTTGGTTACTGTAGTTCTGTAGTATAGTTTGAAGTTGGGTAGCATGATACCTCCAGCTTTGTTCTTTTTGCTTAAGATTGCCTTGGCTATTTGGGTTCATTTTTGGTTCCATATGAATTTTGAAACAGTTTTTTCTAGTTCTTACAGTTTCCTTATCTATCAATTGGGCATATTACTAATTTACCTTGTAAGGTTATTTTGAAAATCAAGACATGTGAACAGTGCTTCATGGATTGCCTGTGTACTGGCATGCCCAGTTTCTATTGTATAGGAAACTGATACTCAATCCTTTAAGTAATAAAACATTTAAAAATACATATGTAACCCCTAGGCCACATATATATGCTGTATAATATGTATAATTGTGGACTGAGAATAAAAAATGCTATATGTTAAAAAAATAGTTTTTTCTAGTTCTTTGAAGAATGCCAATTGTAGTTTAATGAGAATAGCATTGAATCTATAAATTGCTTTGGGCAGTATGGCCATTTTCACAATATTGATTCTTCCTATCCATAAGCATGGAATGATTTTCCATTTATTTGTGTCATCTCTATTTCTTTGAGCTGTGGTTTGTAGTTCTCCTTGTAGACTGGTTAAAGAAAATGTGGTACATAGACACCATGGAATACTATGCAGCCATAAAAAAGAATGAGATTAAGTCCTTCACAGGGACATGGATGGAGCTGGAGGCCATTATCCTTAGCAAACTAACCCAGGAAACCCATAAAACCCAGAAAACCAAATACCATATGTTCTCACTTATAAGTGAGAGCTAAATGATGAGAACACATGGACATAAAGAGGGAAACAGCACACACTGGGGCCTACCAGAGGGTGGAGGATGGGAGGAAGGAGAGGATCAGGAAAAATAACTAATGGATACTAGGCTTAATACCTGGGTGATAAAATAATCTGTACAACAAACCCCCATGACACACATTTACCTATGTAAAAAACCCAAATTCCCGCACATGTACTCCTTTAAATTTAAACTTTTTAAACTACTTTTTAACTTTAAAATAAAAGTTAAAAAAAGAATTATTAAGGATTGATTATCAAGAATCAGGATGATATTTCTTTAGACATAAGATTCTTACCATAACAAGCAGGATTCTTCTGCTTAGATAAAATATAACAACATACTTATTTTGGGGGCTGAGACATTGTTTATGTACTAGACTGTGAGTTCCTCTAGAACAGAGATCACATCTTAATGATGTATTCTTTTTGTGCCCTCCCATCCCTACTACCCAGTGTAGTGTCTGAAAGATGGTAAAATGTTTATTAAATGAATCAATGAGTGAGTAAATTAATGACTGTTATGATCCTTGAATAAGTTATACAAACTAAAATGATACCGCTTTGCAGCACCTCTGCAGATGCATCTGGAGGCAGAGTTCTCACTACAACCTTTCCAAGAGCTGTTTCAATTATCCCTTCAAGCTTTACTTAAATAATAATTGTTGAATAAAGTAAGAGGCTCGGTGCACATTTTTCCTAAAGAAACAAACAAACAAAAAAAACCAATTTAACTGGTAAAAAAATACAGAGCAATCATTTAAAATGTCTGTCTGAAAATTGTCCTAAGGGCAGGAAGATTAATTTGAAAAAATCTACTAAATCTCAATAAAAGCTGTGAGAGTCTATGGCATCTGAGCTATGATCCAGTCCATTACCTCCACCCTTAGCTCAATGTTACAGAAGCTTTGCCCTAGGCACAAACAGCCAAGTAGACAGGGGTTCCTTCTCCCTCCATCTCCAAGTCTGGGCTATGGTTTGATTCAGGAAAGGATAGGGTGTTGGCATTTCTCTCCCTCCAGCCTTATTTGTAGAAGCTTGATTCCAAGTAGGTGCACCCAAAAGAACTAGCTTTCCTGATTTCAAAACTTACTACAATGCTATAGTAATCAAGACAGCATGGTATTTCATAGGAATAGACATATAGATGAATGCAATAGGAATTGTGAGTTCAGAAATAAACCCTTATATTTCTGATGAATTGATTTTTGACAAAAGTGCCAAGAAAATTCAGTGTGGAGAGAATAGTTTTTTTCATCAAATGATTCAGAAACTACTGAATAGCTACAAGCAGAGGAATGAAGTTGACCCCTAACTCACATTATTTAAAAATTCGTTTAAAACGCATTACCAACCTAAATGTAAGAGATAAAGCTATAAAAATTTTACAAAAAAAAAAGGCATAATTCTCTGTGATTTTAATTTAGACACAACTCCAAAAATACAAGGAAGAAAAGATGAAATAGAGTGAACATCACGAAAGTTAAAAACATTTGTGCTGCAAATGGTACCATCAAGAAAGTAAAAGAATGGTGCACAGAAAGGGGGAAAATATTTACAAAACACATGTGATAAAGGACTTGTATCTAGAATATATAAAGGACTCTTACCACTTATTAATAAAAAGATCAAAATCCAATTTAAAAATGGGCAAAGAATTTGAATGAAAATGTATCTAAAGAAGACACACAAATGATCTATAAGCATATGAGTATGTGCTCAACATCATTAGTCATTAGGGAAATGCAAATCAAAACCGCAATGAGATCTCATAGCACACCCGCTGATGGCTAAAGTTAAAAAAGAGCTCTAGTTTCTGGATGTTGGTGATGGAAACGAGCACCCTGCAATCTGGGGCTGATTTTGAGAATTTTTTGGAGGACAGTTTAATATGAAGGTAGAGATGTGAAGTGAACATAGCAGAAAGCAGCCAGATGAGATGGAGATTCTAAACCTTCTTCTGTAATGCCCAGCATGTCTGAGTCAAAAGACTTTTGGATGACTTGAAGGATACTGGACCCTGACAATGGCCCCAGCACTGAGAATGGAGAGTCACCCAGTTGATGCTTGGACCTATGACTAATGGAGAAAGGACAGTACACATTGGGTATCTGTAACAAATGGTTTGTAGACCACTAACAAATTAGATGTTTGTAGAAGTAGCAAATACAACATGTGATTGAGGATTAAATAGACTCTTCCACAGGTCAGTGAGGAATCAGTGAAAATGAAATCTCCATGGAATGGTAGCTATAGGCAATTCCAAGGAAGAACGATGGACTCTCATCACAGAATTCTCTATTATTAAAACAACTGGGTAATATCTTAAAATATTACCTAATATATTTTCATCCTGTTAATTTCTACTGCCCAATGGCCTTTCACATTTGAGACTGAGGCACGCATCCCTTAGGTGGGAGGAAGTGTCCATGGCCAACTGAATATCATGAAGACAATCAACCTTTTGCTTTCAAAAGAAACCTTTAAAAAGTGAGTATGTAGAGACAAAGATCAATAAAATTCTGCTTTTCAATTTCGAGAGCCAGATACTTAAGGAGAAAAAAGGTTTCCTGGGTTCAAAAGTGTTGTCATGTAAAAAGTCAAACTTGTGAGTACTCAGAACATAGATTATGTATCACATTGAATTTTCTTAAATTTTTTTCCTGCATGTGTTGACATGGCCATATAATTTTCTCTTCTATTCAGTTGTTGAGGTGAATTATATTAATTGATTTTTGAATGTTAAAAAAACTTTACATTTGTAGGATACATTCAATATAGTCATGATGCATTATCCATCTTATATTTTGCATTAAAGAGACTTGTCTGTAATTTTACTGTATTATAATATCCTTGTCAGGTTTTAGTATCAAAGTTATACTAGCCTCAAAGTGAGCTGAAAAAAATGCTATTTGTTTTTCCATACTGTAGAAGAGTTTCTAGAACTATGGTATTACATCTTTATGAATGCTTGGAGGTGTTGATCAGTGAAGCCATGTGGACCTGAAATTTTCTTTGCAAGAAGATTTTAAATTACGGATTTTTTTTTTTGGTTTGACTTTTCTATTTCCGCATTTTCAATTTTGGTGAGTTGTAATTTTCAGTAAATTTTTATTACTTTATTTTACTTTATTTGAATTTAATTTTAAATTGTTTTCCTAAATTATTGAGTGTGAGGGACATCGTTGGTTTTCAGGTTTCTCATTTTCTAATGTATACATTTTAAGGCTATAAATTTCCCTCTAAACATGGCATTACCTGCATGTCACAAGTTTTTGAGATGTGCCATATTAATTATATTTCAGTTTGATTTTTATTATTTCTTCTTTGACTCATGCATTATTCAAAATGTTATTGCTTAATTTCTAAACATTTTGGAAATTTTCTAGTTATTGTCCTACTTTTTCCTTCTAGCTGAATTCTACTGTGGTCGTAGAACACACTCTGTCTGAGGAAGGGAATAAAGATCACTGCTCTGGAGCCAATTAAACTCCTCAGATAGGACACACTGAAACCCAAATGAGAAAGGACACGTGAGGACATAAAAAGGCACAAAATCCCAAGAGCTATTTCCCCATTCCCTGAGACAGCACCCCCACCCCCACTCAATCCAGTCCTGCTCTTCTAGATATTCTTAGATAAATGCTTGGGGAACAAGGATAAAAAGAACAAAAATATCATCAACCCCATTCTGTCCTACACGGATGCATTAACTTCTTACTTTCAAAAAGTGAATATTATTAGCAATACATCTCTGTATTTCTGCTGTCTCATTCGCTCTTTACCAAATCTATTTGCCCTCTCTGGCCCTGTTTCTTCTACAAGGACAAGGTACATGACATAGTATATAGGGCCATCACTCATAAGATAACTTCTCCTTTTTTAAGGGGCTTGTGACAGAGCAAAGCCACCCTGTGCAGAAATGTATGCATTCCATAGACCAGGTGCTACACAGCGTATAAAAAGTGAAAGAGTCCTGTGATCCAAGAGTGTTTTTTGATCCTGGATACATTTCTGCTGTGGCAACAACCCTAAAGACATGGCTTAAGGCTAATCCTGAGCTATGATCTCATACTTTTTTCCATGTTTTATTTATAAACATTTCAGGAAGACAGTTGACGACAGGGTCATGTGCAGGAGGAAGACTGTTGTGCAAGGAGACTCAGAAACAGGAAAGACAATTAAAGTTCAGTAGCCTTTCCCAGGTGTATGTTTTCTGGACCTCAGGCATAAAAAGCTGGACCAGTTGCCTCCTTTTCCCAAAGAAATCAAGGAAAAATAAATGTGCCAATGATATCTACAAGGCTTACTAGAAGCAGAAAAAAAGACAAACTTTCTCTGATAGGGTCATGTAGAAAACCAATCTAAAAAAGAATCACTAGTATAAGGGCACTTTTTAACCCAAATAATATGGAAAATTGTATAGCTTTTTTGATACTGTATATCATAAATTTGAAATATGTATTTTTAAATGCCTTGAGTTCAACTCAGCTTTCTAGTTACTTCCATTTAAATAATTTTGGAACTTTTGCATATTTTATGTAACAGACTCATAAACATTCCCAATTTTGAGATATCTGATTATATCTTAACCAGCAGCCTACAGTTACACTGTTATATACTACAGATAATGCATTATCTATAGATAATACATTATATTCTTTGTTAGTTTAAAAATAAGCTGGCAAAATTTTAAAAAATGCAAAGAAAAAATCACACAATCTTTTTTATATCCTTTAAAAATAAAAACCATATTTTATATAGTTGCCATCATACCGTAATTGTAATTGTGTCTTTTTTCACTTAACATTATATAATAAACATTTCCTTAATGCCATAATTTATAATTATCATTCCAATAATTCTATAATATTTCATCTAATAGAAATCATCTAAGTGAATAATTTTTATATTACTGGACATTATTTTATAGTTTTAAAATAAACAGTGCACTAGTGAGTATTTTAAATAAATACCTTTAGATTATTTTTTAACAAGAAATTCCCACAAGTAGAGTTGTTGGGTCAAAGGGCATGGATATAACTCTTGAAACACATGGCAAACAATTTTGGTGGTAGATATCAAACATCAATTTTTGTCTTCTTACTAAGAGTACCCTTTTTCTATCCAAGGTGTATATCATCTTCTATTCAGCCACATACTTTGAGGAAACGTGGACCCGTCCTCAAGATCAATGGTTAGAAAAAGCCCACCATGGTAATTCTATTCCCTCTGTCAGTGATTGGCTTAGAAAAGAGAATATGACTTAATTTTTTTAAATAATCGGTGAATGAAAATTTGCCGGGGTGATTTCAGGGGATGGTTTCTTAGATGTTAAAAACAGATTTAAGGATAAGATCACCCTTTTTAAAATTTCTGTTATTGGTGGATAAGGATGTGATGCCTAGAACTATAGCAGTCACCGTGTGATGTTGAAGAGAACTAGCTCACAAGCACATGACACAGAAGAAAGACAGAAAGAAACTCAGTCCTTGTAACCTGTTGAACCACTAAATTAACGCCCTTACGTTTCTCTCCTTCTGGAATTCTTATCATGAGAAATTATAGGGTTTTTGTTGTTGTTGTTGTTGTGTAAATGAATTGAATTGGGCTTTATATTATGTGTAATGAAAACTTCCAAAATTGTTAATCATATTGTGCAATTAGTTCCCAAAGGGTAGCAGCAATTCTCCTACCAGCAATGTGTTGATATATGTTTCATAGCAATACACACACACACACACACACTCACACACACATATATATAAACATCCACATATATACATAAACTTATATAAACTGAAGGGATATGTATATTTAAGATTTGCTAAATTAAGTTGGTTAAATTTAAAATGTTATCTTTCATTATTTCTTCTGCATTTCTGTGTTCAATAACAAAGTTGTATTCCAACTGTTAGGTTTAAAGATGCAATGCTTTTTACTACTACTAGGGAATAGAGTTGTTTTTGATGTGCTGTTTCGTTTTCTTCCTTTTTTTTGAGACAGTGTCTTGCTCTGTTACACAGTATGGAGTGCAGTGGTGCAGTATCAGCTCACAGCAACCTCTGCCTCCTGGGTTCAAAAGATTCTCGTGCCTCAGCCTCCCAAGTAGCTGGGACTACAGGTGTGCACCACCATGCCCAGCTAATTTTTATATTTTTAGTAGAGATGGGTTTTTGCCATGTTAGCCAGGCTGGTCTTAAACTCCTAGCCTCAAGCGATCCACCCATTTCAGTCTCCCAAAGTCCTGGAATTACAGGCCTGAGCCACCATACCCAGCCTGTTGTGCTTCGTTATGTTACAAATGGATGACCAGAGCCATTTGCAAAAATCTGAATAATTATATCAGAGGTACACAAAAAGTTGAAATAAAATCCCTATTTTTTTGTTTTTCGAGATGGAGTCTCACTTTGTCACCCAGGCTGGAGTGCAGTGGCATGATTTTGGCCCATTTTAACCTCTGCCTCCCATGTTCAAGAGATTCTACTGCCTCAGCCTCCCCAGTAGCTGGGACTACAGGCACGTGCCACCACACCCAGCTAATTTTTTGTATTATTAGTAGAGATGGGGTTTCACCATGTTAGCTAGGATGGTCTTGATCTCATGGCCTTGTGATCCGCCGGCCTTGGTCAAAGTGCTGGGATTACCGGCGTGAACCACCGTGCCTGGCCTAAAATCCCATTTTATCAAAAATATTCTTGGTACTATAACCACAGTCCAGCCTTCAATCATTTTATTTTTTATTTCTAATAGCCCTGATTTCCATATCTGTTTGTAGGTTCACATTAAAAAGAGAAGGAGCTGGTAATTCTCATCTCTAGGTGAGCAGTAATTGTATAAGAATATAGATTAGATTTCTTTTGTTTGGTAGTAACTATATTTTTTAGATTATTTTGAATCATAATTCAAGGAATTTTCCAAACAGAACATTTCTAATGTTTTGCATTGCAACTGCATCTGTTCTATAAACAATAGAATTTAAGATGTTAATAACTGGAGGTAGCTATTAAATAAATATTGTCCAACATGATAAATAAATGTGACAGATCTGAAAATGCTACTATTCTTCTAGGAAAAGATTTAAAGAAATAAATGGATAAAATATTTTTTGTTATTTTATAGTCTTCACTACTTACTTTAATGGATAGTTAAATACTTAGAAATACATTAAATACTTTAATGACTACTTAAAGGATACCTATATCATTTTGAGTAAAAGATAAATATTACAATCCACATGTTTCAACCGCAAAGAATAATAGGTAGGATGGGATGTGACATGATCATGCCAGGATATAGCGACTCCTGGCCTTTGGGGACACCCTGCGTTGAAGAGAAAATGATCTCATGTGATCATGCTAACAGGTATGAACTTCTCTGCAACACTCAGGTTACAATATTTCATACTTCCTATCTTTCCACAAATCCACTTAACCTGGCTTGAGGCTGCATGGTCCAGATGGACAGGATTATGCGCCAGCCAAGAACACAGGGGTCTTAAATGGTACCCAGTGAAGCCCACTGGCCTTCCACTTTTGAAGAGGAAAGATCCCTGGTTCCAGGCAGTGGATGCCATCCTTCTTGCTGCTAGTTTTGGATCATAATCCTGAAAAACACAATCCCAAACACCATAATCCTGAATTTGAAATCTCCAAAGATCAAAATCCATAAACTGTAATATCACTCACTTCGAAAATCTGGAAAATCACAATCATAAAATAGTTATATCTTGTTAGACCAACTCTCATGGGCCATCTCCATGCCATTGTCCATAATCTAACCTTGTAATCCACTGCTTCATATGTTGAATTTTCTTTACAGTTTTTTTCTTTTTAGGATTTTTTTTTTTACTACTTTAAATTGTCAGCATTATTTTTCTACATTTTTCTATGCTTTGTATTTCATCTTCATATTACTTACAATACTGGAGGTATAAATTGTGTAAAGAATTTTAGAGAGTTCAAATTCATTTTATGCATTTTTAACAAATTTGGCTCCACCAAAGTGCATTATGATAATGTTGACTTTGTGTTCAAGTATTGTGCATGTATATAAAAATGCTGAGACTTCCTCAATAAATGAAGAGATGTCCTTTTTGTACATCTGCATTTGTGAAAGATAAAATTTCTCGTGATCTGGACTCTTTGGGTGATTGCATATGTCGTGGTGACCGTCCAGTTTCTGATCAATTTCATTAAAAGACTTAAGTGGTTTGTCACCATATTGCAGATGATGGCAGTTATTAAGTTGGGTGCACACAATTACCAACCATAGTGATATGTGATAACACATTTCTCTTTTTGACCAGTGTCTTTACGAATATGGTTCATCCGTTCATCTGCTCACAACTGTTATACCCATGCGATTGTCGTTAGTGTACCTGACTGCTCCTGATTGCAAAATATGTACGTTGCCATTGCCTCTTTTATTGTGTAAAGTGGCCTATGAAATGTTCTGTGCTGTTTTTATATGTTTCTCAGTTAAGTCCTCCTTTAAAATGTAAACAAATACATTTTAAAGAAACTTTTTTTTGAGACAGAATCTTGCTCTATCCCCCAGGCTGGAGTGCAGTGGCATGGTCTCGGTTCACTGCAACCTCTGCCTCCCAGGTTCAAGTGATTCTCATGCCTCAGCCTCCCGAGTAGCTGGGATTACAGGTGCCCATCACCATGCCTGGCTAATTTTTGTATTTTTAGCAGAGATGGGGTTTCGCCATGTTGACCAGTCTGGTCTTGAACTCCTGACTTCAGGCGATCTGCTTGCTTCGGCTTCCCAAAGTGCTGGGATTACAGGCATGAGCCAGCGTGCCTGGCCATTTTAAAGAATTTTTAATGATTTTTTCCAGAATTACATATTTTCAAGATTTTGTTCTTTTAGGGTTTCAGCATTCGTGATTATGGCATTTGGAATTTTGTCTTTCAGGATTATGATTGGCTTGCCTTGCTGCCACATAGAGTGGTTCTCCAGTCCTGCTTCTCCTGAGTGGGCCTGGCATTGCTAGTCTAGGCTGAGATAATCTGCCACGTTTCCCAATTTTACAGGTAGGCAGGCTTGGTACTCCAAGGAGGACAATTCTGCTGGGATGTCCACTTCTTTCTTGCTCTTTGAGTCAAGATGCTCCCTGCCTCATGTTTCCCAGACCACTGCGCTTGGTGTTTAGATGCACTTTCTGCTGTGAAGCCCTGTGAATCCAATTACAGCTTTCATCCAGAGTTCCAGCTGCTTTCCTTTATATTCCAGAAGTACAATGGGTCAGTCCACTGTTCTAGGCATTCCAAACTTCACTAGGTCACGTTGCCAGTGCAATGCTCTTACTACCATTGGGGAGTAGTAGGGAGTAGAATTGGTTGATGTGCCTTATGTTATGAATGGATGATCTGAGCTATTTGCAAAGATTTGCATAATCATTACATACATTATATACAATCAACCCACATATTCACTTATCCTAAAGCAAATTGAGCTGAAAACAGAACTTCAGTATTGAACACGTTCTCTCCCTGCCCCCATTCCAGATCCTCTTATTTCGTCTCTGGGAATGCACCACTACACATTCATGTGACCAAACCTGAAACTTGAGCATCTTTCCTATCTACTACTTTCCCTTTATACTTCCCATCTAATCACTTACCAATCCCCATCCTTCTATTTCATTTCATATATATATATATATATATATATTTTTTTTTATTTTTTTTTGCTACATCCTCAACACCTCATCTTATTCATTCATTCTTTCTTCTCTGAATTCCTAATACAGGCTCCTAAACAGGTCTTGCTGCTTGATAATCTCAGCCCCTTCCAACTCATATTCCACAATTCTTTCAGCGATCTTTTAAGAATATAGGTCTTATCGTGTCACTTCCTTCTTGAAGTCCAGTTTTGAGTCCTTCGTGTGTTCGGCATGTGATCTGGACTCTGACTTGGCATTTAAAGCACCGTGTGATCTAGCTCCCATCTATGCTTTCAGTTCACCTCCCTCTCTTCCCCTGCCATCTTCAATTACTAACAGCCACCAAATGCACCAGGTGGTATCATGCCTCCTTGCTTTTGAGCAGTTTGCTTTTACTAGGATGCCCCACTCGCATACTATTTTTTCTAGTTTCTTAAAAACTCTTTGACTATTAGCTCTTCCCAAATGCATTTCCCATCTCACCTTCATCTATGCCTCCATTGCACTTATCTCCATAACTGTCTTTTGCTCCTATTAGATTATGAGTAGGGATTATGTTTTGTTTTGTTGTCTAACACATACGAATAACCCTAATTATAATGATTTCTTAGCACTTGCATGCTTTTTCACTCAGCCATGAAAATAATGGCTGCATAGTTGCCTCATATATTTAATTTAACGTATTAAGTTATTCATTTTAACTCTCATACTTACCTTATCAGGTAAGCTACTGTTATTTTTATTTTCATTTTCATTTTGTAAAGTGAAGGTGCAGATTGCTTAGGAAGTTTCTCCCAGTTACACAGTTGCTAAGTGACAAGAGCCAGGATTTGAACTGAGACATCTGATTCCAGAGGCCACTTTCTTGTTCATGCTGCCTGAGGGCTGCTCTGGGTGCTTGATAAATATCTGATTTGTGGACATTAAGATGGGAGTGAGAAGTTTGGGAAGATACTCCTTACCCTTCTAGCCCATTCGTACCTCTTAAGAGAGGCAAAATGTCTAAGCTGGTACCGGGGCCTTTTCCCACTTATGGCTTTCTCTTCGTGAGTCCATAGTGTAGTGTGTACCTTCCTTTACTCTCTGACCCTTCACATGATCAGTGTTTTCTTTCTTAGAACATAATCCAATACCCTTACAATCATGATAATGACGATGCGAGTTAACATTTCCAGGATGTTGACTGTATCATATTAAAAAATTTACCACTGACAGTAGAATAAAGCCCCTATAGCCCTTGGTAAAGAAATGTTAAACAAAATTTGTTGTAAGTATTCATGCCATAAAGGCAACAATCCCCACTGCTTGCATGCAAGCTGCCCTGTTTGGGATTTTAAGCTTCTTCCTGCTGTCTTCAGGATGTAAAGGCTGACTTGCTCCTTCTTTGACTAGCCCCAGCCTGCAACCCTCAGAAACCTGACTTAACTTTCTCTCCTACCACCACTCAGTCCCACACCCGGGGAAGCCACAGTGCAATTAATAGTTGCATTACCTTAGGGAAATTATTGAATCTTGCTGAGCCACAGTTTCTACCTCAGTTTTTTTTCCCGTTATTGTTGTTTGTTTTGCTTTTTGAGACAGGGTCTCTTTCTGTCACCCAGGCTGGGATGCAATTGCATGATTATAGCTCACTGCAGGCTCGATTTCCCAGACTCAAGAGATCCTCCTGCCTCAGCTCCTGAGTAGCTAAGACTACAGGTGCATGCTTCCATGCCTGGATAAACTTTAAAAATTTTTTGTAGTGATATGGTCTCACTATATTACTCAGTTTGGTCTGGAAATCCTGGCCTCAAGTGATCTTCCTGCCTCAGCCTCCCAAACTTCTGGGATTACAGGTGTGAGCCACCCCCTCTGGCACTTAACTCTTTCAAATGAGAGTAACAATTATTCCTGCTTCATAGAGTCACCTCCTCTGGTCTGTCTTCCCTGACCCTGTCATCTCAGGAAAGAATTAACCTCCTCTTCATTTTAGTGCTTATCTACCTTGCTCGGACCAATGTGTGTGTCACACTCTACTGTAATTGTTTGTTTATTTGTCTGCCCCACCTACTGGATAGATAATATCTCAAGGACAGGGACAATATCATAGTTTTGAGTCCCTTATCCCTAGATCACCTGTTGGACTGAATTTCCACAACTACCACCCACCTTTCTCGAGCGTCTCTCATTTGTAGCTGCTTTACATCCATAAAGCCACCCACATCATCCATTTGGATTTCAAATCACTTGAGTAAAACTGAGGGGGTAACATACTAGGGATCCTACTCACCTTAGACAGGAGAACACAGAAATGCTTCTGGTCATGGTATTCAAGCTTTGTTCCATCAAACCATACTAACCAGGCCATCCCAAGTCTAAGGGATGGACAAGAACTTCTGCTGATGATTCAGCCAAAATATCTATGACATCTTACAAGAGGTTTCCATTTCTAGACCAGAATTTAGACCGGAGGTGAACTGTGAGTTGAATTCCGGAAGAGTGGCTCTGAATCGGGGGTGGGGTTATTAGAGACATACTATCGAGAGGTGTCTGAGTCTGCAGAATATGTGATGATAGCTGGTTCCTTGGATAGTACTCTTCCTCGTCCTCTTCCAAATCTCATGGTTTATTATGGCTTAGGTGTCCAGAGATTCGTTTGTGCTGAATGTTATTTGGAACATTGAATCAAGCATACATCTTTTTAATAATTAAGCTTATCCCTCTCTCCGGGGATAATTTCACCTGGGACGGTGAGGAAATGGAGCTTGGAGTATGTGCACTTCCTGTCATCAAAGAGAGGAGGAGAGGATGAGCACATTCCAAATGTGAGCAAGTGGAACCCTTCCTACAGATGTGCCTTTCACTCCCATTTCCTGCTCCAGACCAACCCTTCGGAGATTATTTTCAGGGAGATCTCCCTCTTCTTGTGAGGCCAGAGACTTTTCTAGTTATAAGGCTGGTGCATGTGAAGTGTCTGGGCAAGCACACAGCAAAACCATAGAGAAACCAGGGATTAAAGAAATGAAACTGGGCAAACTAAAAAACACCTTTTGCAGAACTTCTCTTAAGCTTGAAATAAACACCTCCATCTTCCCTCCTCCCTCTTCAAGTTCACAGTTTATTTTTCACTGTGTTCAGCTTGTGGCAGTAACCTCTATTAGACAGAAGAGAAAATGAGTTGTCCTAATGAGGTGGCTTCCCTAAGCAGCACAATCCTCTGAGTTCAGGACTGAAAGAAAGTGAGAAGAATCCCTTCTGGGATGAGATCTTAAAAGGCAAGGAAACAATGGCCTCAGTCATTTGAGGATGAGTGCATTTTCCCAGTGGGTGCATTGAGAACCATCTTCCTTCAGACGTACTCTGTGGACTTGTGATTTCGGCACTGGCCCAATCTAAGTCACAAAGAGCGGACAGCTCTGTCCCCTTTTCCAGAAATATCAGACTTATGGGAAGATTTCTTCTGAAGATTCCTGTGTTCTTTCTCTTACCTGTAATGAATCATATCTGAATGATGCTTCCACTGGCCAAGTTCCAAATGCCATCTTTTCCTTCAAGGAAAAGGCCCATAAGTCCTCTCAAGCGATTCTCAGCCTTGGCATATGCAGTGGCTTCATTCAGATTCCAGCAAAGAGGAATTGGCAGGGCATGAATAAGGGCAGAAGGTAATTGAGGAGCCGGGGCTGGTTTTAAGGCAGGACAGAGCCCAGCTCCACGAGCTGAGCTGGAAGGAATTTGCTGCATGTGCCAGATGTCATAAAGAGCTGCTGAGCTAGTTGAGCTTTCTAGCACTCAGAAGCAAATCAATCAGATGAGCTGCAACTGCGGCTCTGCCACAGACCATGAGCTAATGCAGGCTGTACCCAGTGAGCCAGTGCCACGGGCACTGGAGCCGGCAGTGGGAGAGGGTGAGCTGACATAGCTAATGCCTAATGCCAGGAGGGAGAGACAAAGGGGCCTCTTCTTTAACACTGAGAATAGCCCCAGAGTGAATACAGCCTTCGACAGCTGTGGTTTCATTCTCATCACCGCTGGGCGAGTTGGGGGTGCTAATTGTGAAGCTGGAGAGCTGTTAAAATCAGACCAGATTTGTTAAAGGAGAGGAGTAAGATGATACTTAAGACCAGTATCTGCAGTGACGCGGGTACAAAAGCCCTACCTCAGGAGAAGGAATGAAAGGAAGGCAAAAAGGCCATGAGAAAATGAAAGAAGCTGGTTGATTGAACCCTCCTTTGTGTCACCTCAGCAACTTGTCCATGTCATTGTTACAGCACTTATCACACAGTTGTAAGACAGTAAGGAGGATCTCTCATTTATTAAGCTTTTACTTTATGCCAAGCACTGTTAAAGGAGTTTAACATACATCGTTTCATTTAATCCAAATGCAGAGAGGTTAAGTGACTTTCCTAAAGATGTGTACACACACACACACACGCACACACATATATATGTGTACGTGCACATTTATGTATGTGTGTGCATGAGCACAGCTACTGAGTCCAAATCTAGTTTTCCTTGACTTCAAAACTAAAATCTCCCCCATTATTACCATTTAGCCTCTTATTTCCAAAGCAGGTACTTCATAAGACTTTGCGAATTAATAAGCTATAGTACTGATGGTCAAGAGAATAAGATTAATCAAAGTCATCCAGTTTGGAAATTAAAAAGAGGATCTTCCCTAGGAGTCAAAGAGAAGGACACGCATTGGACATATGGTCGCAGATTGAAGTTTTCTGTTTTCTCTCTCTGTAATAGCCCTGGCAGACAGCTAATAAGGAAAACATATTGCAGAAAGAATCTTCTCTTCTCTCAGCTCACGTGATGCAGATTTCTGGTAGCAGCAGAGTTTGCTAAAAACAAATAATAATCTGACAATGGGTAAATTCTGCCCCTTTCATCCCAGTGGAATAAATATGCCAAGGGATCCCCAAATTTATCCCTTTGAGGATGCACTGTATTTTAAAGAAAGAATTGAGGAAGGCAGCAAGGAGAGAGTGATTGTCGTCCTCAGCAACTGTGAGTTCATGGGACACCACTTCCCTCCCCCCATGCTCAGCTTGTTCAATTGATGAAATGATTTCAGATTGTTTCACAAAGGCAGATGATCATTCATGCTATTTATATAAGGATAGAGGCATCACTGTTACAGTTTTATTATGAAACTTCCAACAAGAAAATATTCAAGCTGGCCCATGGAAAGGAATTCATCTTTGAGCACAAACAATGGGCAAAACTATTCCTGACAATAGAAAACTCCAGGCCTCTACACTCCTTTTGCCTCTCTGCTTTGTTCAATTTAAATCAAGATAAAAAGATGGAAAGCACAACTCCTTAGGGTGGTATGAAATCCACAGAGGCTTTTAACAAAGCTGTCTAACAACAAGTCGGTTCAGACATTCCAGCCTCTTTGGTATTCCTCACCAAAGAAAGAGCACAAGCAGCTGTTTTTGCTCAATTCTGTGGGATCTGCATGCCAACGCTTCTGCTGAGAAATGAACAGCGTTCATAGGAACACTTCTGCTTGCCTATTCTCTCTCCTGTGGGCCTTTTCTTCTTTGAACCAGTGCACTGCAAGCACTTGCATAGTGTTTAACAAGTCATTTAAAAATAATTCAGAAATATCAAAGTTTGTGTATCATTTACTTGCAAAAAGTGAACTTTAACATTTCAAAAGTTACCTTTAAAAAATTGCTCTCCCTCATAAAATTAAACTGAGTTATCATATGGCCCAGAATTCTACTTGTAGGTACATATCGGAGAGAATTGAAAACATATGTTCACATAACAACTTGTATACAAATACTCATAGCATTATTCATAATAGCCACAAAGTAAAAACAAACCAAATGTCCAACAATGGGTGAATGGATAAACAAATTGTGATATAATCAGGCAACGGACTATTATTCTGTAATTTAAAAAACGAAGCACTGATTCAAGCTACAACATGGATGAACATCGAAAACATTATGCCGAGTAAAAAAAGTGAGACACAAAAGGTGATATTTTGTATGATTCCATTTACATGAAATATCCGGAATAGGTAAATCTATAGAGGTAAAAAGTAGATTACTGGTTGCCTAGGGCTGGATGGGATGGGGCTATGGGGAGTGACTGCTAATAGGTACAGGACTTCTTTTTAGGGTAATACAAATATCCTGGCATTGGGTAGTGATAATAGTTGCACAACCTTGTGAGTATATTAAAAACTGCTGAACTGTATGCTTCATTAAAATATTGTTGTTTTTTTTTGAGACTGAGTCTCATTCTGTCACTCAGGCTGGGGTGCAGTGGTGCAATCTTGGCTCACTGCAACCTCCGCCTCCTGGGTTCAAATAATTATCATGCCTCAGCCTCCCGAGTAGTTGGGACTACAGGCGTGTGCCACTACATCTGGCTAGTTTTTGTAGTTTTAGTAGAGCTGAGGTTTCGTCATGTTACCCAGGCTGATCTTGAACTCCTGACCTTAAGTGATCTTCCTGCCTCAGCCTCCCAAAGTGCTGAGATTATAGGCATGAGCCAACACACCTGGCCTGAACTGTACGCTTCAAAAGGGTAAATTTTATGGTATGTGAGTAATGTCTTAATTTTTTTTTAAGTGAAGGGGAGGGGAAAGAAAAAATATTCTAGAATAATAATAATATAATAAAATGTATTTAATAATAAAATGTTAACTAAAATATTATAGAAATTTCCACGTACCTTACAATCTATGAGCCTCAGTGAAGTGTAGCCCACGACCAAGTGTCTTGTATAATCGACCCTCGTCGTTCAATGAGACAGCACAGCATTGAGACGTTGAGGTTAAGAATATAATTCCTGAAGCCAGGTTGCCTGGGTTCAAACTCTGAACTTACACCTGCTAGCTGTGTGAGCAAGTTATTTAACTTCCCTGGAGGTCTGCTTCCTTATCTGCAAAATGGAGATTCTAATAGCTGCATCATAGAGGTGCCTTTGATGATTAAGTGAGCTAATATGTGAATAGTGGAAGAGTGCAGTTTTTTCTATCATCATCGTCATCACCATCATCATCATATCATTGTCATCTTGAGCATCACAGTGGAAACAACATGGTGACCTATTTTCTATACTGCATCCAACCTAAATTATACAATTAGCATTTATGTTTAGTTACTTATCACTTTATGATTTATATTTAATTGTATGTATGAACCACATCTTTCTAGCATGGTTGTAAGTTATTTGAAAGCAGGAGCCCACATCCATTCTTTCCACTTGTTCTCCATTCCCCAGCATTCGGCCCTGCAGTGGCCCCATACTCAGCTCCTCAGATGCACCAGCTCACTTTTCCCCAGGGTCTGGGTTACCGGTTAGTTGGTCCCAAGACTACTATTATGGTATGATGTGTACCTCCACCACTGACCACCCAAAGACTGCCAATCTGACTGTGCAGCAGATTCCAGGAATTTATACTGCTCTAAGAACGATAGCTGGCAAGTACACTTTAACTTCCGACCACATGGTGCTAAAGCTGGAGTTTGTATATTGTTCTGGGTCCAAAGAACTATTTGCTGGTGGTGCCTAGGGACTGTGGTTTATGAAGCTGGCTAAATTAGTTATCATTTTGGTGCTGAGAGTCCTTCATTGTCACCAAATTCCAGGGTTGGAAACAGCAATGTGACATGGAAAATCACAACCACTCTATTAAGGCAAAAATCTTTATATGAGCAGCTCTGATGCAAGAACAAGAAACACACATGTCTGCACTCAGGGCGTTCCCTAACTGGCTGATCTGTGGCGGTTAATCTGCAAGACGGCTGCCTCTACTTCCCTCTCTTGGCCAACGTAGGCTTTAAAACCTGAGGGTCTGGAATGGTGATTGTTTCCTAAACGACAAACCCAGGGGTTTAGATTGCATTCCAAGAGAGGGAATCTCTGTTTTCTTCCTTACCGTGTTCTTTTATTATTACTACTATTGAAGTCATTTCAGCCACTGCTTCCTGTTTGTTGTAATAAATCAGGTTTGGGCGCTTGGAAAATAACATGACCAGGAATCTAGTGACAGCGCTCCAGCACCTTGGGAAGACCATAAGGCTGATTGCTAGTGGAGTCTTACAAAGAATTTGGAGTCTTCCGAACTTTATTTTCAAAAATGGCCCTCCTTTTTCTTTTTCTGTTTTTCTTTGAGACAGAGTCTCACTCTTGTCACTCAGGCTGGAGCTATCTCAGCTCACTGCAACCTCTGCCTCCCAGGTTCAATGATTCCCCTGCCTCAGCCTCCAGAGTAGCTCGGATTACAGGCGCCTGCCAGCACGCCCAGCTAATGTTTTGTATTTTTAGTAGAGACGGGGTTTCACCATGTTGGTCAGGCTGGTCTCGAACTCCTGACCTCAGGTGATCTGCCAGCCTAGGCCTACCAAAGTGTTGGGATTATGGCCATGAGCCACCTCACCTGCTGGCCCTACTTTCTATTCCCAAAATGGATTCCCTTTCTACTCCGAAAATGGCCCTACGTGGCCCCACTCCAAGAGCAGGAGGCTGTTGAGAAAGTTTTATTGAGAGCTTAAGCCCAACATTGCAAGATGCACTTGTTTAGAATTCTTTCCCCCAAATTATTCTGGGCTGATTTGGAGATTCTCTTGCTTCCCTCTGTGTCCTAGACTCTTCTGACTATAGGTGACAGAAGCCACAGTGCAGGGTGTGTGGCTGAGATGTGCGTGACTGTGGAGGGCACTGATTTGAGAATGCTACGCCAATGAGGGGATAGTCTCAGGGTGTGTTCTGTGATCCTGAATGGAAGCCTCAGTAAGAGATAATGAAGGGATTCGTCTCTCTACTGCCATATACAATGGTGCTTTTCAGCTTTGTGGCCTTAATTAGCAGTAGCTAATTAATGCTGAAACACCTTGGTGGGGATTGGGAGAGAGGAAACTGAACTAGAGAACAAAGTGGTTGTCTAAAGCCCCTAAGGAAGTTGGGAGGGGATTATGTCCCAAGGTTTCCGGCTTCCTGTGGCTCCCTGTGAGACAGTGTCCCTAATTCCTGTATGGTGGCTTTGGTACAAGTCCTACTGTCTTATTCAAGTCCCTGTAATAAAGTTGTGTTCTTGAGGGGAAAAGTGTGGCTTTTATATTTCTCTCTGTTTGCTCTCATGTCAAGCCAGGAGCACTGAAGCAGCCATACTACTCAGGAAAACCTCCTTTTGCTCAGCAACTGAGAACACATTTGGTATGCTTGCCTTTTCTCCTTGTTTATTTTCAGGGTAGTGATAAAAGCACGGAAAAAAGCATGAGGGAAAATCAGTAAATTTCAGTACTATTTCAATACATCTGCAAAGGGCAAACTGTTTAGAATTTCTCTTGCCCCTTCTGAAGTTGGAAACTCTCATCGCAGCGGGAAACGCAACTATTTTGACTTGGCAAACCAAACCAAACAGCATGCACCTGCAACTATGCGTCCCTGACGTGAGTAGCTGTGGCCAGAGGGTCAGTCTGTTCTCAGTTTTTCATCCAGAAACCACATTCTGCAAATGGAGAGAAAACCACTGTTGGATTAAAGGAAATCCTTGCTATAGAGACTAAGCACACAACTTTAATTAACTCATCATTTTCTAATTAGCATCCCCAGAGCCCTGCGCCTGGGCAGCTTATGTTGCAGAATGTGCCATCAAGCTTTTCCAAACAGCTTTATAAAATAAAGTTTTGTTTTCACAAACATTTCTTTTAAAAAGTTTGGAAAATGGAGGAAAACATTTGAAAAAAGGGTAGACCACCCAAAATTCATTCATATAAAAATCACTTAATGATTTTGGTGTATTTGTTTAGAGTCATTATACGTATTTTAACTCAACATAGTTGAGACTATATCATATAGAGAAGGGCCTTTCTCTATTTTTTCATTTAGTATCTTGTGCAGGCATTTATTTTAGTAGAAAATTGTTATCAGTAATAACAATTACTGATATATCAGCATATTGTACTTAGTAGAAGTACTGTAACTTCTTTAACCATTGTTGCTACTTACATTCAAAGTGAACTTTAGAATTTAAGTTTCTAGAATTCATTATAACATTTTAACTTAGGAATTTCATTCAACTTAGGAACTTAACGTTAACTAGTTAATTTCACCATTAAAAAACACACAGACTGTCACATCACAGATTCATTTTTTTCTATTAACATGATCACCTTGTCTTGCTTATTGTTTTTAACTGCATAGATACATGACTTTATTCTCATTTTTAAAAAATGGGTTAAGAAAGAAAAACACTATTTATGCCAGTAAATTCTCCTCTGGCAGACATTTAGGTCAATTTAAAATTTTTACTATGATAAAAAATGGTATCAAAAATTTGTGAAGATACGTTTACACTTATTTGCAAGTATTTCTTTAAGATAAGCTCCTGGAATGTGGATGAAAGGGTATCCATAATTTCAATTTTGATAGTTCCTGCCAAGTTGTCCTTAAGTAAGACCGCACCAGTTTACACTTCTATTAACAGTGAATGAGAAATTTCTGTTTTCTCACACTGGATGCTATGAAAATTTAAAATATTTGCCAATCTGGTGAAAAATACAATCTCAATGCTGTTTTAATTTGTATTTCCCTAATTACAGTGAAGTGGAACATATTTTCCAATGTTTGTGACCGTGTGTATTTCTTCTTTGAATTGCCTCTTCGTATTCATTTCTTAATTTTAAGTTGAGCCTACTTTACATCTTTACATATTGTATATATTAAGGCTTTGTCTGCTATATGCTGTGCAAATGTTTTCTCTCAAGCTCTTCCTTCTCTTTTAACATTGTTTTACCATCTTTCCTTGTTAAGAGGTTATTCATTTTTATGTGGTACTATCATAGTTTTCATTTTTATCTTCTGATTTTCCTCTAATTTTCTATTCTGTAACAATATAGATTAACAACGTTTAAATTTTTAATCTATGTAGAATTTAAATTTTCTGTATGGTGGAGGGAAACATCTAAGTTTTTTTTTTTTTTCTGTAGAGTATCCTGTTGTCCCGGTTCTAATAAATGAATTGTCTATTACTGTCTAGAAATGTCTTCATGGCCATATCCTAAAACTGTGTATGTGTGTGTGTGCATGTGTGCACATATATACATATTCTTAAACTTTATTTTGTCCAAGATCTAATGTAACATTGTATTTATTACTGTTTATATAATGCTCTGATACCTGGTGGGGAAAATCTATTTTGACTATTATTTTTCAAAAATTTCACAGCCAATCTTTTGTTTTTTCTCTTTCAAATGAACTGTATAATTGGCTCACAGAGCTCCTTTAAAAATATTTCTTTTGGGATTTTGATTAGGGGTGTTCCATATTTTATGTTATTTTGGGGGAAATTGACCTCTTTATAATATTGTCTTTCCATCAAGGCACATAGTGTGTCTTTTCACTAGTCGGGTCATCTTCAAGTTCCCACAATAAAGTTTTATATTTCTCTTTCTTATAGGTCTTGCATACTTCTCATTAGATTTATTTCTAGCTATGTTAAAATTCTATAGTGATAATAAATTACATCTCGTTTTTTCATGTCTTTTAAAAATTGCATATTGTTTGTGCATCGACACATTGACATGGACCTTGCATTGGATTTGGAGAGAGACATCTAATAATTTTTCAGTTGACTCTTTCAAAATTTTGATAGATCATCATACATTTGAATGTAACGTTAAATTAGCTCCTTTAATTGTGCTCTCATTCTTTTTATTTTCTTATTGCATTGGCTAGTTTGCTAGCATAATGTCAATTTGTAATAGTAATAGCAGGCAACTTTGCTTTTATTGATACTTCAAGGAAGATTATAAACAAATACGATGATAATGTTCGCTTTAGATTTCTGGTAATTATATGTATTAGGATATAGATGTAATTGCTATAATAGAAAAATCCCAAATAATAGTGCTTCACATTAACAGTCTGGGAGTAAGCAGTGCTGGGTGGTCTAGTAGCTTACCTATGCCATTATCAGGGTCTCAGTATCTTTCTATCTTGCTGCTCTGTTCTAGAAAATACAGAGCTTCTATTTCATGACCTCATAGGGCCATTCCAGCTACCACCATCATTTCTGTGTTTCAGACATCAGGAAGAAAGGAATACAAAAGGAGGGTACAGTTCTTCTTTTTAAGGGCACAGCCCAGAATTTGCACTCATCACTTTTACTCACATCCTATTGAACAGAACCTAATTTCATGGGAACACTTCTGTGCAAGGGAGGCTAAGAAATGTAATTTTCTGTTGAGCAACAAATGTGATTTTTAGTCTTATGTTTGGCTAAAAATCTTCCCACCATGGAAGGGAGGGAGAATAGATACTGGGGAAATTAACAGTTGTTATCACATTATATTTATTCATTTTAGGGAATCTTTCTTCTATTCCTCAGACAGTGAGAGCTTTTACTGGAAATTTATCAAACACATTTTTTAGTATTTACTAAGATTATCATAATTTTCCCTCTCAAAATCTGTCAATATTGACTTATAGGTGGAGAAATCATAATTAAAACATTTAGTTTGGGATAAAATACTATTAGAAGATGACTTTTATATGTCATTCTTTTAAAGACGTCAAATTTGACATTCATCATTTTATTTCTTTTCTTTCTTTTTAAAATTCAAGCTATTTTTCTATCTAGGCATCTACTTAAAGGTAAATTATTATCCATTTATTATCAGTTATTTAAAATTTGGTAGAACAAAATCCTAAAACTGCTTAGGCTGATATTCTTTTCAAGGAGAGAACTTTGTCAAATTTTTTCATTATTTCCCCTCTCTGTTTAATGGATTACTTAGTGTTTTCACCTCATTTTAATTAATTAGATAATTGATATTTTCTATTTTCTTATAGTCAAATAGGCCAATGTTTTCCATAATTTTCTGACTTTATTATCTTATTTTGAAAGCACAACCCTTGCTTAAGTAGTCAACAATGCATATGTGTATGAGCATTCACTTTTAACACTTTAATTCTTCTGGGATTTATTTTGGTGCATGAGTAACCTAGAAATTTTAATTTTCTTTTAAATGGCTACCTAACTGTGACAATAGTGTACATTGATTAATCCATCATTTGCAACTGAATTGAACTTCCTAATTTAATTTGTGCTAATTTCTTATATCTCTACATTAGTTTATTTCAAAAAGACTATTTGATCTGTTTCATTGATCTATTCTGGGATGAAAGTTACATGTTAAATACTCTTAAATCTTATAGTTTTATAATTTACTTTATAATCTGACAGGGCAAATCATCCTTTAAAAAATTCTTGGCTCTAACAAGTTTATTTTTCTAGAATAATTTTAGGATAAGTTGGCCAATTAAAATATTTGAAGAGGTTTTGATTAGAACTGCATAAAAATCAAACATTAAATTTGTAGAAAAACAGACATTTTTATAATATTGAATGCTCCAACCCAGGAATATGGGTTCCTGGATTGAAGCTCACCATCTATTTAGGCCTGTGCTATGTACCTCAATAAAGTATTATAATTTTTCTCATAGAGGGCCTGCATTTTTTTGTTAATTTCTAGATTACATATATGTATGTATAAAGTAAATGGAATACTTTTTCATTACATTTAATTGGGATATTTAGTATTTCTTACATTAAAGCCATCAATATTTGTGTATTTTTGGACCAGCCACCTTACTAAGAGACCTTAGTAGTTTTTCTAGTTTTCTTCTTGAGATTTCCAAGTGGGCAGCAGCATTTTTCTTTGGATGTATTATATTAGATTTTCATTCTTCTTTTCTTTGAATAAGCCAGGTTCTTTAGGTTACAATTATGATTATTTAAAGCAAAACAGAGTTCATTTACAGCATCAAAGGCTAGAGATAGGCCAGGACCATGATGAAGCAAGTGAAGCAGTTTCCTCAGATGCCAAATTTAAGGGATGTCAAAAAGCTCACTAATCAAGATAAATAATGTTTTAATGCAATAGTTTGTGTTTTAAATGAATGTGAAAAAATCCATGATGAAGCCAATACCAAAAATTTAAATATAGGTAAGTTTAGCAAGGAGAACTGGGTTCAGAAAAGCCAGGAGCCAGCAGATGTGGAGATGTCAGTAGCAGCTCTCAGTGACAACTGTACTTATACATGCTGCCCATGGGATGAATCAGCTTTGAGAATGAGAGTGATTGGCATCCTTGGCTAAGGAGAGGGCAGGATTCTTTGATTGATTGTCCCAGACTGCATATGATGGGGGAAGGTAATTTTCCAAAAGGAAACAGGCTCACAGTTGTCAAAAACAACGATTGTCTACCATGTTGCAGTCCCATGATACATTTTCTACACAGACTCTATCTCCAGCTCCAACTGCTGTCCTCCACATGTTAGGGCCACACCTCCCAAGAGGCCACATGCCAATGTGCCAGCTCTCCTTTGCTTCCTGCTATACTGTTTACTCAGAGCTGCAACCTTCATATGGAGACAGCATAAAAGATATTGATGAAGAAACTCTGGTGGTTTTAAAGAGCACTCTGTTGAAAAGGAAATGGCAGTCTAAGCCCTGTTTTGAACAAACACTGGGTGTCTATACTTGGGAGGGGACCTCATGGAAAGGCTGGAAACTCTTCCTGAAGAGATTGTTCTGCCTCAAGAGAAGTATGTTTTGGCCACTGATTGTTTCTCAGGCAAATTTAATACGCCGTATTCGACTGATGAGAATGCTTCCCAAAAGAATTAACTACTCAAACTTAACTTATATATCTTCACAGGCACTTAATGAAAATTTAAATGAATTATATTTGATACAATTATTGATAAGATAGGTTTTACATCTACCATTTTAAATTTTGTTTTCTATGTCTTTTATGTCTTTTTTGTTCATCTATTCTTTCATTACTGCCTTCTTTTGTGTTAAATAGATAGTTTCTGATATACCTTATTAATTATCTTACTTCTTTTGCTCTATATTTTAAATTTACTTTCTTACTGGTTGTCCTGAGGACTACAATTAACATTTTAACTTAAGACAATTAGTTTGAAATAATACTTAATTTCAATTGTATACAAAACTTTGCTCAGGACTCAGGACTCAGCTGTGAATCTCATTAGGGATCCCTTGTCCCTGATGAGATGCTTTTCTCTTGCTTCTTTAATTCTCTTCGTCTTTGGACCATTTGACTGTGGGTTGGTTGCCTAGATATAAATCTCTTTAGATGTATCCTACTTAAAGTTCATTCAGTTTTTCTTCAGTTTTGCCTGTCATATAGAACCCTGCCCTGACTCTCCCTCACTCACTAATACTGCGTAGAGGCAAATTTCCCTCTTATGACTTTAGTAATGTCTTGCTTTTGAGAAATGCATTGTTTGGCAATTTTACTGTTGTGTGATCATAGATTGTATTCCAAACCTAGATGGTGTAGTCTACCACACACTTGGGATATATATGGTATAGCCTACTATTTCTAGGCTAGAAATCTATATAGCATGTTACTGTATTGAATACTATATTAGTCCATTTTCATGCTGCTCATAAAGACATGCCTGAGACTGGGTGATTTAGAAGGAAACAGGTTTAATTGACTCACAGTTCCATGTGGCTGAGGAGGCCTCACAATCATGGCAGGAGGCAAGGAGGAGCAAAGTAATGTCTTACATGGATGGTGGAGGGCAAAGAGAGAGTTTGTGTAGGGAAACTCTCCCTTATAAAACCATCAGATCTCATGAGACTTATTCACTATCATAAGAACAGCACGGGAAAGACCTGCCCCCATGATTGAATTAACTCCCATCCCGTCCCTCCCACAGTATGTAGGAATTCAAGATGAGATTTAGATGGGGACACAGCCAAACTATATCAAATACTGTAGGCAATTTCAACACATATTTGAGTATCTAAATATAGAAAAGATACAGTAAAAATGTGGTATAAAAGATTAAAAAATGATATACCTGTATAGAGCAATTACCATGAATGTAGCCTGCAGGATGGAAGTTGCCTGGGTGAGTCAATGAGTGAGTGATGAAGGGCTAGGACATTACTGTGCACTACTGTAGACTTTATAAACATTGTGCACTTAGGCTACACTAATTTATAGAAAAAGCTTTCTTCAATAATAAATTAATCTTAGCTTACTGTTTTACTTTATAATTTTTTTAAATTTCTATTGTTTTTTTTTGAAAGGAAGAAGTAAAACTGTTTTTATTTTATTTTATTTGTATTATACTTTAAGTTCTGGGATACACGTGCAGAACGTGCAGGTTTGTTACATAGGTATACATCTGCCATGGTAGATTGCTGCACCCATCAACCTGTCATTTACATTAGGTATTTCTCCTAATGCTGTCCCTCCCCTTGCCCCCCATCCCCTGACAGGCCCCGGTGTGTGATGTTCCCCTCGCTGTGCCCGTATGTTCTCATTGGTCAACTCCCACTTAGGAGTGAGAACATGTGGTGTTTGGTTTTCTGTTCTTGTGTTAGTTTGCTGAGAATGATGGTTTCCAGCTTCATCCATGTCCCTGCAAAGGACATGAACTCATTCCTTTTTATGGCTGCATAGTATTCCATGGTGTATATGTGCCACATTTTCTTTATCCAGCCTAACATTGTTGGGCATTTGAGATGGTTCCAAGTCTTTGCTATTGTGAATAGTGCTGCAGTAAACATACATGTGCATGTGTCTTTATAGTAGAATGATTTATAATCCTTTGGGTATATACCCAGTAATGGGACTGCTGGGTCAAACAGTATTTATAGTTCTAGATCCTTGAGAAATCACTACATTGTCTTCCACAATGGTTGAACTAATTGATACTTCCACCAACAGTGTAAAACTGTTCCTATTTCTCCACATCCTCTCCAGCATCTGTTGTTTCTTGACTTTTTAATGATCACCATTCTAACTGGTGTGAGATGGTATCTCATCATGGTTTTGATGTGCATTTGTCTAATGACCAATGATGATGAGCTTTTCTTCATATGTTTGTTGGCTGCATAAATGTCTTCTTTTGAAAAGTGCCTGTTTATATCCCTCACCCACTTTTGGATGAGGTTGTTTGCTTTTTTCTTGTAAATTTGTTTATGTTCCTTGTAGATTCTGGATATTAGCCCTTGGTCAGATGGATAGATTGCAAAAATGTTCTCCCATTCTGTAGGTTGGCTGTTCACTCTGGTGATAATTTCTTTTGCTGTGTAGAAGCTGTTTAGTTTAATTAGATTCATTTGTCCGTTTTGAATTTTGTTTCAATTGCTTTTAGTGTTTTAGTCATGAAGTCTTTGCCCATGCCTATGTCCTGAATGGTATTGACTAGGTTTTCTTCTAGGATTTTTTATGGTTTTAGGCCTTATGTTTAAGTCTTTAATCCATCTCAAGTTAATTTTTGTATAAGGTATAAGGAAGGTGTCCAGTTTCAGTTTTCTGGATATGGCTAGCCAGTTTTCCCAAAACCATTTATTAAATAGGGAATACTTTCCCCATTGCTTGTTTTTGTCAGGTTTGTCAAAGGTCAGATGGTTGAAGATGTGTGATATTATTTCTGAGGCCTCTGTTCTGTTCCATTGGCCTATATATCTGTTTTGGTACTAGTATCGTGCTGTTTTGGTTACTGTAGCCTTGTAGTATAGTTTGAAGTCAAGTAGCATGAAGCCTCCAGCCTTGTTCTTTTTGCTTAGGAATGTCTTGGCTATATGGGCTCTTTTTTGATTCCATATGAAATTTAAAGTAGTTTTTTTAAATTCAGTGAAGAAAGTCAATGGCAACTTGATGGGAATAGCATTGAATCTATAAATTACTTTGGGCAGTATGGTCATTTTCATGATACTGATTCTTCCTATCCATGAGCATGTAATGTTTTTCCATTTGTTTGTGTCCTCTCTTATTTCCTTGAGCAGTGGTTTGTAGTTCTCCTTGAAGAGGTCCTTCACATCCCTTGTAAGTTGTATTCCTGGGTGTTTTATTCTCTTTGTAGCAATTGTGAATGGGAGTTTGCTCATGATTTGGCTCTCTGTTTTCCTATTATTGGTGTATAGGAATGCTTGTGATTTTTGTACATTGATTTTGTATCCTGATATTTTGCTGAATTTGCTTATCAGCTTAAGGAGTTTTTGAGCTGAGACAATGGGGTCTTCTAAATACACAATCATAACATCTGCAAACAGAGACAATTTTACTTCCTCTCTCCCTATTTGAATACCCTTTATTTCTTTCTCTTGCCTGATTGTCCTGGCCAGAACTTCCAATACTATGTTGAATAGGAGTGGTGAGAGACAGCATCCTTGTTTTGTGCCAGTTTTCAAAGGGAATGCTTTCAGATTTTGCCCATTCAGTATGATATTGGCTGTGGGTTTGTCATAAATAGCTCTTACTGTTTTGAGATACATTCCATCAATACCTAGTTTATTGAGTGTTTTTAGCATGAAGGGGTATTGAATTTTATTGAGGTTTTTTTCTCCATCTATTGAGATAATCATGTGGTTTTTGTCATTGGTTCTGTTTATGTGATGGATTAAATTTATTGATTTGTGTATGTTGAACCAGCCTTGCATCCCAGGAATGAAGCCAACTTGATTGTGGTGGATAAACGTTTTAATGTGCTGCTGGATTTGGTATGCCAGTATTTTATTGAGGATTTTCGCATCGATGTCCATCAGGGATATTAGCCTGAAATTTTCTTGTTTTGTTGTGTCTCTGCCAGGTTTTGGTATCAGGATGATGCTGGCCTCATAAAATGAGTTAGGGAGGAGTCCCTCATTTTGGATTGTTTGTAATAGTTTCAGAAGGAATGGTACCAGCTCCTCTTTGTACCTCTGGTAGAATTCGGCTGTGAATCCATCTGGTCCGAGGCTTTTTTTGGTTGGTAGGCTATTAATTACTGCCTCAATTTCAGAACTTGTTATTGGTCTATTCAGGGATTTGACTTCTTCCTAGTTTAGTCTTGGGAGGATGTATGTGTCCAGGAATTTATCCATTGCTTCTAGATTTTCTAGTTTATTTGCATAGAGGTGTTTATAGTATTCTCTGATGGTAGTTTGTATTTCTGTGGGATCAGTGGTGATCTCCCCTTTATCATTTTTTTATTGTGTCTATTTGATTCTTCTCTCTTTTCTTATTAGTCTGGTTATTGGTCTATCTATTTGTTAATCTTTTCAAAAAACCAGCTCCTGGATTCATTCATTTTTTTGAAGGATTTTTTGTGTCTCTATCTCCTTCGGTTCTGCTCTAATCTTAGTTATTTCTTGTCTTCTGCTAGTTTTTGAATTTGTTTGCTCTTGCTTCTCTAGTTCTTTTAATTGTGATGTTAGGGTGTTGATTTTAGATCTTTCCCGCTTTCTTCTGTGTGCATTTAGTGCTATAAATTCCCCTCTAAACACTGCTTTAGCTTTGTCCCAGAGATTCTGGCACATTGTGTCTTGCTTTTCATTGGTTTCAAAGAACTTATTTATTTCTGTCTTAATTTCGTAATTTACCCAGTAGTCATTCAGGAGCAGGTTGTTCAGTTTCCATGTAGTTGTATGGTTTTGAGTGAGTTTCTTAATCCTGAGTTCTAATTTGATTGTACTATGGTTTGAGAGACTGTTTGTTTATTATGATTTCTGTTCTTTTTCATTGGCTGAGGAATGTTTTACTTCCAATTATGTGGTTGATTTTAGAAAAAAAGTGCTATGTGGTGCCGAGAAGAATGTATATTCTGTTTATTTGGAGTGGAGAGTTCTGTAGATGTCTATTAGTTCCACTTGGTCCAGAGCTGAATTGAAATCCTGAATATCCATGTTAATTTTCTGTCTCATTGGTCTGTCTAATATTGACAGTGGGGTGTTAAAGTCTCCCACTATTATTGTGTGGGAGTCTAAGTCTCTTTATAGGTCTCTAAGAACTTGCTTTATGAATCTGGGTCCTCCTGTATTGGGTGCATATATATTTAACATAGTTAGCTCTTCTTGTTGTATTGATCCCTTTACCATTATGTAATGCCTTCCTTTATCTTTTTTGATCTTTGTTGGTTTAAAATCTGTTTTATCAGAGACTAGAATTGCAACCCTGCTTTTTTTTTTTGCTTTCCATTTGCATGGTAAATCTTCCTCTATCCCTTTATTTTGAACCTATGTGTGTCTTTGCATGTGAGATGGGTCTCCTGAATACAGCACACCAATGAGTCTTGACTCTATCCAATTTGCCAGTCTGTGCCTTTTAACTGGGGCATTTATCCCATTTACATTTAAGGTTAATATTGTTATATGTGAATTTAATCCTGTCATTATGATGCTAGCTGGTTATTTTGCCTAATAGTTAATGCAGTTTCTTCATAGTGTCAATGGTCTTTACATTTTGGTTTGTTTTTGCAGTGGCTGGTACCAGTTTTTCCTTTCCACATTTAGTGCTTCCTTTAGGAGCTCTTGTAAGGCAGACCTGATGGTGACAGAATCCCTCAGCATTTGTTCGTCTGGAAAAGATTTTATTTCTCCTTCACTTATGAAGCTTAGTTTGTCTGGATATGAAATTCTGGGTTGAAAATTCTTTTCTTTAAGAATGTTCAATATTAGCCCCCACTCTCTTCTGGCTTGTAGGGTTTCTTCAGAGAGATCCACTGTTAGTCTGATGGGCTTCCCTTTGTGGGTAACCCGACCTTTCTCCCTGGCTGTGCTTAATATTTTTTCCTTCATTTCAACGTTGGTGAATCTGATAATTATGTGTCTTGGGGTTGCTCTTCTCAAGGAGTATCTTTGTGGTGTTCTCTGTATTTCCTGAATCTGAATGCTGGCCTGTCTTGCTATGTTGGGAAAGTTCTCCTTGATAATAACCTGAAGAGTGTTTTCCAACTTGGTTCCATTCTCCCTGTCACTTTCAGGTACAACAATCAAATGTAGGTTTGGTCTTTTCACATAGTCCCATATTTCTTGGAGTCTTTGCTCATTCCTTTTCGTTGTTTTTTCTCTAATCTTGTGTTCACACTTTATTTCATTAACTTGATTTTCAATCTCTGGTATCCTTTCTTCCACTTGATCGATTCAGGTATTGATACTTGTGTATGCTTCATGAAGTTCTTGTGCTGTTTTTCAGCTCCATCACATCATTTATGTTCTTCTCTAAACTGGCTATTCTAGTTGGCAATTCCTCTAACCTTTTATGAAGGTTCTTAGCTTCCTTGCATTGGGTTAGAACATGCTCTTTTAGCTCAGAGGGATTTGTTATTACCCACCTTCTGAAGCCTACTTCTGTCAATTCGTCAAACTCCTTCTCCATCCAATTTTGTTCCCTTGCTGGTGAGGAGTTGTGATCCTTTGGAGGAGAAGAGGCATTCTGGTTTTTGGAATTTTCAGCCTTTTTGCACTGGTTTTTCTTAATCTTCGTGGATTTATCTAACTTTGGTCTTTGCTGTTGGTGACCTTTGGATGGAGGTTTTGTGTGGTCATCCTTTTTGTTGATGTTGATGGTATTGCTTTCTGTTTGTTCGTTTTCCTTCTAACAGTCAGGCCTCTCTTCTTCAGGTCTGCTGGAGTTTGCTGGGGCTCCACTCCAGACCATGTCTGCCTGGGTATCACCAGTGGAGGCTGCAGAACAGCAAAGATTTCTGCCTGCTCCTTCTCTGGAAGCTTTGTCCCAGAGGGGCACCCACCAGATGCCAGCCAGAGCTCTCCTGTATGAAGTGTCCATCGACCCCTGCTGGGAGGTGTCTCCGTGTCAGGAGGCATGGGGGTCAGGGACCCACTACAGGAGTCAGTCTGCCCCTTAGCAGAGCTCAAGCACTGTGCTGGGAGATCCGCTGCTCTCTTCCTAATTTCTATTGGTTTTTGGGCAATGGGTGGTGTTTGGTTACACGAGTAAGTTCTTTACTGTTGATTTGTGAGATTTTGGTACACCCATCACACAAGCAGTATACACTGAACCCAGTTTATAGTCTTTTACCCATCACCCTCCCCCACCCTTCCGCCAAATCCGTAAAGTCCATTATATCATTCTTATGCATTTGCATCCTCATAGCTTAGCTCCCACTTATGAGTGAGAACATGTGATGTTTGGTTTTCCATTCCTGAGTTACTTCACTTAGAATAATGGTCTCCAGTTCCATCCAGGTCGCTGTGAATGCCATTGTTTCATTCTTTTTATGGCTGAATAGTATTCCATGGTGTATATATATATACCACAATTTCTTTATCCACTCATTGACTCATGGGCATTTGGGCTATTTATTTTTGTTTACTTTTTGACTCTTTTGTAATAACACTTAGCTTAAAACAAAAACACACAGTACAGCTGTGCAAAATATTTCTTTTTATCCTTGTTCTACATATTTTTCTATTTAAAAATTTATTTACTTTTTAAATTTTTTTTTGTTAAAAACTGGGACACAAACACACACCATTAGCCAAGGTCTACTCAGAGTCAGGGTCACCAGTATTACTGCTTTCTACATCCACATCTTGTTCTACTGGGTCTTCAACAGCAATAACATGCACGGAGCTGCCATCTCTAAAATAAAGATTAAAATATAATATAGTAAATATGTAAACCAGTAATGTAATTAGTATCATTATCAAGTATTATGTACTGTATATAATTGTATGTGCTATGCTTTTACACAACTGGCAGTGCAGTAGGTTTATTTATACCAGCATCACCATGGTCATATGGGTAAGGTGTTGCACCATGACACTATAATGACTACAGTGTTTTTCAGCTTCATTATAATCTTATGGGAATGTGTAATGTGGTCAATTATTGATGGAAACCTCTAAGGGTAAAGAGGCAGAATACAACTGTGTTTCACATATGCTTCTTGATAAAGTATTATTTGATATATAATGGTTTATGACTCATATACCTGATATAAAAATTATAATTTTTATCAGTATAAAGTTACCCTATTATTCTTATTCCTTGACTTTTCTCCTTTAAGACTGACATTTCTACTCTGACTCTTTCTTAGCCTTTGCTTTGGAACATCTCAGCTTTCCTTTAATTTCCAGTGTACCCAAGCTATTTTGCTTTGTGTGTGTGTCTTTGGTGGAGAGAATATAATGGGATTTTATTTTTATTACAACGTGAATATTATGCCTTTCATTAGGAAATTCAATCCACTTTCAAGTGTTGAATTTATTTGTGTTTGCCACTATAAGAGTGATTGTCTCATTGGAGACACTCAACAAATAAATATTAAATGAATGAACAATTTCTGATACTTTGATTTCCCTACTTTCTCTCTCTTCTATTAGTACAAATACATTTTAAATTTGCTCTTGTCTTATGGAGACATCTTGTTTATAATTTTATTAGTAGTTAATTGTAGGTTTTAAAAATATATTCTATTTATGTGTATGTTCCTGAGGTTTATAAGTGCCTATTTAGTCTTTAACCACAATTCTGAAATGTTTGACTGATTTTCAAGCCCACAACAGACTATGAAGAACAACTAGCAGTCTTCATATCAGAGGCAGAAGGTAAGAATCTGCTGAATACAGCAGCAAAAGCCAGGATTGGTCATCTGTAAGGGTCTTATCTTTTAGCAATACAACTGGAGTTTATAAAACTAGCTTATCAAGAATAATCCATACAGGTTAGACACAGTGGCTCACACCTGTAATCCCAGCACTTTGGGAGGCTGAAGCGGGTGAATCTTTTGAGCCCAGGAGTTCAAGACCAGTCCAGTCAACATGGCGAAACACCATCTCCACTAAAAATACAAAAATTAGCCAGATGTGGTGGTGTGTGCCTGTAGTCTCAGCTACTTTGGAGGCTAAGGGAAGAGGATGACCTAAGCCTGGGAGGTGGAGGCTGCATTGAGCTGAGATTGTGCCACTGCACTCCAGCCTGGGCAACAAAGCCAGACACTGCCTCAAAAAACAAAACAAAACAAAACAAAAACAAAAAGAATAATCCATATAGTATGTTAGCAATGAAGCAATTGTTTCATTGAGAATTTGCTTCCAAAATAAAATTCGAATGAAATATTTGGGAAGTTAAATGTGTCAGATACAATGATCTCAGTCATTCATTATGTAGGGTCCCTAATGTCTTTTTATACTATTTAAGTTACCTGTTTAAGTATCATTATTAGCTCCATGTGGACAGAAACTTGTTTTATACTAATACATAAGTGACCTGATTCAGGCTCTATTATAATACATATTTCTAAACTACATCTTTTGCACCTACAAAAAATAGGGAGAATGTGAATACCTAGCAGAGTACTAATGTGGATTTTGATCAAAATTAAATGAAATAATCCATGTAAAAGCATTTGGCACAGGGCTTGGCATTCATCACCTCCACCACTTACTAGGTATGTGACCTCAAGTCAGTTTCTTAACCTTTCAATGCCTCAGATTTATCATCCCTAGTATAGGAATTGTCATAGTACTTACCTCAGAGATTTAATATAAAGACCTTAGAGCAAAGTGTGGTATAGCTTAAGTTCCCAGTAAATGTGAACTATTATTAGTATTTCAATGCAGGAAGGACCACATTTATACTCTGGCAGAAACCATCAGAAAAGAGTGTTCTTTTTGGACACAAATCAAGAAAACAATAGTTATAATGTGGTCCAAAGCAGGGAGATGGGATTGGGGCAGAAGACTGGTGTCCAGTCTGGGCCCACTCCTTGCCTGCAGAAACTTGGGTAGTCTTCAGTTTCTCATTTTGTATCACAGGGAAAAATACCTAATGCAGATTTCATATGCAAAACATAAGAGTTATAGTGTATGCAAATGTTCTATAATGTGTTATATCAATGCTATTTAGTAGGAACTATTTTTGATCATTTGACTGTTTTTATCACATTAGCACCTCCCATCCCATTAGCTTTCCTAACCCCATCAGCATTCAGAAATGGATTCTGTATCTTTATCAGCATAACCTCGATTTCCTTACTTTCTATTCCTTGGATATATGTCATTAACCAGTCTTGGTACAATTAGTGCAAGGAGTAGAAATGAGACTATATTCTATGAATTTCGAACTCTCCATTTTGGCAGAACAACTCTGGACCAGCCACTATAGCTGTCAGGGTAATTTATGATGTTCTTCACCAAGCTGACAGCCGGTGGAGAAAAAACTTCATGCAAGAAAAATTCCTTATATTTATTATACCTAGTTTAATATCTGATGAACCATGTTATAAGAACAATTCTTAAAATAGCCTTGAGGAGAGCACCTCCACATTGCCCAGACATACAATTTATCATGGAAATACTGGTGGAGAAAGGAGGGGAGATGGTGGTCATGCTGTGAACTTGACTGGCTTACAGACAGGACATTGGTTGGAAACCTAGCAATAAAAAAAGCAGCCCAATGTACTTTAAATGCTAACTGGCACTCTTCTAGTTGCTCTCAATTTTTTCCTTACAGTAAGCCTTCCTCTTAGGTAATACTATTATCACATCAACATGATTGTAAATAAGAATGGAGAATCAATCCAAGAAAGATACAGCATGACTACCTCCAAAGCCACTTAATTTGGAAATAGAAATGAAGAGGTGTATACTTCATCCTCAGTAGGGTTGCCTATGCTTTGTGCCTTCCTGAAACTTTTAATCATTGGAGGCCATCATAATCTTCCACATCCACCCAGTCCATAAAGCATTTGTTACATATTGACTAATATGTAACAAAATATTGTATTGCTTTTTAAGGGTATGCTATTTGTTCATCTTTTCTTCTCAACTACATACTGTCTTTAACCTCTCCTATCTCTTCCTCTCAGCCTATAAATATACAAAAGTCTCTTCAAAGAACAAACTGACCAACCAAACAAAACCATTCCCTTCACTTCCTGTCTGCTGTATTTACTTCCTTATCTGCCTGAGCCCTCCATTTCCTGAAAGAGCAGGTTACACTCATTGTCTCCACTTGGAACTCTCTGTTCTTTTGGCTTTGAGGGCACCACTCTCTCTTGCTTCTATTCTACGCTGTCTCCTTTTGCTTTCGACATTTCTGACAATACCTTTTCAGCCTCCTTCTTTGGCTTTTCTCTCATCTCTCATCTCTCTTCCCCTTTCCTAGGGCTCACCTATTAACATCCCCTGGGGTTCTTCATTTACTCCAATATCTTAAATATGCTAACAGGTATCGAATACATATTCAGATTTTATTTTTTGAGACAGAATCTTGCTGTCTCCCAGGCTGAAATGCCGTGGCATGATCATGGCTCACTGCAGCCTTGGTCTCCCAGGCTCAAGCGATCTTCCCGCCTCAGGCTCCCAAGTAGCTGGGACTATAGGCAGGCACCACCATATCTGGCTGATGTTTCTGAATTTTTAGTAGAGACAAGATCTCACTATGTTTCCCAGGCTGGTCTCGAACTCCTAAGCTCAGGCAGTACTCTCACCTCAGCCTCCTAAAGTGCTGAGAGCAACCGCACCCAACTCAAATACATATTTCTAATGAGACATGTTACTAAAGCTCAGAATTATGTCTCCAACTGCCTACTGAACACTTCAAATACAACATATCAACAAAAGAACTTACTTTCTCCCCAAATACTCTTTTTTATTCAGCTTCTTGATTGGGAGACCTCTGGAAATTATACTTAATTCTTTCTTCTCTTTCATTTGCTTCTGTGGCCCAGTTGATTCTACTCCTATTTCTTGAACACACTGAATTATTTCCATTCCACTTCCCATGTCCTCATTATTGTTCTCATTGCCTTTCCCTTGAATTACCAGAACTCTCCTCACAATGTCTCTAGCCTTCACATTCGCCCACCTTCAATGTAATCCTCACCCAGCCCGTATGTCATTAAGGTGGACTCTGAAAGCAAAATGACACTTAACACTTAACAAAGGGGAAAATCCCTTAATTGTGCCATTTTCCAGTTAAAAATCCTCAAATGGCACTCCACTGGTTTCAAAGCAAAGAAGTGTCAATTATTTGGGCAAAGTCAGGCACTTTTTTTGCCTTGACTCTTGTTTGCCCTTCCAGTGGAATCTGCATGATTCCTCCAGTGCATTCTTTGATCCCCATTTATGCCCTTTATTGTCTCCAAACTTTACATGCACATGCAATTTCCTCTTCCTAGAGTGGCTTCCCCTTATTGTTCGGCCTGGAAATCTCCAGGCATATTCTCCTTCAAAACTGCATTTAAGCATTATTCCTTCTAGGAAGACTCCCAAACCCAGTGTAGTATGAGACAAAACCACAGTATGTGAAATCTTAGGAAACCCTAACTAGATGCCAAAATGATCAGTTTAGTCTAAATTTATTTGCAGAAATTAGCTACTAGTAGGTAATGCAATAAATCAAGTTATTCTTTATCTATGAAGATATCATTTTTTGTAAGTCCCCCAAATATGGAGCTACACGAGTCATCAGAGCAGGGGTGTGAGGGTTCAGGAAAGCCTGTGCATACTTAGGTCATCTATATGAGTCAGGAATGCAGATGCATAATAAATTGGTTGGGATTTATTAATACATGCACCTGCATTTCTGCTTAAGAACCTATTGTTTGATCTAACGATGACCTATAGAACAAGCCCAAAACAAACCAAAGATATTTTCAAGGCTAAAGTATATCAGGCATATGGGAAACATGTAAATGTTCAAAGAGGATGTCCAGTAATGAGGAATCCAACATTTATCCCAATAGCAACATGTTAAATGCTCCCATGCCCTTCTGACCATTGCTGCTCAAGTGTTTCCTTCTGAGGTAATTTCTTGAAAGTGTGTGTACATGACCAGTCTCCATGGCTAACACATACACATGCATGGAACCTAGAAGCATAAGGAACAACTCTGAGGTCATTAGAAGCTAAAAATACTGAACCTTCACACTTGCCTTTGAGCAAGTATTCTTTAGCAGAAATGCCAAAGGGATTTTACTAACATGAACAAACAACAAGCCTACTCATAAAGCATGTTATGCGTTATGGATAGCGCCCCCCCATAAAAAAAAAAAAAAAAAAAAAAAAAAAAAGCCCAGGATGATTGCCTTTTACTATTGGAAGGGAGGGGGAATTTTACAAAAAGCTGCTATTTGTATAAACCTGTGGACCCACCACCCTCAATAATATACAATATAGAAAGAACTATTTGTTTCAAGATGGTCTTGTTTGTTTTCTATTTGTTTAATAATAGCTTTATTGAGGTAAAATTCCTATAGTATAAAATTTACCATTTAAAGTATATAATTAAGTGATTTTTAGATATTTACTATGTTGTGCAAGTATTACCACTATCTAATTTTTAAAAATCTTTAGCACCCCCCGAAAGAAACCCTGTTATGCAAATAATCATACAAATAACAGAGTTATTTGCAAATATGCAAATGCTGAATATTTGTATCTCCCCAAATTTCATATTTTGAAGCCCTAATCCATAATGTGATATTATTTGAAGCTAGCACTTTTAGGAGATAATGAGATTAAATCAGGTCATAAGAGTGGAGTCCTAATCCCATAAGACTGGAAGCCCTATAAGAAGAGGAAGAGAGTCAGCTCTTTCTCTCTCTTTCCATGCACATGCCCCACTGAGGAAAGGCTATGTGAGCATGCAATGAGAAGGTGGCCATCTGCAGGCTAGGAAGACAGCCCTCACCAGGAATCAAATCAGTTGGCACCTTGATTTTGGACTTCCTAGCCTTCAGCACTGTGAGAAATAAATTTTTGTTTTTTAAGTCACTCAGTTTTTGGTATTTTGTTATAGCAGCTTGAATTACCAATATAAACCCATACCCATTAGCAACCACTCCCCATGCTCCCCATTCTCAGTTCCTAAAAGCCACCACTGTACTTTCTATGGATTTGCCCATCTGGGCACTTCATATAAACGGAATCATCTAATATGTAGCCTTTTGTGACAGGCTTCTTTCACTTAGCATATTTCCAAGTTCCATTCATGATGTAGCATTTATTGGTACTTCACTACTTTTTATTGCTAAATAATATTACATTGTAAGGGTACAACACATTTTGTTTATACCTTCATCAATTCGTGAACATTTGGGTTGTTTTTACTCTGGGACTCTTATGAATAATGCTGCTGTGAACATTCATGTGCAGGTTTTTGTGTGAACATATGTCATCAGTTCTATTGTTTATATACCTAGAACTGGAATTGCTACGCCATGTAACCCTATGTTTTAACATTTCCAGGTACTGCAAGCTTACTTTCCAACGTGGCTGCATCGTTTCACATTCCCACCAGCAGTATGGGGTTTCCAATTTCTCTGCATCCTCATCAACACTTGTTATTATCTGTCTTTTTGATTTTAGACATTCTAGAAAGTGTGGAGTGGTATCTCATTGTGGTATTGATTTGCATTTCCTTAATGACTAATGCTTTCGAACATTTTTTCATGTGCTTATTGGCCATTTGTATATCTTCTTTGGAGAAATGTTTATTCAAATCCTTTGCCCATTTTTTAATTGGATTGTCTTTTTAATGTTGCATGGTATAAGTTCTCTATATATTTTGGACACAAGTCTCTTATTAGTTATACCATTTGCAAATATTTTCTCCCATTCTGTGCATTGTCTTTTAACCTTTCTAATGTGTCCATTGAAACACAAAAGTTTTTAATTTTCACGAAGTTCAATTTATCTACTTTTTTCTTTTGTCACTTATTTGTATCATATCTGAGAAACCATTACCTAATCCAAGGTCAGGAAGGATTACTCCTATGTTCTCTTTTAAGAGTTTTATTGTTTTTACTCTTACATTTAAGTTGAATATCCATTTTGAGTTAGTTCATTTTTGTATATAGTATGACATAGGATCGAGATGATCTTGTTAATCACTTTTTCCTGATATACATCAGCTTCAATTGTGAAGTTATAAATCTGCAGGTTTCCTGAAAGCCCGCATCATGTAAAGCAACTTCTGTGACAAATTTCACTTGATTAATTAATTAATTAGAGACACAGTCTAGCTCTGTCCCCCAGACTGGAGTGCAGTGGTGCCATCTTGGATCACAGCAACCTTCAACTCTCAGGTTCAAGCAATTCTAGTGCCTCAGCTTCCCAAATAGCTGGGATTACAGGTGTATGCCAGCATACCTGGCTAATTTTTGTATTTTTAGTAAAGGCACATTTTTGCCATGTTAGCCAGACTGGTCTCTAACTCCTGGCCTCAAGTCTTCCCCTGCCTTGGCCAACCAAAGTGCTGGGATTACTGGTGTGAACCACTGTGCCTAGTCATGATAATTTATTGAGTGGAGTTCTGTTCAAGATGATGGAGGGCTAAGAGCAGCAAAAGCCAGGCTCAGTGGCTCACGCCTGTAATCCTATCACTTTGGGAGGCCTGGATGGGTAGGTAGATCACCTGAGGTCAGGAGTTCGAGAGCAGCCTAGCCAACATGGTGAAACCCTGTCTCTGCTAAAAATACAAAAAGTAGCCGGGCATAGTGGCAGATGCTAATAATCCCAGCTACTCTGGAGGCTGAGACAGGAGAATTGCTTGAACCTGGGAGCGGAGGTTGCAGTGAGCTGAGATCACGCCACTTCACTTCAGCCTAAGTGACAGAGTGAAATTCCATCTTAAAAAAAAAAGGGGGGGGGAAAAGAGAAAAGGCAGCAAAGATAATTTTTTGGCAAGATTATTAGCCAATTTTAAGAGCTATTATTACATTTCGAATGTGATTTTAAATTCTCAAAGTTGGACAGATAGCCGGCAAAGAATGGTCACAGACCTTTTCCCTAATATTTTAAGTTGCTTCAAACCAGTTATTAAATCTTATATGTATTCTTTAAAGATTTATTCCACATGGGTTTGATTAATTTACACAGACTTCTTCCAAAACTGTATCTAAACCACATTGTTGATATCTAAGAAACTCTATGAGCTTCTTCAAAAGCCCTCTTAAAAATACAACAAAATCATGTTAGCAACTCCAGATTCCAAGTTGAAATCCTCCCACTTTAGTATAAGAACCATCAGTTTTGAATGAGTCTGGATACGAAAACTTATTTTCCCATTTTGAGGAGAAAATACCTTTTTAGAGACTCTTTCTTGAATGGATATTTGTTATAACATATTTGGGCTTAGGGCTAAAACCTTTGGTTTGTAAGCTGAGGTTTTCATTTGCACTTACCATCAACAGCGTATAAGCTGAAAAGAATCTCAGGTCTGGTTGCTATCCTGAGCTACTGCAAAGAAGAAACCACTGAGAACAAGAGCATTTAAATTATTGTACATCGCATTTGCTATTTGCTGCCATTATTCTTCTATTAAAGGAGGATAATCAACTGATATGATATTGTAGATCACAGTGCCTAGTGCATTGCAGGTCCTCAATATATGTTGATTCCTCTTTTCTTTACATATTTCTGAGGTACAGAAAGAAGTTCTTAAAATGGTTTTTATCTGTAATCATTTTGGAAAATTCGCTATGAAGATGGAAATTTGTGAACAAAGGAGAACTTGCAAATGCCATTTTACTGAGCATGTTACTGAATGGTTATATAAGGAGTAAATATTCTCTCAGCATTAATAAGTAAATATGAACCAATAAGAACACAGGTGAGGACTCTTTTCCTAACCAGGATAGATGGCTAAGGTTTATAGGGCAATAAATTAGACTATTTGTATCCAAAGCAATATTGTTGTCACCACCAATTGTAATAAGCATTTTTATAATTTATGCCTTTAATGTGTTTATTATGAAAAAGCTTCAAAGTATATTGCACAAGTGGTAGTCTGCTCCAGAAGTGGAAATTTGGGAAACTTGGTTTTTGGACTCAGCCTATTCACTATTATTTGGTTGATGGGTTTATTATTATTATTATTATTATTATTTAAAGGCCTGAGACAGTAGAGACTTTCTAATAAAATATGCTGCAGTGATGAAAATTATGCCATGTCTTTTGTCTTAATATCTATAAGAACACTGAAAATTGGCCTGACAATGAGTTACAGGATAATTTGTAAAAATGCATAGTGGGTTTACTATAAATATAGTTTACTTCAAAACCACAGAGATTGCTCACAATCATTGCTCTATGTAACTAGGCAAAGCAATTTAGCAGCAAATAGATGACAAGAGTCATGAAAAATATTTTTTGGACTTGTTAAGTGAGAGCAAAGAACAAACAGGGGGGATTTAAGTGAGTTAAGAAATGGTTTTCCAGTTCTTACATTAATTTATTCAGGATGTGAAAGTGAAAAAGCATTCAAAACCTTTGCATCTAAATCTTAATCTGGTGAAATTTCTTCTTTCAATTACAGTTCAAAGGCAGTTATTAACTACTCATTGTGTGAGGGACACAGGAAAAAGAGTATACAATCTTTAATGGGAATAAGCTTCCATTTTACTTACTTTGGAGGCAAAAATATGCAGAAACAGTTTAAGTACAATCTCCTAAGAATAAAAATGAATACAATATTTCCCAACATGAAGTTGTCAGGAAACAACTGATTCCAAGTATTACCTACCCGTCCCAGGTGTCATGTGAGGTCACACTTCCTTTGATGCCCAAATCACATTAGACTGAACTCCCACTATACCTCACCAAAGGATGCACAGGACCCGTCCTCCACATGTTTCTAAGGATCCCCAGGGAGTGCTTTCGGGATTCTGGTTTTTGCTGGATTTTGCTGTTTTTAAATTAATTCATTTGTTTATTTTGGTCGGGTGCATTTCCCTTTAGCACAATCCACTGGAACAAAATAATATATGACATCAATACATAACCCTAAATCTAGGTTATTCAGGATTCCAAAACACTGCAGAAGGACTTTAGCAGAACAGCAAGTGTTGCTTCCAGGCATCCCAGCAAGGACAGTGCCTCCCCCATAATATGAATTGGTAAATATATGCTTCCATGTCACAACTACAGCCTTCCAGTAACTATTGGACAGGGAGTGTTTAGTAAAGAACAAATATACATCTCTCAAGAAAAAAACTAATATTTATAAAACATCTTTCCAGAAAGAATTATGATCCATAGAGATGCAATTCTACCCACCAGACAAAACAAAACAAAAACAAAAAGCCTATCTTTTACACAATATGTGTAAAGAGTAAGACCTTTCAGTTTTACTTTTGGTGGACAAAAATGCCCATCAAATGATTTCCTACAAACCAAATAGCAGTTACCCCAAAGGTTAATTCAGATCTCTCTGGAGAAACTGAAACGAGCCTTAAAATGTGAATTTTCCTTTTTGATTTTGCAGTAATCAAGGTTTAAAAAACATTAGGGTTCAGATTCATCCAGAATATGCCATTCCCCAAGAAAACAAAGGGGTAGACACTCTAGAGGAAGATGGAAAATATTGTATCAGATGAGCAGGGTTAATCCCTTCCCAAGCCATTAACAATCTCCATGGGTCTGTGAATATCGCTCCACTGACCCCCAGTTTCCCCACTTGTACTTTAATAATAATCTTATTTTACAGGGTTTTATAAAAATTAAATGAGAAGAATGCATGTGAAAATGCCTAACATGGTGTTTGGCACTGTATCAGTCTGTTTTCGTGCTGTTTATAAAGACATACCCAAGACTGAGCAATTTACAAAAGAAAAAAGTTTAACTGGACTCACAGTTCCACGTGGCTCGGGAGGCCTCACAATCATGGCAGAAGGCGATGGAGGAGCAAGTCACATCTTAAGTGGATGGCAGCAGACAAAGAGAGAGCTCATGCAGAGAAACTCCTGTTTTCAAAAACCATCAAATCTTGTGAGACCCATTTACTATCAGAAGAACAGCACCAGAAAGACCAACCTCCATGATTCAATCATCTCCCACCAGGTCCCTCCCACAAATCCTGGGAATCATGGGAGCTACAAGATGAGATTTGGGTGGGGACATAGAGCCAAACTATATCAGGCACATAGCTGATGTTCTCCTTCTTTAATAGGGTAGAATACGGTGTATGTTGCATCATTCAGTACTGAAAGAGCTCAAAATGACATTGTTTAACCCATGGTATTTGCCACCTCCAATCCAAGGAGCCATATTCCAGAGTTACAAGAGAAAGAGAAAACATTTCAAGTTGATGCCTGCATTTCTAGGTAGAACCACATGATGACTTCCTTCCCGTTATTATAGCCCTGGCTCCCTGTTAGTCAGGGAAGATGAACCTAGAGGAAGTAGAAGGAAGAAGAGTGGCATGCAGGAAGCTTCCCTAGAAACATTCTCATTAGCCTTCGTTGGGTCGGTGCCTCAATACACCAGCCCATCATCATCATGATCATCAACACCATTATCATCATTATTGTGCTCTGTAGCAGCCACAGACCTGGCAGTTCTCGATGGCCATTTACAGAGTGCCCACATGTGCTGGGCTCTGTGAGAGACTATACAGACACCGGAAAATCAAGTGAAGAGTCATTCTGCTTGCAAATGGGCAGTGAAGAGAGTGCTTCCCATCCCTTCATATTTGCCTTCGATGGCTAAGAATGAGGTACATTGTTGCCTGTGGAGTTAGGAAAACAACTGCATGACCCACTTTCCCATATCTCTTAGCTATTGCAGGTCATACAATCTCAGGGCTGGAAAAGATCCTAGAAATGATCAGACTCACTTTGCAAAAGGACATGAAAGTCCAGAGAAGCTGTGACTCACCTGAAGTCAGGGTACTCATCAATGAGAACAGGAACAGGAGCGTGGGTTGCCTACTTTCAAGCCCAGCAGACTTTCCAGCATACCACCATGCCTCTCTTCTTGAATAATTTCCCAAAGTTCTAAGAAACATGAGTAAAATATACCTGATGCTAAAACAGTATAAGTATTTCTGGTAGAAGTAGTAAATTGCCTGTTTCTACATTAGAACATTGATTTTATAAAGGTTATTATTACTAAGAAGACAAAGAGAATATTTCCAAAATGTCGACAGTTGGTGTACTTTTCTGGAATTCCAATTTGCTTTCATGGTTAAATTTTGGAGTCTCAAATTTTATTATTAAATTATCATATCTTTAACTATTAAATGGTATCTAATTTCATGATTGAAGACAGTAAAGGTGCTAGGTATAAAAAGGCAGCATAATCTTTCTAATAGTGTCATGGAAGGGCCCTTTTGAAGCCAAAGTCTTCAAATGTAATTCAGCCAGAATGTACTATGGTATTATGTGTGCCTTTTCTTGATTTTTTTTCCCATTAAAGAATGTTGAATTTGAATGTTTTGTTTTAGACACTCCCAATTTTGGTGTGGGGGCATAGGACTTGAACAGACTGGCTCTAATTCTTTATAAGAAAAAGTAATGTATAACCTAGTAGAGAGCATAGGCTTTGGAGTCCAAAGATTTGAGTTCAAATTCCAAATTATTCAGTCTCTCTAGACTTTAGTGTGCCATATGATAAATGGTGATAAGAATTCTTTCTGTGGATACTATCTGGGATTAGTACATGTAAAGTGTCTGGGACACATGGGCTGTCATTAAATGATAGCTAATTTTAAAGCTGCTAAAGGAACATTTTATGTAGACCAAATGCTTCTGATATATTGTCTCACTTCACCTCACAGTTCCACAGCAAGGAAACTCAGGCTGAGAGAATTTGGGCCATTGGCCCAGAGCATCCCACAGGACCAGGTCATAAAATGGCAGGGACTAAATTAAGATGGGCCTGACTCTCAAATCTTGGGTATTTGTACTACTTTTGGAAACACTGAAATGGCTAAGAGGGTGGGAAGAGGAGGTATGGTAGTGAATGTCTGTAGGCCCTTAGCTTTGCAAAGACACAATCCCCTTCCTCCCCCATTCTTTTGTAATTCCAAGATAGAATACTTTGGAAATCTTTGTTCATCCAATGTGCATCCGCTTTTCCATATGACTCTGTATTTCTGAGCAGACTGTAAGTAACTCATTCCAAGCTCAAACCACACACCCTGAGAACAGCACTAAGAAGAATTCAATTGATTGCTGGGGACAGGGGTAGTCTTCCTGCTAACAGCCCCTCTCCCCTACCTTCCTGCCTGCTTGCTGGCTGTTAGCATGTTTGTCTTTTGCAAAGGCATCCAAGTTGACAGGTTGGTGAGGTAATAGGAGAGAGAGCAGATGATTATCACGGGCACAGAAGGCAAAGGTTATCACTACATGTTTTAACTTCTGTTAAAATTTTATGGGACCTGTAGGAGGAATGGTGAGTACAAAATAATTTGCTGGAAAATCCAGAACTAATTAATCTATTACCATATTCCATTATAATACATTTAAACAAGGCACCTACTTCCATTTGTAAAAGTCATGCATCCAATTCTAACAAGCTGTTGTCCCCTTTGCAATGTGAAAAAATTTTCTTTCTACTATGCTGAAAATTAAATTGGCCATGTGCACAAAAAATCAGACAATAAAGGCCTATGGCACTAAAATCTCATTAAGATTTTTTTTTGGTGACAGTGCACAAAATATTATAAAATAATGTGAAATCCAAGTATTCTTAAATAATCTAAAACTGAATGAGATGGAATAGACCCTTTCAGTACCAGAATTATACTTCCTTCAGAAATCCTCTGTTATGGTTAAATTTAGGACCAGGTTTGCCGCACATGTTGATCTAGGTTATATATTATAATTTGTGGAGCGTTCATTCAGTCATAAGAAATACAAAGCTACGTTAGCTTTCAGATAATACTAGTAACATTCAGAATATTGTCTTAAACAGTTAAATATCACTACAGAGTCTTCCAAAAAGACTTTTTTTTCCCTTGATTTATGCGACTCAAATGTGAAGAGCCCTAATGAGCCTTAGCCACATTTATTTGGCTAGTTAAAATACTCAGCTTGGTGAATGATCTGGGAGTGGTAACAAGATAAGAAACCAGCATTTTGTTTCATATTAACATTCAAAGGTTTGCCTTAAGGTCATCAATCTGATTTATTAAATTTCTTCATGAGAAAACCCAAGGCAATTCCACCTGCCATGCAGAATTGGCCTTACTCTTAGACAGAGTCAGTTTTTGCTATGAAATGATTTTTAAGTTAAGATGTTAGTTTTGTTAACATGGCAAGTGCTCCTCAGGCCTGTGAGCTTATGGGTTTATAGCTAAGATATCATCTTGATGAGCATTAGTTGTTTTGGGGGCACGTTGAGGCTTAAGTTTAGAATGCAGAGAAGAAGAAAGTTTCTTTGGAGACTAAAGTAGAGATCTGTTCTGCTCATCCAGAATCAATCCTTGGCCCTCTGATAACAGCTCCACTGTCCCCCTTTTGGGGATTCTTTCCCCCATTGCAAATACTCCTGGTGAAACTGTAAATTGAGATATTCTGCCCTTATCAGGCCAGGAATGGGCAAATAACATTAGCCAACATATAAGCCTCTTTCTGGAATTTGAACATTAAGCCGCATGACAATAATTTTTTTAAATTATTGCTATTGATTCATCCCAGTGGTGGCATACTGAAAAGACTGTCCCTTAGTTCCTGCCACTTAGATCTCTAGAGCTACTCATGATTCCAAGGTCTATTTTCTCCATTTTTTAAAATTTTATTTTAGGAACTACTCCATACCTTATCCATCAATTAAATTTCTTTCATTTAGAAGTAGTCACAGTTATTTTCTGTTGCTAACAACAAAGAATTGTAACCAGCACAGATATTCCTAAGGAGATGTACACAATATGGATCATTGAGAGCCTGAGAAGAAGCTCTACCCAGACAAGGGCAAGAGGTGCACAGTGAGGTGGCTGAAGACAGCAATATACAGCCTTCAGCCCTGCACAGGCTGGTCTACCTTTGATGAAGGTAAAGCCACTCTAATAACATAGACTTCTGCTTTTCACAACGTTCAGTGCCTTCTATAAACTTATCTTTTCTCATTTTTTTTAGAAAAGCCATAGACCATTTTCAAAGTCTACAGTGGAAATATTTCCTTTCTCAGAGACCTTGAAAGCCCAAATAAAATGAGTTTGAGTGTTCTGAATCCTCCAACTATGAGGGTCTAGAGGCAGGAAAAAGAGAAAAGACTTCATCTTCCTCATAACCGTAATCTTCCCAATTCCTAGGTGAATTTGTATCTACAGTAAATCTCAGGAGTTCTCTTAGATGTCCTGTCACCAGGAAAGTGATCTAGTTAAAACCTTGGGATAGTGTGTGTATTAGTCCTTCTCACACTGCTATGAAAAAATACCCAAGACTGGGTAATTTAGAAAGGAAAGAGGTTTAATTGATTCACAGTTCCACAGGGCTAGGGAGGCCTCAGGAAACTTACAATCATGGCAGAAGGGGAAGCAAACACAACCTTCTTCATGGGGCAGCAGGAGAGAAAAGTGCTGAGCAAAAGGAGGAAAAGTCCCTCATAAAACCATCTGATCTCGTCAGAACTCACTATCATGAGAACAGCTGCATGGGGTAACTCTCCCCATGATTCAATTACCTCCCACCAGGTCCCTCCCACAACACATGGGTATTATGGGAACTAAAATTCAAGATGAGATTTGGGTTGGGACACAGCCGAATCATATTCCACCCTGGCCCCTCCCAAATCTCATGTCCTCATATTTGAAAACACATTCATACCTTCCTAACAGTCCCTCAAAATCTTAACTGATTCCAGCATTAACCCAAAAGTCCAAGTCCAAAGTCTCATCTGAGACAAGGCAAATTCCTTCTGCCTCTAAGCCTGTAAAATTGAAAGCAAGTTAGTTACTTCCTAGATACAATGGGGATACAGGCATTAGGTAAATACACCCATTCCAAATGGGAGACATCGGTCAAAGCAAAGGGGCTACAGGCCCCATCCAAGTCCAAAATCCAGGGGGGCAATCATTAAACTTTAAAGTTACAGAACAATCTCCTTTGACTCCATGTCTCACATCCAGGGCACCCTGATGCAAGAGGTGGGCTCCCATGGCCTTGGGAAGCTCTGGTCCTTTGCCTTTGCAGAGTACAACCCCAATCCCCCCTTCTTTCATGGGCTAGTGTTGAGTGCCAGTGGCTTTTCTAGGCTCATGGTGCAAGCTGTCAGTGGATCTACCATTCTGGAGCCTGGAGGATGATGGCTCTATTCCCACAGCTCCACTCGGCAGTACCCCAGTGGGAACTCTCTGTAGGGGCTCCAACCCCACATTTCTCTTCTGCACTGCCCTAGCAGAGGTTCTTCATGAGGGCTCTGCCCCTGCAGCAAACTTCTGCCTGGACATCCAGGCATTTCCATACATCCTCTGAAAGCTAGGCAGAGTTTGCAAACCTCAATTCCTGCAGGACCAACACCAGATGGAAGCTGCAAAGGCTTGGGGCTTGCACCCTCTGAAGTAATGGCCCGAGCTGTATGTTGGCCCCTTTTAGCCATAGCTGGATCTGAAGCAGCAGGGACACGGGGCACCATGTCCTGTGGCTGCACAGAGCAGAGGGGCATTAGGCCCAGTACACAACAGCACTTTTTCCTCCTAGGTCTCCATGCCTCTCATGGAAGGGGCTGCTATGAAGGTGTCTGACATGCCCTGGAGACATTTTCCCCATTGTCTTGGTGATTAACATTTAGCCCCTTATTACTGGCACAGACTTCTGCAGCTGGCTTGAATTTCTCTCTGGAAAATGGGCTTTTCTTTTCTATCACACTTCAGGCTGCAAATTTTCTGAACTTTTATTCTCTGCTTCCTCTTTAACACTTTGCCACTTAGAAATTTCTTCTGCCAGATACCCTAAATCATCTCCCTCAAGTTCAAAGCTCCACAGATCTCTAGGGCAGGGGCAAAATGCCGCCAGTCCCTTTGCACAGCAAGAGTGACCTTTACTCCAGTTCCCAACAAGTTTCTCATCTTTATCTGAGACCACCTCAGCCTGGATTTTGTTGTCCCTATTTTTATCAGCATTTTGGTCCAAGCTATTCAACAAGTCTCTAGGAAGTTCCAAACTTTCCCTCATCTTCCTCTCTTCTGAGCCCTCCAAGTCTCTAGGAATTCCAAACTTTCCCACATTTTTCTGTCTTCTTCTGACAGAAGTCGCTTCCACATTTTTGTGGACTATGTTACCCAGTTCCAAAGTCGCTTCCACATTTTTGTGGAATATGTCTTATATATCTTAATAGCTGGGCCCCACTCTCTATGGTACCAATTTATTGTATTAGTCTGTTCTCACACTGCTAATAAAGACATACCTGAGAGTGGACAATTTACAAAGAAAAGAGATTTAATCAACTCACAGTTCTACAGGGCTGTGAAGGCATCAGGAAACTTACAATCATGGCAGACAGGGAAACAAACATGTCCTTTTTCACATGGTGGTAGGAGAGAAAAGTGCTGAGCAAAAGTGGGGAAGGCCCCTTATAAAACCATCAGATCTTTTGAGAATGAATTCACTATCAGGAGAACAGCAGCATGGGGGTGCCCCCATGATTCAATTATCTCCCACCAGGTTCCTCCTACGACACATAAGGATTATGGGAACTACAATTCAAGATGAGATTTGGGTGGGGACACAACCAAACTATATCAGTGTGGCTCAGTGTTTCCCAGACATTAGACTTCACATGCCAGTAAAGGTTAAAAAAATTAGACTGACTTGCAATTGCTATTTTTTTGTTATACCATGTAAGAATATTAAACTAAAAGAAATCACCAAATACCATTACCACTGATACTTAAAGATAAATTTAAAAATAAAAAGCAAGCAGTATATACATTCACACACACACACACACACACACGCACGCACACACCACACAAAATCAATTAAATGAGCTCTAGGAAAATCCTGATTTATATTGTCCTTATTTCCCTAAGTTCACTGTATAAAAACAAGCCCTGGCTCAAGAAATGGCCAATAGTTGCATGCCTCTGAGCAGCACCCTTGAGGCAGAAGTCTCTCACCTTGAGATTAACCAGATGATACACAAAAGTTTAGCTTTCTTCTTTTCAGACTCACTTTTTCTGGAGACTGACCACAACTATCATCACTGATCCAAGGGCTGAGAAAGATTTTGTTTATGTAAACACGTAATCATGCTGGACTGATTAGGGACTGAACTGGCTTGGTGTTCTTAACAGAAACTTCCACACCCAAGGGCAAAACCATGAGCATATTATACAATGCCCTGGGGTCAAGGCTGGAGAGTCCCTAGGAAACTCTCTTGGCACCCTTTTCCAGCTCCTTCTGGCCTCTGGTCTCTAGTTTCTCTTTCATATCTGACCTTCACCCCTCTGCTCAGTGTGTTTAAATAGGTGCTTGGTTTTATCCCTAGATAGAGCCCCAAGCCATGGTTCTATCTGCTGTAGATCTTTAGCCAACTCAGCAATACCCTTAACCCTATCCTAAGTTCCAGGAACCTCTGCCCATTTCTGTTATGCCCAGGCCTACATTTTCAGAAGGGATTTTGGACAATCCCTTCTGGCCATGACAGATTGTGAGCTCAATTTGATTGTCTTAGTCCATTTGGGTTGCTATAACAAAATACCATAGACCGAGTAATTTATAAACAACAAAAATTTATTGCTAACAGTTCTGGAGCCTGGGAAGGCCAAGGCACTGGCAGATTCAGTATCTGGTAAGAGCTTTGTAGATGGTGACTTGTTGTTTTGGTCTCACATGGGGGAAGGGCAAGGCAGCTTCTAGAATCTCTTTTATATGGGATTAGTGCTTTCTCCTCATAACCTAGTCAACTCCCAAAGCCTTACCTCTTGATAACTTCACATTGGTGGTTAAGATTTCAACATATGAATTTAGGGGGAACACACACATTCAGACATAACAATGACCATACTACCACCATGCTCTATTCATGTATTCTAGTTTAAGTCAGCTAATCCTTCATATTAGGTCTCTGAATCCTTTCCTTATGGGAGTCAGGAGGGAAAAAGACTGCTAAGCAAATACTGGAAGCATGCATAGGTGGTCACACAGGTAGGAGAAAAGGTATACACCAGTAGCTTTAAATGCAAGAGTAATGTCAGATGAATGCTTGTTGCAAACTTCTGTAGGTCAATTCAAGGAAGCATGTGCAAGCAGAAGAGAAGAGCCAAGAGTAGCAGAAACTAGCAGAAACTAAAGACCAACCCTCTTATCATTACTTGTTCAGAATACTGGGTTGCCATTGCCTATGTTAAAGTAGTCAGAATTTAAAAGTCTATATTATCTTAAACATGAGCTATGATTTATATTAGCCATCTTAAATTATTCTGCAGTAATAAATTATCCCCTAATCTTTGTGGCTGACAACAGTAACAGTTTAATTCTTCTCCTATTACATCGTCATTGCATGTTGGCTGCAGCTCTGCTTTATGTGTCTTCATTCCAGGACCCAGATTGATACAGCAGCCCCTATCTGGTATATTATTGGTCTCATGGCAGAAAGAACATGGCAGAATCACACAGTGGCTTTTAAAGCTCATGCTGGGAATTGGCATGTGACACTTCCACTCACATTTCATTGGCCAACCACATCACATGGCCAAGCCTAATGTCAATGAGGTAGGGTCAAAGCATGTTTTTAATAATACAATAGACCCCGTGAGTACTCTGTTTTATCTTTCTCATTAAATATCTCCTAACAAGTGCCAACAGTCTCCACAAATCCTATTACTCTGAAATTATCAGTAGCACGATATCCAGACCACACTCTTCATAACTCCTTAAGTCTCCGAATCTCTTCCAAGTATACTGCCAATCTTTCAGTGCTCCTCTGTTCTTCAGGGGAGCCTGCTTACAAAATGGCAGACATGCTCAAATGTCTGTCAGTGTTTAGAGCTGATAATGCAAGCACAGCATTTCACCACAGCCCTGGTGGCTGAGTTGCAAAATTATTTATGGCTTTCCCATTTATGGCATGCTGCTCAGTTTCCCATGAGTTGCTAGGAAAAATTCCTGATAGCTACTATGAGCCATTGAAACCTATGAGACTTCATTTATTATGGCATAATATACACATTACCTCACTTGTGTTAGACCATATGGAGAGCTCTCTGTTGAATTTGGCATGGTTACTGGGGTGAAACGGGAACGGATTCTGTTCCTAGTCCTCTTCAGTTATGCTGTATGTTGGATCAGGCAGCCAACTTCAACAGACATCTGGGCATAGCAATCAGTCCTCAGGACAACATCACTGCCTTCACCTATGCCAATGAAGAATAATAAATGTGACATTGAAGAGTGTCTGAGTGGCAGAGAATAGCAAGATCCCAAGAGTGGATCAATAGGGTGCCCTGCTGAAAGCCTTTGTGTGTGGGAGTTGAAGAAGCAGGGCACCCCTTTGTCACTCATTCTGGGACAGGATTTGGAAGGAGAGGCAAGAAGCTCAAGAAAACCTGAAAAGCATAGCTAGTTCTAAGCCCAAATGAGCAACTAGCCACAATTCCTTAAATGGAGAAAGGTCCACCCGTGGGTAAAGCCGTAGTACACAATCTGCCATGCCAATTTTCCTCTTGCTTAAATAAAGGAACAAATGAACACTTGGTCTCTGTAGGCATTGAGGGAGGGAATGTTAATCCCCATAATGTAGATTTAAGGAGGAAAGTGGCCAATATGTGGATATTTTCATGTATTTTTGGCAAATCTGGGGCTGGTTTATATGATCCACAGTAGGCTTTGTTTGTTTTGTTGTACACATGATTGGAATTCCTTTGGGAGGCCTTTTCTACTTGGATGGTAGGGGGAACACTAACCGTTTTAGTAATTGATCAGACATTTTACTAATTATTACAATGATTTATCTAATGTAAAAGCAACCACATAAAAATTGGTCTGGAAATTAATATGATAACCTGTGAAAACAATCCTAATAATTTTCTCCTTTTACAATTAAAATCTTAAAAATTGTTCTGCACTTTTCCTGTTTACATTGTCACTCCATCTGTCTATGTCTGTGAATCTCTCTGTCTTTCGCTCTCTCTTTCTCCCTCAAACACACACATTGACCTAAAAGGCAAAGCAAAACTCTTCAATAAGTAAGAAGAGTTAGCAAGTACTTTAAGAGACTTAGTGTGTAACCACAATCCTTCCCCATCTTTCTTTTTCCACATGGCATCTCCTATGCTTCTCATCTTTATTGAAATGGAACATTAATACTTGAAGAGTTCCCATTGCAAGATATTATCACTAATAATGAGCTGTGGGTGAAACAGACCCCTCGCTTCCAAAGACAGTTCTAACTTTGCTGATGGTTGGGTATTTGAAATAAAACCAAAAGATTGGTGCCCATCCCCCCAAAAAAGTCTAATTAGTGTTCGTCTATTGGAGAGGAAGCTGAGCATGCTGCTCCACCACTGCCAAATGAAATTAAGGCCCAATTATTGATAAATGAAGAGTGGTTTGTGCTGGAGCCTGGCCTGGAGTCGCAGAAATACATCTGTCATTTGGCCTGCGCAGGAGTCATTCATGTGTGACATAGCATCCTGTGCATTTATCACGCATCTGTAGATTTTTGTTTTAATTCAGTTAGCTGTCTAACTAGATTCGGTGCTGGATGCCTCGAATGGAGTCAGGATTTGGACTGACAGATGCAATTCTAGTCTGAAATGGTGTGTGACAGGACTAGCTATCCTGCATATTAATTATTATTGAAACCATTATAGGCAGCGCTTTTGCACAAATGGTCCATTCGGTTATCTGTTTTGTGGCTTCTATAGTTAACAATTGCCCAGTTGCTCCAGGGCAGGTAGGAGACATGCTGGATCAATGAACCATTGTTGTTAAGTGCACTTACTATTACCATGAAAATTAGAATGGAGGTGTTTGAAAGGCAAGACTGAAAATGCCCCTGTCTTACCATTATGCAAATTACAAATTCTATAAATGAGATAAGTGGGGAGAGAAACACTTTTCATAAATCTTAACTAGGTAAAAGAGTTTATTAAGTCCATTGTCAAAAACAAATTGAAAACAAACATTTGTTAAATTGATAAAAAAAGAAAAAAGAAAAAAAGGGAAAGCAAGAAAAGAAACATCTGCCGGGCTATTCCCAACCCAGCCCCTCTACACAATGCTTAGTTTGGTAGCATGCTAAGGTTTAATTTAAAGTTCTTGTCATTTTATCATTCAGTTGCATAAAATGTTGGAAATAACCATTACCTTCAAAAAGAAGCCAGTAATGCAATTCTTATCCAAAGTTCTGAGAAAATATTGTCTGAGGAGGACTTTAATGAGACCAGTTCCAAGGAAGGACAACCATCCTGTCTCAACCTCCGTGGTTTTCCTTTGTTTTTTACATATTTTACATATATCCTAGTTATTCCCCCAACTCTTTCTTATTTCAGTCATCCAGTGAACTTTGATAAGCCCTGCAAAAAACATTCCCATCACAGAGGATTGATTGAGGTAAATGTTGCTGAAACATACAGTGTTCCTTGCCATTTGCTTATCAACCTCATGTATATGAATTATGTGATCGCAAACTGTGAGTTCTGTTTCTGGCACAGCACAAATTACACACTTTCACTCCTTAAAGAACTTATAAAGTTGCTGAGGATTTTGATAGAGCAAAATACAAAATGGTAGCATAATGAAATGTACTATTTTGCATTAAAGTGAAAATTAATGGTGGAGTTAAACTAAGAATGATGAATTTGCATCTTTTAAAAAAAATTCATATTTGTTAAGGGACATTTCATTTTGGTATTTCAGGTCCAAAGAAGCTTCTACTTTCTTAAATAATTAAAAATTTGCATCGTAGAATAAATGCTTTTTCATCTGATGTTTAAAACTGAGGTGCTTAAAAAGAACCTGGCTTCAATTTAAAAGTTCAATGGCTTGATTATGATACTGGGTTACAAGATTTTCGCTGTTAAAGATCATCTTGAATAAAAGAGCAAATTAGAAAGCAATGATATATCTTGGTATAAATAGATCTTAAAATATTAATAGTCATAATCAGGAAATATAAGTAAATTTTGACTACAGTTTGGAAGCTATTATCATTTTTGTGTGATTAGCTACTGCAACTTATAATGTTTGCTTCACTGCTTTATTTCTTTCAATAGCTTTTTTTTTTAATGAGACTCCAAAAACTTAATTATGGCTTATGCAAATATCATTTGAGGGAAAAGAGGGTAATATTAAATCTTTAAAAGCATTGTTAGGTTAAATGCTAGGAAATTCGTTGTAGGTATTAAATGGCATTCAGAGGGAAAATTGAATGGAGGTGAGGGGGGCTTCTGGAGAGCTTCCTCATCCTTGCTTAAAATCACCTATGTGGATCAGTTCTTTCCAACTTTTGTTTTTTTTGTTTTTTTGAGATGGAGTCTTGCTCTGTCACCGAGGCTGGAGTGCAGTGGTGTGATATCAGCTCATTGCAAGCTCCGCCTCCCGTGTTCACGCCATTCTCCTGCCTCAGCCTCCCGAGTAGCTGGGACTATAGGCGCCCGCCACCGAGCCCGGCTAATTTTTTTTTTTGTATTTTTAGTAGAGACGGGGTTTCACCATGGTCTCGATCTCTTGACCTCGTGATCCACCCGCCTCGGCCTCCCAAAGTGCTGAGATTACAGGCGTGAGCCACCGCGCCCGGTCAGTTCTTTCCAACTTTTTAATCAAAGATTAATATTTTCCAAACCTGGAGGGAAAAAAAGAGTTAAAAGAGAGTTTTTGCCTGTGACTTATGTGCAGATCAGAAGTCAAATTAAGCCCATTCTTTGCCAAAACTGCTGTAAATGAATACTTGAAGTATGTGGCTACTCTTTTAACAGGCATAATGCAAAACTTCTTTCTATTCTTTTATTGAATCATCTACTTTTTTTCTATATTGACTGGATCTCCAATAGTGTGTAAAACCTACAGAAAAATACACAGGTGAATTGGAGTAACCATCAGGTTTAACTAAGATGCTAAAATTAAAATGTTTTTCTGGGAAGATATGAAGTTAAAAATCCGCTACGTATTTTTAAAGTACCCATAGCCTACTGAGCACTGCACTTGAAGAATGCTTAATATTATGAAGTTGCCAAATGATACAAATAAAAATAATGTTTGAGAAGGATGGGAATAAAATGGCAGGAAGAAGGGGATGACAGAGTCAGGAAGGAAGCAGACAGAAAAGGACAGATTGGATTATATGCCTCTAGAGCAGTGATTCCCCAGCTGTCTGACTTTGGACCACTACTAGCCTATGAGCATTCACTGGCCTGCTGCTAAAAGAAATAAAAGTTTGGAGAAGGAAAAACTTTTTCTCTACTTTCTTAAGTTCAGTATCTGGAGGCCTGTGAATTAAACTTACAAAAGACAAATTAATAGGAGAAAAAGAACACAATTTGTATTAATATTTACAGGCATGAGAGTTCACATACAAAAAAAAAATGCAAAGAAGTGATTAGACTCGGGAGCTTATATACCATTTTAACAAAGGAAAGGAGTGTGAGCCTCAAGTGACATTAAGTTGTGGAGAAGTGACTAGGAAACATGGGGAGGAACTAATGGAAGATAAGATTTTAGTAAGATCTGTTTGTGTAAACTCACCTTAATGTTAACTCTGGTCTTTCATGTTAAGAGCTGCTATTCTTTCTATTGGGTAAGAGAGAACCTTCTTCAAAGGGAAATTTACGTACAGCTTTTAGGCAGAAAAGGAGAGGACAGTAAGCTCTTCCTGCACTTCTTGATTCTTACTTGGCTTCAGCTCACAATAATCCTTATGCCAAAGTGGCATATTTGAGGGTGAGATATTCTGATCTCCTTCAAAATATAATATTCTGTTTTAAAAAATGATGATAAATACTTTCAGTTAAGTTAGCTGTCTTTTAGTCTCAGAGTTTGTTTTCTACATTTTCAGCTTTTAAAAAACCTTTCTTTCATGGAAACGTGTCTGTAATCAGTGGTATTCTTTTTCTCTAATGTTTTTACTAGGCAAGGTAAAACCCTGGTGACTTTAATACATTCCTTTGATTTATTTTATTTTATTTTATTTTTTATTTCAATAGTCCATGATTTCTCAAACAGTTGGTGCAATGGTTTAAATGTTTGTCCTCTCTCTAACACACGTTAAAATTTAATTGCCATTGTCACAGTGTTAAGAGAAAGGACCTTTAACAAGTGATTAGGCCATGGGGGTTCTTCTCTCATTAATAGATCAATGCTATTATCCTGGAAGTGGGTTTGTTATTGCAGGAGTAGGTTCCTTACAAAAGGATGAGTTCAGCCCCCTTTTGCCTCTTTCTCTCCCTCACTCTCTTTTTGCCCTTCTTTCATGGGATGATGCAGCAAGAAGGCCCTTGCCAGATGCCAGCACCTTGATATTGAACTTCTCATCCTCCAGAACAGTGAGTCAATAAATGCCTGTTCATTATGAATTACTCAGCCTGTGGTATTCTGTTATAACAGCACAAAATGGATGGAGACACTTGGAAACAGTGTTCTAAGGCAGTGTCTCCAGAGGAAATATTAATAATAGCCATCTTTATTGAGTCCTTGCTATGCTTCAGACAATATGCAGAGAGTTCCATGTATTCTCTTTAACATTAATACTGATCCTAACAGATAGACAGTGTTGTCCTGATTTAATAAATGAAGAAAGCATGGCTGACAGAAGTTAAGTTGCTTGCCCATGGTGACATAACCATAGGATGACCTTATAATCTACCATTTAAACTGCACACCTTTTAAAGTGAAAGAGGGCAATATTAACAATTACACCAGGATAACAGATATAGCAAGGTCTTTCCAGGACAACATAGCACATACGGTCATCCTACAGAGCTACCGTATAAGCCAGAATTTAAATCAGATTGCATCTAAAGCCCATAGTGCTCTTCCCATGTTTTAATCTGCCTCTGGAAGTTTCTGTATTTAAATAAAAAAAATAAAGAGACCTATTTTGAAGAAACTGAATTCATAGAACTTTATGATACCAAGATACACAAAATAATAATTCAGTCAACAATCCAAGATGATTTGTACCACAGAATGTCTACCACCAATGGTGGTTTTACGGGTGGTGTAAGAATGAAAGGAGGTAATGTGTGTGGGACACGGGCTTGTATCAGAACTATGTGTTAATGCCTGCTCTTAAGAGAGGAATTCATTTTCCATATGCAGAAGTTAAATGAATGTAATGGTTTTGTGAGATTCTGACTTCATCTAATGGTGCAGCCAGGACAAAGATAGGGATAGATTCCCTGATGGTGAGTTACAGCAGCCAGCAACGCAACCCCAGAAATGGGTCTGGGACTAAAAGAGTCTAGCACTATCAAAAAGAAATAGAAAGTTTGGCAATTATTTGCCTTGAATAGGAGCCCTAATATATACTGTAGTTCATACTGTGTTCTTAACTTTCCCTCTGTTATCTGTGAAAAATGCAGGCAAAAACTGTGTGTCCCAAATAGATCAAGATGATTGTTGGCAACAGAGCTTAATTCCACTAAATCAAAATGATGCCTCATCATTTCCATCTCCGCAATGTTGTAATGAATGAGTGCCATTAAACTTCGAGGTCTACTCCCAATTCTCCCACCTGCACTGTGACCTATAACTTTTTAATTTTGAGAGAAAGTCTCTTCCCTTGCCAGAAAGTGCTTTCTGTTTGTGAAAGAGTATGTAAAACAGCACCAGGTGAAGAACGACTTTTTCACCCAGTCTTGAAACCATCACAAAGAGACAAATTTTGCTGCTTTTGCTTGGTGTGTGAATTTTTTTTTCCACACAGCTCTATTCATTGCCTAAAACAATGGGGCCAGTGTTGGCCAGCAAAGAATAGTGCTATTCATGCACCCTGTACCCTGCACAGTGCCTACACTTGTTAGTCTTGGCTGCCCTGTGCGGCTGGCTGCTGGCAAGAAAGTCGGGTCTATGTTGTTGGATGGCGTAGCAGATCAGAGAACGAACACTGGCAGCCAGATTCCCAGATAACCTCAGCTCCTCTAGAAAACTCTTGTTGACATAAGCCTGTGCTTTGAGGGGTGTCTTGGAATTCCAAGAACTTGGGCCAGGTGTGAGGCCAGGTGGTTGTGGTCCCATTCCAGCCATTCCCATCCTCCTGCTACAACCAAAGCAATTTCGTTAGGGGTCAAATGCCTGGTTTACGAATCAGACACCTGACTTGAATTCTGGCTCCAGGGCTGACTGGCAATAGGACCATAAGCAAGTCTCTTAACTTCTCTGAATCTCTATTCCATCATCTACAGAGAGGGCATATCAATGCCACCTACCTCATGGGGTACCGTGAAATTCAATGACATAGTATTATGCTATGATTAACATGCAATAAATGTTAGCTATTATTGTCATTAATAAGAGACTGATGTAGTGAATACTGTCACTAATGAAAGATTGGTTTAGGGCATCCTCTGTCTTGGTGGAAAATTAACCACTGTGAAATCATGGGCAACATCACTGAAGTGATGAGTGAATGGAGGGAGGGGAGAAAGAAGACGAGCCTCAGAAGCAGGCTGCGCTTGTAGTGCCAAAGTAAAATGTTTTACACAGAGAAGAAAGTGTACACTGGCAGAGGCCACTCTGTTTGTCTCAAGGATTGAACAGAACACTAATTTGCTTTCATGTAGCTTATTCCAGAAGGACAGTTCCATAAATGTATGCTAGAGATGGTCTCATCAGCCTCTTCTCTATCTTTCCAACCTAGAGTGAGTGCAGCAGAAAACCTGGACCCTATCCTTTGTGTGTGTGTGTGTGTGTGTGTGTGTGTGTGTGTGTGTGTGTGTGTTTTAAGTGAGAAAGTCTCATAGCTCCTGTTTGATTTCTGTGGGGAGGCACACTGCCAAATTCAGGCAACCTGTGGAAAACTTGCAGAGGCTATGGTAGATTCTGGGATCGTCAAGGGCAGGATGCCTGCCTACCCTTCTCTAGAATCACCCCAATGCAGAGCCTGGCAGACTGCTGGAATTGAAATGTGTTATCAAGATTAGTGCTGCAAAGGAAATGCAATTCCAAATCAAATAAAGTCTAAGAGGGATGTAGGGCTGGAAAGAGACCATCTTTCAAGTTCTTTCCAACCCAAGATGTTGTGATTTTTGAAGCTTTCCTTGCAATAGATGTTGTTTAACTACCTTGTGTCTCCTGTGAAGTTGCCACCATGAAAGCTGGACATGTTTGGCACCCATTTCCCTTGGCACAGTTTATATACTTGTTATAGTATCAGCGCTCTAGATTCTGTTAATGCATGATAGGAAGCATAAAGATACTAATCACAAGGGCAATTTTCCAGGTTGTATGTACTATAGAGAAAAGATCATATATACTTGGTAATTATCTTTTCTCCATAGCATGTATAACCTGGAAAATATATACTTGGTAATCTAAAATATATACTTGTTAATTTTAGACATTTTAACCATTACTTCTATGAACAGCAGACTTCACTTGTTATAATCACATAATTAGAAGACATTATTGCAGTTCATAAATGAAATTAATTATAATTTTAATTAATTTTTCAAAAGATAATCTAATAAAAGTAGGATTGATTAGAAAATTATCAATGAATTTAAAGATTCATTTAAGACATTTGTCTCTGTCACTTTTAAATTTCATTGAAATCTGTTAAAAGCGATGGTAGGTATGCCCACAGTAACATTTCAATAGTCACCATATTGTTTCAAGGGGTAAACAATACCTAAGATGTGTCTTGGTATCTTTCACTGAGTAGTGAATTTTATCAGTCAACTCCTTTGAACATTGCCTTGAAATAAATTGACAGAAAAATAAGACCTGTCCATTGTTCATTTTGAAATCAAAGTCTTGTCTATTTGGCCAATTACATTTTTCTTGAAAATGGATTTGGATTTCAGATCAAATGTATGGCTGAGGTAAATTTATTGATGGCCTATTTGAGGGTCAGTCACGAAACTGATATAGAGCAATTCTAAATCCTAGCAGAAGCTGAAAAATGTGTGCAACATTTGTGTCTAAAATAAAAGCTTTGGGGCAGGAAGAAGACCTAGTACACATGCTGGATCTGTTGCTTACAAAATGTGGTTAATATTTACATTAGACCCACTTTAGCGGTAGCAGCAAAACTTGCATAGTTTTCATAGTGTTTGATAATTTTCATTTCCCAAATGGAAATAACATCATCAAGAAGGAGGGCCTGTAAATCATGCATTCATTCATTCACTCATTCATTTATTCCACGAATACAAAGCGAGACCCTCTATGCAGGATTTGGTTATAAAAGTTATGAAATAGAGTGATAAGATATAAAACTAAGATGACACTAAAATGTTGGACCAAATAGCATGTAAGAAGGAGGGGATGGTCAGAGTTAAAGTGCTCTAAAGTACTTGCCATATTAGAGCAGAATAAAAAGATCGGTTAAACTTAGACCTTGTTAGGTCAGGAGACATGTTAAAAAATTAGAAATAATAACTAAAATAATGGAAATAGAATGTATCTCTTCAAAACCAGTAGAGGAAAACATGATAATAAAGAAAACTCAATCACTTCAAAATAAGTTAGAAAAGAAAAAAGGAATAATATAATATGATAAGAATGCAAAAAATAAAGTAGAAAAATATGAAATACATGTGCAATTATAGTAAATCTAAACTGAGCAGTGGCAGAAAAATATACTTAATCTGAAAAATTAGGGGATAGCTAGATTAGATAGTCAGCTAACGCAGTAGATTAGAAGGCCCCTGACAAGTGTAAAATTTATCATTATATATTTTTATGTGTCTATATGAACATTTATATTAATATCTAATATTTGTTTATATATTTTATGCAAATTAAGCAGGCACTAGATGTTACCATTTCTCAGTGTGGGAAATCAATGTGTCCTAAGGATATGGGTCTGCAGAAAGATTAGCCCAGCAGTAAGTTGGCCCAACCACCGGTAGAGGGTCCTTCAATGTAGAAATCAATGTAAAAACAGTTTGAGATGTTGACTAGGAGTACAACTTATTAGAACTGCACATTTTAAAGAAACAGAAGAATAGGGAGATGAGTCGAGGTCAAAGCAGTAAAACAAATAAACAAACAGACAAATAAACTAAGAAGTGCCTATAAAAGAGAGAGGAGTTTCACCTTCAGAAGAGCTCTGGGTAGAAAAATGCATCAACAGTGCCCTGTATCTCTTTTTCCAATCCAGAGACATTTTGGAAATACTTTGAAATCTGTTTCCCCAGGTTTGTTTTTCCTCTCTGTTATACCTCAAGAGGAACACAAAGAATGATGGCCTGTCACTCTGATGCCTCTCTCTACTCAAATGGCAGAAACCAACCAGGTGAGTTGTCATAACTTAGATGAGGCTGGGATAAAAATACACCTTGGAGAGCTAGCTTACTGATGACAGACTGAGAGTTGCTCTTTTTGATTTGAGTGAATTGGAGCTTAAATTCTGTGCCAGCCCATACGAGTGTCTCAAGATGCTTGGGTTAGAAAAGAGATTGTATCAGGATTATAAGGTCTTTTGCCTGTCTTCCCTCAGAATTGTCTTTGATTGATAGATGAGTGACCCTGTCCAGCATACTGATTTAAAACTGTAAGTGAAAAAAACAAAACAAAACAAACAACCAAACAAAAAAAGTTGAATCTTTCATTCAGTATTCACTTTGGATTTACCTATAAAGCAGCTCAACCATTGCAGAGTTAAACCTCCTAGTTAATTACATCGTCTGAGAATGCAGCTATTTCATGCATTAATTTAATCTTTTTGTTTTTCATTAAAAGTCAAAAACCCTTCCTTGGTTTCAAAACATAACAATTTTAAAATCCTTAATCCTAAACCTCAGATCTTGATCTTCAATTGGAGTAACTTATACAAACTACTTTGTAGGGTAGGTCTCTCAGCCTAGCCTCTCCCAACCTGCTCAAAGAGGCCCTCCAGCAGGCAATTGGGGTATACTACAGAGCCAACCAACAGAAACGCAAAGCTGTCTCCACCGTGCTACAAATGATATCACAATGAAGCATGCATCTGCTTTGCTGAGGATATCTGTGATTGTTAATAAAGTAAGTGGTAGGAGTGGGGCAGTTTTTCTCTACCTTTTATGGTATCTTTCAGTAATAATGACATTGAGCTCCTCACAGGTCATGTCTGTTCACGGCTGACGTTTGTTGTTCTGTTCTGATTGGATGATAACCTTGTCTCAGTTTATAAAAGTTTTGAAAATCATCCTAGTCTGAGAAATATTGATGTAATACTATTGTTTTGTTTGTTTTCAATTTTCAGCAAAGCAACTATTTGAGTTTTATTTATAGCTTTATTTATTTATAGCTTCCCCTCACCCCAAGACCAAGGAGTGAGTCCACGGGATTGATTATAAAGTAGATTTGAGTGATTTAAAATCATTTCCTCCTGGCCGGGCACGGTGGCTCATGCTTGTAATCCCAGCACTTTGGGAGGCCGAGGCGGGCGGATCACGAGGTCAGGAGATCGAGACCACAGTGAAACCCCATCTCTACTAAAAAATACAAAAAATTAGCTGGGCGTGGTGGCGGGTGCCTGTAGTCCCAGCTACTCGGAGAGGCTGAGGCAGGAGAATGGCGTGAACCCGGGAGGTGGAGCTTGCAGTGAGCCGAAATTGCGCCACTGCACTCCAGCCTGGGCGACAGAGCAAGACTCCGTCTCCAAAAAAAAAAAAAAAAAAAGATCATTTCCTCCTGAAGTCATGAAACCTTTTACTTTCTTACTTTCTTTTAATGGTGTTCAATGCATTGTTCTGATCTCATTCTTACCTTAGAATGAACAATTTCCCTGGATACTTTATATTTCCCATAAGGGTGACTTTACTCAACATTTTGCCACATATACATAATCATGTCTGTATCTCAGCTTTGGCTCAAGCAAAGACTTTGAAACACTAATGAAAAATATTAATAAGTGCCTATTGTATGCTGAGCACTTGCTATTTCATGTAATTCTTACAAGACATCTTTTACAGGAGAATATCACACAGTGCTCAGATTCAAACTGAAGTCGAAGGCATCCAAAAGCCCGAGCACTATCTTCATACTCTCTAGACAGATTCTCTCCTTCTTCTTGGATGAGGCTGTCAAAGGACTGGGGAGTTGGGGGATATTCAGACCACATCTTTCACGTTCACGAGAATATCTTCACGTTTTGGAGTGTTAAGATGGATAGCATCACTTCTAGCCATGGAACTCTTCCAGAAGTTTGAGAACCTGTGAGATTCTTGAGCGACTTGGGACACTCAGAAGGGCCAGGATGAGGTTCAGGGTTGAGCCACTGAGAGCTGGCTGTTCTGAGCTTGATTTTAAGGGAAAGAAGGAGTTGAATTCAAGGTTGCCAAGACCTGGTTTCTTCTGTATTCTATCTGCTTTCAATTTGTCCATCTTTATTTATGTAGTGACTAGAGTTATCCTTTTTAGAAACAAACGTAATCATACTATTTTCACACTTAATGACTTCTTTTTGAAGTCCTTACTCTGATCTTGAATGTTCAGCTGAACTGGCTTCTTTAGCTTTAGCCCCAGTCATTCTTCTTCCCCTCCAACCTCCAACATGCCTTCAGAACTCTGAACATATCTAGAACTTCCATGCCTTGGGGTCACTGCATGTGACATGTCTTCTGCACACCATTTTCCCCCACTATTCTGTCTCACTATATTATCCTGGACATTTTTTACACCATGTTTCTACAATGTATAATTGCTTATTTATTTTCCATTTCCTCCATCAACTGCAAGCTACATAGGACAGAGACCATTACTCCTTAATTCATCATGCTTACCCAGAGGCTGCACTGTGCTCGGCACGTTGTGAACACTCAGTAAAAACTTGTTGATTGTGTAAGCTAATGAGCTATGCTTAAGAACACTGGTGTCCACAGTTGGACCAAGGTGCAAGGGTCAAATAGAATTGAGCTTTCCAAGTTTTCACAAACATGCCAATATTAATAAGTAAACTGATTTCCATTCTGAGTTTTATCTAATTTTTCATAAACCACTGCTCCCTGTTAATACCTATCTATTCTGGAGTTTATTGCCAGATGATATGTTATTTAATATGAAGTTGATATTTGTTTATCATAGGTATAATAAATGAATCAATATTAAAAAAATATCTCATAGTGTTCCATAAAGACATGGCGACTTCTTTCTGTCCCTCCACCTGAAGAATTTTGAGAACTGCTGGCCTGTGTCACTCATCTGTTACTCCATCACTTCACGCTTTACAATAGCTTAAGTGTTTATTCTTATTTTGTTTAAATTTTGTCTAATGGCCTTAAGCACACAACTTGATAGTAAGCATCTTGAAGTGAAAAGTCACAGCTAGCTTTTCTTCCGTCCTCTGAATCCCCCACAGTACCATCCCAGTATCTTGTCATGGAAGACGTTTCACGAATGGGCATTGATTGATTACTTCTCCTTTTCATAATCAGAACATTGTGGCTTGGCTGGGAAGCACAGTGGAACACCGCCCTCTGTCATTTATTTTTTGTGAGGCAAAATTTATATGACATAAAATAAAAGATTTTAAAGATAGCAATGCAATGACTTTCAGCACATTCACAATGTTGTATGATCATTACCTGCTTTCCCTTCCAAAACATTTCCATTATCCCAAAAGGAAACGCCTTGCCAATTACCCAGTCACTCCCTTCAGTTCTTGTCAACCACTAGTCTGCTTTCTGTCTCTATGGATTGCCCTATTCTGGATACTTCAGGTAAATGGGGTCATACAGTATGTGACCTTTTGAGTCTGACTTCCTTCACTTAGCATAATGTCTTCAAGGTTTGTCTGCATTGTAGCAGGTGCCAATACTTCATTCATTGCTATGGCTGAATAATATTTCATTGTATGAATATACCGCATTTTGTTTATCCACTCATCTTGATGAACATTGGAGTTGCATCCAGCTTCTGTCTATTTTGCACTTTCTGTCTTCATCCACCCTACTCTTTTCCATTTGTACTGGAGTTACCTCAGGGAGCAAAACCCTGCAGAAGTCTGGGAGCTATGAATGCTGTCTGCGAACAGACTTCAAATGCTTCCTGAAATTGTAGTGCTTTTTAATTATCAAAAACATAGTGCTTATCAATTTTAGTACTTATTCAGGCTGATACCCTTCTGGAAAAGCCAACCTAAGAAATGAGTTCATTAATGACTTCCACATATACTTTACTTCATCTGCTTCTATGCTACCCCTAAAATAGTCCTAAGAGATGAAGTAAGTGTTACTATTGCATAGGTAACAATTCCCTAGAGTAAGGCCAGGCCTAAGGACAGTTAGTTAAACTTGGCCTCATGGGGACAGGCTACACTCTCACATATATAGACTTATATTCTGGAAATGTTCAAACATGCATACAAATATAAAGGCTAGTTCAATAGACTCCCACACATCTGTCACCTAGTTTCAATAATCCGCATCTGCTGTTCTTATTTTATCGATGCCCTACCATCACATTTTAAAAAATTGTATTTGTTGTTCTTATTTATTTATTTATTTATTTATTTATTTATTTATTTATTTGTTGCTGGGATATTTTAAAGTTAATTCTAGACATACTATCATTTCACTCATATGTATTTCAGTCTAAATATCATATGTATTTCAGTCTAAATATCTAGTTTTATTTTTTGAACATAATCACAAAATCATTATCAAGGCCTTCAAACCTCGACAATTCCCCAGTATCATCAATTTGTGTTCAATTTTTCATGATTGTCCCAATCATATCCTTTTTTAATTGTTGGTTTGTGCAGTTCAGAATCCAGACAAGATTCTAGGAATATTGCCTATGGTTAACATGTTCTTATATTTCCTTTAATTTGCAACTGTTTCCTCTGTTTGGTACATTTATAGAAGAAATTGAGAAATGGGCCTATTGTCTTGTAGAATGATTGGTTTTGCCTGATTACATCTTTTTAGTGTCATTTAATATGTTTCTCTATCCCTACAAAAATCAGTAGTTAGAACTAGAGGCCTGATTAGATTAAAGTTGATTTGGTGGTGTGGGGTAGAGGGATTTCATAGGTGGTATTGCCTCATATTCTAGTCATCTCATATAAAGGCATATCAGGGATCATGTATTTATCCCATTTTCCTTAATATTAAGATTACTCCATTATTTAGTGTTGTGGGTAGTTGAAAAATGGTCCCCCAAACCAAAAGATATCCACATTTTAATCCCTAAAACCTACAAATATTAACTTATATGGAGAAAAGGAGGCTGAGTCTTTGTAGTTGTGACTAAATTAAGGGTTTTGAGATGCAGAGATTATCCTGCATTATCTGGATACCAGATCTGGGACTCAGAGGTCATCACCTGTGTCCTTTGTGAAAGGAAAATATCTTGGGCCCCTGCAAGCTGGGAACCGCACAGGGCAAATCTGCCTCCCATTCTACTCAAAGTCATCCCTCTGCTCACAGAGATAGACGCATATTCTGATTGCCTCTTTTGGAAAGACTTATAAGAAACTTAAAAGAATGCAACCATCTGTCTCTCACCTACCTGTGACCTGAAAGTCCCCAGTGGGGGGGACTTGCTTTGAGTTGACTCCACCTTTCTGCATGGAACTACTGTACTTCTTACATATGTTGATTGATGTCTCATGTCTCCCTAAAATCTATAAAAGCAAGCTGTGCCCTGACCACCTTGGGCACCTGTCATCACGACTTCCTGAGGTTGTGTCATGGGTGTGTCCTCAACTTGGCAAAATAAACTTTCTAAATTAACTGAGACTTGTCTCAGATTTTCTGGTTTCACAACTTGTAAGTGGGAGGCAGAGGGAGATTACAAAGACACACAGAAGAGAAGACAGTGTGACCACTGAGGCAGAGATTACAGTGATGCAGCCACAAACGGAGGGAAGCCTGCAGCCAGCAGCAAATGAAAGAGTGGAGGGAACACCCAGAGGGAATGCAGCCCTGTCAGCACCTTGATGAAGCTGAGTGAAACTGATCTTGGATGTCTGGCCTCCAGAACTGTGAGAAAATAAACTGCTGTTCAAAGCCGCCATGTCTGTGGTAATTTGTTATAGACGCTGTAGGAAACTAGAGTTGACCCTTGAACAATGCAGGAATTGGGGCGCTAACCCCTCTGCACTTGAAAATCCAAGTCTACAACTTTTAACTCTCTAAATACTTAATTACTAAGAGCCCACTGTTGAAATTATTAAGAACCCATATTAAGAACCCAAATATATAAATAGCCCATTTACACATATTTTGTATGTTACATGTATTATATACTCTATTCTTATAGTAAAGACAATTTTATTATGAAAATGATAAGAAAGTGAAAATATATTTACTGTTCATTAAGTGGAAATGGATCATCATGAAGGTCTTCATCCTTGATGTCTTCATGTGGAGTAGGCGATGAGGAGGAGAGGGAAGAGGAGGGATTGGTTTTCCTGTCAGGGTTGGCAGAGGCAGAAGAAAATCTTAGTATAAATGAACCTGCACAGTTCAAATCTGTGTTATTCAAGAGTCACTTTAATACAAGTATGAGCTAACTGCCTGATTCATCAATTAAAATGTCCCCATCAGGTTTTTCAATACAATAGTACTCCCCAACCCCGCCCCGCAACTTATTCTCTGGGGATATGTTCCAAGACCCACAGTGGGTGCCTGAAGCCATAGATAGTACTGAACCCTATATATACTATGTCTTTTCCTGTGAATACATACCTTTGATAAAGTTTAATTAATAAATTAGACACAGTAAGAGATTAACAACAATAGGACAATTATAATAATATACTTGTAATTAAAGTTATGTGAATGTGAGCGGGGCACGGTGGCTTACACCTGTAATCCCAGTACTTTGGGATGCCAAGACGGTCAGATTGCTTGAGCCCAGGAGTTTGAGACCAGCCTGGGCAACATGGCAAAACCCTGTCTCTACAAAAAAAATACAAAAATTAGCCAGGTGTGGTGGCACGCACCTGCAGTCCCAGCTACTTGGGAGATTAAGGTAGGAGGATCAAATGAGGCTGGGAAGTCAAGGCTGCATTGAGCTATGATTGGGCCACTGCACTCCAGCCAGGGCAACAGAGTAAGACCCTGTTTCAAAAAAAAAAAAAAAAAGTTATGTGAATGTGGTCTCTCTCTCAAAATATCTTATTGTACTGTGTGCATGGGTACCTGAAATTCACAAAGCGAAACTGCAGGTAAGGGGGGACTACTGTAATAATTTTAGCTGCCATTGATTACTGTTGTCTAGGTTCATTATTTCATTAGCGAGTGGAAAATAGTGATTTTCTAATTCTATAATTTTTCCTGCATTTATTATGCATTATTCTTCTATATAAAGAACAACTGTATTCCTCATCAACTAGCTGATTAGCCTGAGTTCTAGTCCAAGTAGGGAAAGACAAGAGGAATGCTTGAGATTTTTCCCTTAATTGATACACTTTCAGAATAATGAGTTGGTTCCCTAGCAACCTCCAAGGTGATCAATGAGATTTTTTGTTTGTTTATTTTTGAAGTATCATTATGAACTCATCAATTTTCATATATTTGATAAGTTTCAATTCATTATAGTCATTATCATTTTGGATGCTTAAACTGTCCCATCTGTAATCTCACGGGAGACACTCCAGGCTTGATCTGCTTTAGAAAAATCGGATAATGGCCGGGCTTGGTGGCTCACGCCTGTAATCCCAGCACTTTGGGAGGCCAAGGCAGGCAGATCACGAGGTCAGGAGATTGAGACCATCCTGGCTAACACGGTGAAACCCCGTGTCTACTAAAAAAAAAAAAAAAATCCAAAAAATTAGCCGGGCGTGGTGGCAGGCACCTGTAGTCCCAGCTACTTGGGAGGCTGACGCAAGAGAATGGCGTGAACCTGGGAGGTGGAGCTTGCAGTGAGCCAAGATCGTGCCACGGCACTCCAGCTTGGGCAACAGAGCGAGACTCTGTCTCAAGAAAAAAAAAAAGAAAAGTCGAATAACCCTGGCAACTGAGTAAAGATGGGGCACTGTGGATTTGAAGGGTAACAATCGATGATGGAATGCTGATCTTCTTCCTGGTCTCCTTTGTGTGAGTGTCATACACACCGTAAAAAGCCATGAAGTATGAAGATACTTAGTAAGTCTAACATCTTCCCATTTCTTAATATAGTAACTCTCAACCCTAACTTCACAGTAGAATCCTCTGGGGAACTTCTAAAAAATGCTTCTGTCGGGAATCTACCCCATGAGGTTGAGATTCACTCCTCTAGGTTAGGGCATTGATATGCTTCAAAAACTGCCCAGGTGATTCTAGTGTGTAGCCAAGACTGAGAACCACTGTCTAATGCATCTATCATACCTCTGAGATGTTTACTTTTAAAAAAAAACAAGCCCTGGTCTTTTGCCTTCTGCAGGTAAGAGCCTAACATTGATCACACATGGCGCAGGATTAAAAGGGTGCCTCATCATATGTTTTCTTGCCCCCAGATTCAACGAGGATTCTGCCATTAACCACATTACCAGAACTGAATTAAAAAGCAAAACTGGCAGAGTGCGGTGGCTCGCGCCTGTAACCCCAGCACTTTGGGAGGCTGAGGTGGGTGGATCACTTGAGGTCAAAAGCTCGAGACCAGCCTGGCCAACATGGTGAAACCCTATCTATGCTAAAAATACAAAAATTAGCCTGGCCTGGGGGCATGGTAGTGCGTGTCTGTAATCCCAGCTACTGGGGAAGATGAGGCAGAAGAACAGGAGAATCGCTTGAACCCGGGAGGCAGAGGTTGCAGTTAGCCAAGATCACTAGAGACACTGTCTCAACAACAAAAAAGCAAAGCTACCATCCTACCTTAACCCTAATGTCTTTGTTATCTGTAGTCCACATCCAGCCTTACCTTCCTGGCCTTGCTTCCTTCTCCAGACTTCGTTTACCACTTTATAACATTTGTCTACAGGAAAATCTCCCTCAATAGATTGTATGAGGTGTTGCGTCTTATCCACCCTTGTAGTCTTACATTCTCATAATGAAATGGAATGGAGATTTAAATACGGTTAACATTTAGTAAAGTTTTCTTTGGATAATTCTGTTTTATTTTCTACTCTTCCCCCTCATCCCTTCGGCCTGTTGAAGTCTATTGGATAAGTAAATAATTTATAAATTTCCATGCTTTTTATCTACATATGATTTATATAAATATTCATTTTGCTTCAGTTTGTTCAGTAAAGGCCTCTGGGTAAAGAATTCCAAATTGTATAAAGACATATAAGATTTAACATGCATCTCAACTTATAAAAGTTTCTCTTTTTGAATATATCTAGTGATGATAAAGGTAAACAGGTGTTTGAAAACATACTGTTGTGAAGTACCAACCTGGCAGAAAACCTGTAGCATTTATAACGAGAACATAATCCAATTGAATTTGTAATTAGCACTTTTGAAATGTGCTCATTATTATTGTTATTATTAGCTACAAAACGATGCAGCTTTGGCTCACACCCATTGGAATTTTAGGGTGTGATTCTAGCCAAAAAGCAGTCAGTACAGAACCCAATAAAAGAACTACGTTGCAGATTTTATAGAAGTCTTTTCATGTTAAATATCCAATGGGAGCTATCAATTAGATGTAAATTATTTACTGTGTCAAAGAAAATTTTCACTTTTGGAGATGCAGATTTTTATGAGACATAACCTAATGATTTGAGAAAAGTTAATATACCCATGCATGGAATCTACTTGGGAAGTAATCCTGGAAAAAAGGAATAGTCATGGTTGAAGAGACATATCACAATGGAGTGGAGAGAATTTTTGAATTCAGAGACTTGTTTTTATTGAACATCTAAAGGAAGCTACTCCCAGCATTTCTCAGGCCATAGAAGGGTCTGACCAGCTTTATCCCTGGAAACTCCCATAGGAAAAGATTGGATTCCCAACCAGATTGTAGTTCCCTTCATTAACAAACATTTATTGAATCACAGTGCACTGCATTCAGGGCTGATGAAGAAATGGGAATGATTTAGTAAATTGGATATATAAAAATAGGAGGGGATCTTGGAGACAATTACAAAGCAACATGTTAAGAGAAAAAGCAATAATTTTGAGCTCAGTGCTAATTATTAAGGGAAGGACCCAGAAAAGGTAATAAGGTATGGGCCAGCTAGTGAGGAAGAGATTTATGGAGAAGGTTCATTTTGATTCAGATTCAAAATAACACCTTTACCTTATTGGAAGGATGGTTAGGAGATGCTCTTTCAATAAGAGAACTGACACAAGTAAGGCATGGACCTGTTACCATCTGAGCCTCGGGTAGGGATGTCCAATCTGTTGATCTGATTAGAAAAGAAGAACTTGCTAGGCACTGTGCTTGGCACACAGTCAGTAAGTGTTTGTAGGTGCCCAATAATAGTAGATACTCAAAAAGTATTTGAAGGTGCTCAATAAATATTAGAGAGTCAATGACTTTGACCTTCCTGTCACTCATATGCCAGGAGGGTGTATAAATAACACACTAAGAAAATCTGACTTAACTCTTCACAATGATTTAGTCCAACTTCAGACAAGATGTACCCGTTTAGTTGCAGTCCTCCATGGACCTTACTCCAGTCCAACTCTGCTCACTTATATTACCTAGTTGACTCTGTATGTCTTTGATTGTATGATTCTGGTCTGGGTAGAGTAGACAGAATGTATGATCTAAGCTTACCCATATGATCATAAGCCTAGATGTTGGGAATACAGTGAGTTTCAAAAGAAAATAAAATAAGCAGTTATGGAGGCTGCCTTGCCTTTCAGATAACCTCTTGAAACCAACCCAGGAGTCCCATAGGCAGTTTTTTTCTTTTCCTATAGTAACATAGAAATGGACCCTTCGGGTCTTAAAGCTTGAAACTCACATTGGTTTTATCTGAGTTTCTTTGTAAGGAAAGGGCCTTCAGGCCTTTCAAAAAGTGTCAAAGAACAGAAACTTATCATATAACCGCATCCAGCCAATGGGACGTCAGACCCCTCATTCATCATGATTGCCTCATGACCCCTCCCTCGTTCCTGTTTTCCCATGCATAGTTACATTTCTTCCCTGCTGTAGAACCTCTACTTCTAGTTGTTCAGGGAGATGGATTTGAAACTGATCTCCCATTTCCTTGGCTGCAGCACTTGATGAAAGCCTTCTTCTTTGGCAATGCTCATTGTGTCAGTCATTGGCTTTCCGTGCCAGGGAAAAGCAGGACCTAGATTCAACCCCTGGTGTTTCAGGCACACTCTTACCTCAGTCTCAGAGGAGGTCCCCTGGATGCCATATCTCTGCAGAGTGATTTTTGTCTCTCATCTGACCCACCATAGTTCTTTTCTTTCTTCAACAAACAGGTATTGAACTCCTATTTACCAAGTGCATTCCTAGAAAATAAACAAGACAATGGAAGCTTCAAGGATATCAGAGTTTTAAGAGGTGAGCCAGTGGAGGGATCATGTCTGTGAAGAGCTTGCTTGTACACAGATCTCTCCCCAAAGATTCTAATTTAATTGGCCTGATGTGGGGCAGGCTGCTTACATTTGTTCCCCATAGCAGGTGTTTGTAATTTGCAGCCACAGTAGAGAATCACTGTGGTTCTCAAGAGTGGTCTTCAGACCAGCAGCAACAGCATCTCCTGATAATTTGTTAGAAATGGAGATTCTCAGGCCCCACCCCAGACCTGATGAATCAGAAGCTCTGGTGCAGCAGGGGGAAATAAAAAACAGTGCTATGTATTTCAAGAGGACTTGCAGGTGATTCTGTTGAACACTGAAGTTTCAGGATTACTGAGCTACGGAAACTGGCTCTGTATTGAGATACTAAAGAAGACTTCCAGGTACCCTCTCTCATACCATTTTCTCCATGAAATCCTAATCTCATTCCTATTTTAATGATCTCTTTAGAACACAATTTATTTCCTATTTTTTCCCTCTTATTTATTTCCATACTATACATATATTAAGGGCCTGTAGGATGCCAACTTAATTCAATCCCAACTCACCAAGTATTCACGTGTGAACCCAATCTTGTCATAGGCACATGATGGGACTGTGGTTACTGAAGGCTGAGAAGGGTAGGAGAGAGGAAAGGATAGAATGAGGCTGGTTAAAAGACACACAATTACAGCTAGATCGGGAGAAAAAGCTTTAGTGTTTTATAGCACTGTAAGGTGACTATGGTGAACAATAATTTAGTGTATATTTTCACTTAGCTAGAAGAGAGGATTTTGAATGTTCCCAGTGCAAAACAATGATAAATATTTGAGGTGACAGAAAGGCTAATTATCCTGATTTGATTGTTACACATTGTGTGTATCAAAATACTACTCTGTAGCCCATAAATATTTGCAATTATTATATGTCAATTAAAAATATTTTTAAAAGACAGCTCAAAAAAGTGAAAGTACAAGACAGAGTTCCTGGAGGCTTTGAGGAGCTAGGAAATGGAAACCAGGGCACTGTCACAGGCAATGTGCTGGTAGGCGCTGCAGGAGCTCGAGGGAAGGATGGAAACTCTATGGGAAATATGGGAAAAGCAATCCTGGACAGCTTCAAAGAGCAAGGCAAACTTGAGCTGAGCCTTCAAGCCTGGGTAGAATTTGGACTCAAGGAAGGACAGAGGGAATATTAAAAGCAAAGAAGTTCTTTATGACTACCAATGAAGACATTAACCTGACCAGAGAGGAGGATACAGAGCTGAGAGATGGATCGGCCTTCCCCATGGAGCACTCTGAGACATGTCATAGCTCACTGACATCTCGCAATACAGGTCAAAAAGGTAGATTTTTATTTCACTTACTGTAAATGTGAGTTAGAGCAAATAGGCTCCTGATGGTTAGCCGGGCTGTCTACTTCAGCCTTGCAGGAGGCAGTGTATTACAATGGCAGTAGATGTTTGGGAGTCAGGTGTATAATTTTGGCTTCACTACCTACTGGGTGTGAGGCTTAACCTCTCTGAGTTTTAGTTTCCTCTTCTGTACAGTAGGGTTAATACATTTTCCCTAGGTCATTTCTAACTTTTATATAAGCTCACAAACGTAAAACAAAAAACTGTATAGTAGGATATCTCTAGGCAAATCAATGTATATTATGGTCCCTCTTGTTCTTCTTTGACTTAAATGGAATCAATTATTGCATTGGATAAGAAGGGAAGCAGTACTGGTTAAGAGTGAACACTGTGAATTTGGAGGATGTGTGCTGGACCTCAGCCATACCTCTAACACATTGGCTAACCTTGGACACACAACGTGACCTCACAGAACTCCAGTTCCCTCTGTCATAATCTGGAATGATGATATCAATTAAGTGAAGCAGCTATCACAGGGTCTGGAACATAGTAAGCCCTCAATAAGTTCTAGCAATTATTAAAAAAGGAAAGGCTGTCTGCTCATAAGATACAGTGCAAACAGGTGATCTCAGAAGGGGGTTTGTGCCTCTCCATGAAGGAAGTCTCATTGTGGACATCTGGGAGCAGGTCAAGTTCTTCACCTCTGCTTCTTTCGAAGCACCCCACCCGCATACTTCCCATTAGAAACTCTGCAATCTGTTTTTCAGAAGAGCGGTCAATTATTGACTCAATATTAGAAATGCTGCTCAGAGTACATAATGGCTGACCTGGGAATATCTCTTTAGTTAAATTAACACCTACAAAAGGCTCCAGGCTTGCCACCAAACCAATATTTTAATTTTCTTTCTAACACCCAGGCCTGTGAAAAAGGAAAATAGTCAGAAGTCAAAAGATAAATCTCATCTCCAAAGTGTCCCCTCTTTCCACCCACCCCCAAATCTCTCGTATAGCCCCAATCCTCATTTTGATTATATCCAAAACCTTAAATGGAAGAATCCAATTAGCTGTCACATTTTACAGCTAATTTACAAATCTCTTAAAAGTTCCAAGTTTAGCTTTCACATTGTTCCTTGTACACCATAAAAATAAAGGCACTGAGAAGCCTTTGGATCCTTGCTCTGCTGAAGCACTTCCTTTCCATATTTTTTGCTTCTCATTTTACCTCATTACTTTACACGAAGCTGCAGCTCTCAGGACGACTGCATACCCACTGTAAACCTCTATTATTGATCATGTACTTACATGGTTGGTGGCGTTTTATGTAAGAGGAATAAATGATATAGTTGTTTCTATCCATTAAACTATACTGTTATCAAGGGATTGAGAAACTGCCCTGAACATGGCAATTATTTTCAGAGGTTCTGTAATGTTTAAATACAATTGCCTAGTAATCTTATATTTACTGTGTGGTGGCAAAGTGCAGCTAGCTTCACATTTGCACCTTATAAAACGTAAGGACATTTAACGTGCTTAATTCTCTGTTGTCTTCCTTCTCCTGGCCTTTCTCTTTCCCAATGCTACATCCCCAGGCATTGGACTATGAGACTTCTAGATACTTCCCAAGTACTGTAATTTTTTTTTTCCATACTAACTCATCCTTGGAGATCAGTAATTTCTTACTTAGTATGATGTGGGGCTTCCCAAGCTCTGGCCGTGGGGAAAGGAGAGCTGGGGGTCTCTGAGGCACAAAAGACTTTGCATGATTAGTAGAGCTCTGAGAATCGAGGAAATATGCCTGGCGAGCAAACACCCCAGCCCAGAGGAAGCTTAATTATAGTCAAGGGAAAGTAGTCCTTCCTTAGTGGCAGTCGCCTCTGCCCACGTGCTTGCACATGCGTGTGCACAGGCAAGCACGAGCAAACTCTCATGCATCGTCCATATGTGAATTCTTTTTGGAAGCTCATTTGCTTCCTCTCACTTCCTCCCCTTACTGGGTCCTAACACGGACACATTTAAACCCTATCCTTTCTATCTTCAGCTCCCCAGACAAGCCTAATCTGACCTTGCTTTAATTTTTTAAGCCATTGGTGGAGAAAGCCTTGAAACTTTTCAAGACCAAATATAACCAAATGATACAAATAAAATAACTGGGAGCTTGCTAAAATGAGGCCAGGAGCCTTTTATACTTTTTACTGAAGTAGAATAGAGCCCAGGATTTTTAGACGTTTTCTGTTTCTCTTTGAAGTTGCCAGGAATTTGCCAGTGAGGTTTTAAATGTGCTTCTACTACTGACTCGCAGGAAGAGATTTCTAGGCTTCTCATGCTACCTCTGATGATTGCAATATAGAATCCAAATGTTTGATTCTTTCTTTCTATAGGATTTGACTTTTCCAACCTGTGAAGGGGGAAAAAACGGGAATAATATCTTGTTCTATTCCCGTAAACAAGATACACAAGGGGAGCCCAGAAGATTTGGTTTGGCTTAGGAGAAAGTCGGTTTAGGCTTCAGTGCATTTTAGAGCATCCTAAGGGTGCAGTCTTGTGCCTGCTTTTCCTCATTTGAGATTCAAGGTGTTCTGCCTGGCTGGCTTTCCAGCCCCAGGGAGGCCGTCTGCTGCTGTTGGCCCACAGTCAGAGCACACGTACCTTCATTAGCCAAATCTTTGTTCCCCTTTGTGCTTCTCTTCCTCCAACTTAGTAGAAAGCAGCTTTGGAATTTGCTTCTGTTTTTCACGTGCGACTTACAGGAGCAAGACAGGGTCCTGGGTAAGCATATGGACTCTGGAGTCAGCTGCTTGGGTTCCCGACCCGGCTCCTTTTTTTTTTTTTTTTTTTTGAGACGGAGTATAACTTCACTGTGTCGCCCAGTCTGGAATGCAGTGGTGTGATCTTGGCTCACTGCAACCTCTGCCTCCTGGGTTCAAGCAATTCACTTGCCTCAGTCTCCCAAGTAGCTGGGATTACAGGTGTGCACCACCATGCCTGGTTAATTTTTGTATTTTTAGTAGAGACAGGGTTTTGCCATGTTGGCCAGGCTGGTCTCAAACTCCTGACCTCAGGCTCCTTTCTTTACTGAACACTTTATTGTAGAAAAGCCCCTTATCTTCTCTGTGTCTTAGCTTTCTCATTTGAATGTTGAGGGTCCTGAAAACAGTGACTTCTAAGGGCTATTTCTTGTGTGAGTTGATTGAATCAATGTGTGGGAAAGGCTCAGAACACCACTTGCTCTGATTCCTGAAAGTCTTTTTTAGACTGTCCTTGGCTCACCATGTCTAGATGGATTCCATCTCCACTTATCCATTCTTTTGATCTTGGTGACTGCCTCTCTTCATAAGCCTTATCTTCTCTGTGCGAAAACGATTGATTGAATCATAATAATGACAAGCATAAAAGCAGTGAAGCCTTCTCCCTTAGCACTGGGGAGGTGGAGGGGCCAAACCAAGTGGTCACTTGCTTGCATTTTTCACATTATTAGTGATCTTACATGGATTTGGGTTGGTTTTTCAGAGTTGCCTTTCCTAGCTACCACTCGGTTTTCTTTTTTTTCCCCTATGCAACCGTTACCCCCTAAGGAGTTTCTTACCATGAAGCTCCACTACAGTAGGGCAGACCTGGAAACACATGCTTTTGTTCAACAGTCCCCCACTTTTATTTTTGCTTTCAGAGAGTCTGTGAACATTTTCCAGGCAAATCCACCCACCCTGGTAGAGACCCTCAAAGGACCAGGAACACAGGATCCAAGGATAGGGCAGGAAAATTCCACCTCAATCCCTCTCCCACAGTTCCCTATTTCTCCTCCCCTCTGTTCTAACTGTAGGTCTGCTGAGGCCCCAGGGGTGGGATACTGCACTTAAAGCCTTTAAACCCATCAAGATTAAGGTTATTTATTTATTTTTTTTTTTTTTTTGCTGGTCAGCTGAATTTTTCTTATTCTGTTTATGGGGTGGTGGTAGGGGGAAAGAGGCTGTTTTCTAAAGGAGTGAAGGAATAAAAGAACAAGAGTGGGTATGGGAGAGTAAGGATAATTTCACTGTTGTCTCAGAGGGTTGAGTCTCAGGGCTGGTAAATTCTCAAATTCGACACTGTATTATGACATAGATCAGCTGTTATTTTTTCAGTCTCAGAGGAAACCTTGAGGAATCTCATTCCTGCAATTGTATTAAATTATCTGCCAATATTGTCTTTTCCACTCAAAGTACTTTCATTGAAACATTTGGCATGGGCTGCAGAAACAGCAAAATCTCTTTAAAAGCTATTGTTTCTTTGAATGTTTGGTTTACCTTTTGGTTCCACAATAAAATAACTTAATAAATGAAGGGTGAGTGGAATTGTTACTATGGCAATCCCCATAGTAACATCAAAATGCCACACACACTTGTGCTGCAAGCCCTGGGCTTTCTCCTAGTCCTCCCACATTTCAGGTTCAGCTTCCCAGGTTAAGCTCTGATGGCTTAAGATATAAGGATATTATATTAAATCCATTTTATTTCCATCCCCAAGAGTTAATAGACTCACAAAATACCAAGAATTTTTATCCACTTCTATCCTTTGCAGAAAAGTCAGAAGTGAATTTTCTATGAGCTTGACAGTATGTACAAACTGCTTGCATTTGAGTTGCTCTTCCAATTTTAGGTCTGTCCGTAAAAACAATAACAACAATAATCCCAGTCAAGGCGTGAATTGCTCTTTGTTGATTTCCATAGTCTTACATAACTTACATGGGGCAGGACTAGGAGAGGAAACATCTTCAGAATGCAGCACTGTGGGAACACACATGTTTTTAATCTCCTATTTTCCAGAAGATAGTCAGAAGGGATCCCCAAGAGGTCACTTGGAAAAGCCTTTTGCCACCTGGTAGAGTTATAAATTGATACTCTAAGATTGCTGTTATTAGGTTGAATGAATGACTGAGAGGCTATGGAAAAATTTAATGGGAGGCAAAAGCTGATTTTGAACATCATGTCATATCTTTATATAATAGGTGGTCATGCATACACGTAAATATGTATATCACTGTTTGTGCTTATTTAGCACAAACTTATAAACCAGATGCTGAATATCAAATAGTAGATCTGCGTATCCTGTTTCTTAGCTCATTGTATCTTGAATATTAATACTCTTACCCTAAAGGCAGAAACTACAATTGGAAAGTGATTGTGTTAAATTCAGAACCGGTGGGGCTATAAAGTTATGCAGCCCGGAAAACTCAGTGAGCTTATTTCCCAAGAAGAAAGCTTCACTAGATAGAGAGGAAGAAAATAAAAAATAAAGTACAAGCCATAAAGAACAGGCAATTCATAAAAGAAGAAATATGATCATTAGTAAACACGTGAAAAACATCCAATGTTACTACTAAGCAAAGAAATAGAAATAAAAACAAGCATAGTAGGATGTGGAGGGGGGCTTCTACTGCTGCTCTGGAGTCAGCACTAGGCCCACAGCCAAAAACAACAGGTGCTAAGTGCTCGACGTGTAAAAGAACAGCCAGACCCCAACCCCGCATCATCATTATATAGCAGAGGACTGGAAAGGGCATGAGGGACAGGATCAACCCTGGGAGTGGTTAGGCAGTGTGGAACTGTTACTCACCCGAGGTCACTCCCTTTTCTCCCAATGGGCAAGGGAGAGGCTGCCCACTCTCCCCCAGCAGAGGAGCTTCACGGATAGGCACCCATTGAGGTTGAAGTTGCAGACTGGTATTCACTTTCCTGGCTAGAACTCTGCTTCTGGATGAACAGGCTTTCTGATCTGCTGCTGTGCCTATCCAATTAGGGATGAGAAATGCAAGAAAGTTACAAGATGGGGTGGCCGAGGAGTGGCCTGCACTTCCACTAGTGGGTATCCCCAAGGATGCACACATTTCTGGTGAGTCATGAGGACACCAGAAACTGTAGCTAGTATTCACATGCTCAAAAAGCCTGCCCAATGGGTGAGATGATTCCAGTGATGGAGACTGAGAGGAGATACAGAGATTGAGATTAAGCCTGTTTTCCCAGAGCAGGGAAGTGTGTCAATGGGAGCTCTAAAAGGCCAAAAAGACTACATCACTCCTTGGAAGAACCAGAACCTGAATGCCTGCCATGCAGAGATATCAATGTCTGGTTAGTCTAAATAAGAAAAGTAGTAACACCCCACAGGAAAAATATTGCTATTGTGTCCATATAAGTAGAATGTACTGGCCGTATTCCCTCACACTCCCTTTCTCTGATACAGTTGCTTCATGGATATACCTACATTGAATTGAGATTGCTCAACTAACCTGTCATATAATGATGAGGTATTGTTTGCCTACTGAGCTGTCATTAACTCTTTAAATACCTAGATTTGTGAGGATGTAGTGAAGGAAGACACACCTGCTGGTTAAAGTGTACCTTGGTTCATGTGTTCTGGAGGGAATTTTGTCAATTATATATTTAAAAACTCTTAAAATTTGGCATGCTATTTGATGTAGTGACTCCTCTTCTATGAATAGATCACTAAAGATCTAATCAGATCTAATCAGAAAGAAGCACAAATATATTTAAACGAAAAATATTCATTGCATCCTTATTTATAAGAGTAAAAAGAGGAAACCTGAATTTCGAGTTGGAAATGACTACATAAGTTGTGGTGTATCCAAATAGTAAAATACATGCAACCATTAAAATTGTGCTTCAAAGACCATTTAATATTTTTGTGCAATGCTCATAGAGTGTTTAGTAAAAATCAAATAGGATAAAATCTGTCATACATAAGAAATAGAAAGGAAGAGTAAAAACATATCTAGTAGCAGAAGACATGTATATATCTGGAAATCCCAAAAAACTCAATGGAAAAAGTACCACAAGTGATAGAAGAATTTAGTAAAGTAGTGGATAGAAAAAAAAGATTATCATAAACAACCTTCATATATACAAACTAAAAGTAGTTAGAGGATATATAGAAGATTTATTTAAGATAGTAGTAATGATAAACCTAAGCATAAAAAGAAACAAAAATTGTACAAAATCTATGTGAAGAAAACTAAAAACACTCCTGAAGAATGTAAATGTTGACTTGAAGAAATGGAAAATCATACCACTTTTGTGGATAGACAACAGTCAGTTCTCCTTTAATTTATAAATGTAACATCATTCAAAAATACCATTTAGAAGAAAAAATAAGCCAGAGTAGTCAGGAATTCTTGCAAAAGAAGAGCAACGAGTTTGGGAAGGGTTGGCTATATCAGATATTTAAATACATTATAAAGCCTTTATACTTAATACAGAAGGATATACACACACGAATAGATAGATCAATGAATAGAAATTCCAGAAATAGACCCAATTGCATATGGAAATTTAATACAAAATAAAGGTGACATTTCAAATTGGTGGTGAAAAGATGGACTTTTAAATAAGTGGTGTTGGGATAAGTGAATAGCCATATGGAAAAAGATAAAATTGGATCCATTTCTCACATTGTAAGCCAGGATAAATTCCAAAAGACTCGGAGATCTAAATGTGAAATAAATGAAACTATACATGTTTGAAGAGAAGACATGGATATTTTCCTCCAGTAGCTAGGATGAGGAAAACTGTCTCAACTACTTATCAAAATCCAGAAGCATTAAGGAAAAAGTTAAACTTGATGGCATTAAAAAAATACGTTTGCACGGAGAAAATACTCTAAGCAATGTAAAGAAAAATGACGAATGGGAAAAACTGCAACTTTTATCACAAAGGTTGAACATGTCTAATATATAAAGAGCTTCTAAAAATAGAGAAGAAAATGACTGCAACTTGGTAGATAAATGGGCTAGGGAAATGAACAGACTGTTTCTTAAAAAAGAAAAGCAAATGGCTCCTAATTATAATATGCTCAGCCTTGCTCCTAATAAGAGAAAAGCAAAATATAATATCCTGTCCATTTCTTACATACCAGATTGGCAAAAATCCAGAAGTTTGGAAAATATACTCAGTTGGCAAAGTTGTGGGAGAGCAGGCACTGTCTTACACTGCTAGTGGGAAGCAAAATGATACCACATCTGTGGAAGGGAATTTGGCAATATCTAGCCAACTTACATTTACTCACTTCTGAGACTCTATCATAAGGACACACTGGCAGACGTGAAAAGAGAAATGTCGCCCAGATGCATTCTATATTCACTGCAGCCCAATTGTAATAGTAAAATATCAGAAATAAACCAAATATTCACCCAGAGGGACCTGTTTAAATAAACAATTGGTAAATCCACATGATAAAATACTATGCAGTTGTAAAGAGGATTTAAAAATCTCTACAAAACTGCATTGGAACAATCCCAAGGGAAAAAGCAAGGAGGAGAAAGTGTTTATGTTATAAAACCACTTATCAAAGAAAGAGGAAATGCTAATATAGACACATATTTGAATAATTGTATTTAAGAAAATTAATGAGAGAATAAACTTTAAAAGGTATTTATAAGGAAAGTAAGCGAACAAGGTAGAGGTGGCTGGATATGAGCTTGGCTTATCTGATTATATCTTGTTTTGTTAAGGGGGACTTTTGGAAACTTAAAGTATTTTTACACAATTATAGAGAAGTGTTTTTAAAAAGTGATCATTTAAAATCTAAAGCAAAAAACAAATTGTTTTTGAGTTGGTAGCCTAAATATATGAAAAGGAATTATTTCAAATGATGTTAAAACTCAAGAATGTATTTGGTCATCCCTAGGGTGATACTGTTAGAGAAGAAGAACAGCAAAAGAATATTAAACTGTTTTATGTAATTATGTTAGTGATGATAACATTGATACTATTTTTCTGTGACTGTATTTTGTGTGCTTACAGGATAAAGTATGCTATTGACCAAATTATCATTGCTGTATTTTCTCTTAAAAATATTTTCCAGGTCTGTATGATAAAAAGTACTAGAAGTAATGTCAACACAATAGCAATTGGTACCCTTAACACACAGATTGTGGTTTCTAAATATCATACTGAAATAAACAGAACACGATTTCATGTCTAGGGTAGAAAATAAACAGTATGGATCTGGAACATTTTGTCATTCTGGAGAGCAATGATGCGATCAAGGATAATGGTCATGTTAAAAGGACTCAGGAGACAACTTCAAGAGATTCCTCTGGCCAAACATGGGGCAGTTTAGCATCACTAAGAATAATAGATGCAACCCATTGAAAACACACAAAACTGTATTTACATCTATAAGTTCACAATGATATTAAACACAAAACAGAAGAAAACAAAAATTCATTTGAATACCCCTTTGGAGGATTCTATGGAGTCAGCTCAATATGTTGAAAACTGAAAAATGAAAGGAAAGAATCAAGCATTTATCTTGCTTTCCTAAATGAAATTCATCTCAAAGTCATTAGAGAGTTGATTAGAATGTTTTCTTTTAAAGAAGCATTTAAACTATATATAAAAAATAAATTATAAAATTAGAATATCACCATTCTGTAACCATTAATGGATTGGGTAATGATCATCAATGGTCACTAATATTACAAAAATAAATAAATAAATAGAAACAAGACGTTATATGCCTCTCCATAAGAGTGCTGCACAATTCTTCCTATAAAGGGTTTTAGACAAAAATCAGAACTCACATAGGATCAAGACTCAGGGATTCTTCACTCTTCTGTGCTCCAAACGGCTTGGGCAGGCTAGTGAGTCCAATTGAACCCCTTTGATAATAATATTTTAAAGACATAAAATAAAACACAAAAGTTGTTAAGTGTATTAGTCCATTTCACACTGCTAAAAGGAATATTCAAAACCGGGTAATGTACAAAAGGAAGAGGTTGAATTGACTCACAGTTCCATCTGACTGGGGAGGCCTCAGGAAACTTACGATCATGACAGAAGGTGAGGAAGAAGCAAGTACCTTCTTCACAAGGTAGCAGGAGAGAGAGAGAGAGTTTCTTCACAAGGTAGCAGGAAAGAGAGAGAGAGAGAAGGAGGAACTACCAAACACTATTAAACCATCAGATCTCATGAGAACTCACTCAGTATCATGAGAACAGGATGGGGGAATCTGCCCCCATGATCCAATCACCTCCCACTAGGTCCCTCCCTCGACACCTGGGGATTATGGGGATTACAATTCGAGATGAGATTTGGGTGGGAACACAGAGCCAAACCCTGTCAGTAACTAAACTCAATTATGTTAAATACAGTTACTCAAATAATAGAAATTTGAGTTCTGGGTGGGTAGTGAAACATAAAAGGGAAAAAATTCTAAATTTAAAAATATCATTAGCAGCCACAAAATCAACAACTCCCATCACCTCAAAGGCATCCTTGCTAAAACAGGCTAAGATCCTTATGCAAAATACTACCAATTGCCTGTAAGTAAATAATCAGTCCTGTACATGACAGAGGTGTGATTGCTCTGAAATAATAGACTGTCCTCTGGAAGTGGTCAGGAGCAGGACCACTGGGAATAGAGACCCACGTCATGGGACTAGATGGGTACTTGGTGACTTTCTGCCCAGCAATGGAGCTTCTGCTTCTTCTGTTGGCTTCTTCTGGGGTTGAAATCACTGGCTGCTTAGAGCGCAAAGTGGAGACTGGGACAGATTGGGCTGGGGAGGGAAATAACACAGGTATGAGAAGCAGGACAGAGATACATGATGCTCTATATCCAGAAACACTAGCACTCTTATCATAACATATTAAAGTGTTAAATGGACCTAGTTTAACAAGTATTTATGGAGTGCTTCCCTTATGCCAAGCCCTGTTCTAGGCTCCAGGGATGTAGTGATGAGCAATATAGCCAAAAATTCTCATCCTTCTGGTGCTTACCTTCTAGATTACTTCTTTACTGTTTAGTTGTAATTTTGCCACCAAGTCTTGGAAATATGCTAGAACTCAACCCAATTACCCATGAGGCTCACCTGAGGACTGCAATTGCTTCTTTGGTGACATAATTACGAAACTGTGACAAAATACTAAATTAGGATTAAAATGCTCTAGAACTTAAAGTTGGCCCCATAGCAAATGGCTGACTTTTTTGGCTCCACCCTTGTAAGTCAAGTATCTGTCATCATTGGCCACATTCACTTTGTAAACTTGTCAGTTTTCAATTTATACATGTGCAAAACCAACATTCTCATAGGCATAGGTTGTGTGCATTTTCTTTGTTTGTTAACCTTGCCTACATTGGGAAGGGGTCAAGCTGATTATTTTCCAACCTGTTTGCATACACTGATGTGCTGGGATGCAACATGCCAAGTCTCATCCAGTATCAGATGCTCACAAAGTCCCCTGGGAAGCCAGAGTCCTGTGTTTATAACAGGAAGCATTGACCGCAAATACACTGAAGTCACACTACAAACATCCTCAGAGCTGTCCTCAGGGTTCTTGTTAGAGCTTTTGTATAAAGAAGATTGCCTTATAATTATCTCCTTTACTTCCAGAAATAATCATGAGGCCCAAAATACTTCCTGAATGAGAGAGAACCTGCATTGAATTTTGTTCTGTGGTGCATGGTATGGTTGCAGTATATTAGGATCTGGCGGAAATTGCAGAATTTATTGCCTATTTTTGTTTTGCTGCTTAATGGGATGTTTTGCACATAATAGGTTGAGTCAAAGAATATATAAATATAGTAGATCCTTATTATTCATGATAGTTATAAAGTCCACAAACAATGAATCAGCAAATACCAAGTCATTGCTCTTAGGGGAAATACAGGGTTAGGTTCCTGCAAGCTACTGTTTACAACATTTTTGTCCACCAGTCAATACATAACCTTGTTTCATGTGTGTTTCTGTTTAAAGATACCTTATTTAATATATGTTGTTGATTCATTAATATTGAACATATGGCCAATAGCATTATAACTCATTCCTAAATGATGCTTATCTAACACATATTTTCTTCATTATGTACATCCCAGCCTTCTTGCACATAGAAACACTGCACAGCACTTCAGCTGTATGCTTGGGGGCCATTTTAAACAGCAAAATCATCAACAGGAAGCAGAAAATTGTAAAAATTGTGGCACTAAATAGACCATGTAAAGGACACATGTTTGCAATAAAAAAGCTGAAACAAGAAGGGGGAGTGTCACCTTATTTGATTCAGCTAGAAACGTGAGTGTGAGAATTCAAATTTTTCACTGCTCTGACCATGTTCATGAGTAATTGCAAAAGTACTTCTGGTATTGATTTTGGGATTAGAAATAAATTTTAGCTAGTAGGCAAATCCCCAAATAGGAAATCCCTGATTCATGAGGATCAGCTGCCTGTAAATGTAGGTGACTTCTACCTCACAACACTTAAGGGCAGGGAATGGCACACGTGGAGTTTCTAGTCCTTATTAAATTAAATTTGCCCTGTGCACCCACATATCTGACTAGTGAAACTAGTTTCATTAACCCTTTAAAAAGATATTGATTTTGTGTGTGTGCTGGGAGAAAAATTAAGGGACATTTCCTTCCTTAGAGTCACCATTATTTCTGTTGTCCCTTTAGTCAAGTGCTGGTATTCCAGCAACACTCAGTCGGCTGCTCCAGGAGGCTGCAGAGGGGTTCTTCTCAGCCGTCAACAAAACTGGCTATAGTCATGCCCATTGGGAAACTCATTGCTGCCTTCAAGGTCAGTGCTGTGCATGTGTCCAGTGTCTCCCTCCCAGCACTCCATAGCAGTTCCTCACTGGAGTGTGGCCCACAATGTGGCCCATTGCTGGAAAGTCTATGGCTTCTCTGTGCTGGAGGAATTCTAAGGAATCTCTCTCTTTCTGGTGGATCCAGTTGTTCCTACGTCTTCACCCCCAAATCGCCAAAGTTCTGCCTCTCCTTACCCAACTTAATGACACTCAAGGTCCGAAGGAGAGTGGGATGAGAAGGATAAAGTCATGAAAGGAAGTTTCCATTTCCCCTACAGACATGGGAGTAAGGACAACTTGGACATTTAGAGATACAATGCTAACTTCTTCTACCCAGAATGGGAGTAGGGAAAGAAAATGCTTACGCCAATTACTTTTTTTCTTGATAACTCGTGCTGGTGTAATTAATGAATGTTAGAAATTGCTTATTTTTAACTTGGTAAAATATTTCCATGTTTGAGCTCTTAGGTGGAAGTTAAAGTCATCACAGTTCTTTCATGAAAGGGGAAAACTTCTACATAGAAGATGAGAAGCTTCTTTGGGGCAGAGACTATAGTTAGTATTTCTTTAGCACTGTTCATAATGTTAGGATAGGAATAAGCAGAGGTGGTATGCAATAGATGCATTTATCAACACCCAAATACTCTCTAAAGTATCTTCTCATTTATGTGATGCATCCCAGAAAAATGACCTGACCATAACATTTTTGAGAATTGTATCATATAAAATGGGGAATTGGCTATTCAGATGAAGAATGAATGATTTAATCAGTAATCTTTCCTTATTTCTATTTTTTATTAGTTTAAATTTCACTATATGCCCTCTACTTTTAATATAAACTATTACAATGATGAACAAGTCAGGGAATATTTTTAGATCTGAGAGAAAACTAGTAACAATTACTCTGATTATTGAATTACTCACATGGTCTAATTTTATGTTTTTGGAACACATCACTCAAACTATGATCTTAAGTTTTGTCTTCTGAGAGATGAGAATAATAATAATACCTACTTCAAAGAGCAGTTGTGATGATAGATCAGATATTATACATGAAATTTCATGATAAATTACAAAATAGCATCTAAATATAAAGAGTTGCTATGAATGTTATTCTTCCCTCCTTTAATTCTTTTAGTTTTATTTTATACTAGACACATTTCCTGCATGGTTTGTCTCCTCTATCATTGTCCACAGGACTCAGAAGCTGTAGGAATATTCAGGCACAGACACCAGGCCCAGCTTCATCTCTAACTTATGGCAAAGGACTGTACATCCTGGGATGGGACCCTATGCTCCCCTATGCCATTTAGACAGAGCCTGGGGAGAGTGACTTCCCAGGGTATCCATGTTGGAATCTCTCATTTGATTCTTATTCAAATGTAAGTCATTCTCCGAGGCCCACATAAAGTCAACCTCATCCTGGAAGCTTTGGGTTTTATTTCTTTAATGTGCTTTGTGTGTACATTAATACTTAAAATTAAAATCTGGACAAAATAAACTGTGTTTCTTATAATGTGGTGATTCAGATATAATAGGTTCTTGGTACTTACTGAATGATGAATGATTGAATCAACTGACGGATGGATGGATGGATGGATGGACGGATGAATAGATATGTTGTCATCGTTCTGTTCATCCAGCTGTCTCAGCATGGCTAAAAGTTACCTGCATGTCAGGAGCCTGTTATTTCCCTTTTCTTCACTATCCAAATGAAATGGCTCAAGCCTCTACCCATGTCCTCCACACTCTTCCTGAAACCTTTGAGGATTCCCAGGGGAAGGCTGTTGTTCTCCAGGGTTGGTCATTGGGCAGCCTGCCCTAAATTATCTGTCTCAGCTCCCATAACCAGCATCCTCTTTCTACACTGCTTTGACCCAGGCTAAGTAATGGTCCACTCTCTCCCAACACCCAACATTATCTCTGGGCAGATCTTAACTAAAGCTTTAAAGATAGAAATGAATGGCTTCAGCACAGCTCAGAATAGGAAACATTGACAACTGAATATTAATCACCACTACTCTTAAAAGCCCCTCAGCTATCCACTCCACCTGGACGTCTGCATGGCTGTCTTTTCTTTCTAGGCTTCTTGCCAGCTTCTTGCCAAGTTGCTCAGCCCTCTCCAACCACCAATGAGGCATCAGTGACCAGTTCCCATATTCCAGTTAATTTTTTATATACTGCAGCTTAGCTCTCTCTCTCTCATTTTTTTCATCCTATCTTTTAAGATAGCAAGGGCATCGTTTACAAAAAAAAAAAAAAAAAAAAAAAAAAAAAAAAAAAAAAAGCGCATCACAGTATTTTCCTAAACAAAAAGCTATCTTCTCTGAGATCAATAATTCCACTTCTCTGCCAGGCAAAAGTAATGAAAAGTCAGTGTTTTGTTTGAAATAGTAAATATTTCCTGAATTCGTCATTTTAAAAGTTTTTTTACTTGAGATTTCCAGAATCCTGGGAGTTAAACTTATCTCCTCAGTAGCCTTCTCTCTGGTAATTGAATACCCTCAGGACTATTCATTCCGTCTATCTCCAGAAGCCATCACCAAAAATTAACTTCTCACCTTCTTGGAATGCCACATTTTAATGGACATTAACAATGACATAAAGTTTGTTCCATCTTAAACATATTCAGTAACTTATTAATGCATACCAGACACTTGAGTGCAGACTTTTTTTCACATCATAAACACTGATTGTAAGAAAAGCTTGAATTATCACCAAACTTTGAGCTCACCAGTTAGTCTCCATCTGTTATTGTTATTTAGGCTTTAGGACAAGAAGTTCAGCAACGTATACGTTGGGTCTACCAAGTCTTCAATCTTAAACTGCTTATTTTTTCCCCATTTTCTGCTTTCTATATGATCCAGCTCCTCCATTGTCTTTCATATGAAGTTTTGTGTTGTAACTAATCCCACAGCCCTTTTTCCTTGAAATTGAATGCCCTATCTGCCTATATGCAGTTACTACCATTCTACTCCAGATTTTACAATGCCTCTGCTATGTGATATCCTGGCTCCACAAACAAATTATACAATTTTTATTAGTGGGAGGCAGGTCTCACATTTATTTATGAATTCATCCTGGTGCCTACCACTGTGCTAAGCACCATAGAAAATACTCAACAAACACTGTTTAACATCTAAATAAAATAAAGAATTGCTAAAAGTCTTTTTACCATTTAAGAGTGTAATATAGAAGCTTAAAGCAGGAAGAAACTTAGACCTCCCTCTTATGCCAAGTAGAGAATTTGATTAACTTGGTTATTAGTCAATGAATATTAAGCTCTATTGGCAAACAGCTGTCTGTTAAGCACTATGGGAGACACATATGGTAGATAAAGCAAGTTCTTGCTCTCATGAAAGTTAAGATTTCTATTAAATATTTTCCTTTTGCTTCATTGAAAAGACATTTAATTTGTCATACATTTATAAGATATGGGTCAGGAAACACCAACACATTTAAACTCAGGTAACTATATGGTAAACAAAGGTGGGAAAAAGAGGTAGCTTCCATTGAAACATCTAATAATTACTAGTTCTTTCAAGGCTAAAAACAGTTTGTCTCCATGAAGTCATTTTAATCTAGTCCAATTGTTAGACAAAAACATTTTACAATGCAGACATTTTTGGAAGGCAATTGACCATGTATAAAAAAATCTGTATTTTTCAAGCAAGATAGTGGAGTGTTAAATTTTCTGTTGAGGTCAGCTCTCCAGCAGTGTATTTGGTGATTTCATTGACATCCTGCTGCAGTTTCTTTTAAGGTCTGGTAATTTGAAGTTTTTGGTTTCTCTTTTTAAATTTTCATCACCTCTGTTAGAGACAAAAATATGGGTTCCCCTTACAAGTGATTATTTAAAAATATGAAAGTCAAACAAGCCATTAGTGTCCTACCAGATTGTCAGTACTAATGGTTATGAGAATTGGAATGGTGACCCCAGGACAAGCAGTCTTTTTGGAAACATTTGCAGGGATGGCCTGGAAAATGTGAGGTTAAGAGAATATGAGAGGTAATCTTCTATGGCAGGAGAGCCTGCTTGGAATCTTCCTAAAAAAATAAGCAAAATCAAAGGCCAATCCTATAAAATTTCCAAAACCCTTCACTGGAGTGGAATATTGCAATCATAAAGAAAGTCCAAATAGAGAAAAAAAAAAAAAACATAAAGCATCAAATCTTATCCAACTTTTTGACAGCTAATCACAGCCATGTTAAATGTTACTGGGACTATGAGCTTGAATGGTGTCAATGTTTTGGCCTATGAAATGTTGGCAGATAATTTATGTATTTCATATGCAATGAAGCAAACCATCATACCACCCTACCTAAGGATGTTCTTCTATGAAATCACCTAAGAATTAGATGCAGACGACGCCAAGGCTTTCTGGATACTGGCAAAATCAAGTTTTTTTCTATGCAATGTCTGTCCTCCCAGTCTTGCCCACAGTAAACTCTTCAGCCTCACTTAGGTATAAGCCAATCAGGGTTAATCCAACTATCCCAAGGAGGGCACAGTAAAAAAATGCCTCATTTGCCAACTTCTGCCCTCATTTGGTTTATTTTGGGCACTTCATTAAAAATAAAATGTATTATCACCTCTTCATTTATCTTCCCTATCCAGAAGGTTTGGCTGAAAGATTGATCTGATTCCAGATACTAAGGAAGTATCACTTTGCAGCCAATCACTCTGGGTTTTCTGGTATCCTAACCCAATGCTTTTAATAGAGATGTGTTTTCCAATGCAGACTCTCCAAATGCTATTTCCTACTAGTGTGCAGAGAGAGGCAATGCTGACAATATTTCTACTCATCTTTTAAGTTACTGGAAGGTGATTCTATAGCATATGGCTGTTAAGTTTAACAAAGGTAGGGGGAGGAGGAGAGAGGCCTGGCCATGAACATTCAGGAAGCTGGACCAGTGCCACCTGAAGGAGCCAGGAGGCCAGGAGGCCGGATGTGCACAGATCCCTGGGAGGAAAAAGAAGCCAGAACAGCTTAAATGGTCAAAGAATCAAATGTAAAGTGAGCTGCAAGGGTCAGATCTGGATGGAAGCCCAAATTCTGAGTCTCCGCATCCGTCCGGGGATAAACTTGGCTCCCAATCAGGGCTGACAATTAGGCCGTACAGTTAATATTTTTACAGCTGTTTTATTAATAACACATACAGTGCATCCAGCCAGGATTTGTTGGAGACACCTCAGGAAAACGAATGATGTAAATAACAGATGGATGTAGAATATCCCTACAAACAGGCATAAAGATATTCCCTTCTTGTTTAAAAAGAATTTAAATAGACAGATTGTAGATAAACAGGCAGACAGAAAGGGGGAGAGAGAGGATTTATGATATTTGAGGTGGTGGTTGCATGCGTTCACATGGCGAAAGACATGGACGTAAACATATACACTCTCTATATGGGAGGAGATGCTCAAAGCTTTGGCTTCTGGAAAAAAAAAGGTTCATGGTGCAAGGGCTGAGCACCACAGCCTGGGGGCCCACAGAAGCAGGTGTGCTGATGTGGCTCCTCAAATAGCTCCTCTGATACGTGGTTCAAGTCCAGAGACAACTTGCATGGCTTGACCAGGCATGCCTGAGCCCAGCCTTGAACCCCAGGCTGTCCTGGGGCATGCTTTCCTCTTTCTCCTTGTCAATCAGCCATTTGAAGACCCAGTGCACTCTTTTCAACTTTGCATCAGAACTAGGAGCAGTGATATTTCAATCTCAAAAGAGAAATTAAAAATTCAGGATCTTCATGTCTTTTGTTTTCACTCCTACTATTTTTTTTTTTTGTACTGCTTTTTCATGTGCCTGCTGCACTGTGCTCCTACCATACTTTGCAACCAGATGGCTCAGGAACGAAGAACAAAGGCCACTAAAAAGTGGGCGGGGAGAAAAGGAGAAAGAAGCAGAGGACTGAAAGTCAAGGCGAAATCAGAGATGGGAGCAAAGCTCAATTGCTTTAATCACTGATACATTTTGGTTGAATTATGAACCTAGAACAGACACTCTTCCCAATGATCCTGTATGTGTGCTGTGTGTGTATTGTGGTGTGTGTGTCTGTACCACACGCAGCCACATCTCCAGTCTTTTATTTCACTCGTAGGCATTAAAGCCAGAATCCTATATTCTTTGATGTATCTCTGTGTTCCCTGACATGTGTCAAAAGTGGCATGAGATGTCTTTTTCCAGAGAGAGAATGGTTGAACTCAGATCTGGGCACTGAGAATGAGCCCATCTGCCTGGGAAGAAAGTGTGGTTGATTCAGAAGGGCTCAGGAGTTGTATGACCTGCCATTTCACAGTGGGTGACCTCGGGCCAGTCACATCCCTTCTCTCCTTAGTTTCCTCTTCCAGAAATATCTACCCCAAGGGATGCTGGGAGTGTTAAATAGAATAACATGTTATAAACTGGGAAGCACTTTATGAAAAGATTGTGATTATTCTGGAGTATTGCAACCTCTTGCAAAATTTTACAAGTGGCTAAGAGTTGTCTTCGATGCTTTTCTGTCACCCTCCCCACTGCATTTCATGCTTTACTTAGACCCCCAACCAAGCCTGTCTCTCCAGATCATGCCGTACACTGTGAATCTTACCCATGGCTCCCAATTGAACTTATTGTTTGTGTATCCTTGGAATTTTATTCGATTATAGAATGACCTAATCGTCATTTAGGCGATTAACTACTTTGCTCGCGAACCATAGAAAGGTTTAATTTTTAATCAGGAATTTCTGCAGACCCAAAGCCTTCAAGCAAAAGGAATGACTAATGGTGAAATTTCATATAGATCAATGGGACTCAATAACTTTAGAAAGAAAATATTTGTTTTACTTCTAGTCAAGAATACACACAGAAGCCTATTCTGACTCCTGGTAAAGTTAAGCCAGCATCCATGCGTTAATGGGGGTATGAGCTAGGAAAAAAGAAAGACTTCATGTGGGGTTCATGAGTGCTTCTGCTGAAACCTTACTTGTACCTTTACATCCTCCAATCGAGCTGAAGTTTTCTTCTCACTGCAGTGTGCGTAGCTACACTCTTCTTCTCAGCCTCAGAGAGTGTGCGGATACTTGTGAAAATGACACTCCTTGATATTTTCATTTTAAATGAAGCCACGTGTATGGATTATGCCTTCTCTGATACTCATGAAGACTCTGGAAGACACTGAGGGAAATTTGATTTACAGATGAGTAAAATGAAATGCAAAGAGATAAAGCGACCCCCTTATCTCCCCGGGCTAGGCAGGCTTTTGAAATGTACAATGCACCTTCCCCTAGTCAAGAGGAAGGGAAATGATTGGTCATCCTCCTTCACATGGAAATTCAGGCAAAAGACCTGCGCCCATCTGTACCAGAGGCCCAGTTACTAACTGATGCTCAGAATCTCACATGTTTGGCAGCAAATCATAAGAAAAATTAAAGACTTGGGAGTCAGCCTGTAAGTTTCAAATCTTGGCTCTCCTGCTAACTATATGTTCTGAACGTCTCCAAGATTGCTTAATTTCCTCAGTCCTTGTAAAACAGCATCATGATTACCTAACACATAGGGTTGTTGGGAGTGTTCAATGAGATGATGCATGGAAAGCAATTGACACGGTGCCTGGAAACGTAGTAAGTGCTAAAAAATGTTACATGAGAGTATTATTATTACGGCGCAGTGAGCAGGTCCCTTCTATCTTTGGGAATCATAGAATATTAGAGCTGGACAGAAACTTAAGAGGGGTGTTTTTTAAACCTCTTGACCAAAATCTTTATTAAGAAAAACACTTTATTGTATAACCTAGTACAGAAAAATATATTACTTGCCAGTAAAATGGAAAGTTAATGTTTTTCAGAAATTGTTAAAAACTGAGGCTTGTTTGTGATTGCTTCTGACATTTACCTCTGTATGTTTTTTCATTTTTAAAAGTTAATAAGCATGTTATAGAGGAACAAAACAATTTCAATACACACATGTATTGAAACAGAAATTTCCTAAAACAAGGCCTACTTTTCGCTACCTGTAATACACTCTGATATTTTCTCTTTGGTTTGATTCTGTTTCGTTTTCTTCTAAAATATTGGTATGACCCACTAAATTGTCTTTAAAACCTCTTAATGAGTCACTGCTAATGGTTTGACAAAGCATTTCTTTTTATAGATAAAGGGCTAGGGCTCAATGTGGTTTGTCCAATATCTTTTATATGACTAGGCACAGAAGTTGGTCTTGGACCAAGGTCTCTGGGCTTCCAATCTTGAGAGACCTAGAGTCACTAAAGGGCACCAAGATGCAAGGCCTTGCTTTTGATGCTTTTGTATCCTGAAAATCTGGAGCAAGAGCTTCTCCGTGAATTCACTGCCACTCAGAACATCCCAACAGATGTGTGCGGGTCACTCTGACACACTTGAAAATTTCCCGAACCTTAAGAAAGATCTGTTTTCCTCACTGCATTGGCAACACAGTTGGAAAGTTACTTGAATGTTTTTCAAAAATTGTTTATAGATTTGAAAACTGTTTTGGATTTGTGATTGCTTCTGTTGTTTGCCTCTTTGTATCATCTCGTTTTTGAAAATTTAATAAACACTTTGCAGAGGAGCAAAATAATTGGTCACACACTTGTGGGTTCCCAGATTTGTTTTACATGTGTATGCAATACAGAGTAACTCAAAACATGTTCAAACCCAATGCGTCAAATCATTTCTGATGCTGTGGTCAAGACCAAAGCAGAATGTGAGTGAGCACCCACAGCCCTAGACCACATCACTCACTGGGCCTCTGACCACAGTGCTCAGGGGACAGATCCTAGTCCCAGTGACACATGTGGCACCATTACGGCCCACTGCTGAAAGCTGCTGTGAAAGGCTCCCTCTGAAAGCTGGAGCACAATCTGGGGTCCCTTAGTGTTGGAGGATTTGCCCAATTTGTGACATCGAAGGAAGCAACAGCCACTCTAGGAAGCCCTGCAAGGTGGGAACATCTCCACTCAACTCCATTCACTCAGCTTAGCCTCATCCACAAGAGGCTGCTAAGCAGGGGTTGTCTTTGGCCAGTTTGTAAAGCAGGTGGAGGTTGATAGATCACCTTTCTTTCTTTGTCTGGCATCTCCAGGAGCTTCTTCCTGTATCTTGTGAACTCTATGAGCCCCATTGTTCTTAGGAAGAGGGTTGAAAGCCCTGTGGGTTTACTGTTCCTTCCAAATCCTTTGTAGAGCATTCTCTATAGAGATCATTGATCTGCTCTTGTTATCTTGGATTATTCAGGTCTTGAATGCTGACATTTGTAAGATGATTTCAGAACAACCTTCCACTTCCATCCCACCTCACTTTCCTTGCAACAATTTGTACCTAATAAGACCTGGTTAACTTGAAGGCATTTTCATTGCTTTTACTTTCCCATGAAGAAGAAATCAGTTGAGAAGGTTTTGTGAAAATTCCAACAGACCTTTAAGTGGTGACAATCTGGTTCTCAGAGAAGCCAAGAGATATGTAAGCAGCCTGAATGTAGGATCAATGTAGGCAAAGCATTTGAGTCATTCAAGCTCCAAATCTGGATTCACCTGAAATCTGTAACAAAAATGGATCAGATATTCACTTTCTAAATTATTCATTCATCTATACATTTATGTCAGATATTTTATTTAACAACACAGTTTAAGTTGTCACTGTACTTCACACTAGACTCAGATTCAGGTTTACACTGATAAAGTGGATTAGCCTAAGATATTTCCGGTTCACATGGGGGTATTTTTATGGTTTTGCCACAGAGCAAAGGTTCAGAAATCCAAGTCCTGTTGCTCATGGTATCTATCAGTTGTCCATGGGGAATCATGGCAGCAGATATTTTCTTCATCTTATACTAGGCTGGAAGATTTTGTACACACGGCTAGCTAAAAGCTTGATGTGCAACATCTCCAAAACAGTGTCAAATTAAGAAAAAAAATTTATCAGTTTGGTACAAATAAACTTTTAAACCAATTTGGCTACACTGGTTTGGTTAATGGTTTGATTATCTTAGTCCATGGCTATAGTTACATACATATAGGCACTGTGTGAATGGTTTGGCCACACATGCTCCTTACATGTAACTGCCAACTCCTTCACCCCTCACTCATTGTGCAGTGATTTAGTTACTGTCTCTCATTCCATACCTGGCCTTCTATGATCTGTTCTGTGATACTGCAACCAGGACTCTGAAAACTATTTTTCCTTTATTTCCAGTTAGGTTCTGCCAATAGAAAATACTAGAGAAATAAAGCCAGGAGAAGAAAAGAGACTACTTCCTTTAAGGTCTAAGCTGTTCCAATAGCATTATTCTGCGAATGGCATCTCCCACTCCTTCTAGCACAAAGAACCAGCTTCCTCATACCCCGTCAAGGAACTGCAGCATCCAGGTACTTTCTCTGCCTCAAAGGTCTGCATCCCATTCTCTATTTGGCCCCTCCTTTGAACTACCAGATCTCTGGCTGGATTGCCTTTTTGTTCTGGAATTTTCTAAATTCCTCCATTAAATTTCCCAGTTGAAATTCCCAATGTGGTTTTATTTCTCTCATGGACCCTGAATGTACAGTACTTATATCAGGAGAAGTCACAGAAGAGAGGTCCTCCAAATAGAGTTATGGGATTGGTTTAAATCCCCGGGCTTTAGTGCAATGTTGCACACTGCTAATGGAAATGAAATAGTAGTATTTTATGGCATGCAGTGGCATCTTGACTAATTATGACTAATTGTGATAAAGTGCCAATTGAACCAGTGTCTTAGGGGACCAAATAGCTGCTGAACTTGGCCTTCATGGTAGTAGTGATGGCAGTGATGATGATTTCAAGAACTATGAGGTATGAGGGCTGCTTTGAATGAACTGGGGGACTTATTGGAGGACAATGACAAGTTCAAGGCTTTAAACTGTCTGCTCAAATTATAGTAAGAGAACTATAAAGCTTTTGCTATGGCAGTTCCTAAAGATTCTCTTCCTATAACCATAGAGCTGACCTAATTGAGAATCAAACTCAGATTCTTATTATGTGGATTGCAAAGTCACACAGACTCACCAACCTTCTTATGTGAAATTTAGGGTATTGACTGGGGAGAAGTGGGACCTTGACTCTTTGGATGTGGCATCTGGACTAATTGAGTCAAAGCTGAGAATCTTGAATCCCCAAATGGCTATGAGCCTCCCTTCCCAGTAGAAGCAGCTCATTCCCCTCAGTTCGAGAAAACTAGTTTCCCTTTGCTTGAAGACCCTGTAATAACCTCACTTGGGGCAGCTGCCTTGCAAGAGAATGCCTATTCTCCTTAAAACTTACCCCAACTACTGCTTACTATCTCTAGACCTATAACCAGGATCGTTTCTTAGCAAGTGCCAGGGGTACAAAGTCTGATCTGGGAAGAGCTTGCTTCCACTAAACAAAAACAAGTAAAATTTTGTTAATTTATAATGATAGAAGCCTAGCATGTGTGTGGGAATGACTTCTAAGAATTAGATGATGGAATGTAACATTGGATTGAATTGAATTTCTTGATATGGATGCACTTAACAGAGTCTGGATTTGCAAATATTCAATCGTCTTTTTGGTGCCATTTATACTGTCTTACTTCACTTCCCTCTTACTCTCACTTCCCTCTTACTTTATATAGATTCACCACCAGCACTACTCTAACTATTTTTCTTCTTGAGAAAGAGAAGGAGAGGTCGCTTTAGGTCAGCTCTATGGTTATAGGAAGAGAATCTTTAGGAGCCACCATAGCAAAAGCTTTCTAGTTCTCTTACTATAATTTGAGCAGAGAGTTTAAAGCCTTGAACTTGTCATTGTCTTCCAATAAGTCCCCCAGTTCATTCAAAGCAGCCCTCATACCTCATAGTTCTTGAAATCATCATCACTGCCATCACTACTACTATGAAGGCCAAGTTCAGCAGCTATTTGGTCCCCTAAGACACTGGTTCATGTGTATCCTCAATTTCTCCAACTACCACCTCCATCTTTTCTTGTTCCTCAACTCATCACAGACTCTTCTACTTGACCATGTTTTTATCCATTTCTCTTTCTCTTCCTCTTCCTTGCTTTCCCTCTCCTTCTCTTTCTCAGGAAGAAAAGTAATTAGAGTAGTGCTGGTGGTGAATCTATATCAAGAGAAAGGAATTTATACATTTTGAAGGGAAATTAAACAAAATAAAAGCCCATATCATCAAATTCCAAGTGTATTCATGTACCCTAAACTCCCCCTTCAGATTTCCCACCACAATTTCCATTTACTTCCTTATTCTCATCTAATTCGGATCTTAGGGACAGCTAGGATCTTTCACAAATAAGATAACTGAGGGCTAGAAATGTTCAATCGTCTTCATGGTGTCATTTATACTATCTTCTATGGTACTTTTCTTCTTTAGCATTACAAATATATAATATTTTATTTCCATGAAAGGTTTGATTTTTATTTATATGTTTGTTTTTTGTTAATAACCTGGAATAGATTTATTGTTTTGGTAGCACAATTTTGGGATAAAATAAATTCAAAGTGGCAAATCAACAATTTCAAAGGGAATTTTAAAATAGAACCTATTTTTAAGCTGAATATTGCCTGTATAATCCTTCAGATAAGAAATGAGGAAGGAAACCAGTAATTAGACTAAACAGTTAAGATCATAGACTTTGGGGTCAGACTGCCTGGGTTCAGATCCCAGTTCTGCCACTTACTAGCCGTGAGACTTTAAGCAAATTATAAGAAATCTCTCTAAGGCTTGGTTTCCTCATTTGTAAAATAGGATCAAGCACATAGTGTTGTTGTGAGAATTAAATGAGCTAATAGGTGTAAAAAGTAGAATAGTACTTGGCACATAGTAAGCTATATATGTGTGAGCTTTATTCTTAATAGCCTGCTGAGGCCTTTTTTAATCCTGATTTTATAGATAGGACACTTTCAACTAACATGCTCCAACAGCATGGCTGGTAAATGAAAGAGCTGAGATTTGAAACCCCTCCACTGGATTCTAAAGCCCATGCCCTATCTCTTATACCATGTGGCTTTGCTTTTAATAGTCAAACATACGGGAATGCATGCACCACATCGTAGAACCCACAGAATAAATAACTTCCAATGTATGAGAGTTTCATTCACAAAAGTAGCTTTTTTTTTTTTTTTTTAATTTAGAAGGCATTTTTCTAACCAGTAATGGTGTAAATAAGATTAAATAGTTTTGGACAAAAAAAGATTGAGTTATTGACTGTATATAAGAAAAGAAGAAGAAAAGTGACAAAGTTGGCCTTTCTTCTAGGATGACCCTCCAAAATAAGCCACAAAACTTCCTGATGTAATCTCATCCTTTTTTACTTTTAGACTCAGAAGTGGTCCCTTGTTGATGTTCTAATCTCTGCCATTTCATCTCGTGTTTTGGGGAAAGAGGAAAAAACTCCATTCTTCCATCTAATTTATAACTTATACAAAAAAGAAGGCTTTAAATGTTATGAATTTTTAATTTTTTTTCATTTAGTTGATTCTCTTGCTGAGAAAAGTGACTGCCAAAGAACCGTGCCTAGTATGAGCAATAAACATCAACACTATCTGCTGCATTAATAATTTAAGCATAAATAATCAAACAAAATAATCTGGCAGGTCCCACAGGTGAATCATACAGAGTTTAAAAAATGCTGGTATGTTTAAACCAAGCAACTTTTAAATGAAAATTTACTCCAGTGTGGACAGAGATGTGTTAGAGAGGCCACTGATAATATCCATTGATCTTATTGTTTTTACCAGAATACATTCATACCTAACATCTCAATAGATGACATGTTATCCATGGAATCGAATTCAAAGCCCTCTGTAACGTGGCTATATCCCATCTACTCTGAGCTGATGTTCAGCAGGTACTTTTGTTTGGTTGGGCATTCATTCTGACTGGTCAGTAGCCATATCTTATTTTTTTTTATTACTTGTTTTAAATAGCATTATATTTGTTTTCTGTTGCTGCAGTAAGACATTGTCAAAAGCTTAGTTGCTCAAAACAACACACAGTAAGTATCTTACAGTTCTATAGGTATGAAGTCAAACACGGATCTCCCTGGGCTAAAATCAAGGTTTGGGCAGAGAGGTGTTCCCTACAGAGGCTACAGGGAAGGAAGAATCCATTTCCTGCCGTGTTCCTATTTTAGAAGCTGCTCACATTTCTCATTTTGTGGTGCCGTTCCTCCATCCTCAAAGCCAGAGCTGCAAAGCAAAGCTTCAAAGCATGTTGCTGCAAACTTCTCTTTTGACTCCTCTTCTGCTTATAGAACCCTTGTAACACACTGGGCCCAACAGCATAAACTAGGATAATCCCTCTATTTTAAGGTCATTTGGTTAGCAATCTTAATTCCATCTGCAACCTTAATTCCTCTTTGTCTTGTATCCTAACATATTCATAGATCTTGGAGATTAGGACACAGACTCCTTTACGGGCCATTATTCTGTCTACTACAGCTATTCATGCAATTCTCCCTGCATGCTTTCTACTGATCTCCCAAACATGTCCTTTTCTGACATCAAGCTGAGCTCCTTTTTGATCCTCAAGGTGAATGTTTTTTTTCCATCTCTATGCCTTTCCTAATTCACTTCTTCCTTCCAACTAAGTCCTTTTCCTTTTCTTCAAAATCTGTCCACACGTTTAGGTCCAGCTCAAGTTTCACCTCCTACATGGAGCTTTTCCCATTGTAGAGTGCTCATCTTGTTTTTGTTTCTGTTTTTCCCTTCTTTTCTTATGTTCCATTAGAATTCAATTACACTAACCCACATGAAATTGCCAATAGTTTTTTTAACTTATGAAAAGAGAAATTGCATATGATTTAACCTAATACTTAATTGTCCACTATTTATCATTTAGTTGTTCCTGAATTAATTTATTTCTATCCATATTTGTTTTTTCTTTCTATTTGAATTGCAATCTCTTTTAAACCAGAACTATGTCTCATGCTTTATTGAATTACCTTCTACCTTCCAATTCTCACTTGCACAAAAGATAGTTGTTCATTCAGTGTTGATGCAGCTGAGCAATGTTTTATCTGCTACGGTTACTTTGTTGAAAGCCATAGAATAACAATATGGCCCAATTTAAGGGAAAGAATTAACTTGTTAGAAAGACAGTGAACTTAAAACTCCCACAATTAAAGTAAGAGTCAAGCAACGGAACATAGAGAGCTAAAATCGCTTCTGAGATACGTATAATATTGACCATGAGTGAGTTAGTATCAGTAGATTTGGTCCTGTGACAAAATTCTAGAATAGAGATTATCCTGGCTTAGGCCATGTCATGTCCCTACTTTGTGAATGGAAGATGTAGCTAGCAGGACACTGTGATTGACAAGTCCATTAGGAGGACCACATAAAACGTAGGGATAGTAATTTCTCAAAAGACAGCTAGAATGCTCATACCAAAGAAAAGATGTAGAAATACTGGGTAGACAAAATGACCAATGCACATGAATGAAATCTAAAATGAAATTTCTGTGCTAAGTGGTATTGTCAATACAAAACCAATAAAGGCAATAGAAAAAAGGGTAAAACAAAACATGAGTAAGGATAGCTTTTAATTTGCTGTAGGCTACATCAAAACACTGAATTGTAAAAAAATCTTCCTTATGTAGTAGCAACACCAACAGCTAATATTTATGGAGCATATATTATAACTCAGGCACTGCGCTAAAATGGTGCATGCATTTTCTCATTGAATCCTTGTTGTAAGAAGTCCCTGGGTTGAGTTCTGTTCTGTTACTCTTCTCATTTAATGATAAAGGAAGTGAAGCATAGAGAAATTATGCAAGTTACCCACATTTTATATCTGCTAACTGCAAAGGAGAAGCAGTAATGAGGTGAGGCAGAAGAGGTACAAAGAGAGAGATACACCTATATTATTTGGACATCAGTGACACTTGAGACAACCAGGGTTAAGGGAGAGGTTTCAATTGATGATGCATGTAACTAGGCACTGTGTCAGCCTGTGCTGGAGGCCAGAAAGGAGCAGAGGAAAGAATGTCTACTGTCCAGTTGAGAAGGCTGACACTTGGACAAATAATTCCAATTCAATGTAAGAAGCCCTACACTAGAATTCCCTATAATGGTTCAGAAAGAACTCAGAGCGACCCATGACTCGGGACAACAGAAAGGAGAAGACTGGGAGAGTTTCTCCGAGAGGAGGTAGATCTTGAAGAATACACATAAAAAGGTCATGTTCAAGAAAGCAATCCTCAGGAAATGCATCAAGATGAATGAAAATCCAGAATATTTAGGGAGCTACCAGCAGTGAAGGATGATTTAAGTTATGCAAGTCATGATGAGAATCTGGGAATGAGAGTGATGGGCGACGAGACTGAAAACATAGGTTAGAGCCAGTTTTTAAAGAGCTTTGAGTGCCATACAAGACATCTGCTTTTTAAACTGCAAGCAATGGAGAAGCCCTGGATGTGTTTAAAGCCTGTGTGTTAATGATAAGATCAGATTTGCTTGGGAGAGGAGAGGCAGTTGAAAGCTGAATTGGAGTTGGGGAGGACTTGTGGGTTTCTGATTTAGGTAACTGGGCAAATAAAGTGCCATTCAGGACAGGATTCTTGAAGGAGGAAAAAATTGAGGGGAAATAAAATGGGTTTGCTTTGGGAACTTCCTCATGGCAGTGTCCAGCAAACATGTGAAAATGTAAGACAGAACCCAGGAGGCATCAACATTTGTAGAACAGGAACTCATAATGATTAGAAGATTAGAGAGAGAATAGTGGATGAGATAAGCCAAAGAGAGTATGTAAAATAAGAAGAGGGATAAGAACAGGAATTCTGGAGGCACCAACGTTTAAAGGGAGGAGGAGGAGGAAGATAAACCAGGCAAGAAGACTCAGAAAGAATCAAAGAGTTAAGAGAAATACAAAGGAGCAGTTGTAATAAATCAGGAGAGAAGAAAGTATCAAGAATGCAAGTTGTGACACAGCCTTCAAGTAAGAGGAGAACTCAATATTTTCCTTAAGATTTGGCTATTGAAAGGTTATGGATGATCCCACTGGTTAAACTGGGTACGGCATGGTGGAGCCAAATTCAGATTGCAGAGAGTTAAGTGTAAAAGGCAGTGGAAACCTAGGGGCATGAGGGTGTTTTAATGTGAATAAAGAAGAGACATAGGTGGTGGTGGGTTGATAAAGAGTCAGATTTTTAGTGTGCAAGAGGGAAAGAAACAAGTGGAGAAAAGAGGTTGGAATATGAATGAAGGGAGAAGTTGCTGTCCCAGTAGGAAGGGACAGATAAAGGCCCAGGTGGAATTCTGGAAGAGGTGTCGTAGCTCTTTCCTTGAGACAGAAATATTCATTTAGCTTCCCCATCATCCTTTCTTCTTCTCTCTTTTTCTTAACTTCTGTAGCCTTTTAAAATTCAATCCTAATATGGGGATTGGAACTGAAATTGGTATACAAAGCACCTGGCACTGTACTGGTTACATAACAGAAGCTTAAAAAATGTTATATCCCTCTCTCCTTTATTTTCCCCTCTTTGGGTTGGACTTTTCCCCTTTCCATTCTCCCTTTGCTCATGAAGGGGATGAATCTTCCCAGAACTCAGCTGCTGAGACTGACATATCAAATAGCTGTGGTACACTGATTGGAAGAAAGGCTTAAGAAATCTTTGGCTATGGCTCCTAAATTTCACCTGTGACAATGAACTCCTATGGAAAACATCTTCATAATGGGGTACACAGAGTTAGCCTGACCACCAGATATTTTTCCTTCTCTCTTTTGCAGTCCCATTGTTTCAGGTCAGAAGTGAACAGACAGTGGGTGAGACATGAAGCTCTAGCCAGAAAGGGCTAATGTAAGTACAGGCCAGCCTCTGATGAAATAAACGAGGACTGTAATTCTGAGTTGGTCTGTTCCATTTGCCTTTCTCCAATTCCAGGTGATGGCCACAGTGGCAGAACCTAGGAAGCCAAGAAGAAACCAGAGAATGGAGACATATGGCAGCAATGGCAAGTCATCAGACCCAGGATTTCCCAAAGAACACTGGTCCAGGACGATGCTCTGTGAAAAAGTGTTCCTTGGTCAGAGAAACTTGTGAAACACTTTGCATAATACTTAAAATAATGTATGGCACATCAAAGGTAATATGCGATAAAAGAATTCATTTTTTTAAAACCAAGCATATGCACAACTTATTTAACTATGGATTCAATTTTTAGATTCATATTTTCTGGCCCATATTTGTGGAGCCACATCCATAGAACAGATTTGACCATGATTATGGTTATCATTAAAAAATTTTAAAAATTCAGATTGATTTTGGAATTGGTTTCCCATCATAATTCAAGGAGATACAGTCCCAAACAATCTGAAATCAAGAAATTAGCAAATGGGCTTGTTGTTTGTGGATTTGAATGGATTGAATTCCTATAGCATTGAAGAAAGATATATTTTAAAGCCTGTTTTTGGAAAATACTCTTAGTTGGGTATTTCATTTGATTTGGTACACAGTAGTCATAAATTACTATCTTTTTTTGCTGTACTTCATCCTAAATATATTCCATGGTATGTTTTCATAATTAATATGCAAATAGATGTATAGTTTATAATTAATTTCAACTGGGCACAGTGAAAAACTTGAAAACCTCAGCATGGAGGCATCTTTTTTGGTAGAAATTCAATGAAATCCCCAAATGTCTTTGGTTTTGCAATCCATAATTTGCAGATTATTAATACAATAAATCCTTGTTGTCTGTGAGAGTTGGCATCATACCCATGAACTCCTGTGTAGAAAGCCTACAAACTAAAAATCCAAATGGAAAGAAAAAACCACGTGGTTTCTGTGTATGCTCATTACCTGTGTCTGAAACCATAATATCTCGGCCTTTTATAGATCTTATAACAGTCTCCGCAGGAAGCAGCTGCAGTCATTAGCCATAGGACAGACTAAACACACAATCTGCATGGAAGGAGGCCTGGATCAGCTTGGTCTTTCAAATCTCTAATCTCAGGCACAGGAAAGCACCATCAACAGCACCCTTTGTATATATTCATAAAGGTAACATATTTTATCATTTAAAGGGATTTGAGAAATTGAAGAGGCCCAACTCTTTTTCTGCCTTCTTTGGTTTGAGGCTGAGATTGCTTAAGGGGCTTGCCCAAGATCACATATCTAGTAAGAGACAGAGCAAGGATTCAAAGCCAGTTCTGGCTTCTGTGTCTCCATTCTTTCCATTCCCCTACAGTGGCTCTTTTGGGAACCTGAGGGAGGAACAGCAGCAGAATTGGGTAGCACCTGCCCATGCCCATCATGCACTGAGCATCTTCAGGTCTGGCCATGGACCCCTTAATTCCTAATCCAGAATTCCTCCCATCACTGTTTGCTGAGAAAAGCACTAAAATGGAGATATTTGTTCCAAAATCCCAAATTTTAATTCCATAGAGCAAGGTGTCTTCATTTTTAAATCACCCAACTCATCATAAATTCAGCTGGATTCGTTAAAGAATTGACAACACCAAACATTTTGTAACAGAAGTCACTGCTGCTTGAGTTAGGGTTCACCTTTTCCAGAGCTCTTCAGTGCCAACCCAGAACCAATATCCCAGCGTCGCTGGAGGGAATGATGGCGCCCTGCATTTCAGAGAAGATTTAAAACCGAGATCCTAACTGCTCATCATCATTAAAAATCTCCAGGCAGTTTTCATAAGAGCAAGGGGGTGGTTGCCTGAGGTTTTGGCTGACAGTCAACCCAACTAATTACATTCTGTCTACTGTGTCCTCCCGCAGTTTCAATTGGATATGTTATTTTTTTTTTTATTTCCTGTCCTAATCTGAATGTAGGGTTGCTATGTGTTCTTAAGCAGATGCTGCTGTTCTTGCTGGTAGAAGAGGCTTTTCAGATTTGTTTTTTCCTCACAGAAAGTTTTTGAGACTTTAAATAAAATAATTCTTCTAAATGTTCCTAAGATCCTGGCACCAAATACATTCTAAATGCAATGTGTGCAGGTAAAAATCTATTTATATTGTTATTTTCTCTCATCAAGTATTGACATGAGCAGACATGCTTAACCCTGAGGTGATAATGTCCTACTTATAGACAGTCAGGTCACAGCAGTGCCCCTTAGCATTCTCATCTCCTCTTCTTAGTGATTACACGTTCTCCTGTTGCTCCCATTACAGGTGGATTTCATGAACAACTCACACATTCTGAGGCACAGTTGCAATGGGAAAGTCTTAAGTTAGTGTTCTATCTATCTATCTATCTATCTATCTATCTATCTATCATCTATCTATCATCTTCTATCTATCTCTATCTCTATCTATCTATGGTGCTGGAAGTCTAAAGAAGAAGGAGAAAAATTGTTAATATCATGATATTTTCTGGTCAAATTCCTCTGTGAATTTCATCAGATGTGGCCATCAATAGCACAAGATAGAGTTCTTTGGTGGAAAGTCAGGAATCTAGAGGGATGAATTTTATTTCTGCCCTCCCACCCACCTTGACTTCAGCTTTGTGACCTTCAACATGAGCTCCCACCTTCCTGAGACACACAGTGAGGAGAGTAGAGGATCTCTAAGCCTCTTGGAACCTGTAATTTTATATACCTTTGCCCGTGTTTGAGAGAGAGATGATATGGGCTTGCACATAAAACATTCAAAACAAAGTTTAATAATGGGCTTTCTTTTTTTTGCTAAAAAAATTATCAAAAATTGTCAGATTTTTTAGTTGATCAGATTAGAAAACAGTGATAATGTTTTGAAAGGCTTGTACTATATACCAGGCATGGATCTGGGCCTTTTATTTCTGTTAACACAGCTGATCCTCTCTATAACCCTTGTTTGTATTCTCATTAGTCTCACATTAAAGATGAAGGAACGGAGACATAAAAATGGTGATTACCCCAACATAAGAAGTGAGAGAGCCAGGATTCACAACCCAGCAGTCCAATTCAAGAGTCCACACTCTTCACAGTTCTGCAGCACTGCCTCTGTTGGGGACAGGCACTTTATAAATTTCATCTTGCTTCACACATTCATTCATTGTCACAGAAGTAAAAAATGTGGTTCCTTCCCACCTTCATCCTCAAACAAAGATTTAAAAGAGAGAAAAATAAAATGTCTTCTGAAAGTTAAATTCTAAATCTACACTTCAAGAAACAAAGCAAAGATATTCAGAGTAATTAAGAAAAAATAGGAGATGTCCAAATTTGCTCTTTTCAGTCCAGCATGAACCTGATATTTTTAATCACTCTCCCACTTTTCAGCAGGACATTGGTCAAGACTTGAGTCTCCTTTGCCTTAGGGTTCACCCACATTCTCTCTGCTTCCTGGGTGGGATGCCAGGAGAGAATTAACTATCTAGAGGCTAACTTATCTTAAGAAAAAAAAAATGCATCAGTCAGAAGAGGTTTTGTTGACTTTCAGAAACATTGAAGGTGTGTCCTTGAATCAAATGCCACCAGAATCCAAGCCAAAGGGGAGGATCATAAGGGGCAGAATTCCACTTGGTTGTTATGGGTGGCATGTGTGTCCCTGTCAAGGGAATGCATGTCTTGGGCTTTTTGGCTGGAAAGCAGTCCATCTTTAGACTATATATCTATTTCCCTTCACACTTTCTTCAAGCCTATTAAATTCCCTTCTGATGACTACCTAGCCTGTTATAGCAATGCCGATGGGGGATAAGATGCTGCCCTGCCAACTGCTCCGCTTCTCCTTGCAAACAAGTTATAGGCATAGCCTCGGGAGCTGCAGACATGTGAGTCTGTCTCTGACACCACTCCCCATGAGTGTGATTGCAAAGCTCAAATCCTGAGCCCCAACACTGAGGGCCACACCTGACCCCCAACACTGAGGGCCACACCTGACCCCATAGTAGGTCCATTATGCAAATGCCCCCTCTCAAAAGTTTCTTTGGTTTCACTTGATGCTACACCTCTGTCTGTTGGAAATTCACACATATGCCTTTAAACTCCCTCATCAATGTTATGAAGTTTTCTAGGACTCCAGTAGAAAGTTGCCACAGATGTGTTTCTCAATCACAGCTTTACACCCTCAGTACAATGAGCTGCAGTTTTCAGTAGGGATGAGCATAGTCATGCACATTTATTCCCATGGGTGCTTCTTGGTGTTTAGATTCATGTGTGTGCCCCTATTTGCGAGACAAAAAGAAGTATAAAATATGAAATTGCAGCAAAATTCAGAGTGCGGAATTTCTATTTATCAGAATGTGATAAATGTCAGGATAATAAGCCTCTCGAGGGAACAAACAGTTTCCTTGAGCATTGCTGCGAGGGCTATTATGAACAGACATTGCCAGGCCATGTGTGAGGCACAGAGCGAAATCCCCCCGCCTCTTCTTAGGCTGAGCATCACTAGTGATTTAAAATTCAGAACATCATGACACCAGTGACAAAGGGATCGCTAGAAAGAAGTCCTCAGTGCATTTGAGATGTTTCCAGTTCATTGTAAAGAGGAAAATGAATAGACGGCAATTAAAACCAAACTTTATATATCCCAGCTATTGTGTGAAGTATGTATGGAATTGTGATCAGAGAAAAGACAAAAATAAACCCAGCTTGAATTATGTTACATATTTTAAGAAAAGGATGTGTTTTGAAGTAACTGACATTTCAAAGCTTAGGAATAATTAGTCTTGATGTCACCTTTATTTAAATCAAATTTAGTACAAATCAGAAATTAAAATGTTAACCAACTAGCTTGATTGTCTGTTTTGAGTTAAGCAATAAGTATTTAAGTGAAGTCTGAGGATCGAGCACTGTGCTGGTGGGTGAGTGGGTGGTGTATAAAGGTGGTCCCCGCCTGTGAATTCTCAGCGTCTAGTAAAATAGATAAAGTTTACACACAAGAAAGTGCTAGAATAAGCAACTTCTATATCCAATATCAGGTTACATCAGTGATTCTCAGTCAGGGGCCATCATGCCTTCTAGGGGACATTTGGCAAAATCTGGAGACATTTTTGGGTGTTTCAGCTGAGGGTGTGCTGTTGGCATCTAGTGGGTAGAGGCCAGGCTTGCTGCTAAACACCCTACAATGCACTCGACAGAATTATCCACATCCACTTAACTGGCATCAAATGGCAGTTGGGCTGGGGCCACATGCACGTACCCTACACCACTCCAGCACTGATCTGTACTAGAGAAACAGAGCAAAAATATGTCAGCTGTGGTTGGTTGGTAAAGTCCCCAAAGAGTTGGGGCTTGAAGCTGGGAAGACCAAAACTGTCCACACTTGTGGGGCTAGAAAGCCCTCTTGTTTGACCACCAGAATTCCCAGCTGCTGCCGGACTCATGGCACTCAGCCTTCGGATGAGCCTCCTCTTCCTGTTTTGTACTGCCAGGTACATATCAAGGCTTGATTAACATTTAATTAAGCATTTATTATGTGCCAGGCCTGTATAACCACTTTACAGGTTTTAAATCATTTAGTACTTCTAACAATTTTTAAAGCAGATTCTATTGTTATCCCCATTTTAAAGATGAGACAACTGTCGCCCAGGAGACTAAGCAGGTTTTTCTTGTATCATACAACTGGTAGATGCAGAGTGGTTTAAATGCAGGTAGTTTAACCTCAACAACTATGCTATACCGCTTCTCTGTCATATGACTTTTTACCTCTACTAGCAGTAGTGATCCAATTTCTTTCAGATTCCTTTCATAAGTGTGCACCCACAGAAACTCATACTCAGAAGTATGCAGACGAGCAGCACATGTACCCGGAAAATCCTGAGAGTAGATGTGTACACCCTCCTGTCTTCTGGCTCCAGGAATCTCCCTTGTAATCCCAAGGAAAACTGTTGGCTGGAGGGAAGACTCTTCTCTCTTCATACCTGAGCCAAATGCTTGGTAGGAAGAACTGGACTATTATATTTGAAATCATAGAGCTTGAAATATAGTTGATAGAGCAAATTTCGGATTGTTAAAATAAATTACATACTACTCTACAGTGGAGTTATTTTTAAGCAGTTATATGTGGAATGTGTCCACAGCACATTGTTCATTAAAAACCAAAACCATTGTACACCAGTGCATATAATATAATCTTATTTTTATTAGGGTAAAATTATGCTATTATATGTATAAAAATAAGTCAAGAAGAATCCATGGAATCTGTCAACAGCAATGGTAGAATTGCAACTTTAGGAGGTGAATTAAAAGAAATTAAAGAACATAAAAGACAAAAAACTTCTTTCCCGAGTCCCAGAGGGAAGTTGACTGAGATACTTAAGGCTAACTTATCTTAAGAAAAAAAAAATGCATCAGTCAGAAGAGGTTTTGTTGACTTTCAGAAACATTGAAGGTGTGTCCTTGAATCAAATGTCTAAGTGTAGAGATCATTTCCTTGGAGAGCATGCTCAAAGCCAGTCCAGGGCAGAACTGGGGAGTGCAGAAAAATGTGTCTCCATGGAGCTCAGCTTTCACTTCACTGCCTGTTTCGCTACTGACAATACTTCCTCCACCCAGCACCAAACCCTTCCCATCACACTGCAGCAATAAGAAAGAGGGTATAGCAATTCCATCCTCTCTTACATTTATCTCAAAGAAACTAGTATCATTCTTTTTTACCTTCTGGTATATTTGAATTAATGAAGGTTCCTTTTCCAAGAATGTTTTCAGGTTTAAACTCTATCTCTCATTGTAGCATGAAGGAATTGCAAAGACAGCAAGTAGATAAAAGATGTACTTCACAGGAGCATCCAACCTCCTATAGGTAACGATTTTCCTATATTATCCTTTTTATTCAGGTAGATTCAATTAAAATCACACACATTTATTTTCTTTACATACCTAACACCAAACAGTAGTCAGGATACCAAAGGAAATATAGAGATATGAAACTCTAGGTTCTGCCATTAAGCAGTTTTTTGTTTGTTTGTTTTTGAGATGGAGTCTCACTCTGTCACCCAGGCTGGAATGCAGTCATGCAATCTCAGCTCACTGCAGCCTCTACCTCCCAGGTTCCAGTGAATCTCCTGCCTCAGACTCCCAAGTAGCTGGGATTACAGGCACATGCCACAAAGCCCTGCTAATTTTTGTATTTTTAGTAGAGACGGGGTTTCACCATGTTGGCCAGGCTGGTCTCGAACTCCTGACCTCAGGTGATCTGCCTGCCTTGGCCTCCCAAAGTGCTGGGATTACAAGCATGAGCCACTGTGCCTGGCCTCATTAAGAAGTTTTTAAAAGTTAGTTGGAGAACAAGCAAATGCGTAAATGAGCTACTCTAGGTGCTATAGTCAAGGGGAGGAGGAGAAGGAGAGAGGTCAGAGGAAGGAGGGTTTATACCTGCTTCAGAGAGTCAATGTTGGCTTCATGACGAAAGAGGTATTGGAGGTGGACTTTGATGGAGGGTAGAATTTTAACAGGTGGGGAGTAGCAGGTGAGGCCAACTTAAACAGTGGCAGCAAGCAGGAAGCCTCTGAAGCAGGGCAGCATGGGGCATATTATAGAAAAACCCAGAGAGCAGGATGGCTGTGGCACATGGTATTGTACAAAAAGAGTAGGAGATCAGTTTGAGAAGGGTCAGTAGCATGGTTGTTTACCAGGGTGTCTGAGAAATGCCTACCTAAAACTGAGTACACATATATAATATTTGCTTCAAGCAACAGAGGAGGGAATATTGCCTGAATAACCTGCCTCTATAACAGACATTTATTTTAAGCCATAACTAACTGATAGGAGGGAAGGAAGGAAGGAAGGAAGGAAAGAAGGAAGGAAGGAAGGAAGGAAAATATGAGGAAGGAAACAAAGAAGGAAGGAGGAGGGAAGGAGGGGAGGGGGAGAGAAAGGAAGTAATGGAAATTGTAGATACTGAAATGAAGAAGGAATTCAAAACTAGAGTATTTGAGGGGAGTAATTGGTGGAGGTATTGAATTTAGTAACCTTAAAGTTTGAAACCTTCAAGAAATTAACATAAAATTCAGACACAGCCTGGTAATACTTCTTGGGCACCAAGAAGAAGTAAATTCGAAAACTCTCCAAAAGGACACACCATCTAACCAGGTACAGACAAATCCCTGCTGAAGAAGAGCTTACAACTCAAAATTGTAAAAATGAGAAAAAAATCCTATATAAGGGTGAGTAAAAAGACACAGGAAACAGTAGGATTAGAACCCCAAGAATATCAGATAACAAGTATTTGATAGACAGTACAAAATAAGTATGTTTAAATGATTAAAGACCAAAAAAGAAAGGAAAACTATACAAAAATGATACTATGGAAGAAAAAAAAATGTTGATAAAGAACCAAATGGAAGTTCTAGAATTAAAAATTTTAATCCTTGACATTAAAAATCAAATAAACAACAGGATTAGAAACTGCTAAAGAGAAAATTAATGAACTAGAAAATAGAGCAGAATCTATTTTCTGGACTACCACAACAGAGAGATAAAGAAGTAGAAAATATGATAGAGAGGTTATGAGACTTGGAGGAAAGCATACATCTATGATGGGTCCTAGAAAGGGACAATAGGGTTATTGGAGGAATAGTAATATTTGAAGAAATACTGACTGTGAATTATCTTGTGTAAATAGTAAAGACAAATCATCAGATTCAAATGCACATAGATGATATATCCTAGATGCCTCTCTTCCGACTCTAGCATGAATCAGAATGAAACATGAGGGTTTATTCTGAAAGTCTGACCATAGTATAAGAAAATGATTCAAATAGGAAGTGATAGTATCTGCAGATGAACTGGCTTCTGCCCTTCAGGATTTCCACTTTGTCAGCTTTGATCCAGCCTCTTCCCTTCTCCACTCCATGTGCTTGAGCTTTGGTGTTTTGTTTGTTTGTTTTTCCACCAGACCTGGCTTTTGGAGATATGTGGATTCAAGCCTTCTTTTCATTATGATTAAATTCTCATGTATTTAATTTCAACTAAGACTATATAAGAATTGACAAATGGGGGTGGAGCCAAGATGGCCGAATAGGAACAGCTCTGGTCTACAGCTCCCAGCCTGAGAGACACAGAAGACGGGTGATTTCTGCATTTCTTTTTGAGGTACCGATTTCATCTCACTAGGGAGTGCCAAACAGTGGGTGCAGGACAGTCGGTGAAGCACACTGTGCGCGAGCCGAAGCAGGGAGAGGCATTGCCTCACTCAGGAAGCGTAAGGGGTCAGGGAGTTCCCTTTCCTAGTCAAAGAAAGGGGTAACAGATGGCACCTGGAATATCGGGTCAGTCCCACCCTAATACTGCGCTTTTCCAAAGGGCCTGGAAAACAGCACACTAGGAGATTGTGTCCCGCAGCTGGCTCGGAGGGTCCTATGCCCATGGAGTCTCGCTGATTGTTAGCACAGCAGTCTGAGATCAAGCTTCAAGGCGGCAGCCAGGCTGGGGGAGGGGCGCCCGCCATTGCCCAGGCTTGCTTAGGTAAACAAAGCAGCCAGGAAGCTCGAACTGGGTGGAGCCCACCACAGCTCAAGGAGGCCTGCCTGCCTCTGTAGGCTCCACCTCTGGGGGCAGGGCACAGACAAACAAAAACTCAGCAGGAACCTCCACAGACTTAAATGTCCCTGTCTGACTGACAGCTTTGAAGAGAGTAGTGCTTCTCCTAGCACGCAGCTGGAGATCTGAGAACGGACAGACTGCCTCCTAAAGTGGGTCCCTCACCCCTGAGCAGCCTAACTGGGAGGCACCCCCCCAGTAGGGACAGACTGACACCTCACTCGGCCGGGTACTCCTCTGAGACAAAACTTACAGAGGAACTATCAGACAGCTGAATTTGTGGTCTCACGAAAATCCGCTGTTCTGCAGCCACCGCTGCTGACACCCAGCCAAACAGGGTCTGGAGTGGACCTCTAGTAAACTCCAACAGACCTGCAGCTGAGGGTCCTGTCTGGTAGAAGGAAAACTAACAAACAGAAAGGACATCCACACCAAAAACCCATCTGTACATCACCATCATCAAAGACCAAAAGTAGATAAAACCACAAAGATGGGGAAAAAACAGAGCAGAAAAACTGGAAACTCTAAAAAGCAGAGCACCTCTCCTCCTCCAAAGGAACGCAGTTCCTCACCAGCAACGGAACAAAGCTGGATGGAGGATGACTTTGGCGAGTTGAGAGAAGAAGGCTTCAGACGATCAAACTACTCTGAGCTACGGGAGGAAACTCAAAACAATAGCAAAGAAGTTAAAAACTTTGAAAAAAAATTAGAAGAATGGATAACTAGAATAACCAATGGAGAGAAGGGCTTAAAGGAGCTGATGGAGCTGAAAGCCAAGTTTCGAGAACTACGCGAAGATTGCAGAAGCCTCAGTAGCAGATGCGATCAACTGGAAGAAAGGGTATCGCTGATGGAAGATGAAATGAATGAAATGAAGTGAGAAGGGAAGTTTAGAGAAAAAAGAATAAAAAGAAATGAACAAAGCCTCCAAGAAATTTGGGACTATGTGAAAAGACCAAACCTACATCTGATTGGTGTACCTGAAAATGACGGGGAGAATGGAACCAAGTTGGAAAACACTCTGCAAGATATTATCCAGGAGAACTTCCCCAATCTAGCAAGGCAGGCCAACATTCAGATTCAGGAAATACAGAGAACGCCACAAAGATACTCCTCGAGAAGAGCAACTCCAAGACACATAATTGTCAGATTCACCAAAGTTGAAATGAAGGAAAAAATGTTAAGGGCAGCCAGAGAGAAAGGTCGGGTTACCCACAAAGGGAAGCCCATCAGACTAACAGCTGATCTCTCGGCAGAAACTCTACAAGCCAGAAGAGAGTGGGGGCCGATATTCAACATTCTTAAAGAAAAGAATTTTCAACCCAGAATCTCATATCCAGCCAAACTAAGCTTCATAAGTGAAGGAGAAATAAAATACTTTATAGACAAGCAAACGCTGAGTGATTTTGTCACCACCAGGCCTGCCCTAAAAGAGCTCCTGAAGGAAGCACTAAACATGGAAAGGAACAACCGGTACCAGCCCCTGCAAAAACATGCCAAATTGTAAAGACCATCGAGGCTAGGAAGAAACTGCATCAACTAACGAGCAAAATAACCAACTAACATCATAATGACAGGATCAGATTCACACATAACAATATTAACTTTCAATGTAAATGGGCTAAATGCTCCAATTAAAAGACACAGACTGGCAAATTGGATAAGGAGTCAGGACCCATCAGTGTGCTGTATTCAGGAAACCCATCTCACGTGCAGAGACACACAGAGACTCAAAATAAAGGGATGGAGGAAGATCTATCAAGCAAATGGAAAACACAAAAAGGCAGGGGTTGCAATCCTAGTCTCTGATAAAATAGACTTTAAACCAACAAAGATCAAAAGAGACAAAGGAGGCCATTACATAATGGTAAAGGGATCAATTCAACAAGAAGAGCTAACTATCCTAAATATATATGCACCCAACACAGGAGCACCCAGATTCATAAAGCAAGTCCTGAATGACCTACAAAGGGACTTAAACTCCCACACAATAATAATGGGAGATTTTAACACCCCACTGTCAACATTAGACAGATCAATGAGACAGAAAGTTAACAAGGATATCCAGGAATTGAACTCACCTCTGCACAAAGTGGACCTAATAGACATCTACAGAACTCTCCACCCCAAATCAACAGAATATGCATTTTTTTTCAGCACCACACCACACCTATTCCAAAATTGACCACATAGTTGGAAGTAAAGCTCTCCTCAGCAAATGTAAAAGAACAGAAATTATAACAAACTGTCTCTCAGACCACAATGCAATCAAACTAGAACTCAGGATTAAGAAACTCACTCAAAACTGCTCAACTACATGGAAACTGAACAACCTGCTCCTGAATGACTATTGGGTACATAATGAAATGAAGGCAGAAATAAAGATGTTCTTTGAAACCAACGAGAACAAAGACACAACATACCAGAATCTCTGGGGCACGTTCAAAGCAGTGTGTAGAGGGAAATTTATAGCACTAAATGCCCACAAGAGAAAGCAGGAAAGATCCAAAATTGACACCCTAACATCACAATTAAAAGAACTAGAAAAGCAAGAGCAAACACATTCAAAAGCTAGCAGAAGGCTAGAAATAACTAAAATCAGAGCAGAACTGAAGGAAATAGAGACACAAAAAACCCTTCAAAAAATTAATGAATCCAGGAGCTGGTTTTTTGAAAAGATCAACAAAATTGATAGACCGCTAGCAAGACTAATAAAAAAGAAAAGAGAGAAGAATCAAATAGATGCAATAAAAAATGAAAAAGGGGATATCACCACCGATCCCACAGAAATACAATCTACCATCAGAGAATACTACAAACACCTCTATGCAAATAAACTAGAAAATCTAGAAGAAATGGATAAATTCCTCGACAAATACACCCTCCCAAGACTAAACCAGGAAGAAGTTGAATCTCTGAATAGACCAATAACAGGTTCTGAAATTGTGGCAATAATCAATAGCTTACCAACCAAAAAGAGTCCAGGATCTGATGGATTCACAGCCAAATTCTACCAGAGGTACAAGGAGGAACTGGTACCATTCCTTCTGAAACTATTCCAATCGATAGAAAAAGAGGGAATCCTCCCTAACACATTTTATGAAGCCGGCATCATCCTGATACCAAAGCCTGGCAGAGAAATAATCAAAAAAGAGAATTTCAGACCAATATCCTTGATGAACATTGATGCAAAAATCCTCAATAAAATACTGGCAAACCGAATCCAGCAGCACATCAAAAAGCTTATCCACCATAATCAAGTGGGCTTCATCCCTGGGATGCAAGGCTGGTTCAACATATGCAAATCAATAAATGTAATCCAGCATATAAACAGAACCAAAGACAAAAACCACATGATTATCTCAATAGATGCAGAAAAGGCCTTTGACAAAATTCAACAACCCTTCATGCTAAAAACTCTCAATAAATTAGGTATTGATGGGACGTATCTCAAAATAATAAGAGCTATCTATGACAAACCCACAGCCAATATCATACTGAATGGGCAAAAACTGGAAGCATTCCCTCTGAAAACGGGCACAAGACAGGGATGCCCTCTCTCACCACTCCTATTCAACATAGTACTGGAAGTTCTGGCCAGAGCAATCAGGCAGGGGAAGGAAATAAAGGGTATTCAATTAGGAAAAGAGGAAGTCAAATTGTCCCTGTTTGCAGATGACATGATTGTATATCTAGAAAACCCCATTGTCTCAGCCCAAAATCTCCTTAAGCTGATTAGCAACTTCAGCAAAGTCTCAGGATACAAAATCAATGTACAAAAATCACAAGCATTCTTGTACACCAATCACAGACAAACAGAGAGCCAAATCATGAGTGAACTCCCATTCACAATTGCTTCAAAGAGAATAAAATACCTAGGAATCCAACTTACAAGGGATGTGAAGGGCCTCTTCAAGGAGAACTACAAACCAGTGCTCAATGAAATAAAAGAGGATACAAACAAATGGAAGAACATTCCATGCTCATGGGTTGGAAAATTAATATCGTGAACATGGCCATACTGCCCAAGGTAATTTATAGATTCAATGCCATCCCATCAAGCTACCAATGACTTTCTTCACAGAATTGGAAAAAACTACTTTAAAGTTCATATGGAACCAAAAAAGAGCCTGCATTGCCAAGTCAATCCTAAGCCAAAAGAACAAAGCTGGAGGCATCATGCTACCTGACTTCAAACTATACTACAAGGCTACAGTAACCAAAACAGCAGGGTACTGGTACCACAACAGAGACATAGATCAGTGGAACAGAACAGAGCCCTCAGAAATGATGCCGCATATCTACAACTATCTGATCTTAGACAAACCTGACATAAACAAGAAATGGGGAAAGGATTCCCTATTTAATAAATGGTGCTGGGAAAACTGGCTAGCTATATGTAGAAAGCTGAAACTGGATCCCTTCCTTACACCTTATACAAAAATTAATTCAAGATGGATTAAAGACTTAAATGTTAGACCTAAAACCATTAAAATCCTACAAGAAAACCTAGGCAATACCATTCAGGAAATAGGCATGGGCAAGGACTTCATGTCTAAAACACCAAAAGCAATGGCAACAAAAGCCAAAATTGACAAATGGGATCTAATTAAACTAAAGAGCTTCTGCACAGCAAAAGAAACTACCATCAGAGTGAACAGGCAACCTACAGAATGGGAGAAAAGTTTTGCAAGCTACTCATCTGGCAAAGGGCTAATATCCATAATCTACAATGAACTCAAACAAATTTACAAGAAAAAAACAAACAACCCCATCAAAAAGTGGGCAAAGGACATGAACAGACACTTCTCAAAAGAAGACATTTATGCAGCCAAAAAACACATGAAGAAATGCTCATCATCACTGGCTATCAGAGAAATGCAAATCAAAACCACAGTGACATACCATCTCACACCAGTTAGAATGGCCATCATTAAAAAATCAGGAAACAACAGGTGCTGGAGAGGATGTGGAGAAATAGGAACACTTTTACACTGTTGGTGGGACTGTAAACTAGTTCAACCATTGTGGAAGTCAGTGTGGCGATTCCTCAGGGATCTAGAACTAGAAATACCATTTGACCCAGCCATCCCATTACTGGGTATATACCCAAAGGACTATAAATCATGCTACTATAAAGACACATGCACATGTATGTTTATTGTGGCACTATTCACGATAGCAAAGAGTTGGAACCAACCCAAATGTCCAACAATGATAGACTGGATTAAGAAAATGTGGCACATATACACCATGGAATACTATGCAGCCATAAAAAATGATGAGTTCATATCCTTTGTAGGGACATGGATGAAACTGGAAAACATCATTCTCAGTAAACTATCGCAAGGACAAAAAACCAAACACCGCATGTTCTCACTCATAGGTGGGAATTGAACAATGAGAACTCATGGACACAGGAAGGGGAACATTACACTCTGGGGACTGTTGTGGGGTTGGGGGAGAGGGGAGGGACAGCATTAGGAGATATACCTAATGTAAATGACTAGTTAATGGGTGCAGGAAATCAACATGGCACATGGATACATATGTAACAAACCTGCACATTGTGCACATGTACCCTAAAAGCTAAAGTATAATAATAAAAATAAAAATAAATAAATAAATAATTGACAAATGGAAAAAATATTTGAAACACACCTATACTCCCCGTATTACCAAATCACACAATGCAAAAACAATTTTTTTAATTCAAATTTAGGTGAAGGACAGTTTCAATGGACTTGTCTGGCACAGCTTTTGGGTACTCCATCTTCAAATTATTTTATTCTTTCCTCCACTTCTAAAGTAGATTCTAAATATCCTTGTATGACAAATTGTGGAAACAATCCTGGTTTGAAGGTCACAAAAGTTCAGGGGTTAGCTCTGTCACTGTTCTGACCTTGGGAAATCTCCTGACCTAATAACAAGTGTGTTATGGTTTAATTATGCCACCCAAAAAGCATGTGTTGAAACTTAATCCCCAATGCAACCAGTGTTGAAAGGTTGGACCTTTAAGAGGTGACTAGGTCATGAGGGGTCTTCCCTCATGAATGGATCAATGCTGTTATCGATAGAGTGTTTTCATGATAAAAGGGTGAGTTTGACCCCCTTTCCTTTTCTTGCTTTCTTGTACTCTCACACTCTCTTGCCCTTTTATTTTCCTCTATGAGATGATGCAGCATGAAAGCCCTTGTCAGATGCTGGTGCCGTGCTCTTGAACTTCCCAGACTCCAGAGCTGTGAGCCAAATAAACATCCATTAATTATAAATTACCCAGGCCATGGTATTCTGCTACAGATGCACAAAGCAGACTAAGATGAATGGCAACCTGCTCTGAGTGCATGCTGTGAATCAGGCACCATGCCAGATGCCTCATATGCATGCTCTCACTTAATCCTTACAAGAGCACCATGAGGTAGGTTCTCTTAGTAACTCCATTTATAGCTGAAGCCATTGAGGTCATCTGCCCATAGCCAAGTGATTAGAAGAAGGGGAGGCCCTCTGACTGCAGAGCCCAGGTCCTTTAACTGCAAACTCTTTTGGAAATCTCAACCACTTTGACCTCCAGCCTCACTGGCCACTGGTCTTTTGTTTTCTCCTATCTCAAATGAGGCCACTATTACATTAACATTCTATAATGAGTTTGTGTGTGTGTGTGCCTGTGAGTGTGTGTGAAATTTAAGTTCCAGTGAAGACAATAAGGAATTGGCATCTGCTTCTAGGGAAAATAAACATAGATACTATTCTACCATACTTGGAGATAAGGCTGATCATTTATACATAAACATGGTTTTCAAAATTAAAAAATAAAAGCTGTTATTGTGCAGATTTTATTATTTCTCCAAATTACCAAAATATTAGTATCTATTAAAAAAGTCAATCAGCTTAGTAAATAAGCCTTATCAATCCAATCAGTTTGAAATTCTACATTAGAAAATTAAGATGTTAGCCCACAAAGAGCTTCCAACTGAGGGATATTGGGCCTCCCTGCAAAGAAAGAACGTTAAAAACATGTACCTAGCAGCTTGCAATCTGAATCTTCTACATAGCAAGGTTTTTAAATCACTTGCCAACTCCCCCAAAAACACCCCATAGCCTTCTCATTTACTTCTTTTTGTTTACTTCTTTCTCTTTCTTATTCTTGATGCCTGCCTAAACCCTACTTGTTTGATTTTTGGGATGTAAGACACCATTCTTATTCTCCTTCTCCTAAATCTCTCCCTCAGTTGATCAACCCAGTCTATGGGATATGTAAGCTTCCGCTTCCAAAGTCTTTGGAGTCTATGCAGTGGTTTCCTTTCACTGAGCACTCATCCTTTACTGCCTGTTTTGTTAATTGAGAGTCAAATGAATATAAGAATCAACTCTTTGTATTTGCCACTGTTTTAAACTTATTTTCTTGCATATAGCATCAATCATCTATGAATATGAGTGATGTCTACATGTTCATAAATATAGGACAAATATAGTTGCATGCTCCATATAATTATGTGTACATTTTCTTAGTATTTGTTTGGGTTCAAGAAACAGAAATCTACTCTACTTAATTTAAGACCAGAGGGATTTGTTATAACGATACAGGGATATCACATGGAACCTCAGTGCAGGAAGTACAGCCAGTCCTCTGAAGACTGAACTGGGGCCGGGAAAATCATCAGGAGCTAAGCAGCTACTTTCTCAGTCTCTTTTTTCTCTCTGGGGCCACATGATCTACCATCTGCTTCATTCTCTTGCTTTTTTCAGCAGACGGTCTCTCTCTGCACCATGTTTTCATGGGCCAGGGAGCACCATGACCTCTAGTCTCTTGTCTCATAGTTCATATTCTTAAGAGAAAGAATCTGAATGGCCCAGGTCATGGGTCAGGTTTGCAGCCCTGGTCCCCCATCAACTGTGGCCAAAGAGGAATAAAATCTCATGACAAGACAAGGCAGGAGAGGCCCAGACCTTCAGCAGTGGCAAGGAGTTGGTAGGGGTGCCATTCTAAAGACAGGAATATATATACATATTGCTTTCTTTTAAAAACAATGTTGATCATATACTGTGTGTGTGTGTGTGTAAAATGAACAAGTGAGCTAGTTAATACTTAAAAATTTTGCTTGTAAGTTTTATGCTAAAGAAAAATGAGAAACGAGTTTTTTTTTCTAATGGGAAAATAAAAGAGATTAAGTTGTTGGAGGCTTGTAAGGACAGAGAGATGAAAATAGGATATAAAATTCAATAGAAAAGCACTCTTTTTGAAAATGTTATTTAAGAAAGAAAATTCTGACATCTACATGCAGGGTAGGAAGGCTCTGGAAACAACAGTGGGCAGGCAGCCCATTTGGAGTTTAAATTTTATAATCTTCTGTTCATAATATAGAACCAGACCACAAAGGTTTAAAGAGTGTGGGCTAAGTGTCCCTCACTCAGCAGACAGCATCTCGTTGTAGATATTTAAAGATTAAAAGCAGAGGCAGTTAGTCAACTATGTAATATTTACTGATTTGAGCAGCTCTACCATACAGACATCTTACATATAAATTTAACTATTATTATTGTGTTGCCCTTTTCCAAGAAAGGGTAAAGTAGATTTGTAGGAGCACTTAACACATGTAAATCCCCCACTCTTTAAACCAAAGCGCCTTGTATTAAAGAGCTACATAAATTTTACAAGTATTCTGTCCTTTCGAGATAATAGATCTATTCTTTCCTGTACCACAATTAAAGCAATGCCTCTTTCTAAGCCAGTTCCATGAACCCTGATGGAAGATATCTTACAAAATACACCGCTTTTACTAAGTGCATAATTGCACCGAGGATATAAGGATGTGCAGAGGTTCCAGGCTAGGGCATTCTGAAGGCTCTATCAGCAAAGAGCTCACTGTTTCACTGGCCACTGCAGCCTTCTTTGAACTTTATTTACTCATTTAATGTGCTTCCCCACTTTTCTTAAGACTAGCTTTAAAAAATGATTTAAAGCATGACTTCCTTCACACAGCTAATAATCCATGAAACAGCTTAGTACTTATAAAAGAATGCTCAAATTGATAACGATAGAATCTGAAATGCTATATTTTTCCACTGATAGGTACAACCTAGCCAGAGATCATGTGATTTTTATCTATCTCATCAACAGTATGTTTTCCCAAACTTTGTTCCAAAGGAAGCAAAAGTTGTATTTTAAATTGAAAGTGGTCACTGCCAAATGATTTGATGGATCAGCTGGAATGATTAAAAATGTATTTTGTGAAAGAGGTTAATAACAATTATTTTGACCAAATTCTTGGAAAATCATATAGTGACTGCACACATTTCTACCGGAAAAATAGCAAGTAAGAGATTTAACAGTTTTATCTAATCTGGCTTAGATAGTATTTATGAGAAAAGTAGGTTTTGGTTTGGCAAAGTCAGGTTTGAAATTCAACTGTTTCTAGACTCAATGATTTCAACTTGTGCTATGTGATATCTATGTCTCCCAAGAGACTAGATATAAAATCATGAGCTTTGAAATACGTTTCCTAAATAATATTCCATAACAGAATTTTTGTTGAGTACACAGTTTTTCATCATATGGTTCTTTGTCTTAATTTATTATTATTATTTATTTAGCTCATCCCTGATTGTCAGACATTTTTATATTTGCTAATCTTTCCCTTGTTATAAATAATTCCGTAGTGGACATCCTTGTAGATAAGTAATGTCCTTTAAACTTGTGCCTCTTGCTCCACTCTCCCTCGGCTCCAGTCAATCTATTCCATGCCCCTGACTTATTAATCACGAAGATTATTCTTCTGGAAACAACATTTTGTTGAAAACAGGATGGTCAGATATTCTGGCTGTGCCCAGAGCTTCCACAATGTAGTTTTAATCCCCGGTTTCTTCATGATTGCCTGGTGATTTCCCAAGGTTCTGCTACTTGAAGTTTGGCTACAACTACCATCTGATTTTTACACTACAATCCAAACCACTTTTTCTCAGAGAGAGAGGGATTGGTTGGGAGAAGGGAGTCCACCAGAGTCCTTCCTGGAGATCTTTGGAAGAGAAGACCATGAAAGAAAAACTGTTCTCTCTCCAGAGAGAGAACAGTCAGGATGTAATATGTAAACTTTGGCAACTTAAGCAGCCATGTTTTCTGCCAGGTGAACACTGGAAGAGGAGAAAGTTTGCCTACAGAGGGAGAAGAATGAACACAGGTAGAGAGGAGTGTGTGTGTGTGTAGAGGGGGATACAGAGACAGAGACATTCTGATAAACATTCTAACAGAGATGAAAAGAAAGAGAAAGAGGAATCGAAGTGGCCCTTCCCTGGATGAATACTAGGAGAGAGGAGCAGCAGGGATGTGGGAGGGGAAATTCAACTCCTGGGAAGTAGTTGAATGAGAAAATTAGATCTGCTCACCTTTTTACTGCTGCCCTGCACATCAAGATCAGAGTTGGACTGAGGAGTGGACCACACAAATGGGTACATGGTACACTAATGCACAAATGCATTCAAGTGCTCTTCGGAATATCGTACTGACACTGGAACATCCCCAGGGGTATTCCAATGACACCAGAAATGTCACAAGATGGAGCAAATTGCATTTCTAATACTCTTCTCAGGGAGACTCTGACATGCGGAGGGAAGGGATTCTTTGGCGAGCTGCTTGGAAGGCAGATGCGTTCCCCTATGAGACACGCTTGAGGTCAACAGATGGTCTTTAAATGACCTTCAAATGAGACTGGGTCATCTTAAAATCAGGGTTCTCATGGAGCTTGGGGTCAAAGCTGAATTTATTTGGGAAGGAAGATCTTTGAGTGCTGCCACCCACTGCCTTTTCTCTGCCCTTCCCTTCATATAACATCCTACTCTTGTTCTTTTCTGAACATATTTAGAGACCATCAATTTGAAGGTGTGCAGAATTAAAAGCCCGCCTAGAGCCCCCCTCTTTTATCCTCTGGAGGACACCCACATGTCTGGCCTTGAGTGATTCTTTCCTCTTCTATATTTTTTCTTGGGCTCTTCTCTTATCTCTGCATGATGCTTTTTTCAAGGACTAGTTTACATTCTATCTATTTTAGCCCAGGGGTTCCATCTAAGCCACCACAGACACCAACCTTGAACCCTCTGCAGAAGAGCTAATGAGAACTAGAGAGGCAACAAATCTGTACTCTAGATGTGATTCCTGCAAATGCTAGTTGACACAAGGGCATCCATGCTATTAGCTGGCAGTGAAAAGCAGGTGTATCTCCTGTGAAGTAAGGTGTCATATGAACAGACAACATCTATGGCCACAGGACACTCTACTTCCTCTGGAAGACCTAGACCAGAAAGTTCGCACAAGACGTCTACATTGTCACAATTAGGTGCCATTCTTATTATTTAAATCAACTTCTAAATGGCCACTTGAGTTTTGACAAAAATCTGTTCTAGAATTTAGCAAATGCAGAGAATGAAAAGACACTCTGTCGCAGAGCCCAGTCTCTAAAGGCAGCAGGTGGGAGCCGGTTGAATGGTAGACACCCCCTAACTCTGGGCTGCGCCCATGCTGCCAACTCCTCAATATTATCATGAAGAGGGTGAAAAGAAGAAAATACATTTGGCAGTTTAAACCAGATAATTATTTTTTAAAAAGGTATGCTGAATATAACTCCCAGGTTTAATCCATCTGTTTAAACTTAAGTAAAAGAGCGTCACTCCTCAACTGACCATGCTACGTGACGAATATGTTCTTGAAATGAATGCTTTCAGATGGTTTCCTTTTATGAAGCGTGCACAAAGATGTGTACTGTGGTGGTGGAGTTGGCCTTGTAAGACATCTGGCTACAACATGTGCCTCATTAAGTTACACCTGTAAGTGCGGGGTCATTTTTTATGCCAGTAATATTAATAATAAAGGGTTCATTGAATAGGATTATTAATGGTGCCAGGTGGAGGATGCAGTATCACTTACAGCCTGGTAGGGGATTGGCTAATGTCTCCTCCCACCAACGTTTCTGGTTTCATGTTTATAGACAGAGCCCTCCAGATGATGGCTGGCAATGTAGCCATTGAGAAAATGAATTCTCCGTTTCCCAACAGCAAGAGAATGTACAACAGTTGGTACAGAATTTGAATGAATCTATTTTCTAATTTTGAATGTATAATCTTGTGGAAGAGCAAGTAAGATATTTACCAATTAATTCAAGAAATTAAAAAGTCACTTTCAAAGTTTCACCTTCCCCTAACTTAAATGGAAACTTTTCAGCCCTAGCCATCTCCTATCACTTCTTATTTCAAGAGACATTCATCTCTGCATTTTCCCTCTGTGGTCACAAACTGCAAATCAAAAGGAAAAAAACTGAGAAGAAATCTAAAACCTTTCCTTCCTCTGTGGAATGTTTGCCTTTGCTGTTTTACAATGCAAGACTTGTAACAGAAGGAAATGGAGGCTCAAGGTAGGGCACTTTTTAATGTGCATTATTACAGGTGTTAGCATGTCTGGTAAATTCAAAGTATTGTTTGATTTGGCAACCAGATCCCAAGACTTAGAATACCAACTTATGTTTTAGCTTCAGATTACATGCAACTAGAATAAATTTTTAAATTTAACAAGGCAGTTGTTGAATGTTAATTAAATTGCATTTGAGTAATAAAATCCAATTGATTGCTGAGTATGCTAAGGCATAATAGAATAATTGTCTTTTACATATCTTTAGCCATTCATAAATACACACTCACGTATCTATTTGTGCAGAAACAATAAACTAATGAAAACAGTTAAAAATCTATTTGTATCGCACTTTACAGTTTAGAACTGATCTTTTTTACATACATTATATTAACAGATCTGTGAGGTAGGTGGTGGTGTTATCTTCACTTTGCAGAGAAGAAAACTGAAGTTCAGAGACTGATATTCTCAAGATACACACTTAGCAAGTGGCCTCTGCAAAACTGAAACCCTCCCTCATTGAATCTAAACTTTTATGTTGTTCCACTCCACCATCTGTTTCCCCTTTCCCAGCCAATTAACTCCCCTCAAGAAAAATCCTAAAATCCAGGAACGACTTCCACTGCCACCTCGTTTTAGTATAAAGACATTTACATAATCTGGATGAATCTCATCGAGTTAATGATGAGTGGAGAAAGACAGCCACGAAGAATACATACGGTACAGTTCCATTTCTGGGAAGTTGAAGTCAGTCAAAACTAACCCAAGGTGACAGAATTCAGAACAGTGGTTACCTCTGGGGAGAGGGTATTGACTAAGAGCACGAGGGTGACTTCGGGGGTGTGAGAATATTCTGTATCTTGATATGAGTTGTGATGACTCATGTGTATGCATGTAAAAGCTTAGCAGAACACAAGATTTGTAAAGTTTGTTGTAACTCTATCATATATCAATAAAAAATTAATTTTAAAAAGAGCTTATTGCATCAAATATGTACTAAATATCCCTGAAATGTGTCCCCTTATATTTTTTATTTTGGGAAAAAGAATCATACCCTATTCTAGATTACCTAGGCTTTCTCATGCCTCTACTATCTATTCTCATTGTGCCTAGCTATTTCTTCTATCATTAATCATAGTATTTTATAATTGTCTGAATACATGGCTGTCTGTTTCTCAATGGGCAGAGAGCACTTGTTCCTTGTGTCCATGTTCCCAGCATCTAGCACGGTATCCGGCATGAAATACTTACTCAATAAATGCTTCTCGAGAAGTGAAAAAATGGATGAATGGATGGGCCAAATGACTTTTCATTTTGTTGTTTTATAACTCAGATCTAGGATATGGGTTATATTAGGATGTACTGTAAGATCAGGAAATCAGACATCAGTTGGGGCTTTCCAAAAAGTCCTGGGTCATTGCCTTTCAAAGCTGGCTATAGTTAAACCGTCATCACCACACCACCAATCCAGAGATATAAGCTCTAATGAGACCATTTCCACTGTTGGGATCTGACTGCCTCCTTTCTCGACCTTGCTATTACATGGCTTCCCCTGCTTATGCCAAAGAGGAGCCCTCAACTCTAATCTTTTCTGTGTTTATTCCTGCCTAGCTCCCAGCCCTTTGTCCAATTCTCTCCTAAATTTCTTTGTAGTGGAAAGTTTGTTCACACCCTGCCTAAAACAAAGAGGAAACCAGACTCCTGAATCCAGCACTCCAGCTTCATTTTTATCAGTCTCTTTCATCAGCCTTTTTTATTTATCTGAGTTCCAAGTTTAGAATGAGCAAATGTCACCATTATCCTAATTTTGAATAGTAGCCTCTCCTGTTGAAGGTTTCCAGTTTCTGTTCTGCTTTTTGTTTGCTTCTTAGGTTTGTGGTTTTCCTTCTATCGAGACTGGCCTTTAACATAACTGTGAAGAAAGCAGCTTGTTCTGGGTACATCCTTTCTTTTCCTTTTCTCCAACTGTTTTATTCTATGAGTTGCAGATTATGTCAAAAGCACGCCAAATGAGCCTGCCCAATTCCAGGAGAATACTTGGGTTAGGTGGTGCTCTAGTAAGAGAATAGTTGGACTGTGCATTTTGTCTTCTCGGCTCAAGCCTACTCAGTTGACTTGTTTACTATTGTCATCTCTACAACCTGCTCTTTACTTGGAGTGAAAATTCTCTAGATTATGTTTCTTTTGAGGGTCTGGTATGAAGGCTCTGTTGCTGTTTTGGAGCAAATAAACAGCCATCAACAAGTACTAACATTCACCTGTCTGGTAAATGCTTCTGAAGACGGTGATTCTCCAAGGCCATGCCTCCTAAAACACTGCTTTTGTTCTGCTCTGATACTCTTCATGAAGGTGCTCGGGTTGTGTATATATTCAGCATTTTGTGGGGTTTGTACTCTTTGTGCTCTGGGCAGAAATACCAGGCAGTCAAATGCAGAAATCATAAAAATGCCCTGGAGGGTCATAGAAGTAATGGGATTTGGGGACTGAGGATAAACCTATCTGCTCTTCTTTTTCCATTTATACTCTTTAATGACTTATCTGGGCACTACAATGGGGGTAAAGAAGGAGAGAAAAAAGCAAGTAGGAGGTAAATTAGCACAGAAAAGAGAAGGAAGATATACTTCAAATATAAATGTCACAATTTTGTGTGGTGCTCATTCCAGAATCTGGTTAGCCCAGAGATCATATTGGGGTTGCTCCCTCCACTCCATTTAAGCAAAACCCTCAATATTTGTCCCACACATCTGAGCTAGGGCACCCTGTGAAGACTGAAGACTATAGTATCAAATAATCAAGTGCAGGATTGAGAGTCAGAGGAGATTGTATTCAAGTTCTGACAACTTCTTCCTGAAAAGATTGAGTCTCCTCTCTAAGCCCTAACTTCCCCATCGCAAAATTAGAATAATAATTTAAAAGTCACCACGAACCTGTTTTTAAGTGTCAGTTGAGATGTTATTTAAGAAAAAGTACTATAAATGGAAAAACACTGCATGTATCTTCAAATATTAATTGTGATTATCCTGCCTCTTGCTGGCTGCTTACAGTAATTCGGAAAATTACTGAGAATTTTCCTTTCACTGGTCAGGCCTATGCGAGAATGATTCCAAGCCAGGAAATTATTCTGCCTAGTTAAATGTGGTTGAATGTGTAGGCTGGTGGGGTAGTCAGAAATGGGGGCTTGGGGGTTGCAGACAGTGGTATTAAATGAGGTAGTCTAGTATTTTCTCTACTCTGGGGCTAAGGGACTTCCTTGCCAGTCATTAGGCATAGATCCATTTTCTAGACACTGGGATATTTAGTCACTCTGTGATTTTTCAAAATCGATGGCAGCTAATTCTTAAAATAACACTTTAATGGGTTAACAGCCAATGAAGGAGAGCTATGTTGATTAAACCTCCCTTTCAAACATGTTTGATGATTATGAGAGTAAGGCACTGGGTAGATTGCCTTTAGGGTATTGTTAAATCTAAAATGTGTGAAACATTGTCTGAAAGAGGAACCGAGTGCATTCTCCCTTCTCTGTGCTCCTCCAGCCCTGACTTGAAATGAGACATGGCTTGATTGTTATGGTGGCTGCACAGTCTTTCAGCACATCTTTTACCCTAAAGATGGAGGTGGCGGGAACCCCCAGAATGTCAAACCAGGAAACCAAATCCAGTTTGAAGCCATTCTGTTATCAAAGTGATGCTTCCTTGCTCACAAGAACGCCTCCAGGCCAGCAACACAGATCTTAATCAGAGGTGAAACCACATCCTCCCAACTTCTGCTCGTCCCGTGGGATCAGTGCACAGCCGAATAGGGTGAGTATGAGAGGATAAAGATGGCACAAAGAAAAGAGAGTAGGGTCTGGTAGGTGCTCCAGGATAAGCACTAGAGGAGACTCTATGACTGGAGGGGGCCTGATGAGCCTGCCTCGACTTGCTTCTTCCCTTTGGAAAGTACAGCAAAGAGGAACAGGGAAGAGAAAGGTTAAAAAATCCATTTGTGGATGGATTTTTAAAAAATATTGGGGAGTGAGTCAAAGATGATCTTAGGAACAGAGATTACGTCCTTCTTTTAGCTACATTTTCTAAAAGTCAGGGGGCGGAAGAAAAGGGAAGGAACATTTATTACGTGCCAACTTGGTGCCAGACATTCTGCTTGCACTTTTAACTTTACCTCATTTAAACTTCCTAGGAATCGTAGTAGGTTTTTTAATCCCTCTCTTTCCATATGAAGAAACCAAGGTCCGTGGAGTTTCAGTTACCTAAAGTCACACGTGCTGCAGCCAGGTCCTACCAGATGTGCCTGCCTGCAAGGCACTCTATCACATTGCCCCTCCGTGCTTATGACTTCCCTGGTATTTCCAAAGGGCTAGAAATAGGGCTAGCAACATATGCTTTGATATGTTGTTCCTTAGGATTTTCAGGGACTAAAAAAGGGCAAACCAAACATTCATAAATGCAAATTATTTATGTAGATAAACCAAATGCGTTTTTGTGAAAATCAATTAAAATTCTACAAGGCAATAATTTTCTGAACAGTAGTATGTAACTAACAACTGCTAAAAAAACCTGATCGTATAAATTAAAGCCTAGCCCTCAAATTGGGCTGACTTCTAACAGCTTCAGGGTGGCCCCAGGATTTACAAATCGAGTGACCAGGTTTCAGAGACCTCTTCAGGTTCAAATAAGATTTACACCCAGACTTAACACATAACTTGTGCCTGGAGATAGAATCTCATCTGGGGTGGGGGATGGGAAATGTGTGTGCACAAAAATTATATTTCATTCTGGGTTTACCCTAAAGGCAATTTTTGGAGTTAGACTACCTTAATATAGTTAGAAGAAATTTAACTCTACTCCTGTATAAGTCCCAGCTTTGCTTAATACCATCTTCAAGTGTAACCTCAGTTGTGGGAAACTAAATATCTAAGTGGCCAATGGCTAGACCATATATAAAATTAGAACTTTGATCCACAATCTGGAGCAAGCTCTCCAGGAAACCAACTTTTTATCTACTATAAACAACCTAGAAAGCCAGCCTGCTAGAAGTCAGACTTGCAGGAAGCCAGACTGCTGTCTCTAGTGACAATCTAGGAAGCTGTACAATAACCTCTGTAGCAATCAGCTCCAAGTGGCCAGAATTTGTTTAATAACTGGCAGCTTTCCTATTTTTTGTCCCTGCTTCCAACTTAGGACCAATAAGAAGAAGCCAAATATGCACCTCTAATTAATCACTTAGCACACCCCACTTCTAGTTAGGCTGCTTCCAACTTTTCCATTTCAACAGGCTCTAATCAGGGCATACCTGAAGCTTTCCCTGTTTTCCACTCTAAAGCTTTCCCGCTCCTGCCTGCCTTTGAGTCTCTGCCAAAATTCAGGTGCTTGTGGATGACCCCCTTGCTGTAGCACGCTCTCAATAAAGAGCCTTTGCTTTTCTCTTCTTGTTGCTTTTCTCTTTTTGTTGCAACTTGCACAGTTGCATCATCCCATCTTCATGTGGAGCAGCTCCTTTGATATAGGAAAGACTGAAGACATACATTGCACATTGCAGATGAGGAAACTGAGGTCCATGGAGGTCAGTGATTCTTCTTGGGTAGAATGTGGTATAGTCAGGAGCCCACCCCAGAATCACAGGTGTCCAGACTCCTACCCATTATTTTCCCACTACTCTCTGCTGCCTCCCAGCTGAGCTTTTAAGGAGGTGGGAGGAGGAGTCGATGAGAAATTAGAGTATGAATAGTGATTCTGTGGAAGATAATACTGTGGTTCCATTCACCACATTTCTAAAATGGGGTGAAAAGACCTCTTTGTTGGAGAGAACAGAACCCAAAAAGTAATCCCCCGCTCCCCTTCCCCTGACAGAGAAAATGTAGAAGTATCCCTTGGGGATTATACCTCTTCTAGGCCTGCAAGCCAAAGCTGGTCCTCCACCCTGTAACCAATTTTCAAGAGCAAAATATTTCTTTCCTGTTTGCTTGTTTATTTACCTCTTAAAAAGACAAACAAGCAAACAGGAATGAAAAAGAAATCCTAAATTCCTGCTTTTAGGTTAGCCCTGAAATGCATTAATCTCTTTCACTTGATGTAGCTCACTTTCATTCTTCCATTTTAATATCTTAGGGGGAAAAAAACCCCAAATAACCAATAACAGTTTACAGCTTTGATGCAGAGCACTAAAGTTGTTTTTCTATGAATATAGATTATTACATTTTTTTGCAAAGCAAGTAAACAGATGCATAAAAATGCATTATTTCAGGAGCATAAGAAAACCTGCAATAAGTATAGTGCTTTTAATTTGTTTGTATGATTACTTGTAATTAATTAGCATCAAAAGTAAATTATCAACATTTGAAATTGTACTATCAGATGTGAGCAGGGTACTCCATGAATGATTGACTGGTTCATCTTTATATCAAGGTAGGGAAAAGAATGATCTTTTCTTTGACTTTTTTTTAAACTATGCTTAAATGAAAGTGCCAAAAGCCAGTAGCAGCACAGAGGAAGAAATTTTAAAACAACTGATAAGGAAGGCCCAGTTTGTCAAATGAAAAATGATGTCAAGGGTTAAAAATGATACACATTACCAGCCTCATAACAGGATTAGGGTTGTCTAAGAATGAAAGTTTCTTTTTTAGAAACTATGAATAAAAAGGGAATAGGTCTGCTAATTGAAGGAGGTTCATATGCTTTCTCCAAACCATCACTTTCAACCATAAAAAGGAAGACATTTTACAGGTGTTGGTATTTTTTTTTTTTAACCAACTCTGGTTGTTTGTCACCATCCCTTTTCCTTTTAAGATTAATGATGAAATTACTTGCTGTAGCTTTGGTCAACTTAAAACTAACCAATAGGTTCAAAGGAGTGATACACTTGACCTCTTTCTGCATCCTCTGACATTTGCTGCCCCAGCGCACCCTGCCCTGAGCTGGTTCTTCCTGAGAGAGTGCCAACAAGAAAGAAAAATTGATATTTAGTAAGCAGACTGTTTTTTTCATCTGAGAAGAATATGTGCAGGGATTTAGAGGACTCACCCACGTCTATTTTATTAACAAGAATGTACTTGAACTGAGAACTCAATCTCTGCAATACAAATAGAATTCACCAACAGAAGGGAAGGGAGGGGAAAAAAATCAGATTAAAAGCCCACAGTCTTCCTTCTTGCTTAGCAGCCCTCCTAAGAGTTAGGGGCTTTCACAATGGGATTACGGAGCTTCCAACAAAATTAAATAAAATAAATAGATTCACTTCTAACAAGTTTCATATGGCAGACCCTCAAAAGACACACATTTTTAAAATTATTATTTTGGGCAAGTTATCTGAAATGAAACTCTGGCTGTATTTTTCTAAATAATCCACTGGGAAGAATAAAAAGCATTCCACGTTCATAGGGAGCTGGGGATAGATTTACACTTATGGTTACTTCAATATTGATAAGAGAATATAAAGTAAACTGCTTCCCAATGAAGACATAGTCAGAGACTTAGTGACATTCTTCATTATCTCGTCCTCTTCCTCTAGGGATTCTAGTCCAGGTAACTATTCTGCTACTGGTGACCTATGCTGGTTACTAAGGAACAATATCAGAGTTAACAATCCCCAAAGGCAAAGTGTTACATCAAACCAAGGATATCTGCATTGCAGTTACTATACTAGAAAAATTCTCTACTAAATCCCACTAAAATAACAAATATTAATCAAAATTTAAGCTACATCAACGGCATTCTTGCTTAATTGTTGAAATGAATAGTTTGTCACAAGCACTGAATTGCTCTAGTCTCTCTCATCCACCACTGCTGGAAGTGGGAATTGGAGAAAACTGAAGAATCCATAAAATTCCTAGCCAGATTATTTTTACGCTGAGATTTTCCATTCTGTGTTACCAACAGTGAACACACATTCCCTTTTCCCCAAGACTGTTACCTGCCAAATCTGTCTTTGGGAGGTCACACCACCCTTTCTCAAATACAATGTTCAGGGGCACATACTGAGAAGATACTGGTTATTATTTTCAGTGATTGCAGGAAAGTGGAAGGGTTATTCAAGGAAAAAACAAGGAGAAAAAACAATGCCATGACTTGTTGAGGAAGTGTGTCCACGTGCCAGGCAGCATTCACTGAAGTCATCAAAAAGGGGGAAAGCCCCTGTTTTACTTCCTATCATTGTTTCTATTTTGGAATGTGGGTTCCTGGTGAGAGCACATCTAGGCATTACATTATAAAGCTCTTCTACAGATCCAGTGGAGCCATTTAGCTCATTGGTCACTGGATGCACATCTCTTTTTAGCTATTAGTCCTTGACTATTACTTCTTATACAAATATGTGTGTGGGAGGGGGAGGTGATAGTGGAGTGAATAACTCAAGTCTTGACCTCCTAGGTCCACCTGAATATCAGACCCCAATGATGGGTCAAATTTCCTAGCTACAAGGCAGTGTCCAAGTATTCAGTCTACTTCAAGGCCTTTATGATACTTCAGTAGTAGGGTATGTTTGCATGAGGACTAAGACAGACCAAATTATCCTTGTTTTATAGTGACTAAGATTAGAATAAGGTTCCAGAAAGTCCAGCAGGGACATCCCTGGAGAATATTATTTAAAAGGCAAACTGTATTTATCACTCCATACTCTTCTACTGGGCGCTCCCCTGCAAATGCTCTGTGCCCTAAGGAAGCCGCGTCTGAGGTCCAGGATTCTGGCTTTTTCCTCTCTGAGCAATTCACTCAAGTCTGTAACTCTTGAAATATTCTTCCTCTGTAAAATGGCTCTATCCTTTTACTATACCCTCTGGATTCTGCATGAAAATTTCCAGGTTTACCTAAGATTTTTACTAGATCAACTTAATGCAATAATAGATCATTTTTGTATTGTTGTGTTGCCTGCATGGATAGCTGACATGCATTCTAGCAGGAGCTGTCTAAATATATTTTAATTTAAAAAAGTGATCCTCAAAGGTGCTAATTCTAATTCAGAAAGGGAGTTATTTGGGGGTAGATGAGGTCTTTTAGTGCCTCCTCAACTACACCAGGACAAGTCAGTGATTACATACTCTGAATCTACAAAGTCTTGCCCTACAGGTTGATGCTCTATTAATGTAAGATGCATGATTTCTCAGATAATTGCTTTTATCCACCACTTGATATTCGCCATAGAGGCATGGTCTCAAGAATTGCTTCAAGCAACTGTCTTGTTTAAAACCAATATTGCTTTAAATCTACATATTTTAAAAAGCATAAAAGCATACGAGTCATATTTTACCCATTTCCGATTTATGAAGTACCTGGAGGCAGTTTTTACCATAAAGATTTTTGCAATACAGATATACAAGATTCCTTCTCCTACGTTAGAATAAATAACTGGAGCCTAAGACTTTCTTCCAAATACTTTTACATAAGCATTTTATAATCCTTTTTAAAAGTTCCTTTTTACAAAATTTCTTTCTAAGTTACGCTTCTCCTTCTTAATAGTATATGAACCTCAATATGAACATTTGAATACTTTTTTCCTTGCTCTTCAATTTTTATACTTCAATTGGTAATTTCCTATACCTTTCTGCTTTCTCCTCTCTTTTCTCCTTTTCTTCCTTTGATGACTTCTGAAAGACACTGATGATAATCTTTCCCATTTATCCAAACAGTGTTCTTTCCTTGGTGTTAAATTCTAGATAGTTGAGGTTTCACAATTTGCTTGGCATCCCATTCTTTGCTCTAAGGAATACTAGAGACGGAGAGAATGGTGATAGAGCTTAGGGCTCCACTGGGGAGAAAAATGAAGAACATTTTAGAAAGAGTGTGTCATCTGTTAAAATATGTAGCACTGAAAACACATATTTTGAGGGTTAGGAAGATTACTGTCTTTCAATACTAGATACGCAAACTGTCAATGAACACTTATGGTTCTTCCAGCCCTGATCCTTATGGTTTTGATTGATCGGGGTCATAGATGGCTTCCTTGACAAAATCCTAAAATCATGTCTATCAAACAAAACAACAATCTGGCAAGGGAATACCACAAGGTATAAATGGATTCGAAGGGCTTTAGCTTCAAAATGCAACTTGATGTGATGGTAAAGGAACTTCCAAGAATTTTAAGTGTGGTTTCCTTGGAGTAGTATTAACCAGTTGCTAGAGGCAAGCTGACTGGGTCTGCTTTGCACCAGAAGTCATAAAATTTGTTCAGGGCTCAGCATGCTATCTGCTGAAGGGTAAGAACCTTTTTTTTCCATTATCCTAAAGAGAAATCTCTGGTATTAAAATTCAGACAGTCATTTACTCATGGTACAATTTTTTAAATTATTTCTGATTTAGATAAAGACCTTAATGATATATTTCCATGTTTTTACTGGTATGTTCTTAATTTTGTTTTCCTTTGTTCTAAAGACTAAACCTTCAGTTTCTTTTGTTTTAGTCATTTCAACATTAATGAATATCATCTGGATTAATGACACTATTTAATTGTCTAAGATAGGAATCCTGGACTCATTCTTGCTTAAAATTAATAAATCTTATAATCTTTTTTTCCACCAGTTAAACTTCTTGTTTGTTCTTCATTAAGCAATATCTGAATAGGAGTAATCCATTGGATGCTGTATGTCATCTACAAATTCTGCCTATTGACACCTTTGAGAGTTCTGTCTTCTGGGGCAACAGTGTGATGACATCAAAATCCCTCTTCTGTTGATTTAGGCACATCCACTTCCATGCTCATCAACTGTAGAAGTCAATCCTCATTAGTCAGTTGATTATCAGCTATTGCCCTCGCAAGGAAATTGGTAAGCCATGATCATCTAGGCTAGTCCTATTCAAATGGTGTTGGGTAATTGGTAACCATAGAACCATTCAATTCTAAATTTCAAACACAGATAACTGCATTTTGCTTTCATTCTGAGGATTCAATGGAACATAATAGATACCATAGCAATCAAAAGCTGTCTTTTAGACAGGATGAAGAACTAAAGGCAAATATTCTAATTTGGTAATCATCCTTATGACCTTTAACAATATTTATTCACAAAAGATTTGTTTTAGGAGACTAATTTATTGTCATTTCGCATTTTAAGGTTTTTTGTGGTGGTGGTGGTATTATTTAGCAACTGGACAATTTAATTTTGGCAAGCTGGTGAAAGTGATTTTAGTTAATGTCAGTAAGGCATTATAAATTAAGAGTTTATTACTCTTAGTACTAACCTGACTCCTTTAAATGAGATACTTGGATGGTTGACACAAATAAAGAGGAAAGAACACAGGTTTTGTGTCTGTGATATACATAGATTCAAATTAAGATTCTGCCCCTAACTCCCTGAATTAGTCTCACCTATAAAAGTGTATATTCAAACCTGTATCTCAGAGTTAAACAGTCACAGGTGTATGATAGGAGATCAAGGATAGCTTTCATTATCATGATTGTGATTTCTCCTTCTGTATAATTCCACCAATAAGAAGCCTAGGACTTCATCAGCAGACTAATCTGTACTTGAAATCTCTTGAACCCAGGAGCCAAAAGACTCATATTGTCAAGGTGATGTAGGAGTTTGCTGATTCATAATCATCATAAGACCTAAAAGGGATAGTTTAATTTTCATAGGCTATTTTTCTAGGGGTGGCTATTGGCTCACATTATTAGATAATCATAGTTCAATACTGTTCAATTGCTACCTATCAGAGTCATTCTTTCATATACATATGTTGTATTTCTTACTATGTGCCAGACACTGTTTTAGCCATTGAGAAACATTAAGAAGCAATTTACTTTCATTTTAAATGAACACTTTTCTATAGAAGTTACTGTTTATTCTTGTTTGGTTTTTATCCCTTCTTTATTTACCATTTTCAGACATAAAGATGTGAGGGTTACAAGTAACAACATTCCATGAAATTTGCATTTTCTTCAAGTTAACTGTTTTAAAAACTGTGATGGAAAAACTGGGAGTTCAGGAGGATTGAACCAGAGGCAAGAGCTCTCTGAACACATAATGACCTCCATGATTCAAACACACAAGTCTATCTGTCACCCAAGAGAAATGTTTAGACAGATTAGATTGAAATGTGCCCTGAATGCACCGTGTGTGGGCAAATGGTAAGACTGATTTTCCCTTTTTCTTGATTGGTAAAGCCCTAGAGAAGTTAACAATAGAACTTCCTCTCAAAGGAAGTAATACTTTTACATAGACATACATTGCAGCAAATTCTGAACCTTGCTACTGAGGCACACAACAGTTGCAGATTTGGACACCTCTCTTGTTCAATGCTTGGCTCTGAGTAAGCAACTTCTCTGATGTTATAGGCCCATAGTTTTAAAGAAAATTAGAAACATATAATGAGTCACAGGAAGACGAAGAAAATTTAACCCAGTGTTCTCTAAGTCCTGCTCTAAGAACTATACCCTAATCTTGCATAAAGATTTACTTCTAATTAACTTGCCAGTTAAGAGACATTCTCTCTTTTTGGCAAAAATTTGACCAATCAGCTGGATATCCTGTCTAGACTTGACTCCAGCTTCTACCCTCAAAAAGGTCTGTCTGATCCTCCTGACCTAACATGTGCCTGATGAACAAAAAGACTTTAGCACAATTGCAGTTCTGTTGACCATTGTCGGTAATGGAGCTAATCAAGAAAACCAGGGGACTCATTAAAACTTTCTGCTGTATATTCATAGGCTGATTCATTTAAGAGAATTTTTTGGAGGAGTAATAGGTAGATGAAAGGCTTTAGAAATATGCAGATGACTCAAGTCTCATAACCCTGGGAGTCAGACATGCACGCACAAATTCATAATGTGAAATAGCATGTCTAATGGAACAACATTCATTAGCTAAGTTCAAAGGAAAGACTCAGATTTCACTTGGAAGAATGAGGGAAGACTTTGTATTTGCTGCTTTTCATTGTGAGCTGAGGAGTTGCCCCAGGAACCTGAGACTTTGAGCCCTTACCTAGGGATGTGAAGTCTGCATGGTACACACAGGTACCTGGGCCTGGTAGAGGGGAAGGGGGGCACATGGGGGTTTTCTGAGATTCATTCCATGCTCCACTCCATTAGCCATGTGCCCTGGCAGGAAGGGCTGTCCACCTGAAGAAAAGGCCATGGAACCATGCAGCCCTAGGGTTTCTAAGTTGGCTCCACCTTCTGGGCAACTTTTTAAAAATTAGGTTTTGGGGTACATGTGCAGGATGTGCAGGTTTTTTACCTAAGTAAACATGTGCCATGGTGGTTTGCTACACCTATCAACCTGTCACTTAGGTATTAAGCCCAACATGCATCAGCTCTTTTCCCTAATGCTCTCCCACCCCTGCTCTCCCCCAATAGGCCCCAGTAAGTGTTGTTCCCCTCCTTGTGTCCATGTGTTCTCATTGTTCAGCTCCCACTTATAAGTGAAAACATGTGTTGTTTGGTTTTCTGTTCCTGCATTAGTTTGCTGAGGATAATGGCTTCTAGTTAAAGAAAATGTACATGTATACCATGGGATACTATGCAGCCATAAAAAGTAATGAGATCGTGTCCTTTGCAGGGACATGGATGAAGCTGGGCAACTTTTTCTAATTCACACAAAGGTACACCAATGCCCTCCTAGAGTTGTAGTATCTGTTACAAAGAGGGATGATCTGAAAGGCTACTTTTGCTTTGGGGAGAAGCCAGATCGAAGGCCAACAGGCTGCTCACATGAATTTTCCATCTAGAAGTCCCAGAGAAAGAATCCAGATACCAGGCCCTGAAACTGAAGCCAGATAGGGGCATACAGGTTTAAAGCTGTGGATAGAAGGTAGAAGGGGTGAATTCTCTGAACTGATTGCTGAGCTACGACTATAATGGGTGTAGGTGGCCTAGTTTGTGGGTGGAATGGGAGGTATCAGAGAGCCAGCTCAGTGGGGTCAGGTGTAAAAGAGGGGCTAAATTTGGACTGTGTGATGGAGGAAGAAAATGAGAAGAGAGAATTTCATGCAGAGGGTTCACCTCGCAAAAACTCCATGGGATGGAAAGCTATGGCTTGATGAGTCCACACCAAGACTTCTGCAATAGCTGGGACATAGGGCACACGGATGAGGAGGGTCAGGAGCTCAGGAGTGAAGATGAAGCACAAGATTTAGTTTCAACATTCAATTACCAGCTTGTAACCTACCTGAGAATATGCCATGTGCAGATAACATGATAAGTGGTAGTACAAGGCACTATATGCAGGGTTAATATTTAATTTATTTCTACTGCTACAAGGTTACTTGCAATTAAAATATTTTAGTTCGTCTCCTTTGGGTGGTATATAACTTGTGCCTGAAGCCGGCTGAGTATCCAGCTTGCCACTCAGATCCCTTCCAACTCTCCCTGAAATACCCACCTCCATTCCCTACAATCCAGCAACTGAGGGGTTAATGTAGGGCACAGCAGGAACCTCTACTCCCAGGACCAGGACCACCATTTACTCTGATGAGATGAAGTCTACTATGCTCAGACTTCTATTAAACATTTTGAACATCACTCGAGTAAATGTTAGGTGTTAAGTGATGTGTCTCCTTGTTATCATTGCAATAAATAATAAGGGCTACTATTAGCTAATCACTTTCTATGTTCCAATTTAACATTTATAATTAGCCATTAAGATAATCTTTACTAATCTCATTTTATAATTGAAGCAACAGGCTCACGGAGTAGAAATCACTCCATCCAGAGAGGGCACCTAGTAAGCAGAGAATCCAAGTTCCCAACCCTGCTCAGTAGGACAGACTCCATGTTTGGGAGAAGCTTTGTTATCCTGCCTGGGACAGCAGAGAAGCAGCATGGAAAAGAGGGAGGAGATGGCTTAAAGGGTTTGGCTGAACAGTGTGGCTGGAAGGACAGGGGACCTAAGGCACGTTAGGTGGGTAGTTGAATCTGGCTTACACTCTCTTAACATGTGTTTCTGGGTTCTTCCTTTTTCAGTTGCCCTTAGTCTATCATAAATAAGAATTCGGGAAGTTGCATCTACTTTTTTTTAGGTCACTAATATACTTTATAGTAAGTTCAGCTACAGCAGAATAAATTGGGGCTTCTTGGCCCCAATAGGCACCATCTGGTTTATAAAACAACAGTGTATGCCCTCTGGATCATTTTCCCTTAGGAAATTCCTCTTTATCTGCTGCCTGGCTGCGAACTTAAGGATAATTTTAATACTTTCTATTCTAATAATTTTGTGCTGTGGATTTTCAGTTTATTTTGTTTATATTAAGAAGGGGAAAAATAACCTCTTGTAAAACACACACAGGTTTAGTCTGGCAACGGAAAAACATTCTCAGGGCAAGAGAAAGTGAGTATTTCACAGCTAAGGGAAGAATTGAGCAACTCAGATTACAATTGAAAGCTGATTAATGGGAGACTCATGTTGGAAGCAAAGAGGTTTGAAACAGAAGCAACAATCAAAGAGAAAATAGATGCTTTTGTTACCTATGCTTGTTTTTTATTTCTCGCCTCTCCTAAAAGAAGTGATGAGCAGGCTGTAATCTGTAGGCATAACATTAAAGCTGAGAAAGCTTTAGGGAAGGGTAGGAATGGTGGGTTATGAGCTCTATAAGACTTTAGATTGAAGGGTTGAAATGACAAAGATACTCACCAGTGTTATTCGATCCTGTGGTTTCATAAGGGTCTCTGGTAATTCTGAACATACCCTCCCTACCCCAACACCCAGGTAAAAGGTCAGTCTATGACCTTATGAAAATGTTATCATTCACTGCCTCTGGTGGCCACAGTTTGTTCTCTTTCTCACTCATGTGAAAAACCCTGACGCCTTCCCATCCTCCAACTTTTGTTGCCACCCACCAGCCCTTATGTCAGTCCAGAGGCACAAACAACATCATTAAAGGGGAGGAAAAGAAAAATCCAGTACAGATTGGCTGGCTCCCTAGCCTGGGCTGGTTTAGGCAGCTCTTGGCTTAGACACCCTGCCTTCCAAACACAATCTGTTTTCAAGATTCCTGGGGAATTTCAGGTCCAAGAGAAGGTTTGGTGTTAACTTCCCCAAACTCAGTCTCCTTCCTCTCTTTCCACTCCACTAAGGCATAGGGGAGACCCACTTGCCCAGACTGAGTTTTCAGCTTGTGGGACTAAGTTGTGTTCTTGGCTCTAGATGAAGCTTCTGTTCTCTCCAAGCTCTGTGTTGTTTCCTTTCCTTCATAACTTTGCTCCACCAATGGGCCAAGCATGGCTCCATTTTTCTCTACCCCCAGAGGCTTTTGGAAATGGAAAAATACAAAAGATGCTGAGAGGCCACATTTAAAGAAGACAGCCACTCTTAATAGGATATACAGTCAGAAGTTCCAGAATGCAGGCAGAAGCTATTCCTTTTTAGACCCCACGATAGCACCAAGTTCTTTCTAGTGTGGATCCTGCAATTGGCAAAGTGCCAGAAAGTGCAAAAAAAAATGATAGATGCAATGTAGTTTTCGAAACACTATGAAAAGTATTTATCTAAATGAGAAGCATCGCTCCCTTTTTTGTGTGTGGCACCATCCTATATGAAGAAGCACCTTACAGCTTTCTGTCTAGTTGGGTGGAAATCTTGTTTAAAAGTAATACATTAGTTTCCTCTGAGAGAGTAGAATTGCTTGGACCCAGGGTGGGGAGGTTGCAGTTAGCCGAGATCATGCCATTGCACTTCAGCCTGGGAAACAAGAGTGAAACTCTGTCTCAAACAAAAAAAAAAAGTTTCTTCTTCTGTGGCTTCCATTACCCATAGTCAACTGCAGTCCAAGAATATTATCAATATAAGTAAGTAAATCAATAAGATATTTGTGAGAGACCACATTCATATAACTTTATATTGCAGTATAATGTTATTTTATTAGTAGTAGTTGTTTTCCATATCTTATTGTGCCTAATTCATAAATTAGACTTTATCATAGGTATGTACATACAGGAAAAACATAGTATATTTAGATTTCAGTACTGTTCATAGTTTCAGGCATCCACTGAAGATGTATCCCCCACAGAAATATATCCCCCACAGAGAAGGGATGACTACTGTGTATACCTCTTTTTTTGACACAGTCTCGCTCTGTTGCTCAAGCTGGAGAGCAGTGGCACAATCTTGGCTCACTGCCACCTCTGCCTCCCAGGTTCAAGCAATTCTTCTGCCTCAGCCTCCCAAGTAGTTGGGACTACAGGCATGCACCACCATACCTGGCTAATTTTTGTATTTTTAGTAGAAATGGGGTTTCACCATGCTGGCCAGTCTGGTCTTGAACTCCTGTTCTCATGATCTGCCTGCCTCAGCCTCCCAAAGTGCTGGGATTACAGACAAGAGCCACCACGCCCAGCCTATACCTCTTTTTTAGGTCAGTGTTTTTGAATATGATTCTAATATCTTACTGGACAGCCCTAGAAACATCATTTTCTGGGTTCTTCTGTAATAGAGGGATGCCCTCAAACGATACAACAGACCCATTGGTCCCCACCCTAAATTACCTGAGGACACTGGTCTTTTTCAATGCTCTTGTGGTTTCTCTCATTGCCAGATTCCTTTAATACGTTGTTCTGCTTCTTAAATACAGTTCTCAAGGTAAGAATAGTACCTTTTTTTTTTTTACCTTAATAAACTTGGTTTCTTTACAAGTCAAGATCTTGTAAAACAGTTCTCTTCAATTTTAAGAATGATGACTGTTTTCAGAATGGTTGAGATTTCCAGAAGTTGGATCTTGAGACAAGCAGTGATTTTTCAATATTACCATTCTGGCTTCCAAAAATGATGCTACAGCCACATTCTAAGGTAATATAGTAATAACAAAATATAAATATAATTTGTGAATACTAACTCCTCGTTGGTTATTGTGCCAGTTATTTTTCATTATTATTGATTGCTTCTAATGATTATCCAATACTTAAATTAGTTCATTTGGTCTTCACCATAGTCCTTTGAGATATGCATCCTTTCATCTCCATTTAACAGATGAGGTAGCTAGAGCTTACAAAGGTCGAGATCATTATTAAGTCACGCAGCTGGTAAGTGATGGAGATTTCATTCAAACTCAGGTCAGCTGGACCTCAATGGTCCTGGTCCTAACTACTTGCATAGAATAGAAGGCTGGATCAAAAATATGGCTAGTTCTAAAAAAAACAAAAAACAAAAAAACAAAAAAAAACAGCTAAAGATCAATTATCAGAGAAAAAATCATCAGCTTTTTATCAGATCCTCAGTAATGACTTAGAAATCCATTAGGAACAATTGACCTAAGTGGATTTATCAGGAACTCTAGTCCGGGAAAAGCAAATTAGTTTCAATTTCCCTATGGGGCAACCCTGACCATAGAGTAGGGGTCATCTGGAGTGCCGTGTTGAGAAAGATTCTGAAGTAATTACTAGATCAGTAGGAAAAAATCATGCATTAGAAATATCTGCTATGACCTCATTTGGGTGATGGTTTGAGCAATCTATTTTATAAAATCATGAGACATCAGGGATTTGAACATTGAATATTAGATTATATTAAAGAATTGTTAATTTTTTAAATGTGATCATGATATTGTGATTACATTTTGTGAAAGATAAAAAATCAACACCCTAACATCACAATTAAAAGAACTAGAGAAGCAAGAGCAAACAAATTCAAAAGCTAGCAGAAGAAAAGAAATAACTAACATCAGAGCAAAACTGAAGGAGAAAGAGACACGAAACACCCTTAAAAAAATCAATGAATCCAAGAGCTGATGTTTTGAAAAGATTAACAAAATATACCACTAGCCAGACTAATAAGAAAAGAGAGAAGAATCAAATAGGTACAATAAAAAATGACAAAGGGGAGACCACCACTGATCCCACAGAAATGCAAACTACCATCAGAGAATACTATAAACATGTCTACTCAAATATAACTAGAAAATCTTGAAGAAATGGATAAATTCCTGGACACCTACACCCTCCCAAGACTAAACCGGGAAGAGATCGAATCCCTAAATAGACCAATACCAAGTTCTGAAATTGAGGCAGTAATGAATAGCCTACCAACCAAAAAAAGCCCAAGACCAGATGGATTCACAGCCAAATTCTACTAGAGTTCCAAAGAGGAGCTGGTACCATTCCTTCTGAAACTGTTCCAAACAACAGAAAAAGAGGGACTCCTCCCTAACTCATTTTATGAGGCCACCATTATCCTGATACCAAAATCTAGCAGAGACCCAGCAAAAAAGAGAAAAATTTAGGCCAATGTCCCTGATGAACATTGATGCGAAAATCCTCAATAAAATACTGGCAAACTGAATCCAGCAGCTCATTAAAAAGCTTATCCACCATGATCAAGTCGCCTTCATCTCTGGGATGCAAGGCTGGTTCAACATACACAAATCCATAAATGCAATCCATCACATAAACAGAACCAATGACAAAAACCACATGACTATCTCAATAGATGCAGAAAAAACCTTCAATAAAATTCAACACCCATTCATGCTAAAAACACTCAATAAACAAGGTATTGATGGAACATATCTCAAAATAATAAGAGCTATTTATGACAGACCCACTGTCAATATCATACTGAATGGGCAAAAGCTTGAAGCATTCCCTTTGAAAACCGGCACAAGGCAAGAATGCCCTCTCTCACCACTCCTATTCAACATAGTATTGGAAGTTCTGGCCAGGGCAATCAGGCAAGAGAAAGAAATAAAGGTATTCAAATAGGAAGAGAGGAAGTCAAATTGTCTCTGTTTGCAGATGATACGATTGTATATTTAGAAAACCCCATTGTTTCAGCCCAAAAATTCCTTAAGCTGATAAGCAACTTCAGCAAAGTCTCAGGATATAAAATCAATGTGCAAAAATCACAAGGATTCCTATACACCAATAATAGACCAATAATAGACAGAGAACCAAATCATGAGTGAACTCCCATTCACAAGTACTACAAAGAGAATAACATACCTAGGAATACAACTTACAAGGGATGTGAAGGACCTCTTCAAGGAGAACTACAAACCACTGCTTAAAGAAATAAGAGAGGACACAAACAAATGGAAAAACATTCCATGCTCGTGGATAGGAAGAATCAATATCATGTAAACCATCATTCTCAGCAAACTAACACAGGAACAGAAAACCAAACATTGCGTGTTCTCACTCATAAGTGGGAGGTGAACAATGAGAATGTATGGGCACAGGGACGGGAACATCACACACCAGGGCCTGTCAGGGGGTCGGGGGTAAGGGGTGGGATAGCATTAGGAGAAATACCTAATGTGGATGACAGGTTGTTGGGTGCAGCAAACTGCCACAGCACATGTATACCTATGTAACAAACCTGTACATTCTGCACATGTATCCCAGAACTTAAAGTATAATTTAAAAAATATGGAAATCAAAAATATGTTTAAAGGAAAATTAAAAACTATATATATATACTACTGTTGTAGGGAAAGAGGTAAATTTGGAAGGGCAGTGAAGATGAAGAGGTGGTGTCTTACTGCATACTAAGAGCTAGCTCTATTTTAACCTCATCATAGAGCTTACAAATCAAGTCAAGACTCAAAGTAGAAAGTGGCTTGCTCAAAATCACATGGCTAGAAAATAGAAGTGTTTAGTTAGTGTCTGGGTCTTTAAGCCTAACAGATCTTCCACAACACCCACTGACACACTCACAGTTGTAATGGCTCACAGAGAGAGCATAAAGCCTATTGAAACACCCTTTATGCTCCTCTGGGTCCAAGGTGTCCTCAAGAATTATGTAAACAATTTAATATTAACTAATCACAAGGGTGTTTTTAAAAACAGTTTAATTGTATTTCAACTACAGTTTTGTGAATTGTAGTTTAATTTTGAGGTAACTGTAGATGCACATATAGTTCTAAGAAACATTGCAGAGAGAACCTGTGTACCTTTTACTCCATTTCCCATAATGGTAACCCCTTGCATAACTATAGTAGAATATCAGAACCAGGAAATGAGCTTTGATACAGTCCACTCATCTTATATGGATTTCACGAGTTTTACATGCACTAATATGTATGTGTGTGTATGTCTTTAGTTCTATGCCATTTTATCATGCATGTATATTCCTACAATCACCACCATAATCAAGATACAAAATAGTTCACCACAAGAGTCTCACTAAGGGGTGCCTTCACACATTATTTCACTGAACATGAGCTACATCATCAGAGAAATTATTGCTGACCTCTGAATACTTTATTTCATACCTGGATATGGATTTGAGTAATGAAGAGAATCAGGCTAACCAAAACCAGAATCTGAATCAAAGAAGATGAAAGTAAATTGGTCTAGGTGTATCAATGGCAAAGGAACCTATTTTAAAAAGTCAAGAATACTTTTAAGATGGTATTTTATAAAGATGCAAATAATAATAAACGTTTATATCTTCAAATAATCAGGTTTTACTTTATTTTTTCCTTGAACAGGAAATTTAACTTCTCTGAGATGGGGTTTTTCATCTGTAAAATATGGATAATCATACCCACTTATGGGGCAACTTTTGAAAATGAAATAAAGTAATATGTTTAAAAAGCACTTTAAAAGTGGTAAAGTACTACTACTACTAAAAGGGTTATAATGATTTCCATGAAGAGGAAAGCAAGTGATAAATAATTAAGCTGACATTAAGAAATGATTTTTGAAGAGAACCTTGTAGGATATACTTTATGGTCAATATTAGTTTATCCAATCTGCTATACATTCTACTCCTCAGGTCTACAAAATGGCCATGGATGCTGTTGATGATAATTCAGCAAAGCTAAAAAATTCTTAAACATCTTGCATCTCATCCAAGGAAGAGTCCCCTGAAAATTTTTAAAACTTGGAGATTGGTTCAATTTATGAATGAATATGCTGACATCCAGAGCTATAAACTGACTTTTGAGCCTAGTATTGGTATTTTTCTCCATTTAAAATCTCTGACATAATGTCCCAAATATATAGTAATTGTGAGTTTTAGCTTTAATATTTAACTGACCAAGATACAAGAAAATTGGTGCCCCACAGAATTAGGAACATGGTAAAGTGTGGAAGCACTGGAATCATGAACCAAAGTTATGAGTCTCAGAACTGGCCTAGCTCTTTTATAAAGCCAATTCACTTAGCACTAGTCTCATGAGGGGCAAATAGGGTTTGCTCTTCCAATTCCTTGGCTGTATTTTTAATGGCAAAAACCACAATTACTTTTGCGCCAACCTAATACTAAGTATTTAAACTCTCCTTAGTTGATCTTACACATCATCAGCTCCCAGGAAAGTGGAACACCGAATCAAATACACTTCTTGTTCATAAAGGCCTACTTTTAGGAAATTCACTGGTCATGGAATCATTTTGATATCTACCATGTAATGGAGTTTCATCTTTTAAAACAACTATTATGAATCACTCTCTTCTCCAAAACCTTCCCTCACCTCCAAACAGAAACCACTCTGGAAGAAGCAGACCTTAGTGAATTTTTGGAAGCAGTGGCCTTGTCTGATAGACTCTGTTTAAACACCACTTTTAGCATTAAATGCCAAATCCTCAGCTCTATGCACTGCCTCATTAGTTATTAATGAGGCAACATATTTGTTCAAAATTTATGGTTGTTGATTTGCTCCCATCACTGTATGAAATATTAACATAGCATTTGTACTTGCAACCATTTGCAGACATTAGATTGCGTATTTGCATATTCATGAACACTCATAAATGTTTAAGGAGACAGCACAGAAAGCATGGGCGCTGTCAGACAGACAGTAAAAAGGCATATTTACAGCGTTAATAAGTATTTGAGTTTATAGGCCAAAATGATGAGCAACAATTTGAGTGAAATTCTGGTTTGCCTATTGCAGAGACCTAGGGATTTTGCTATTTTTTAAATCTTTGTAAACTTGAAATTCATTTCATCGATGCTGAATAAATGTTTATTGTTTAGTCACAAAATGTATGGACTCTGTGCAAAGAACTTCCTAAGAGTATCAGGCTCTTGGAGATTTCATCTCACTCTTTCTGAGATGCAGTTTTTTTCTGCCTTGGGTTTCCCTTATATCAAAGTAATGTGGGAAGGCAAATGTGTCATATACTTAACCAGAATTATTTTCTGTTTTGGTTCCACAGAGGAACTTGGACAAATGATATGTTTGGTGTAACAACACCAGCCAATGTACTTGACTCAGTCTTTCAATGTATACAAACTAAGGCCTGGAAATGAAAAGGTTAAAGCATGGAGCACTAATGGACAATATGAGGGAGAGGCATAAACCATCCAACTAACAAACACTTGATTTACAAATAACCCATGTATACAAATGGCCGCCAACATCCCACCAAACCCATTCCACTATAAGAAATCTCACCCCTTGCCACATTCCTAAGAGTCATGGTGAAAAATCTAGACCCTTTTGGAAGTTTTATGGGTAAATAATGGAGAAAGTATTACATTAAATCGCTACCTCACACTATATACAAAAATTAATTCCAAATATTTTAAGAGAACTGATGATGAAAGGAAAAGCTATAAAACTTGTATTATGTAAAACAAATACAGGAAAATAATCTTCCTGACCTCAGGGCAATGGGAAAAAAAGAATTAAACCATTCTGTGGGCAGTATCACTGCCTGTGCCATGCCATTGTTAAATGTCTCAAATATCATCTCTGGGTGAATGAATATGTGAGATAGCTCACCATATCCTTGTACCAGCAGGAGAGGGAGGTCATAGATTGGAATACGGGTTGTAGTTGGCTTCTGTTGCCATGGCCTAATTGTTCTGCTGGTCACTTCTTGCTCCCTTGGCATTACTGCTGAAATCTGCAACTAGTAGATCCACAGTCTTTTCCTTCTTGGCACAGCAAGGATTTTCTGTTCCTCTCTGGTGACAAACTGTGCTGCAACTTTTGCTTGTTCTATTCATCTATGAGGTCTGAAAGTTCTTTTCATTTATTCTTTAGCCCAGGCAACCTCCTCAATAGGCCATGGCAACAAGGCCACTTCACCATCCCTGCAGTGATTCCTCAGTAATTCACCACCAGAAGCACCATCACCTTCCTTCTGTGTCCCTCCACATAGCAAATTGGGACTTCTAGATATTTTTGAAGGCATATTGAACTAGATGGTGTTCTAGGGCACTAATTTCAAGCTGTCGTTCTCCTAACCATGCCACCATATCAGCAATTTTATTCTGATGCATAGATTTGTATAGACAGGGTAAGAAATTATTCCATGAAGTAATCCCTTCTCAGAATGTTAAATAAGAAATGGAAAAACTTTCTGTACTCTCAAGAGTTTTCATAATTTCCCCTGGGGTAGGAGGGCAGGTGCAGAAGGTGAGTCCAACATGTTTGTATCTGGTCTCGTCTCTGTCTGACTCCCTTCCCTTCCATACAATCATCTTGTACCAAGAGGGATGTGCTTTTCCTTCCTCTTTTCTGTGCAGCAATATCCTCTCTTATATCCTATTCTCTTTCCAGAAATACATTGACCCTGCTCCTTTCACTAGGGCTATGGTGGCAGAAAGGATACAGGGAAAAACACACTGACTTTTTGAGAAGAGAATGAAATGTAACCTCCTATGCACACAGCCTTTGATGAGTCAGAAACAACACACATTACACACAGACATACACACACAGATACACACACACACAGATACACACACGTTAACTTCTACTAATGGGAAATTTATTTATTAATTCAACACACATTTGTTGTGACTCCATGTAAGCACAGTGATTCCCATGCAAACACAGTGGTGCACAAACAGGAAGCTATTTTTTAAAATAAAGCTATATTCTACACTTCAAGGAAAGAAATAAGTAATAAACAAAATAAATAATACTGAATATATCAAGTTATTATAAAATGCTAAAAAGAAATAAGGCCACGTAAGACCATAGAGAATGATAGATTAATGGAAAAATGCTTTATTGGATGTGGTGACTAGGGAAGGCCTTTATCATAAGATAACATTTAAGCAGGGAACTGAACAAAGATAAAGAAACAGCCACGTGGACATGTGGTGGAAGATCGTTTGAAGGAGGGGAAGAGCAAGTCAAAGGCCCTGAGGCAAGAGCACACTGGGCATGTTCAAGGTTGGTCATGAAAGCCACTACAGTAGTAGTGCAGGGATGAGAGGGAAGGGAGTGGGAGGTAAGATCAGAGGAAGGGTGAGAGGGTGGATCATAAGCTTAGATCACAAATTTGGATCTGCATGATTTGGGAAGCCACTGAAGAATTTCTAGCAGAAAGATTATACGATTTCATTTAGATTTTCAAGGAATCCATCTGGCTACTATGTTGGGAACAAATTTAGGTGGCACAAGTGTGGAAGCTGAGAGACCAGCTAGGAGGTGACTACAATATTCCAGGTGGGACAAGCTCAGACTGAGGAATTAGCTGGGAAGGAGAGAGAAATAGTGACATTCCAGTGGGAATGTTAGATTTGCATATGGGGTGTAAGAAAAAGAGTCACAGTTACTCAATGGTCTGGGACCTGAGCAACCAGAATTATATTGATATGAAGCCAACAGTGGGAGGAGCAATTTGGGGGTGGGGATCAGAGCTCAGTTTTGGGCAGGTTCAGGATGCAAATCTCAACTGAAGGGAGGCCGAACAGGCAGCTGCATTCTAGAGTTCAAGGAGTAGGTCCAGGCCAGATCAGCAACCATGACAGTCACTAGCATACAGATGACATTTAAGGCCATGTACTAGGTGGGATCTCCCAGAGTGGGATTTTAGACAGAAGAGAAAACAGGGTGGACCTTGATCTCTGGAGTACTCTGATGTTTGGAGGTCATGGGTCCGAGAAGAATCTAGCAAAAGAGACAGAGCAGTTACTGGGGCAGAAGGAAAAGAGAAGAATGTTGAAATAAAGAAGTGTCCAAGGAGGAGAGACTGTGTTGAGTACAGCCTGTCAGTGGAGTGGGAGAATTGGCTGTTGGCCCTCGAATGTGGGAGCCATTGGTGCCTGGGGAGGTCAGTGTCCACTGGGCCTTACCATGGTGGCTCGTAGGAGAAACAAGAGGAGAAAAAAGTTTTAAGAGTAAGTAAATTTTGATAGAGATAACTTTGAGCTTTACTCTTTGGCTCAGTAAGATGGGTTCCTTGGGAGGACAGAACAAAATGGAGAAACCATCTTCTCTTCCTCCCTGAAAAGGGCCTGTGCTGAGCAATCGTGTACAGGGAGTACAAGTCCCTCAGGCTTCTGCAGCAGCAGGAAATGGGCTCTGTCCAAGCCACTGGACTCCACTGATGTGCTGAACAAGTGGAACTCGTCTTTTTGAAATCAATGCCTCGGGTACGTCCTGTTCCCAGCTCCTTCTCCAGCACACGCAGCCCCTCGGCTGACATTTCAGAAACACAGCCCAAGCTGAAATGGGCAGCCTGCCCATGGAAGAGATGGGGCAGAGGCAGACTGTGGCCTGTTCACACAGTTTGGTGGAAAGTGAAGACTGAAAGGGCTTGTAAGTAGCACAACTAATAAAGCTCCTATTTATCTAAACCCACATTCCACAGAGCTTCACAGACCTTAGAGACATGAGCTCATTCCTTCTTCTCACTCAGAGGTAGTGAGTCAGGTTCCTTGAGCTCTATTTTATGTATGAATAAAATAATGGGACGAACTGAGAATCCTGGCAACCTCAGGACCACAGATTTTTCAGCATTTTCAGAGCACTCTGTGGCTGAGAAGCTCACCAGGGCAAAGGAACCCCATTAGTGTGTGTTTGAATGGGGAAGACAAGATAAGAATGTTTAACCAAGCAATCTAAGTCCAAATATGGAAATGGGAGACCAGACTGAGCTTTGCATGATGCGTCAGTACTGGGTTTTGTGAGGATTTAGCCCCTTAGCCTCTCATTCTGACTCCATCTGGGGCAATTTAATTTCTCTCTGCTTCAGCTTCTTTCCCTGGACAATGGAGATCAAAATAGAACCACCTGAGGATACAGTGACATAGTACACATAGGAGACTTAGAGTAGAGCTTGGCACAGGGATGGGCATGGTGGCTCAGGCCTATAATCCCCGCACTTTGGGAGGCTGAGGTGGGTGGATTGCTTGAGACTAGCCTGGCCAACATGGTGAAATCCTGTATCTACTAAAAATACAAAAATTAGCCAGGTGTGGTGGTGCACACCTGTAGTCCCAGCTTCTTGGGAGGCTGAGGCAGGAGAATCGCTTGAACCTTGGAGGTGGAGGTTGCAGTGAGCAGAGATCACGCCACTACACTCCAGCCTGGGTGACAGAGTGAGCCCATCATTAAAGATATTTGTTAAAATACTTTTATTATTATCATTATAAACATTGTTATTATTATTTAAACAGGATAAGAGAATATCAATAAAAGAATGAAAATCTTCCTGGCTCATTCAAGCCAGGGAAGAAAAGAATTTTATCTAGAAATTTGGTAACAACAAACAGAAAACTGTTGCTTTAGTTATGGTAACTGTAGCTACTTTAAGAAGTAAAGCCCAAAATTTCAGTGGCTTAACACACTAGAAGATGATTTCTTGATCACATAGTAGCACTGGGCAGGCGACCAGATTGACAGCCCTCTTCCACATAGTGGTTCAGGGACCCAGCCTGGTGCCATTTTCAATATGAAGCTTTCAAGACAACTCTGGATGTCATTTCTGTTCCAGAAGGGGAAAAGTGCATGGAGGAGCATGAGTAGAGTAGGCATGTGTGAAGGAGAAAGCTAATATACATCAAGCCTAGAAATGAAACATTATTTTCTCTTTCGTTCCATTGAGTAGAATTCTCTCGGAATGCGTGTCTCAACCAAGGAGGATAGATATCAAATAAGATGTTGGATGTAAGAGTCTAGAATCCAGAGAATAGGTACAGACTAGAGCTGCAAATGAGAGAGCAAAACCCTGCCAACGGAAGGTGGAATGCTAGAAAATATAAACCCTGGGTCAGCAGCCACTTTCCAGCCACATGTCTATGCTGTGGAAGCAGAAGTGCAAGTATTAAGATCCCACACATTCTGGGTGTACCTAAGCATGTAGATCAGAGGAAGACAGCTTTCTTGATAAGAAAATTCTATATTGGCACCACTTCTCAGCCTTTTGGCTAAGATCAAGTGGAGAAAATTCCTTTTCGGGGTTCTTGGATACAAAAATTAGGGCTTCAACCTAATATGGATTGGGACTTAAATCAAAGTTAATTTGCAAAACAAAGACTAAGGAAGTAGCTTCTTGCACTGGCCAACTGAGGCAAAAGGGAGTTGGGGGCCTGGTAGTGGAGAGAGATGGAGAGAGAGCTGGTGGGACTGAAGCCAGGCAGCTATGGTGCCCTACTGAAAATAACGGCCTTCGGAGCTTGCGAATGGAAGGGACAGTCTAGGGACTGCATGCTGCTGACTTGTAGTGGCTGTGCTCTGTTCACACAGCAGTCTTTCTCTCTCCTCCCCAAGGGTAGATCTAGGCCCTGTGTGACCTGACACTTGTACAATTTGGGAGGCCCTCTGTAAGAAGAGTATAAAATTACAAATACTAAATTTAGTCACAGAAGTGAATATTTATTTAGAACAAGATAAAGAATCACAACAAATTACACATTTTAAAGGTGACAAATTCCACAGACATCATGAAATCCAGACAAATGACACAATATTTGTATTAAGTAATGGACTGAATCACTTCTATAATATGTTTTTTTCTACATCGTTTGGCTCATCCACCTCAATTTCCATTTCTAGGGTTTTATAATATAATTTTTATAGAGAGAATTAAAGGATAATTTAATCATTCCTCTAGGATAATTGATTAAAATGCATTTTTATTGTTGATAATTTAAAAATGTTTTTGTCAGATTCACAACTAGTTATTGAAAATATCATGTATATTTGTAGGATCATTTTCAAATTTAGAAAAATTTTTACCAAGTTTCTTGTATGAGCTGTTGTAGATGTAATTCCTATCTGTAGAACTACTACTACATGCTTATTCCCTACAAGCACAAGGATTGTAATATAAGTCTATTCTGCACAATTACCCTTGAGAAAGGAAGAAAAAATTACAGTGCATTTATAATTGTAGGTGCTGAAAAATTGAGTACAGTTCTGACAGATCACTTCTGTTTTGATCAGTCATCAATGAGAACTGAATCCTCCACTTCCAATTACACACATCTGGTCATTCGAAGATATCACACAAACTAGCTTCTGGCTTCATACTCTTTATCGTCTTTCTTTTGTCGACCATATCCTTGCAGCATCAGGTGCTATGGGATACCTGCATTTCACTGTACAACCTCGGACTCTCCCTTCCTCCATGAGCAATAGGAGAACTCCTAGGAACAAGTCTAACACTAGGACTTCCAGCAATCTTGAAACTAAATCCAGATGTCACTGTGAACTACATAAACAAAATTCCTCCAGATACAAACCAAGCTTCCCACCCCAACTCCCCTTAGCTGAAAGGGTGCTCACAGGTACTCCAACACCTCCTGAAGTGTGTTGGAAGTGTGCCCAAGTGGAAAGGTTAAATAGACTTCATCAATTGCTAAGAAGATATCATATTGTAATGTTATTAATAATTCAATTATTAAAATGTATGTTATTTCATGTAAAAATATGATTATGGGTGGGATGCAGTGGCTCATGCCTGTAATCCCAGCACTTTGAGAGGCCGAGGAGGGTGGATCACGAGGTCAGGAGATCAAGACCATCCTGGCTAACATGGTGAAACCCTGTCTCTACTAAAAACACAAAAAATTAGCTGGGTATGGTGGCAGGCACCTATAGTCCCAGCTACTTGGGAGGCTGAGGCAGGAGAATGGCATGAACCCGGGAGGCAGAGCTTGCAGTGAGCTGAGATCCCGCCACTGCACTCCAGCCTGGGCAACAGAGCAAGACTGTCTCAAAAAAAAAAAAAAAAAAAAAATGACTATGGGTGTACCTTGCCTTGACAGAGCTAAGTAGGTGAGGGGTCCCCAGAGCACAGGTGTCATTGGCTTCCTGATAAAACACTTCTGGTTAACTCCACACTCTCAAATGAAGGGGCATTCAGCACACAGCCTTAGTTAGCACTTTCTTGTTGTGTTAGTTCCCCAGGGCTGCTGTAATAAGTTGCCATAAACTGGGGGGCTTAAAATGACAGAAATCAATTTTCCTATTGTTTTGGAAGCTAGAAGTCCAAAACCAAGATATCCTCGGGGTCCTGCTTCTTTTGATGACCCTAGGGAAGAATCCTGGCTTGACTCTTCCAGCTTCTGGTGGCTCCTGGCAATCACTGGCATTCCTGGGTTTCTAGCTGCCTCACTGCAATCTCTGCCTCTGCCTTCATATGGCCTCCTTCTCTGTGTTTCCGTGTGTCCTTTGCTGTCTTATTTAAGGAAATCCAGAGTGAATTTAGCCTCACCCTAATCCAGTATGATCTCATCTCAGTCCTTACCTTAATTGCATCTGTAGAGATGCTATTTCCAAATAGTATCAAATTCTGAGGTTTTGGGTGTACACAATATTTTTTGGGATGGGGGGCATTATTCAACCTATTCTACTTGGGAAGTGAGATGGGAGAAGTGACCTCGGTGGCAGGCTGGGGAGAGTTAAAGCTGTACACACAGAAGGGAACACTCCCAGAGATCAAAACTGAGGATTGAGGCCCAGAAGCGACCCTAGAGCATTAAGCATACCTTGCAAGTCTTGGGCATGGTGCTGAACTTCCCAGTCACTGGCAGGGGTACTGACATTGAAGCCTGGAGGACTTGATAGCCTGTGGGTGGCTGGCACCCTGGGCTACCATTCAGTTGCATAGGTGTGTATATTATGAGTCCTATCTGAAATCTGGCTCTGTCCACACTTATCACATCTTTTCTGTTGAACCAGATCAACCTGTCATCTCCGGAACTTACAGACATGATTAACAAGACCTTTTGTACATCTGAACAAGCTGCACAAAAGACCATTGTCTTTGCTTAGGCCTGTCTGCCCTTGGGTCCATTCTTCTCTTGTCTTCTAGGGAGGGGTGGGAAGGCTGATCTTTAAAGACTCGGTGATATGTTTAGGCTTTGTGTCCCCATCCAAATCTCATCTTGAATTGTAATCCCCATAATCCCCACGTGTCAAGGGAGAGACCAAGTGGAGGTAATTGAACAATGGGGGTGGTTTCTCCCATGCTGTATTTGTGATAGTGAGTGAGTTCTCCCAAGATCTGATGGTTTTATAAGGGGCTCTTCCCCCTTCGCCCAGCACTTCTCCTTCCTGCCACCTTGGGAACAAGGTGCCTTGCTTCCTCTTCACCTTCTTCCATGATTGTAAGTTTCCTGAGGCCTCCCCAGCCATGCTGAACTGTGAGTCAATTAAACCTCTTTCCTTTATAAATTACTCAGTCTTGGGCAGTTCTTTATAGCAGTATGAAAATGGACTCTATATCCAGGCTCCATGTCAGAGAGCTCCCAGCTTCCAGTGGGAAGCACTGGTGGGGAATTATAAGGTGGGAGGGAGAAAGGGAGAAGTCAGAAGTCAGAGTATGTCCCTACCACTCCCCAACTTCATGCAGTGACTCTGATCACAGATGTGTCTTCATCTTGATCCCAGATCCACAGGCAGGCCTATCTGGTCAAGCTTCACTGATAGGTCCAGCCCCTGGGCTCTTCTTTTCTCCTCTAGCCATGGTGGTAGGGGCTTCCTGCTGTTGTTAATCCCTCATTCCCCACCAGCACTCCTCGGCTCTTCTGTCACTCCAGTAACCAATTCTCACATTAAAATTCCTCAATTTTTTTTTTTTTTTTGAGATGGAGTCTCGCTCTGTTACCCAGGCTGGAGTGCAGTGGCATGATCTCGGCTCACTGCAAGCTCCGCCTCCCAGGTTCACACCATTCTCCTGCCTCAGCCTCCCAAGTAGCTGGGACTACAGGCACCCACCACCATGCCTGGCTAATTTTTTTGTGTTTTTAGTAGGGACAGGGTTTCACTGTGTTAGCCAGGATAGTCTTGATCTCCTGACCTCATGATCCACCCACTTCGGCCTCCCAAAGTGCTGGGTAAAATCCCTCAGTTTTATGCACTGAGATTGGATCCTGTTTCCCTGGCTGAAGCCTAACTAATAGAACTACAAATGTTAAAAGAGGGAATGAAATTTTAATTAATATAAATCATTTTATCAGTTACATTAATAAACAGTTTAAGTCAGTATATTAGTTTATGTTGACAGATATATACTAACAAATATATACATACATGTATGTATGTACGTATATATGCATGCATGCCTGCATGTATCTATGTGTGCATGCATGTATGTATGTCTTTGAAGAAAAAAAGGAGGAAGCAGCTTAATTTCCAGTGAGAGGTAATTGCTGATTTCACTTTTGAGAACTCAATAACTTGTCATATTGATTTCGTAAAGGTTAACAATTATGATCTATGAAGAAAACACTTGATTGCTAATCAATTATCCACCATAAAGGATGGTGGCTGATTGAGACCGTGCAGGTCAATCCAGCACCAAGAGCATCCTTTCTGTGACAAGTGACCATGGGGCTGGGTGCTAAAGGGGTAGTGTGTCAGAGTTACTCCGAGGTAAAAACTCAGGGCTTTTAAGTACCAAATTCTTCTTTTCATGTATCATCAAAATATACCACAATTGATGAAATTTTCCTCTCATTGACTCTTGTGTGTTGCATCTTGGTCTGGTTGTCACTCTTTAGTAAACTGCTATCCCCAGTACTTATGGTTTGCAGGGTTTACCCTGACAAAACCATGTGGAAGGCCCAGCTCCTCATCAATGCCCTGGCTTGTCTCCTGCTATCTACCTGGAGCTTTTCCAGAGCCTTCCTTTCTTTCCTCCTTTTCTAGGCTTCTGTCTGCTGCCCTGGCCTTGATCTTCCACCTGTAGGGGAAGATCTCATCAATACTGTTAACGTGACTTAATGCCTCCTTTCCCAGAACTATTGACATGCTTTTTCTGTTTCCAGACAAACAACAACAAAGCAAATAAGCAAGCAAAAGAACTCTAAAGGAAAGGAGATCCAAAAGGAAAATTCCAAATGCCTTGGCATCTGGGTAGGGCAATATTTTGCAGCAAGAAGTCTCTATCATCCCTGAGTCACCATTCATAGGAAACAGCTCAGCCCCTTCGGTAAAAAACCTAGCCCTTCCCAAACTGAAATGCTAATAACTTCGGCATTTAGAAAACACAGTGTGGTGTAGACACTGATATCTCACACCAGTTAAGGATTCATCATTCCTGACACCAGATGGTATTTGAGACAAGGGATTCCCCCATCTTGCTCCTTTAGTACTATTCTTTCTCACAAACAAAAAGCTTTTTAAATGGTGAGTAATTTGTAAAGCATAAATTGGATCATAAATGGATATTTATTTTTAAGTAAATCTTGGCAAACTGAGGCAGCTACTTTACAGAGGTGATTAAAATTTAAAAGGCACCATTGCAAGAAGAAAATAATAAAAGATTATTTACAGTGACCATATTTACAATAAAATGCTAAATTTATTTTAATAAATACTCATTTTATATTTATGAACAGTCATTCATAGATAAGACAATAAAAACTTTCATTCTTGCTTACTGGATTTTTCTTTACAGCATATAAATCAAATCCTTCATTCAACACTGCATTCATACTTTGAGCTTGCTATGTTTTATCAGAGTAGTCAAGTCTGTTGTTTCTTAAATCTGTTTTCTTTATAATAAATGACTTTATTGATTTAGTTAGCACTCAGCTCCAAATAGAGCATAATAATGCTAATAGTCCAAGAAAGAGAAGAAAATCAGAGAGTATTTTATCAGCATGTTTCAGAATCACAGGTAAAAACCATGGTGGTTAGCAATTTCTTTGTACAGTAACCACTTACAAAGACCTTGAATAGGCGGCTGTTAATAGGAGAATCTAAGTCACCTCATTTTCTTCCAGTTCTGACTTTGGGTGACTTCTTTTTTAATTTAGCAAGTTTTTTTACTTGATTATTTTTTAATAACCTTAACTGATGACAAAAGGAAAGTTTTCCTTTAGGAAAAACTGTTGTATGGTTGGAAATGTTCCAAAGTTCTGTCCCATTCTTTCTTAAAATAAGGCCTATCCTAATTTTAATCCCAGAGACAATCTTGTCAATGTAGGTTTAAAGAGTTTTTAAAAAACTCACTAGTTTGAACCAATGAGAAAAGTCAATATACACTGAGATATTATGCCTAGTGTTTCATGTATTCAGTCAAGAATTATTTGTTGAGCACTCATTATGCACCAGCATAACTATATAACAACATAGCTCTGCCCTAGTTTCTACAGTTAGAACAAGTTGTCAGGAAGGCGGCCTGTCCCTAGGAAATAGCGGAGGGCAAAGCCAAGTCAGAAAGCATTTACTGAAGTGCTTAATAGACAATGCAAAAGAATATTTATATCTGTAGACATAAAGAATGGGTAGGAATAATCAAGACACCAAAAAGCAAACTCTTTCTGATGGGAAGTGGGTAAAGGCAATGGAACTTTGATGCACTTGACCAGAACTCCTGTTTTAACAACTTCTGATTATTGGAACACAGTTGGACCTTAAAGTCAACTCTGTAAACTGAATGAGAATCATGTGGTCCTTAGGGATGAACCTAGGATGCCTGACTCCTGTCTTGTGCTTTCTCTAGCATCAAAAAAACACAGTCTATGAACTGTCACAACCAAATATGAGATAGTACCAATAAACCATGAATTCCTTACCTCAACTTAACTGTTTTCATGGCTAAACAATGACTAAATCTTAGATCTATCCACACTTCAAGAAGACACTATGAATATATCCTTGAAATTAAGCTCAAGCAGGGTTTGTTTCTGAAAAGGCACCATGAATCCAAAGTGTATTAGGCTGTGGCTCCCGATGACTCACACCTCCCAGTAGTCAAGCCCTGTGTGGTCCCCTCCCACATTGACTCTGACTTTGGCCAATGGGGTATTAGCAAACACAATGTCTACAGAAGATGGGTAAGTGTTTGCTCATCACCACTTGCCCTCTTGGAATGCTCATTCTTGGAATCCAGCTGCCAAATAAGGAGGCCAAAACTAGCCATGCTCATGTGGAGAGAGGGAGGGGGGAAGAGAGAGAGTGAAAGGGAGAATGCATATGAAAGAAAGGTTCCAACATTCTAGTCATCTTCTCCAAGGCCACAGATGTATGAGCAGAGTTATCTGGGACATTCCAACTCCAGAAGCCTTCTGACTACAACCATATAAGGGACACTATGTTAAGACCAGCAGAAGAATCACCTTGTTGAGCTTCAGCAAGCTCACAAGGTCATGAGAAAAGGCTATTATTTTGAATCATCAAAAATTTTATTTTAATCACCAAGATTTGGGGTAGTTGTCACATAGTAACAAATACCTGAAACATCAAGGGACCTTGAATAAATGTGAAGAAGGAGAAGAGGAAGAAGAAGGAAGAGGAGAAGAAAAAAGAGGAAGAGAAGGAGGAGGAAAGGGGAATAGGAGAAGGAAAAAACAAAATTTAGTTCCATACATCTAAAGGTTTACAACAAACAAGTAAACACGGCTTGCTGAGAGTTTTCCAGATCTTAACAATTTCCTTGGTTTATATTTAACTTTTTAAATTAATTATATTGTTACTGTCCAGTATATGTCTTTACAGATAGCAAATTCCAGAATCAGCCTCCCAGTGGGAAATTCACCCATGCAGATGATCAACTGTGAAATCTGTGTGCAACTTTGTGAAAGAACATCAAATTTAGAATCAACGGCAGGGCTTTTGGATGTAACTATTCTATCTCAAGGCCCATATTAACTGAAAATTGCTCTGGTGGAGTTATAAGCTGACATCTGCAAAGAATTTTCAGCAACGACTGTTATCTAACACCTGCCTCTCCAATTAAGGATACTGACCTTTTTGAAGTTTTAAGGAAGGGTGGTTTTTAAAATTTGTTTCTTTTTGGTTATTTTAAAATTGATCTTTATATCGTCCTTGGACATCCAACCCTAAATCACAGAGTACACTCTCTCAATTTAATCACATTGAGATGAGTCAAGTAGACAAGGAAGGGTTGTCAGAAATAGCTTACAAAGAAAGGCCTGGGGTAATGAAGTGTAGGCGAACTAAGAAGCTATCTGAAAGTTGTGCTCCCCTTGGCTTGGTAGCAAATCCTCCACAGTTTCTCTTCTTAATAGAGAACTAACAATGCCTCATGCCTGTATTTCTCGGGGGATTCTGGGAGTTGGAAGAGGCCAACTTTTCCTACCTGCAGTTTGAAGATTAAGGACTTAGAGATTTGTTGAGAGGCTGCTTCCAAGAGGTTACTGATACACTGAGGACAGGAACTACTGACTGCTCTGAAAGAAGAAAAAAACGTCCAGTTTGGGGTGATCCTGTTTTGCAATGGCAGCTGTCAGCCATAACATGGTGGGAAATAATGGTAAATAAACCTCCTGTGATTGGCAAGAATATAAAAAAAAAATCATGAATTGTGAATTCTTAGGTCTACTTGAGAGAAGACATTTAGAAAAACATCAAATCGTTAAACAATCTGCTTTTGAATAAAATCTAAATGAACCAAACTCTTTAGCAAAAGTCCATTTTGAAAATTTAGCTTTTTGGTTAACTGTATCTTTATAAGTTATATTAGCTTCCTATTCTGCTGTCACAAATCACCACAAAGTGAGTGCCTTAAAAGAACATGAATTTACTATCTTATAGTCTGAAGGTCAGAAATCCAGAATGGATCTCACAGGGCTGAAATCAAGGTGCTAGCAGGACTGCTTCCTATTCTGCTGTCACAAATCACCACTAAGTGAGTGCCTTAAAAGAACATGAATTTACTATCTTATAGTCTGAAGGTCAGAAATCCAGAATGGATCTCACAGGGCTGAAATCAAGGTGCTAGCAGGACTGGTTTCTTCAGGAAACTCTAGAAGATAATCTGTTTCTTGCTTTGTCCAGCTTCCAAAGGCTACTGGCATTCCTTGGTTTGTGGCCCCATCACTCCCACCTCTGCTTCTTGTCATTATATTAACTTGTCTTCTGACTCTGACACCTCCTGTATCCCTTTTATAAGGACCCTTGTGATTACATCAGGCCCAACTGACTAATCCAGAATAATCTCCCCACTCAAAATCCTTAACACATTTGCAAATTCCCATTTGTCATGTAAAATAACACTTATGATTCTAGGGTTTAGGATGTGGGACATCTTTGGGGAGCTCTTATTCAGCCTATGAAAAAAGTCAACTCTTCCTTTTTTAGCCATGTGGTTCTAAATCTTTCTGATTAAATAATTCAACTTTCTTGACTCATGAATTAAGTACTATGTTGAAAAATATGGAGTCTTTTTTGTCATCCAAGGATTTCCATTGCCCAGAGTGATTAATTTGAACAGTGAGTTTTCACTGTGGAGTACTAAAGATGCAAATGGTGCAAAGCTGTGCTCTAACCAGGAAGGAAAAGCCTCCAATGGCAGGGACAACCTCAGAAGAGAGTGGCCTACGGCAGAGAGCTGCCTAGTGCTGTCTTCCAGTGGGAAGGAAGACTTGGGGCCCAGAAAGCAGGGCTGGACTTGTCTGGGAGGGGTGTCATCATGGGGAGATTCACTCTTGTAAAATTTCCTCTCAGTTCCACCAAAGCACTTCCTAAGACAGAATGCATCCAGAGTAATCACAAGATGTTAGGTGTGGCTTTAAAAATCGTGATGTCTAGGCCTCTCACTTTGCTGATTAGGAAACTCAGTTCTGGAGAAGTGAGGAGACTTTCTTAGGGTTTCTAAGCAGGACTGGCAGAGCCAGGACTGGAACCCAGCTCTCCCACCTTGCCACACCATGTTCTTTGCATTCCACGATGGTACCGTCTACATAAAAGATGAACATTTCATTCAGCCAAGACCCAGGGACTCAAGATTCTTACATTCTGATCTTTGGTTATGAAAGAGTAAAGATTCAAATTTCCTATACCATTTCCTTTAAGTACATGCTGCAGTTTACCTAAAACTGTTCTGCTTACAGCCTGAAAGCAAGGGTCAGTCGTATGGCCAGTGTCTCTTCACTTCAGACTTAATGAGGGTGGGAGGATGGACACCTTCGCTGTTCCATTTTTGTTTTCTCTTGTAGTTATTGCAGCTCAAGGGACCAAGGGAATGCTGACTATTTGACTTGGAGGTTTCAGCAGTCAAATGTGCTTTGATCAGTGTGATACATTATCTCCAGATATGCAATTTCACACAATCATCATATTAATTATCAGGGACTCCAGCTTTTCCTATTGAATCTTCACCAAATTTTAGTGCCTCAATCCCTGCAGGTTGCAATGTCCAGCTCTTCAGCAGTGAATAAAGATTATCCGGTGGAGAAAGAAGGAAAAATGTAGTTAGTGTTCTAATTGATAGAGCATTTACTTCCTCTGGCCTGGTTCACGTAAACATACTTGTAGTCAGAAACTCATCACTCCCCTAACTAATCCATATATCTATTTGCCAGGCACCTTTTGTACAGCACTCTTAAATCCCAAGAGCTTTTGTGATGGGGACGCTTTTTAAGGAATCTGTCAAGAACTGGAGAGGGGTCTTAATGCTTCCAAAGTCAGCAGCCCATTGTTGAAGACGATTGAAGAGTCCCATCCCACCCTCCTGACTTCCATATGCATTCTGACAGTGACATTATTCATGCCAAGGTGAGGTCAGTGGCCGCACACACCCAGCCATGGCAGTAGAGTGGCATTAACTTTGAACTTCACCCTCCCAGCTCAGAGCCAGGGCTACTCTGAAGGCTGTATCTCAGAAGGCTGCACAAAGCAGCAGGTGTTTAAAGAAGCAAAGAGGCAAAGCATGTTGTTAGGAAAAATTGTCCCCAAGCCCTGAATTTGGCCTTTTATCACCATCACTCTGGCTTAAAAACCCCTGTAATGTGTGGCTTTCAAAAAGGGGGAGCTAAGTTTAGTGGCTGATGCCCTGCCAAGAGCTTTATAATGCATAGAATAAAAAAAGATGAAACATTTCTCCAGCTACATTGCTTTCCCTCCCCACTCTGATTCCCTTCCCTGGGGGGAGAATCATAAACACAGACAGCAGAATGACACCCCTTTATTATTCCTCTTAGCTCTTTCTCTGCAGATGACCTATAGAAGTGATTTAACATAGAACTGTTGGAGTTCCCACACTTCCGCATGTTCCTCCGGCCGAGGCTGGTTGATTTCTTTGGGGTGTTATAACTATGACCTGCTCCATTAAGTAGCAAACAAAGTCCAGCTGGATATATCAAGCTCAGCTGGACTCTTTGCTTTCACACAACCTGCTTGATTAGGAGAATCGCTGTGCCCTTGTCACACGGCGCGTCGTGCAGTCTGCAAAGATTGGGCTGCCATTGATTTCTGTATAATATGGATTCACACTGCATTTCCACAACAGCGTGGCTTTCACACCCCACAATAACCTGGCAAGGATTGTTTTTTCTTTCCAATCTTCTGCTGCTTCAGACTTACACTGGGGTTTAGTTCCAAAAATTTGTCACTCCTGGAGGTAATGTGTGGCTTATTACCCAGCACTTTAGGACGCATTAATTGCGGCTTGATTTAGACATTTCCCATTTGGTGACTTAGTTACAATTCTACAAACATGCTCTAAGTCAATAACGTGGGAGCAGAAAAAGAGCGAAACAACTGTGAATGCCTTGCTCTTCTCATGGGAAGGACCAGGGCAATTGTTACAGTAACATGATGCTATTTGTTTACTGGGAAGGGGTGTTTATCTAGCTCCTTTCCTTAGAGTTGTTATTTACCCTAGACCAGTTGTCTTCAGTAGCCTTACCTTTCATTTCTATGCCTATTGCCTTGCTAGAGAAAAACCCACGAAGCTTGAAAATTAGTTCAGCAAGATACAGAAGTTTTATTAAACACGCCAAGATATTTCACATAATATGCAAATCAAGGGGACAAAATATGGCGTTTGGTTAGCCAACTCTTACCTTGATTCCATTATGATTTTAATTTAAGGCACCTTTCTTACATGATTAAGGAAGAATGAGTCAGAGTCATTTCAGTGTTATGTACATAGTGATTATTAGTGCATATAATGAAAAATTGAAAAATAAACTACCGGAATATCCACTGTAGAAATCCAACAATGAAGATGTAATAAATAAATTATGGCTCATTCATACTGTGGAACAATATTCAGTCATTAAAATGATTTAAAATTATATTTTATTAGATGTTATATTATTTAGTGAGAAAAGTTACAAAACAAGTTTATATTATAACGCCATCCTTTCCCTGAACAACAGCAAAAAAATACTCTAAAGCCGAATGCGTTGCTACACACCTGTAGTTCCAGCTATTCAGAAGGCTGAGGTGAAGGCAGAAATAAAGATGTTCTTTGAAACCAATGAGAACAAAGACACAACAAACCAGAATGTCTGGGACACATTTAAAGCAGTGTGTAGAGGAAAATTTATAGCACTAAATGCCCACAAGAGAAAGCAAGAAAGATCTAAAATTGACACCCTAACATCACAATTAAAAGAACTAGAGAAGCAAGAGCAAACACCTTCAAAATCTAGCAGAAGGCAAGAAATAACTAAGATCAGAGCAGAACTGAAGGAGATAGAGACACAAAAAACCCTTCAAAAAATTAATGAATCCAGGAGCTGGTTTTTTGAAAAGATCAACAAAATTGATGGACCGCTAGCAAGACTAATAAAGAAGAAAAGAGAGAAGAATCAAATAGATGCAATAAAAAACGAAAAAGGGGATATCACCACCGATCCCACAGAAATACAAACTACCATCAGAGAATACTATAAACACCTCTATGCAAATAAACTAGAAAATCTAGAAGAAATGGATAAATTCCTGGACACATACACCCTCCCAAGACTAAACCAGGAAGAAGTTGAATCCCTGAATAGACCAATAACAGGCTCTGAAATTGAGGCAATAATTAATAGCCTAACAACCAAAAAAAGTCCAAGACCAGAGGGATTCACAGCTGAATTCTACCAGAGGTATAAGGAGGAACTGGTACCATTCCTTCTGAAACTATTCTAATCAATAGAAAAAGAGGGAATCCTCCCTAACTCATTTTATGAGGCCAGCATCATCCTGATACCAAAGCCTGGCAGAGACACAACAAAAAAAGAGAATTTTAGACCAATATCCTTGATGAACATCGATGCAAAAATCCTCAATAAAATACTGGCAAACCGAATCCAGCCACACATCAAAAAGCTTATCCACCATGATCAAGTGGGCTTCATTCCTGGGATGCAAGGCTGGTTCAACATATGCAAACCAATAAATATAATCCAGGATATAAACAGAACCAAAGACAAAAACCACATGATTATCTCAATAGATGCAGAAAAGGCCTTTGACAAAATTCAGTAGCCCTTCATACTAAAAACTCTCAATAAATTAGGTATTGGTGGAATGTATCTCAAAATAATAAGAGCTATTTATGATAAACCCATAGCCAATATCATACTGAATGGGCAAAAACTGGAAGCATTCCCTTTGAAAACTGGCACAAGATAGAGATACCCTTTCTCACCACTCCTATTCAACATAGTGTTGGAAGTTTTGGCCAGGGCAATCAGGCAGGAGAAAGCAAGAAACGGCATTCAATTAGGAAAAGAGGAAGTCAAATTGTCCCTGTTTGCAGATGACATGATTGTATATCTAGAAAACCCCATCATCTCAGTCCAAAATCTCCTTAAGCTGATAAGCAACTTCAGCAAAGTCTCAGGATACAAAATCAATGTGCAAAAGTCACAAGCATTCTTATACACCAATAACAGACAAACAGAGAGCCAAATCACGAGTGAACTCTCATTCACAATTGCTTCAAAGAGAATAAAATACCTAGGAATCCAACTTACAAGGGATGTGAAGGACCTCTTCAAGGAGAACTACAAACCACTGCTCAGCGAAATAAAAGAGGACACAACAAATGGAAGAACATTCCATGCTCATGGATAGGAAGAATCAATATCATGAAAATGGCCACACTGCCCAAGGTAATTTATAGATTCAATGCCATCCCTATCAAGCTACCAATGACTTTCTTCACAGAATTGGAAAAAACTACTTTAAAGTTCATATGGAACCAAAAAAGAGCCCATATTGCCAAGTCAATCCTAAGCCAAAAGAACAAAGCTGGAGGCATCACGCTACCTGACTTCAAACTATACTACAAGGCTACAGTAACCAAAACAGCATGGTACTGGTACCAAAACAGAGATATAGACCAATGGAACAGAACGGAGCCCTCAGAAATAATACCACACATCTAAAACCATCTGATCTTTGACAAACCTGACAAAAACAAGAAATGGGAGGCCGGGCGCGGTGGCTCACGCTTGTAATCCCAGCACTTTGGGAGGCCGAGGCGGGCGGATCACGAGGTCAGGAGATCAAGACCACGGTGAAACCCCGTCTCTACTAGAAATACAAAAAATTAGCCGGGCGTGGTGGCAGGCACCTGTAGTCCCAGCTACTCGGAGAGGCTGAGGCAGGAGAATGGCGTGAACCCGGGAGGCGGAGCTTGCAGTGAGCCGAGATTGCGCCACTGCGCTCCAGCCTGGGCGACAGAGCGAGACTCCGTCTCAAAAAAAAAAAAAAAAAAAAACAAGAAATGGGGAAAGGATTCCCTATTTAATAAATGGTGCTGGGAAAATTGGCTAGCCATATGTAGAAAGCTGAAACTGGATGCCTTCCTTACATCTTATACAAAAATTAATTCAAGATGGATTGAAGACTTAAATGTTAGACCTAAAACCACAAAAACCCTAGAAGAAAACCTAGACAATACTATTCAGGACATAGGCATGGGCAAGGACTTCATGTCTAAAACACCAAAAGCAATGGCAACAAAAGCCAAAATTGAGAAAAGGGATCTAATTAAACTAAAGAGCTTCTGCATAGCAAAAGAAACTACCATCAGAGTGAACAGGCAACCTACAGAATGGGAGAAAATTTTTGCAATCTACTCATCTGACAAAGGGCTAATATCCAGAATCTACAAAGAACTCAAATAAATTTACAACAAAAAAACAACCCCATCAAAAAGTGGGTGAAGGATATAAACAGACACTTCTCAAAAGAAGACATTTATGCAGCCAACCGACACATGAAAAAATGCTCATCCTCACTGGCCATCAGAGAAATGCAAATCAAAACCACGATGAGATATCATCTGACACCAGTTAGAATGGCCATGATTAAAAAGTCAGGAAACAACAGGTGCTGGAGAGGATGTGGAGAAATAGGAACACTGTTACACTGTTGGTGGGACTGTAAACTAGTTCAACCATTGTGGAAGACAGTGTGGCAATTCCTCAAGGATCTAGAACTAGAAATACCATTTGACCCAGCCATCCCGTTACTGGGTATATACCCAAAGGATTATAAATCATGCTGCTATCAAGACATATGCACACGTATGTTTGTTGTGGCACTATTCACAATAGCAAAGACTCAGAGCCAACCCAAATGTTCATCAATGATAGACTGGATTAAGAAAATGTGGCACATATACACCATGGAATACTATGCAGCCATAAAAAAGGATGAGTTCATGTCCTTTGTAGGGACATGGATGAAGCTGGAAACCATCATTCTCGGCAAACTATTGCAAGGACAAAAAACTAAACAGCACATGTTCTCACTCATAGGTGGGAATTGCACAATGAGAACACTTGGATACAGGAAGGGGACCATCACACACAGAGGTCTGTCGTGGGGTAGCGGGAGAGGGGAGGGATAGCATTAGGAGATATACCTAATGTAAATGACTAGTTAATGGGTGCAGCACACCAACATGGCACATGTATACATATGTAACAAATCTGCACGTTGTTCACATGTACCCTAGAACTTAAAGTATAATAAAAAAAAATAAATAAATAAATTTTAAAAAAAAGAAGGCTGAGGCAGAAGGGTTGCTTCAGCCAGGAGTTTGAGTCCAGCCTGAGCAACATAGCAGGACTCTATCTATAAAAAATAAAAATAAAAACAAGTAAAATAAAATAAAATAAAAACTCTAAACATGCATGTTTTCCAGAAATACATATTATAAGAGTTTTAGGAAACTGTATTCCAAAATGTTGCTAGATGTTATCTCTCAGTGAAAAAACTATTAATATTACTTTTAGTAGCTTGAACTGTATAAAATTGCTAAAAGTCTACCACTTTGCCCTCAAAAATGTCATTGTCACATAGTTAAATGTAATTTGTTTCATTGTACTTCTCTGCATTTTATTTTTTAAATCAGTTTTTACTCTTATAATAAGGAAAGTTCCAGAATATCAGGACTTTTTGGTTTAAAATGGCAGAAATCCAACTCAAACTTATTTAAATGAGAAAAGAATGTATGGGCTCTCATAATGAGAAATCTGAAGGATAGAGCTTCAGGTAAAGCAGGATCTAGGGACTTATTAATGTTACCAGTGATTAGGGACTTATTAATGTCATCAGTAACTTATTTCTGGAAACTGCCTTTTTCTATCCCTTCTTTTGGCTCCACTTTCTCTATATTGGCTTCATTCCCCCAAAAGGCTCTCTCCATATGGCTGCAAAGATGTCCCCCCTGCAGTTCTAGCCTTACAAGTGATTTAGGGTTTAAGAACTCAGAAGGAGCAGGGCTCTCTCATTTCTATCCGTATTGATCAATCCAAAAATTTCTGACCTGACCTCTTTGCGTCATGTGCTCGCTTCTGTGGAAGTTGTCAATAGCAGACATCAATAAAATTTTGTTTAATGAATAAGTACCTAATCTCCATAGATTAAACAATTTTGTTTAATGAATAAAAATACCAATCTCCATAGATTCACCTACATTTGACCAACCCACACATCATTTGAAAAAGTAAGAAGGTATCCTGAGTCCGCTGGAGATTGTCAGGGCTTAACACGCCTGTGCAAGATGATGGTGTTTAGTAGGAATTCACCTGAAACTGTTATCTGTAAACTTCCAATGTTTATCTGACTAGTTTTGTTCACTACCTGTCTTCTCTTGAGGAAAAGTGGTACCACCAATACTAGAAATTATATTTTGTTATTGTTAATGTTTTAGTGTATACTCTTTGCTTTTAAAGACGTGATCTAGCTAGCAATTTTATAATTATGCAATACTGCTAAATAATAATCCTTGTTCTATACAGAGAGGTACCTAAATAATCAAATCCTCACAGTGTATAACAAATCTACATATTCTGAATAATACAGCTCATTTTAGTCATTAAAAATAATTATAACAATGTTTAGGCCAGAATGCTAATAAAGTCACCAAAACAACAGATTTGAATTGTGCTTTTTCTTTTATTTCCCCATCCATATTTTGAGAGGTCTAAGTGAAAGGAAGGTAAGTATTAGAGAGAAACAGAGAGAAGAACAGAGGGAGAAAGGAAGAAAAGAAAGAAGGAATGAAGGAGAGAGAAAAGGAACGAGGGGAAGAAGGAGGGATAGATAAAGAGAAGCAAAATGAAACTACAATAAAAGGGCAAGATGATTCTATGTAATTAAATAATTAAACCTCACTCATCAAGATTTCCCTGAATTGATACATTCCACAATGTCTACAGAGGCTGTCTAAATATCTACATATCTTCAGAAGTTTTTCTAGAAAAAGCAGTTGATATACTAGATTTAGAAGACCAAAAGGAATCTAACATGTTGGAATGAATAGCATGAATAAGGCTGGAATTATCCAGGAAGTAAACTGGCTAAACCAAATGAGAGGTACTGAGCAGGGACCAATGGGAAAATGAGGCAAAATTGTGTGGGAGGATAAACAGCCTGTCTTGAAGACCATAGTGGGAATTGTGAGCTCAAGAAGTCTTTTAAGGAATAAAGTAATAGCATCAGAGATTACTTCTTTAGAGGCAGTAAGAATTAACTGTACATAGGGAAGTCATCAACAAATTGAGTAAAATTTCAGTCATCATATGTGCTCACTCATAAGTGGGAGCTAAGCTACGATGATGCAAATTCATAAGGATGACATAATGCACTTTGGGGCCTCACGGGAAAGGGTGGGAAGGAGGTGAGGGATAAAAGACTACAAATTCGGTGCAGCGTATACGGCTTGGGTGATGGGTGCACCAAAATCTCACAAACCACTAAAGAATTTACTCATGGCCGGGTGCGGTGGCTCATGCCTGTAATCCCAGCACTTTGGGAGGCCGAAGACGGAGGGTCACCTGAGGTCAGGAATGCGAGGCCATCCTGGCCAACATGGTGAAGCACCGTCTCTACTAAAAACACAAAAATTAGCCAGGAGCGGTGGCAGGTGCCTGTAATCCCAGCTACTCAGGAGGCTGAGACAGGAGAATCGCTTGAACCTGGGAGGCAGAGATTGCAGTGAGCCAAGATCATAGCACTGCACTCCAGCCTGGGTGACAAGAGCGAGACTCCAACCAAAAAAAAAAAAAAAAAACGTATTCATGTAACTAAACCAAATACTACCTGCTCCCCAGTAACCTATGGAAATAAAAACATTTTAAAAGTTGACTATGATGGCAGGGGTGGGGACATGTAGTAAGTAGTATGGGCAAAGGTGAAAGGACCAGATAGTTTAAAAGAGAATAGATATTGAACTTTGTAAACTGAATCTTAAGGAAAATACATATTGCAAAGTAATACAGAAACATAACCGGACTGTTTCAAAACCTGGAGCATAATGGACCAGTAGTTCAACCAGTTTTCTCTTTCCGGTTGTAAGTTGTTTGGTGTTTCACGGGAAGACAATGGGCACCTAGCAGGAAATGTTAAAGAAGCGACGCCATGTTTGCATCATTCCCTTCTGAACATACACTGAAATGAAGACTGACTTAAAGACGTGGTGACACATTAGTGCCATTTGCCTTCTAATGATGTAAATTCTCCCTCGGAGCTTTACCCTAGTTTGCCAATAGGAGCCATTTTGATTGTGAGTTCTGTCCGTTCCTGTTGGTTTCTGACAGCTGTAGGGTGTATGGGACTTGATATAAACCCTTGTGCCTTCCCATATTTTGAGTGAATAAGTCCAGAAATAAATAGGAGACAACGTAAAAACCTGAGGTGAAAGAATAGCTGGGAAATTTAATAAAGAAGAAATGACACGTTCCATTTGAGACTGAAATTGCTTAATCAGAACAAAATCCGATAACATTTGAAGCCCACAGCCTTCAATGCTAACAGTGCCCAACTTCCTTAGATAGGAAGAAATCTACTATCTATTCTGAGCTGGAGTGTTAAAAGAGTTTTACTCACTAAAAAACAAAGCAAAACAAACCAAAACAACTACTTGTCTTAAGGCAACACATCATTTGATGTCAAAAAAACTTTAAAAGGAGTGTTTTTTCTCTTAAACTTTATTAAATTATTTTTTACATTACAAACCTGAATGCTGTTCATTGAGCAAGTATTCTGACCATCCCTTTTAGATTCCCTGGTTTGCAGCTAAATCAACATTTTCTTGAAATGAAAATATAATTTGAATTCTCCAGAGATCAAAAGTATTTTGAGGAAAAATATCTGTTGTAATTGCAACCCACTAGTCTGATGCCAAAATCAATGGTAGTAACTTTTCTCTGGGCAGGATTCCATTTAGCATGGAGTTACCCTGTCTTCTTTCTGAGAGTAGATGAGGCTCGTTTAATCCATACTCAAGGCCAGCTACTATGCAAGGAACAATAAGATTTTACATTAGGTATTTATAGTTTACTAAGTTCTTCACACTCTTGCTGTCATTTATTCAGTAAAATAATGCTATAAATGCCTTGAAAGAGGAAAAACATGGCATAATCTTTTGAACATCACCACAGCAGAGCCCAGTGCATGGATGACATTCAAAAAAATTTGCTGACTCAATCAAGTAAATACTGCTAGCCCCACTTTAAAGGTGAGGATATTAAGATCTAGAGAAAATAAGGAGTCCAAGATCTTATAACAAGTGAAAGGCAGAACCAAGAATCATCCAGCTCTTCTGACTTCAAATGTTAGTCTTTTCTTAGTAGAATATGCTGCTACAAGATTTCCTACTCCATCGATTTTGCTGGCTAAGATGAGATGCAAAGACTCATATTCAATTCCATAGAAATGGGTAATATGGTAAACTAATCAGTCTTTTTGAAGACTGTGAGGCTATATTAATGAAAAATATAAAGTAGTCAATCTCCATAGATTCACCTACATTTGACCAACCCACACACCATTTAATTTTAGACTTATTTGATAGGAGTACAATTGATGTTAAGAGTTGATTAATAAGATGAGATACTTACAGGGTTTTTGAGAAACACTTTTCTTGAAGAAATGATGGCTATTATTGGGATCCTGACCAATAGAGTACCACTTTCCAGCTTTGCAGGAATAATAAATCCATATTGTTTGGTTTCAGGAAGCTCTATCTCTGCTACAAAATATGCTGCATCATATTTTTAAGGTTTGTTTCAAAACGTTCTGCAATGTCTATAAAAACTTCCCAACTTAGGTAACAACAAGAAAAAGACTCTCAGGCAGGGTTTCTTAAAGTTCAGTGCCTGGGCCAGCAGTGTCACCTTGGAATTTGTTACAAATACAGATTCTGTTTGTGGCCACACTCAAACCTACTGAATCACAGACTTTGGGAAGTGGAGCCCAACCCCCTAGGTAATACTGATGCACTTTCAAGTTTAAGAACCACTGTTCTACAATACAAAGTACAACTTTTTGGACCCAAGGCTGAAAAAAAAAGGTTAAAAAAATCTTCCTAGGAAAAAAAAATTCCAAATGGAGAGTGAGAGAAAGAGTGGGGTAATATTGTTCTCAGAGGGAATTACCAAGTGCCCCCAGAGGTTAAATTCCAGGGCTTACATTTCTTGCTAAATATTTCTTTAAGGGCCTAATAAAATATCTGTTTAATGAGTCCTTTTAAAATTCAACATTTAGTACGTAGTGTCGTGCTGATACTATCTTAAGCGATGTATCTGTATCACTAATGTCAGGTGAAATTTTTTCTTTTACATAAGTTGTCCCTGTTAAAATTTAAAACAACCATTTTTACACATGTAGCACGTTTTAACATTTTGAGTCATATGTTGGCAAAAATGGCTCTTTCAGAAATCGCATAATTTGATAGAGCTTTAGTAACTGTATTAATTTCTGATGGGAAAATTACAAATGTAAATAAATTGTAATAGATTGCTTTACTATTCAGGAGAAATTCTTTACATTCAAACGTAACTTTATAATGTCAAAATAACCAGTAGGTATTAATCAGTATCTGGACTATGTAAATATTTGCTTGTTTCCATAGTGATTGGCAAGCCCAGATACAGAAAAAAAAAAAAAACAACCCACACATGTTATCACTTCCTAATAATATGATCATAAAAACACGACTCAGGCCAGACTGAGAGGAGAATAAACAGTATTAATTAAAAGATTTATAAAATAGAGGAGGAGGTGACAAGTGAAGTATTGAGTGTAAAAATTCACAAAGGAGGTAAAATATATCTTTTTCAATTCTGAAAGAAACTTGAGCAACCCTTAATTATCTTTCAAAATGCTATTTAGAATTTTCCAAAAATAAAACATCTGACAACTGCTCAAAGCACACCGCACCCCCACCCACAAAACATACACTTTTAAAGTGGATATACAGCCATGGCTGTGAAGCGTGTTTGAAAAAAGTGAGACTGTTGGCATTTCACTTGAAATCAACTGAGAAGTTCTTTACTAAAGAAGTGAGAAGCTCAAAGCTGTTTTCCAAAGCTTTAGGGGAGTACGGCATATTATGAAGCAGGAGCATTTGGTCAAAGAGTAAATTAGTAGTGTGGTTCACACATTGCACAAGAAATCTACACAGGAACCACAGTTGTCTTAAATAATCTGTCCTGTTAACAGGCCTTTGGTTATGAAATTTCTTCACAAAGCAGTCACCAGCGCAAAGGCTGTTTTTAGAAACACTTTGTTCTTCTGATATCTGCTGGGATAAAGCAGCACCTTTTTTTTTCCCCTGGAATGATTTCTAAAAATAAAAACAAACACAAAAAGCACAAACACACCATCAAGTAGCAAGAGAAGAAATGAACATGCCACATAAGGTTATTTCAATAGGTGCTTAGTAAATAGACGCTCAAGGGGAAAATGCAGACCCAAGTTCATAAAAGGAGAAAAAGTCCACAGAGAGAACTATTCTAAAAGATTCTTTTCTGAGCACTTGGCAAGACCAAACCTAAAGCATTGTATTAGGTTTGTGGAAAAGTAATTGCGGACTTTGCCATTGAAAGATGATAGTAAGAGAAATCGAAGCAATCACACAGTTACTAGATACTATCTTATGCTATATACATGCGAATATACAAATTGATAAAATATTTAAAGGTCATAAAAACAAACTATATAACACATAAAAGAAAGTTCCTCTTAAGGGTAGTGAAGAATTCCTAAGAAAATTCCAGCCAGGCGCAGTGGCTCACACCTGTAATCCCAGCACTTTGGGAGGCCGAGGCGGGCGGATCAGGTCAGGAGATCAGGAGACCATCCTGGCTAACACAGTGAAACCCCGTCTCTACTAAAAATATAAAAATTAGCCAGGCGTGGTGGCGGGCGGCTGTAGTCCCAGCTACTTGGGAGGCTGAGGCAGGAGAATGGCGTGAACCCAGAAATCGGAGGTTGCAGTGAGCCGAGATTGCGCCACTGCACTTTAGCCTGGGTGACAGAGCGAGACTCCGTCTCAAAAAAAAAAAAAAAAAGAAAAGAAAAGAAAATTCCAATACCAAGAAGCCTTAAAGGAAATCATTAGCAGATTTGACCCTGTAAATCAATATAAATCTTTGTACAGAAAACTTGAGAAGCAAAGTAAAGACAAGCAACAGACTGGAACAAAATAGGTGCAAATTTTATAATAGACAAAGGTTTTCTATCCTTAATATATAAAGAACTCTTGTAAATAAATATGGAAAATGCAAATCAGGAAAGGAAAAACAATTTAATCTTAAAGATTAAGAATATCCAGTATTGGCTAGGATGTGAAGACATAGGCTCATTTGTAGATTGTTGATACCAATGAGAAGCATTTTTAAAGAACATTTTTGTACCATCTTTCACAATTTAAAATGTACACTGTATTTGGTAGTAATTGGAAATAGGAAACAAACATTCATTAAAAAATGAATGTCTAGAGTTTATGGTTTATTTATGCAAAGTAAGCCTTAATTCAGAGTCATCAAGAATCAGAATACTAAACCATTTTTAAAACCCTGAGATATATTATTAACTAATAAAGCAAAGCAAACTATTGTAGAAATTACTTCTTAAGAAGAGAATATGATTAAGGAATGGAGGGAAGAAGTTAAGGGAAACTTCTGATTTTTAGTGTGCTTACTTTGCAATCTTTTTTAAAAAAATTTAAACTGTGGTAAAATATACATAGCATGAAATTCACCACTGTAACCATTTTAAAGTGTGCAGTTCCCTGACACTAGGTATACTGTATTCTCATTATTGTGCAACCATCACCACCATCTATCTCCAGAATTTGTTTCATCTTCCCAAACTGAAACTCCATACCCATTAAACACTAATTCCCCATTTCCTCTCCTCTAACCCCTGGCCACCACCATTCTATTCTTTGTCTCTACAAATTTGATTTCCCTAGGTACTTCACAGAAGTGGAATCATACAATGTTTTTTTGTTCCAGGCTTTTTCATTTAGCATAATATCTTCAAAGTTCATCCATATTGTGGTATATGTCAGAATTTCCCTTCTTTTTGAGATGGTTTTGCTGTGTCCCCACCCAAATCTCATCTTGAATTGTAGCTCCCATAATTCCCATGTGTCATGGGAGGGACCCAGTGGGAGGTAATTGAATCATGGGGGTGGGTCTTTCCCATGCTGTCTTCATGACGGTGAATAAGTCTCATGAGAGCTGATGTTTTTATAAAGGGCAGTTCCCCTGCACACGCTCTCTTGCCTGCCACTACATAAGACGTGCCTTTGCTCCTCCTTCACCTTTCACCGTGATTGTGAGGCCTCCCCAGCCATGTGGAACTGTGAGTCCATTAAACCTTTTTCCTTTATAAATTACCTAGTCTCAGGTATGTCTTTATTAGCAGCATGAAAACAGACTAATACACTTTTTAAGACTGAATAATACTTCACTGTATGCATTCTACAGTCATTTTTAGCAATAAATAGAAACTGCAAATACTTGTGTGAAAATATTTTTTGGCAACAACAAAAATAAATTCCAAGGAAATTAAGTTTTGATTGGAGATATATTTCTCCCATCAGAAAATATTTACTTCCTTGTTTTCACTTACCTGTGTTTGGATTGAACTATACTATTTGGTGTGGATTAAGAATTAAGGGAGGGAGGAGAGAGAAAGAGAGGAGGAGGTACTGGGAAGACCCCTCAAAAAGGTAACATTGACCCCCAGCCTTGAAGGATGATAGGCCTAGCTAGGTGAAGAGTGAGGAGAAAAGGAGAGCATCTCTGGCCAAGGGAACAGTTTAGGCAAAGGTCCTGAGGTCAGAAAGAGGATATAGATTAGAGAACTTTGGAAAGGCTTTGTCCAGCTGAGCAAACAGGAGAGCGGAACAAACTAGTCAGGGACCACATGAAGTGCGGGTTTGTAAGCCATGCGAGGAATCAGGTCGAGTTCTCCAGGCAAGGGGAAGTCACGGCCATGATTTGAGTGAACTGATGTGATCCAACTTGCAAGCCAAAAAGAATGAACATGGCTGCTATATGGAGCAGGGATTCAATAGGACCAGAATAAAAGAAGGAAGAAGTCTCTGGGGGGTCCTGTGAGAGAGACAGGACCGTGAACTCAGGTGGTAGCAAGTGAAGGTCGAGGAACATCTGAGAGACATTTTTGAGATGATAAATACTCATGTCCTTCCCGTCATGTCCTTATAATAAATCTATGCTTTTTTTTAAATCAAGATGTTTATTCTGTTATTTACTACAAAAAGATTCTTGACTAATGATCAGTCTATGCTTTTTCAGTCATCCAAGCCTTGGACTGTGTTGCTCCTACTGCTTGGAATGCTAATGCCTCTTTTAAGGTGGAAATTTTTCCAATAAGTCCCTATTACCTTTCCAGGAATTGATCACTGTCTCTATTAATTCACCATCGCACTATACATGCACCTCTGTTTATTGCATTATATTCTTTAGTTGCTCTACTTAGCCCCTTGCAATGCCTGATACAGATGTTTACTCAATAAATGTTTGAATGAAATAAGGATGCAAGGCTATAGGAAGAGAGGGAAGGGGGAGAGAAGGCAGGAAGGTAGAAGAAAATTGGCTTTTCCTGGTCGCTCCAGCTTTGGTGGGCACCAAAGATGGTAGTGGGAAGAAACTGGAGATCCCTCTTTAACTGACTGGTTTCATCTGCAGAGGTCACCTTTTAATCAGGAAAATAGGGAACATCAGGGACTCACTCCTCTTGAGGCTCCTCTCCGTTCCTGGGGACTCAGCTGCTTCTCAGACATGGACATGATGCAGGTATGTCTTCACGGAATGACAAGTCCCTCTCACCTCCTCCATGGAATGTTATTCCTTACTGAGAAGTTAGGGGCTCCAACTGAAGCCTCAGACTAGCCTGGAGTCCTTATTCCTTTTCAAGTACAGTCTGTGTCTGCCCCCAGCTTGAAAGGCCTTGCAGGGCACCCCATTTGTATACCCAGGGCTATTCATCAGAGGCACTAGGTGGGTGAGGGGTTCTCAATGACGAGTGTCATTTACCACGCAAGGCCCACCCCGAATGAGTGTGGAGCCTCAGCAGCAGCAGGCAGGGAGTGCACACGCCTCCAGGGGCCACTCAAGTGAGATTAGGAGAAAGGTAAGTTGGAATCTGCACTCTCACTCACAGAGTGGCATAAACACAAAGAAACCTTCCAAATGCAACCATAACTAGGGTCAGACTATTGGTATAAACAAGCCAGGCCCTTTCCGTCAGGGTTAGACCACAAGCATCCAGCTATTTGGCATCATAGGAGATCAAATATTTGGACATCAACTGGATTATTTTCCTTTTGATTGATGTTCTATAGTCAAGGTCATTGCCTATTTTCTCTTCCAAAAGTCAGGAGAAACAAGAGAAGATTAACTGCCCCTGGAGAAATCTGCAGTAAAGGGAATCTCTCTGTGCCACTTGGTCAAAGTGTCAAACTTAATATAATGCCTTTTATATTATAAATATAGAATTTATTTGTGCTTTTAAGGAGCTCCCCATGGGGTATATACTTTCTGCTCTGTCATCTTTCATAATTAAAAGGCCACATATATCCAGTGAACAGAGGCCCACACTAAGACATATTACAAGTAAACTTGTGTTTTTAAGCCAATGTTGACTCTTAAGGTCCAGCTTGAAGGCTACAATTCCCCATTTCTCTTAGCATGAGAGCAGAACCAAAGGATTACAAGCCACGCTGTTGCACAAGTTTACAACCAGACCCTACAGCTGAGAGTTTTCAAAGAAAAATTACTTTAACAAATATTTCCGAGAACCAAAAGATTCATTTTCTTTTTCCCTAAAAGAACTAGAACAAAATTGGGAGGGGGATGTCCAGGCAGAGGAAATTTGACATCAAAAAAATTCTGCAAAGTAACCACATAGTTTGGGTGTTTTGTGGAGGGCAGGAAGAGAAAAATAGACACAATTCTCTCTCTCCGGAACTTGCCCTCTTAAACAAAACAAAACAAAAATATTGATACAGACTCACAACAAAAAGACACACAGACAACTGCACAAACATTAAAAAAATAATTAAACAAGAGACCAAAATATTGACAGAAATGGTCCCTTAGACCTGTACAATTTGTTTCTACTCCAAATTTATTTTTCTCACTTTGCTTTTAGGCCAAAGAGATGTGTGGCTGAGAAAGTGCAGAGAATGGCAGAACAAAGAATGGCTGGAGATAGCAATGACCCCAGGTCAAGGAAAGGTTGGATGCAGGCCCTTCATGGAGGGAGGCTGCAGAAATGGGCACAGCCCCAATGCCAGAGAAGAACTGAGTAGGAATCCTGGCTCTGCCAATAATTTCTAAAACTTGAGTTTCAGTGCCTTTAATCTGCATAATGGGAGTACTAACAGGCCACTCTGGTTATTTCACAAGATGTTGGATGATAAAAGGAGGCAATAGGTGAGAACATGCTTTAAGCAACCATGTAAAGACATGTGTGGGAGGTTTACCTTTGGAGCTGGAAGGAAGGCTTGTTCTTTAAGCACTAGCTATTCTATCCACACAAAGCTGCAGGGTGCTAACATTGTTTTATGTTATGTTCACAATAAGCCCAAACACATCCAGAAGGGAAAGAGCCCAGTCGTATTTAAAAAAAATAAAAAAGCATAAGGCTGTAAAAATTGCTGAAACCTTGCTCAGCAAAGAAGCTAGTTATTCAAAGTAAATGACTCACTGATGAGAAAGGAGGAAGGAGCTTCGGAGGAGAAGAAGATTAGTTAGCTGTGAATATAACCCTCCCAGGCTCTCTCCCAACCTTTCTCCCTAAAAGGTATTCTAGCAGGAAGGTGAAGTCACTAAGAATGCGAAAGGGGTGGTGGGGTGGTAATCCAGGGCACTGGAAAAGCTTGAGAAATCCCCTCAAGAGAGAATATTGCCTGATGCACTGGGGACAGGCATCTCTTTTCTTGGGGAAAAAAGGAAACAGAATGCTATGTTCCTTTGGAAAATGTTAGAAGTCGAGAGGAGAGATCACAGCCACAATGGCAGGAGTTTTGGGGTCCAGTAACTACTATTTATATCTTCCCTGTTACATATTAGCTGTGTGACTCTGGGTAACTAGTTTAACTTCTCCTGAGCCTCTGGGAACTTGGCGAAAGTAATATAATGTCTGTCATAGAGCTTCAGTGAAGGGTAAATGAGATATCATCTGTAATGTTTATCACACATAGTAGACACTCAAATGGCATTTTTTTTAAATCAGAAGAGGACTGCAGGATCAGGAATTTTCATGTATGCATGAATTTTTCATTGATAGCCATTGGTGAAACATAGCCTCTTATTTTAAAATGTGCATAAATATTTCAAAGGTTGTCCAATCAGATTTATACAAAAAAATAATTATACCTATAAGTGTAATTGCTGGACAAGAGTCAGTTTGGGGATCAAGTCAATTAAAACAGTATTATTTGGCAAATTGAATTATTCTCTATCATCAAACCTCCCAGGAAAATAGTGTGACTTTTTAAACCATGAAAATAGACTTTACACCAAAACGTATAATGCTGCCAGTGAAGAATTTGAGAACTTTGGACTCACATGGAAACACTAGATTCATCTGTACAGATGAAGCACCTGTAAAAAAGAAAAATAAGGTGGGAGATTGGAGGGAATATTACAACAATTTAAATCAAAAGAGAAAGTTCCTGGGTCCTACTCCCAACATATCATCCACTGTGACAGTTTGTGCTTTGATCTTTTTTACATCTTGTTTCTGACTCTGGGTTTGAACCACCGAAGGAAGCACCTGGCTTTTATTTTAGTGGCTTCATTTAAAACATGATGATCCAAACGTTGGCCTGAATTTGCCCACAAGGCCAGAAATGTCAAGATGGCTCTGGAGTCCATAGAGTGTCTCCTTGGTGATCCTTGATAGTCTGAACCGACTGAACTGTGCGGAAGAGCAGCTTCACGAAATTTCATTCATCAATATTAGTTGGGCACTTACTATATGGCATGGATGGCTCTAAGTACTGAAACTCTGCTTCCCCTGAAGCTGGTTCTCCAAAGGCAGCAACAAAAACTTAAAACAGGATTCATATATATGACTGTTTGTGAATCTCTTTGAAATACATCTACTTTAAATGACTACACACACAAACATAATTGGCGATTTCATTGATTCTAAGGAAGACAACGAGAAATGAAGGTGAAATGTAAAATTCAGTTGCCAAGCTATCCAATGGAATTCTCAGTACCTACACCCTCTTAAATCACTAAGGCTTATACCTTTATCCTATAGTTTCAAGTTCAGAATATTCAGATGTTTTTCCATATCAGTAAGAAACTGCATTCTTATGTGCTTCAGTGTATTAGTCTGTGTTTCATGCTGCTGATAAAGACATACCCAAGACTGGGTAATTTGTAAAGAAAAAGAGGTTTAATGGACTCACTATTCCATGTGGCTGGAGAGGCCTCACAATCATGGCAGAAAGTGAAAGTCATGTCTTACATGGCGGCAGGCAAGAGAGAATGAAAGTCAAGTGAAAGGGGAAACCCCATATAAAAACCATCAGATCTCTTGAGATTTATTCACTACCATGAGAACAGTATGGGGGAAACCCCATATAAAAAACCATCAGATCTCTTGAGATTTATTCACTACCATGAGAACAGTACGGGGGAAACTGCCCCATGATTCAATTATCTCCAACCAGGTCCCTTCTACAACACGTGGGAATTATGGGGGCTACAATTCAAGATGAGATTTGAGTGGGGACACAGCCAAACCTTATAATATGGACAGCGTGAAAAGTTCTATGTTTTAGAGCCCTTGATTCTAATAAAGCAGCTCAGCAAATTGCTTCAATAAGATGTTTGACCAAACTCTGTGACCAAATTTTATTAAATAAAATTCTTAAGTCTCCAATTCTTCCCAAATAGACAAGGGATCCCAAATACAAATGATGTGGGTTGGTAACCTTCGCACAGCATATTGTTACCTGGTGCACCCCATTCATCACATGGCCACCGGCCTCATGGGCCAGCACCAGTGCTGCCCCCAGGGCCCTGTGCACAGAAGCCCCTGTGTTTGTGATTTACTACTCTCCAGTTGCTGCCATGAGATTTCCAATAACTTTGTCTCTGAATACATATATTGTAACTGGAGTAAAACAAGATGGTGGTGCCTGGGATCGGGGAGGGGAAAGGAAATGGGGAACTTGGAGCCTTGGCTCATTTGAGGCCCACCTCCTACAGTCTCCTTGCATTGGCCAGGACAGGCCCTCAACTGCGAGGTGCCCCCCACCCCTGGTGCACCCAGCCCCACTTGGCCTCACTCTCCCCACTCCCTGCATGTGATAATGTGGCTCCCTTCTGACCACTTCTGTCGCCCTCAGGAGGCCTAGGAGGGTGAGGGTGGGGCATGACAGGGCCACAGCACATTCTGTGGGCAACTGGGCAGGGAGAGCATTTTGCTCACCCCCAATCAGGGGACCTAATGCATCCCTGGGCTTGGAGGTTATCATTTGCCATGGGTTGGGGCAGCAAGTCTATGGGTAAGGGAGATTCCTGGCTTCACTTTCCACCCTTGGTGGGGCCCAGCATGTAAATCTAGTCCCTGGCAGGATGTGGAATCCAGCAGTTACCAGGTCTGAGTACCCTTAGTTTCCTTGACTTGCAAGATATGGGCTCCCAGGTGCCTCTGGGATCCATGCTTACCCTAAGAGTATTCCAGCAGGAGGGAGTGCTCCCTCAGGCAACTTGGTACTTTGGGTGCCTCTCTTCCTCCTTCCAACATTTCTATATCTGACCTGTTTCTGCCCATTTTTTGGGGGGGACTGGGTCTTGCTTTGTCACTCAGGCTGGAGTACAGTGGCATGATCATGGCTGACTGCAGCCTTGACCTCGCAGCCTTGACCTCTTAGGCTCAAGTGATTCTCCTGCTTCAGCCTCCTGAGTAGGTGGTACCACAGGCACATGCCACCATGCCCAGTTAATGTTTAAATTATTTGTAGAGTCAGGGTCTCCCTACATTGCCCAGGCCGGTCTCAAACTCCTGGCCTCAAGCAATCCTCCCACCTTGGCCCCACAAAGTGCTGGGATCACAGGTGTGAGCCACCATGCCCAGCCTGTTTTTGCCTTTTCTGGCCAGCTTTAGACACCCGCCAGAGACAAGCCACAAAAAAAAAAAAATTGAAAAAGTTTAGTGATTTCACATAGGAGTTAAATGCTCTGACATTTGCATTTACAACTGGGATTGCACAATATAAGGATAAACAATAAAATCTATATGACAAGCTGAGAGACAGAAAATGAAAGAAAAAAGCTTTATATCTTATTACCTTTAATGGTACTTTTTTCTTACTTTTTAAACAAAGTTCCTCATGTTTTAATCTGTCACTAGGTCCTGCAAATTGTGTAGCTGGCACTGCTACCACTGCCCAGGTAAAAGCTGTGGATGAAAAGTTAGATAAGAGACATTGCCTAAAACAATCACTTCTCAGTTGTTTGCTAAATTTTTGTGAGGACTCAGATCTCTTCTCAGGAAGACTTCTGTTTCCTTCCATTTCCAGACAATTACCTACATTTCTTATAGATCCCAGGGCCAGGTCTTCTTCCCTTCCATTTTTCTATCTCATATGAACTATTTTATGTGTGAACTTTTCTCTTTCTAGTGTTCCTATGTAGTTGGAACATAACTACTCGTAGAAAACGATGACATACTTTTCCCTAATAAAATATATACTCTGCAACTTAAAAAAAAACTTATAAATGTTAACACTTACAAAATTATCACCCAAATAGTTTATTCTAAGAATGATCAAAGAAACAGTTACTTAAGAAGAAATAAAATTCAAAATATCTTAAATTCTTTACTTGGGCTTTTCCTATTCAATGAAGAGGTTCACGGAAATTCTTGAAATTCCATATCTTCCTTCCATCTACTTCTCTCTTGCACCAAATTCATCCTGCTAGTAAGTGATAGAGATCTAAACCCAAGTAGTTAATCCAAAAGTCATGCTCTTTGCCACTGTACTTGTGTCAATGTTTCTCAAATTTTAGTGCATAGCATCCAGAATCCAGAATCACTTGGATGTCTCATAAAGACAGATGAATAGGCCCCGCTCTCAGTGTCAGATGCATTAGGTGTTACAAGTTCCCTGTTACAAGTTCCCAGGTAATGCATTACAAGTTCCCAGGTAATGCTGATGCTGTTGGGCTGAGACCACACTTTGAGAACCACTGACTATGCAGTAGTTTAAATTTTGATGTTAGGTGAATTGCTGGAAGAAACTTCCTCTTCTGTGTGCCCTCTCTTACACAAAGGGTACTTATCCTTGTGATCTTCCTTGCACAAAAGAAAGATATCTGCCTGCAAGTAATTTTCTGCAAATCTTCAAGCATATTTCAGAGCTGATTTAAAATCTCCTCTGAGGCCGCATTTCACAGACCATGAGGAGCAAAAGCTGTCAGCTCTGCCATAGGGAGTGACTTTGGACCATTGCTGTTTTCATGGGTGGCTAAATTTGCCCAGTGCTGCCAAGACCAGGCTTCCTAAAGATATCAGTTACCTGTTAAGCTGATGTGCTGTATGTGGAGATGTTGAAAGCAGCCTATGCATTCTTTACCCATTTACCTACTCATTCTTTACCCTTAATCCAATCAAAAGATGACCCACTCTCATAATCAAATCAATCCAATCAAAAGATGACCCATCTCATTGGGGATGACAATTTACTTTGAAATCCTCTGATGTCATAGAAGTTATTGAGTAATATCAGTCTACTTGGAATCTCCAGTTATACAGAACAATCAGAATGACCAATTGCACTTCCAGAAACTTTCCTGCTTTTTGCTCCGAGAGAAGTTAGTGTAGTAAATTCTTACTTTAAAGAATGCTCATTAAAAAATAATTTTAAAAGCTTACAGGCAATTTGGAAAATAAGAGGTAAATGACTCATAATCTCACACTCTAACAAAACCAATATTGGCATTCTGGCTTATTTCCTTCCAGTCGTATTCCTATTCATCTATTTAACATGGTCATAATTTGTAATTGCATTCTCAGTAACTCTCTTTTCACTTATGATTATAGAGCATAATAACATATGTAATTACTTAGTCTCTAAACATCCACAGCATTTCTCCCAGGCAGCAACAGGACATACTCAACAGCCATGTTTAAGAGAGAACTCAAACTTTCATATAGATTCCAGGGAATTTTTCCGTTTGTTGTTTTTTGCTCTGCAGTGTTTATTCAGATGGTTCAGTGCTTAACCCAAGAGGAGGGGCCCTTCTTAAGCTCCAGTTAGATATTTCCAAGTTCACAGATCAAAACTAGTGACCTGTCCTTTGATAAGAGTCTGGCTCACTCCTTGAGTTTCACATTCTACTCCTTCACTTTGGTTTCTGTCTCCATAGAACTGGGCAGCAATGCAGTTTCCTGCATTTATTTCAGGGAAGAAATGTACTTTTCTTACTAGAATTCCTTCACATTCCTATTCATCTATGTAAGTCCTATCCATCCTCCAGGCCACAGTGATATAGTCTGCATCTGACCCCGTCTAGACAAGGTTGAAGCCTCTCACAGGGCACAAATCCTCATCTTCTTGCTGTACTCCATCCTCTTGTTATTGCTGTAGGTTCTATTGTCCCCATGGAATCTGGAGAACTTCTCTCAATGATCTTTGTCTTCTAGTCTGCATTGTCTTGCAGACTGTGCAGTTAACACAAAAATAGGCCTTGGGACTGATCAGGGCATTGAGTGCCCTTTAATAATCCTTAATAATCACCACTCCATTTTTTTTTTTTTTTTTGAGATGAAGTCTTGCTCTTATCGTCCAGGCTGGAGTGCAATGGCACAATCTTGGCTCACTACAACCTCCGTCTCCCAGGTTCAAGCGATTCTCCTGCCTCGGCCTCCCGAGTAGCTGGGATGACAGGCACCCGCCACCACGCCCAGCTAATTTTTGTATTTTTAGTCGAGAAGGGGTTTCACCATGTTGGCCAGGCTGGTCTTGAACTTCTGACCTCAAGTGATCCGCCTGCCTCAGCCCCCCAAAGTGCTGGGATTACAGGTGTGAGCCACCACGCCCGGCCAATCACCACTCGATTTTAAGAGGTTTTCTGTTATAAAAATTAAATAATTTATTATATTTTAAAAAATGAAACACTGAGTAGCAAAGGAATGAGTTCAAATAATAAAGATAATCAAGATTAACATTATCAAAGAATAATCACAAAATAATGGAGGACAGCACCCTCACTCCTGTCTTCTCAGAAAAGAGCCTTTGTGAATAAACACACATACCCCTCTTTGCTTTGGCGGTTAATTGCTCCGTCTGGGTGAAAGTGGTAGCATTCCGGGTAAAGAGAATTGTGCAACAACTAGGATGAGCAGTAAAGCTTCATGAAGAAACTGAGAAACTCATTAGCAGTCTGGAAATCCTCTTTCTCTGACTCCGACCTTTCTTTCACTTCTACGTGTTTTCGACACACACACACACATTTTTTGATGTGGCAAGAACTTAGAAAGTCTTTAAAATTCATGCACCCCACCATTTCATGGGAAACATCAGGTTTTCAGTACAATAGCAGGGAACATAAAAATTTGTGGAGAATAATTGAGTAAAATGAACTTTCTAAAAGGCAGATATTAGTCACTCAGACTGAGTTTATATGTTGCAAAAGTTGAGCTATTAAGCAATATTTCAATACTTGTAACTCATAGCAAACTCAAGTTTTCCTAACTGCAGTTTAAGCTGTTTGTCTGTCATCTACATACTTGAATCTGCTGCATTTTTAACTATGAAGACATATTCCAAATTAGCTTTATTTTCTACCATTTGTGGGGGAGGGGGAACAGCCTTATATAAAACAAAGAAAGACAAATTCCGCCTTCAGATATTCACCCATAAGTCCCTCTAATTTCATGTCAACATGCACACATTTTTCTGAGCAAGGAATTTGGCCGAGACCAACCAAATGCTAATTTAACGTTCTTGTCAGATTTAACAAATTATGTGTAACTTGGCGCATATGCTCATCAAGTTTTTAGAGATGAAGAGCATATTTACCCTAGTCAATATTCATATCTTTGAGAGAAGTTCTTTTTTTTATGTATTGTGCTTTGATGTGAGCTCAATATCTCTGCTTATTTATTCTAACAGGAAAGCGTTAATTTGACCATCAGAAAATAGCAAAGATTTGCTATCTCATTATGATGTCTCCTTAATCATACCTGAACTTGGAGCAGCGACCTTGATTGGTTAGCTCTCCATTGCAATCTATAACAACCGGAAAATACATATGGGTTGCATGAATTTGAAATCTCATCTGACATCTGAGTAACGTTGATCTTGTTTATATGACAACCTCATTATGGCGCATAATTGCTCAGCAATCTTCTAGCAAACACTGGGTTAAAAACGCCTGGAAGATGCTTGTTCTTCTCGTAATTAGCACGTGTCCACTTCGCCAGATCCAGTGCCCAAACTTCATTTGTTATGTTCAGCCAAATGCATGAATGGCTTTGGAGTAATTATTTTCTAACATCAACTAATACCTCTCTGCACATCAATTAAAAACCCTCTTAACAAGGAACTGCATTTTGTTTGAGATCAAATGCCTGGTCCAAAGCTATATCAATCATGTAGAGCTAATTAGTGGCTCTGCTTTATATCATTTGTTTTACTTTATTATTTCATTGTACACTTCCTAATGAAACCAATTGAACAATTTAAAAATCTTTGTTCAATTAATTGAAGGCTTAAAGGCCAGCTACCTAGTCGGCCTTTCTTCTCTTTGAAAAGAAATACACGTGACGGTGGGGAGAGAGGGGGAACCCCATAGATGTGTTATTATACCTATTTACCTTCTGAAGTGCCTGCCGTATAGATGCAAGTTTTAAAAGGTTTATCACCATGCTTATACTGCTTACTAATAATTCATTGCTGACCATACCTTTACAGCATCTCTCTACTTGGTGAGCCATTTCAGAAGGATGAGTTGAAACAATAATGGGAGATGTAGGGCAGGTATTCTTGAAGACTGCGAATGGAAGCTCGCTAAATTATTGTGTATTTCTGTCAGCATTTTATAAACTTGTTGTCCAGCTTTCCTCCTTAGTGCAAAAAAATGCTGAGCTGTGAAAACTGTTTAGTAGCACTCCTTTGGGTCTGGATAGAGCTGTGGATTCCAATACAAATATGAATGGATTAAATGCATACTAACTACCCAAAGTGGGAAACTATAATGAGGGGAAGGGCAAATTCTAGCTCTTTAGAATTTCTGTCTGCTCATCAGAACCAGGCCTCAGTTCCAGCTGAGCAGGACAGCAGGTGCAGGAGAGGAGCCCCATTTCCCCAGGTGTATAGCATCCCAGCCTGTGACCTCTGTCACACCCAGCCTTCCTTTTGGTATTTATTTTGATTTATGAAATCTTCCAGTGCCCCAAATCTTTGTGCAGAGGTGGTTTCCTCAGACACAAAGCATATCACAATTAATGCAAAATCAAGGGAGTTAATGTTGGTAAAAGTAGAACTTATTTTCTCCAGCACTGTCGCCTCTCAGTGGCCCCCTTCCTCACAAACATGAATACGTTTTAACTAAACAAAACTGACACATCAGCAGATGTCGGGGCTTTCAACAAATGCGCTGTGGTTCTCTCTTTGGTCTGTGCCAGAAGGGGAAAAACCAGGACCAAATTTTCTGAATAGTTAGGCTGGATTAAAAATTACTACAGAGTTGTACTAGCATATAAACTTATGGCATGTATTTACACATTTATTACTTTGAAAATAAACTGATGGGAAGAATTCTATCCAAGAACAGGAAGGATGAGATGTTTTTAAAACTCTTCCAAGGTTTGAAAATCCTCTAGAATCACTCGGGGGTAGAGATTAAAAGACTTGGGAATCCCCTAATTTACTTGTTCTTTACCCAGACGTCTGTTCTTTACAAAGATTAAGTTACTAACCTTTATTCGTCAGTAATAATTGAGTTTTACACCAATTATTACCAAATGAACTGCTCTGCTGCAATTTTAAATACCTTTTTTGCAAGTTATGTCCCGTGATTTATATTAATCCTATAGGGAAGGCAGAAAAAAACTGTATGGGAATGGACGGTTTGAATTTAATGTAAATGGATAGAATTGCGTGATAGCTTCTTCTGGTTCTGCCAATGAATTTAACAGATACCTTTTTGGCTCTGGCATTCATTTAAAAATCTGAGTGGCAAGTCCAAATGTAAATCTTCAAAAGCCTTAGAGGTTAGACCATGTCACACTCTATTCTAAGAAAAGATAGAGAGGTGGACATTTTACATAAGGTCATTTTAATTTCATTATCCAGAAAAATCTGTGATTTAGAGGGTCAAATACCTCTATAAAACACCCCTTTTGCAGCTATCCGAGGAACTCATTCACTCACTTTTCCAGCTGATGTGGATCTAAGCTTAGGTCCTATTTCTTCCAAGAAGCCTTCCCCAAAGCACTTTCCCTCTGACCTTTCTGCCTAATTTCTGGCTGTCTTTTAATGTTTTTCTCATGTTCCAGCAACTCCTGAAATCTTTCCTTATTACTCAAGCTTGTGGTTTCCCAAACACCAGTGATGACAGAAATCACCTGGGAAATGCAGACTCCTAGGTGATTCTCCTGAGATTCTGAATTAATAAATTTGAGGTGGGTCCTCCCAGAAATCTGAAAGAAAGTTCTAAAAACACACTGAGGGAGCAGATGGGTCACCTCCTCTGAATACTTAAGCAATTGTAACATACACCATGCATTTCTGTCCATGATTTTTATTGCTATGTATTATTATATGATTATTTTATTATATCTACCCTGGGGAATTACAAATACCTTGAATGTGGAGAACACTTTATTTTGAACATTTCTACTCCACCTTATCCTCCTAGAAAACCAAGAATATCTTGTAAATTCTTGATAAGAAATCATTAAATTTAATTTTGAGAAAGGCTGCAGGGGGTACAGCAGGGGACATGAGGGAAGCAGAAGGAGAAAGAAGAAAAGGAAGCATTTTCTGCCTTTTGAAGGTATGATGTTTATCATATGGTTCTCAAGACCAAAGACATTTATTGATTTTTTTCCGACGGCCACATCAGAGATTACAATTTGCAGAAATTTCAGAAAACATGGAAAAGCGTAACTTTTTTTTTAAAAAAAGAGTCTCCAGTATAACCACCAAGAAATAACCATTGTTCATATTTTGGTGTCTCTCTAATAAATCTAGTTCTCCAACTTGCAAATTGCAATTTGCTTCATGGGAAAAGTCCCAAGTGTTAGTGAATTTGACCTTTGCCCAAGATGGGAGCAGTCAGAGAACTTTATCTCATTTGTACCTTTAGAGCGTACAGTGTTGGGACCCATGAGCCTGGTTCTAAAATCAAACCCTGGAAAGCAAACAAGAATAGTGTTATTGTCTGAATGTTTCTGTCCCCCCAAAATTTAGATGATGAAACCTAATTACCAATGTGACGGTATTAGGATGGAGCCTTTTGGAGGTGATTAGGTCATAGTGGCAGAGCGCCCATGAATGGGATTAGGGCCCTTATAAAAGAGGCCCAGACAGATTCCTTATCTCTTCCATCACGTGAGGACACAGCTAGAAGGTGCCATCTATGAACCAGAAACAGAGCCCTCATCAGACACTGAGTCTGCTGGCATCCTCAACTTGGACTTCCCAGTCTCCAGAACTGAGAGAAATTGATTTCTGTTGATTTCTGTTTATAAGCCACCCAGTTTATGGTATTTTGTTATAGCATCCTAAACAGACAAACAACAAATAAATTGTTGCTAAAACCAAAAGGATTAAGAGAATATTCAAAGCCAAAGCTGTTAGTGAGTCCTGCGACTTCAGAAGACAACAATGGGCAAGGAATTAAATAGCCAACATGCAGGAATAGTTTGAAAAACTGCTCAAAATTGAGGTAACAGGGGCGAAGGTTGGTATGAAAGGCAGGCACATGGGAAACAGGATTAGTTCATACATTAACTTGAGGATGGACTGAAGAGGATTTAACACTTAACGGGAAAATAAAATCAGAATGCAAATTTCAAAAGTACCCACTACAAGAAAGCTAAAAAAGTGTTCGTAATCATAAAATATTTTTTATATAAAGAGATGAAAGGAGAATTTTTTAATCATGGAGATGTTGATGATAAATTGAAGTGTTCAGCACTTACATATATATTTGATATTGGATACACTCAACCACATTTTAAAGACAGAACCTATCCTTCCTCCTGCATTCTTAATATAACAGCTTCACAGATTCCCCTAGAGGAACATTATTTCATCAATAATATGCTTGGTTTTGATATGAAGCTTATAATGTCTTCATAATTAAAATATGCTGAGAAGTTGTCAAAGTCTTTGATTTGTATGTGTATGTTTGTGTGTTTATTTTAAAAATACATTTAGTCATAGCTCAAATATTAGTTCTCTTTGAAGTTCTCTTTGAACTTGTGGGTCAGAGGGGAAAATCATGGATTCATCTACTAATCAGTGTGTCTCCCTGAATATCAGAGAATATTTCAAAATCCAAACCTGCACATAAATAAAGGTTTTAACTGTGAGAAAAAGCTGAAGGTATACAAAAAGAAGAAAAACATACCTAAATGTTTTGTCTAGTATTTGTAGTGCTAAAAGGTAATTGTCATGATTTTCTTCATTCTTAAACATTTCAGAGTTCACTGAAAATTTTAAAAGTTTAAGGCAGTGTTTCTCAGATTATTTTAGGTTACTAGTCATGAAAGATTCTTCAGTAAAAAGGGCTCTGAGTTCAAATAAACTAAGGAAGTTCTCCCTCCTATCAGTCACTAAGTTATTCACTTGGAACTTTCCAAATCACGTTAGTACATTTAAAGTCTCTGTTAAGTCCTATAAAAAAGACATGTGCTTGCTTCGTCTTATTATTTGATTCCCCCAAATAATTACCCTTTTGGATACATATTTTGACTATCACTCTGGGTGTTCTTTTATGAAACACCAGAGATGATATCCTAACTATATTACAACAAATATAGCAGGGAAATGATCACTTAGAAGGGACACTGGCTGTAAACAACCTGCATCATCAAATGACTGCATCCTGGCTGCATAATAGAGCTGATCATTCCCATTAAGAATGCCATGAAACTGTTAATTTAATTCATTTGGGGATACATTAGCCAAAAAGACACTAAAATTAGATTTTTCCAATATTACATATTAAATTTTGCCTCTACACTAAATAAAAATAAAGGCAACATTGATTTAATTTTTTTTTTATTTTTATAGTACTTAGGGAACTTCAAAGGCTATAGATGGATCCTGGTTTAAAATGGTAGATTAAAACTCTATTAGAGAATCTCTCACCTTTGATATACAAGGATATGATTATTCATACAAATAAAGAGACATAATGAAATAAGCATCAATGACTAGTTACCATGGAAGAAAGCAGAAGATTCTGGAGAGTGAAACAGAGGCCGGGCATAGTTCAGCTCCAAACTCTGCCCTTACCTTTTAGAGACTACGTTAGTGAGTCCACAAATCCTTAGTAGGGTCTCTAACATCCACCATTCTGGAGAGAAACACACAGAAAATAGGTATCTGCAATTTTCATTCTTCTGACCCGGTGGTGGAACCAACCTATAGGAAGAAATGGGAAAAGGTGTCGTGGGTCTGACTCTCAGATGAAGTGAAGGCTTCAGGGTTACACAAGGAATTGCAAGAGCAAGCAGCACCCTAACATTAATGGTACATGCCCCCTAAATATGTAGATAAAATCCTGATAAAGAATAATATCTCCACTTGGTCAAAGAATACAAAATTTCAGTTAGGAGGAATAATTTCAAGAGCGCTATTGTACAACATGGTGATTATAGTTAATAACAATGTACTGACTACTTGAAAATTGCTGAGAATAGACTTTAAACATTCTCACCACAAATAAATATGGGAGGTAATGCATATGTTAATTAACTTGATTTAGCCATTCAACAGCATGCATGTACATATTTCAAAACATTGCACTGTACATCATAAATATATACAATTTTTACATGTCAATTTAAAAATACATATATTTTTAAGTTAAGAAACGGAATAATATCTCTGAGAGAGCACAGCTCAGTTATTCTAACGAGGACATCTTTTGCATCAGCTAAGGGTTCTAACTTTGCTATCTGTATTCATCCATTTTCATACTTCTATGAAGAAATATCCGTGACTGGGTAATTTATAAAGAAAAAGAGGCTGAATGGGCTCACAGCTCCACATGGCTTGAGAGGCCTCACAATCATGGTGGAAGGTGAAGGAAGAGCAAAGTCACGTTTTTCATGGCTGCAGGCAAGAGGGCATGTGCAGGGGAACTGCCCTTTATAAAACCATCGGATTTCATGAGACTTACTATCACAAGAACAGCATGGGAAAAACCCACCCCCATGATTCAATTACCTCCCGCTGGGTCCCTCCCACAGCATGTGGGGATTATGGAAGCTACAATTCAAGATGAGTTTTTGGTGGGGACACAACCAAACCATATCACTATCCCTCAGACTGCTAAGAAATCAATAGAACAGAGTATTGATTAGGAATTGCCTTCAACTATAGGCAACAGAGGCCTGATTATAGTGGCTTAAAAATCAAAAGCTTAATATTTTACATGGAAGAATTACAAAGGCAGGTAATCCAGGGTTAGGATAGTAAAACCATAAATTTATAATGCACTCAAGTTTCTTCTTTCTTTTCTGTCATCAGTAGCATGTGACATTTATTCTCAAAGTTTCAGTATGGTTGCTGAAGATCCAGCCATCACATTTACACTCCAGGAAGGAAGGAGGTGAAGAGCAAGAAAGAAAATTCTCCTAAGTTGTATCTTTTAATAAAATTTTCCAGAAGCCTTATTTACTTGCAAATATATCTCAGTGATGACTACTAGCTACAAATCAAGCTGGGAAATATAATTATATCTATCAGAGCACATTGCTCCATGGGAAAAAAAAAATCAATGGCCCCTTACTAAGGAAAAGGAGGATAGATATAAGTAGACAACTAGTAATGTTTACTATAAATTGTAAGTAACCAGCAATCAAACTGTATCTGTGAGGGAAAAACAAACTAGTCTCAGATTCAGTGGAAATAAAACCCAAATTCTCCAAACAGTACATTGGACTCAATACAATTTCTGAAACCAGGTAAAAATACCATAGCCAAACAAGAACAAAAACAAAACAAAACAAAAAGATGGAAAAGAAAGAAAGGAGAATATAAAGATAAATCAGAAGAAAGAAATTATCAGGCAATATTCAGGAAAAAGTCTCAATCTAGAACAAAAATTTGGATTTATTTGTTTGTTTCCTTCCAATGTTGTAGTGATGGCTTTTTAAATTTAAATTTTGTTTCATGCTTATGTAAAGCACTTAACAAAGTATTTTGACTTGGGAAGTCAAAACCACAAATAAAAGGTATATTCAGATAAGTCAAACTTCTATCCCTCTTTCACTTTTTAGGTAATTGATATGGTTTGGTTCTGTGTCCCCACCCAAATCTCATCTTGAATTGTAGCTCCCACAGTTCCCATGTTGTGGGAGGGACCTGGTGGGAGGTAATTGAATCATGGGGGCAGGTTTTTCCCATGCCATTCTCGTGACAATAAATATGTCTCACAAGATCTGATGGTTTTATAAAGAGCAGTTCTCCTACACATGCTCTCTTGCCTGCTGCCATGTAAGATGTGACTTTGCTCCTCATTCACCTTTAGCCATGATTGTGAGGCCTCCTCAGCCAAGTGGAACTGTGAGCCCATTAAACCTCTATCTTTTATAAATTACACAGTCTTGGTAATTCTTTAATAATGACATGAGAACAGACTAAGATGGCAATTTAAAAAAATGATTGTCTTCTGTTTTTCAAATAGTTCACTTTATGCCAATATTTAGAAATATTATTCTCTTGTGTGGATGCACCATGCTTTTAGTCAATCTAATACTGTTGATGGACATTTGGGTTGTTTCAAGTCTTCATTATTACATATAATGCTGGAATCAGTAGGCTATAATAAACATCTCTTCAGTTTTTGACAGTGTATCTTTGTGATAGTTTTCTAAAAGTGGGATTTGAAGATCAGAGCTTATGGGCACATAATTTTTCTAGACATTGTCAAATTCCGTTCCACAAGTTGGTACTGTCTTGTATTCCCATCAGGAGAGGGAAGTTTCCCCACAGCTTTCCTAATGCAGTGTGCCATGAAAGTTTGGAATTTTGCCAATTTGAGACATGAGAGATAATATCTTAAGGTAATTTTATTTTTTTTTACTTCATTATCTTTCCAGCTTTTATTTTAGGTTCAGGTGTACATGTGCAGGTTTGTATATGTGTAAATTGCATGTCTCGGGGGTTTGCTGTACAGATTATTTTGTCACCCAGGTGATAAAAATAGTACCCAATAGGCAGTTTTTCAATCCTCACCCTCCTCCCAACCTCCACCCTCAAGCAGGCCCCGGTGTCTGTTGTTCATTTCTTTATGCCCATTTGTACTCAGTGTTTAGCTCCTACTTATAAGTGAGAACACACAGTATTTGGTTTTCTGTTCCTGTGTTAATTTGCTTAGGATAATGGCCTTCAGCTCCAACCATATTGCTGCAAAGAACATGATCTCATTCTTTTTTATGATTGAGTAGTATTCCATGGTGTATATCTACCACATTTTGTACAACATTTTCTTTATCCAGTCCACAATTGATGGGCATTGAGGTTGATTTCATGCCTTTGGTATTGTAAGAACATATGCATGTGTGTCTTTATGGTAGAATGATTTATATTCCTTTGGGTATATATCCAGTAATAGGATTGCTGGGTTGAATGGTAGTTCTAAGTTCCTTAGGAAATCTCCAAATTGCTTTCTACAGTGACAGAACTAATTTCCATGCCCGCTAGCAGTGTATAAGCATTCTCTTTTTTCCCCAACCTTGGCAGCATCTGTTTTGTTTTTTGTTTTTTGGGTTTTTTTACTTTTTAATAATAGTCACTTAATATAATTTTATTTTGCATTTCTCTTATGAAGAGGAAGGTCAAGCACTTTTTCATAAGTTCAAGAGCCATTTACATCTTTTTTTCCATAAACTGTTTCTTCATTTCTTTAGCTCATCCTTCTAGGGTTATTGGTTCCTTTGTTCTTTAATTTGAGAAACTATTCATATATTGGGGACAATACCTTTTGCAATGTCAGTTGTCAATAGACATAAGTTTTCTCTAAGCCCACAAAAAGGCTGATGTGACTTTGACCAGGGTCAAAGCAATGGAGGTGGGAGCAGGGGTGGAATTCTGGAAAACCTTTGAAAACAGAGCCAAGACAATGTCCTGATAGGTTAAAGGTGGGGTGTGTGTGACAGACAGAAGAGTCAAAAATGACTTCAACATTTTGATTTAAGCATCGGGAAGCCTAGAGATGAAATGACGAATGCTGTGGGCGCAGCAGATTTTACAGGGAAGATTACAAGTTTAATCTTAGGCCTGCGAAGTTTGACATGTTCATCAGACCTCCATGTGGGGGTGTCAAGTAGGTTCAGCTGGAGATTAAAATTTGGAAAATTTCTCAACACAGAGATGGTATTTAAAACCTTGAGACCAGCTAAAATAACCCACTAAGTAAGGTAGAATAAAAAAGAGAAAGGGTCCAAGTACTGAGCTCCAGGGCCTTCGTGCAGTAAGAGGCCAGGGAGAAGTGGAGGTGGCATCAAAGAAGACTATGCACTTGTGGGGTAGGGAGAAACTAATAGAAGGTAGAACAAATAAGAAAGTGTGTCCTCATCTGTGTCTCAAAGACATACTCCCACACTATCTCGCATTTACTTTATAGCTTCTCCTTGCACATTTAGATTTTTAACCTATCATGCACTCATCTTTATAAATAGTCTTAGGTAGGGATTCTGGCTTATATTTTTTTCTTCTGCATATGGCAAGCCAGTGTTGCCAACACTACTAGATAATCTCTTCTTTGCCCCAGTGATTTACAGCACTAATCGTACTATACAATCATTTCCTGTATATTCATGGACATGTTTTTTAGCTCTCCACTCTATTCCACTGCTGTATTTGTCTGTTCTTGTGCCAGTGCAATGCTGTTTTGATAAACATGGCTTTGTAGTTTATCTTAACATCAGGTAGAGAAAGTTTCCCCTCTTTGTTCTTTTTCAAAGTTGATTTAGGTATCTCTAGATCTTTATTCTTTCAAAGGTTTATGAGGAAGTTTATTAAATTACTCCCCAAAAATTCAATTTGAAAAGAATTGACATCTTTTTACATTTTTGTTTCAACCAAGAGCATGGAGTACTGTTATATGGCATAAGATTATGGTGTATGTATTTTATTAGTCTTAAGTTTTGGTATACAAAGAATTTTTTTTATTAATTCTTGTGTATTTTATCCATTTTTTCTATTGCAAATTATATTTTACTTCATATTACTTTTTTTGCTTGAATATGTAAGCTGACCTTGTACATGGTAACGCTGCTCTTTTTTTTAAATTGTGGTAAAAAGCACATAATATAGCATTTACTATCTCAACCATTTTTAAGTATCCAATTCAATAGTCTTACAATATTCAAATTGTTGTGCACCATATCTCTAGAACTTTTTCATCTTGCAATACTGAAACTGTATAACCGTTGAACAACTCCCCATTTTCCCCTCCCCTAGCTACAATTCCACTTTGTTTCTATGTGTTTGACTACTTTAGATACCTTATATAAGTAAAATCATATTGTATTTGTCTCTTCGTGGCTGACTTATTTCACATAGCATAATGTCCTCAAGGATATGAATACTAATGTCCAGCAAGTTCATCCACGCTGCATCATGTTAAGGATAAGGCATGGAAGAAACCCGACCCATTGGCTGGGTCTAACACCACCTGGCTAGCACAGTAAGTTATATCTGATGGAAAAGAAGATGACTAGAAAAATGGAAGAAGCACCTTCTAGAGCAAAGCAGTCTAATAGAACTTTCTGCAATGATGAAAATGATCTGTAGCAGGTGCTATCCAATATGGTAGCCACTAGCCACAGATAGCTATCACTTAGCACATGGTTAGTGCAACTGTGAAATTGACTCAATATCAGTTAAGTTTTATTAATTTGTATTTAAAATTAAATAGCCACTCATGTCTGGTGTCTAGCATATTGGACACAGCATTTCAAGAAGAATCTCTGTATATTGATGAGCTCTGTATCCTGTGAGGGCCTGTCTCTGGAAAGGTGGCTGAACACAGGATCACTTCAGGGATCCCCCAGTGAGGCTGCCACAGTTCAAAGAAAAGGTGTGAGTTTACACTTTGTTGATTCCAGAGGAAATAACCCAGAATAGCAAAATTTATTTGGGGGCTGGAATAAAAGGCCTGATTTGTCCACCTGTATAGATCAATCCCCTAAGTCATAGGAGATGAACTGCACTTAGATCAAAACCATCTTCTTTCTGGAGCTTGTATTACTCTCCCAGGTAGAGCTGGTTTCTCTCTTCTCTGTGTAGCAGTGCAGACCTCTACAGCCACATTTATTGCATAGCACCAGAGTAAACAATTTCTTTGGCTGCCTTCCTTTAAGTTCCTTGAGGGCAGGGTCTGTTTTTGTATCCCCAGAGATATAAACAATATAAGTGATTTATCAATGTATATGCAGACAAAGCAGAGGAAAATGTAAAGAAGGAGATATAGATGAAAAGAGGAATGAAAGGAAGGGAGGGATAGATATCTCTGTGGGATTGCATAAAAATACTCTGGTATTAAAGATAGAACCTCCAGATTCTTAGCTGTGTGTTCATTCCTCTATGTCATGTTAGAATCTTCTATTAAAGATCCTAAAAGGACTCTTAGGACATGTCACTGTTTTGAGTTATGGAACATCATTTGACCACAAGATTTTTCTTTTCTTCAGGAGCTCAGAAATTTATCTCTAACAGCACACATAGTTGGAACATCAGGAAGTTGTGTCTTAAAACATAGGTGTAGCTAAAAAACAAAGAGATGAAGGCGATCTCTCTGAAGTGATCAGCCAGTACTGAAGTGACCCATCATTGAGATCAAAAAGCTGGATACTCAAGTGAAAAACAAATGGTCTAAAATCTGGAGGACTCTGTGAAGCTGATGAACATGTCTAATGGTGGTAAAAGACTGAGATGAAAAGACAAAGAGACAGGCAGAGGTTTCAGAGATTGAACAGGGCTGAATGTGGCCTGAAAAGTGTGCCACTGAAACAAAAACAGGGCAAACATATTTTGGAGTTGTCAGAGGAAAAATGAGTACAGAAGGCAATTAGAGGAATTATCTGAAATATACCTAAGATGCCTATTATGACGGTTAGTAGAAATTAAAAGCACAAGTCAGAAAGCAAATCCTGTGGTGTGGGGGATAGAGTGGTGATGACTTACCAGATAACAATAAGGCATAGTGTAGAAGATAATCCGGAAGGATGCAGTACTTCTCCAAACAGATGGAGATTTTCTGCAAGGATAGAAGAATAATGAGAGTGGCAATGAAGGTCAAAGAACATGCTGCGGTCCTCTCTTTTTCTCTCCTAAGTCACTTGGGCTCCAGGGAGTGAACAACCTCTGCTCTTTTGAGCCCCAGGAGAATCTGTGGCCCCAGGGAAAGCCAAACTTCAGTTAATGCAAGGAATGTAGTGAGTATTCTTGGAAGACATCCAGGCAGAGGAGGAGGAAATGGAAGAAAGCCCAGTCGAGGTTGGAAATAAGAATGGTGAAGATGGGTTCAAGGAACAAAGGGCAAAGAGTTTTGTAAAGTGGAGCTCCTGTCATGGAGCAGGAGGAAATGCATCTGGACAGATAGTCTGATGACGGTGCCTGGGCAACCTTGCACTCTGAGTTGAATTCTACAGCCAGCAATGAGCACTCTTCCGGCAGCCTCCAAGTAGGTGATTAATGTGGCAAAAGCTGACGTTTCAAAAAAAAAATGTTTGGAGTGCTGGGCAGGATGCATGAAATAAGAAATTTGAATCGAGGATTTGTCCCTCCTGGGGCCTGTGAAAACCCCATTTGACCTCGTACACCAGATTTACAAAAGAAGAGTCTATAGAGCTGTTATCTTTAACATCTTCCATACACTAGACGTGGCTTGAGAAGGCATTGGTTCGGCTCCTTTGAATGGAATCAATTGTTTCTGACCATCTGAGTGGTTGAGGGCAGAGCAGCAGATCATCCAGTGACGTGATCCGTCAACCCAGACAGCTTAACATCTGAATTATGATGCATGGCCTGATAGGTCACTGCAGTCATTGTCCAGCACGCAACCTTCTAACAGCCAAGTTAACGCAGCACATAGCCATGGCATCTGCCTTAAAGGCCTGGAGTGGAGAAAAGGAGTCCTGGAACAGGTCAGTGTCGAGGTGAAACCTTTTATCTTCATCCTGTCACATTATTTGTCATTTCCATATGGGCCACTGACAGCTGTCAGTCAAGTAAAGCTTACCCTGCCGCTGGCAATCTCAAGGCATACAAAAAAGAGACTAACGAAAGCCTGTCTTAATTAGGTGATAATTAAACATTCCAGCCAGAAACCTCCAATCAATCTGACAGAACACACCCGTTCAAAACATGGTTTTGCAGCGATACTCCAACAGACCGTTTTGCCTCTCTGGGAATTTAAAAAAAAAAAAAAAAAGTTCAAGTCCCCATCAAGTATTTTGCAGATTTGACGTGAGGATTAAGCAGGAATAAATATACCTAAAGGGAATCAAGAAACGGGGGGCGTCCCTAGGGAACTGCATTACTCTCCTCTTGCAAAGACAGTCAGGTTACAACCAGCACCCAGAGGCGCAGTCTCAAAGGTGGAAAAGAAGCGAGAAAGGCCCTGCGTTCTGACAGTGCTGCGCATGCTCACGCCGCGCGCATGCTCAGAACGAATTACAATAGATGCGTTGCTCCCGCGTTGCCTCGCTAATGGCGTGGATGGGTACGAGGCGCACTGCGTGTGTACCTGTGGGCCTCAGCTCCTTCTAATTTAGTGACAGAGCTACCATTCTCATCTCCACATAGTATCTCCTGAGTAACTGTCCAGATCTCAGGCGGCTTAACTCCCACTAAGCCCCCAAGAGATAGATTTTCTATTTTTTAAAACGCAAGCCCCTATAAAGGGATAGATGGTGCTTCTTTTAAAGAGCTTTTAAATATTATTAAACTCAAATTTTCCTCTCTAGCAGGTTCCTGGCATGCAGAGTTGAATATAGGAAGAGCGTTTGCACAAAGCCTGTATTTGATTAGTTCCCTTCTTAACTGATATAATTAAATACTGAATTGACCCAGAGTGCTGAATATTACTTTCTGATGGGACCTGTGCCACGAAATACCTAAAAGCCTTTGTTATTTCCTTGCTGCAATGGATCAAATTAAGCTGCAGTTCCCCAGGCCTCATTTGACCTAAAACTATTTTAATGCTGAAATGCTTTTCCAGGTATCTTGCCAGTTGCCGTTGATCTAAGACTTAATAAGACATCACTTGGGGTTCCAGCAGCAGCCTGTATGGGGCTGAACAGTGACAGTGGGGCACTTCTGGAAAAATTTCCTAAGTTCTATTTCTATTTTATAGCTATCACCAATACAAAAACACACATGCCCCGCCCCCCCACCAAGAGGGAGGCAGTACCTGTAGTACTGGTGTTATTCCTTAGAAATCTTACAAGGAACTTAGACATTTTATCTTTACAGCTAAACGCTAACATTAAGAGGCAAATTAAAAAGAGGAAAACTAAAGCCTCTGATGAGCTGGGAGTCAAGGACATCAAGATAGGAGATCCATTAGACTAGCAGTTGCCCATACCATTCATCTCAGGCAGTTTGTGTAGAACCATTCACAAAGATTTAACAATTTTCACCAACCTTGTGAACAGTTGCATAACTCCACTTCTTCCTCTTCATGTTCAGTTTTTCAGGGTCTCCTCCTTTGTTTCTTCTGAGATAAGAACCCAATGTCCAATTCTTTAATTTGCCATTCTCAAACAAAAGCAACCACATTTTCGGTCAACTTCAAAAGTATTTTGATGTCACTGTTATGACTCAGTGTGTTTTCTTCTCTTCATGTGACTGAAATCCCTTTGTAAACGCTGAGAAAACTTGTTCTGAATTTTTTAAGAGGTTCAGCATGTTCAACTAGAAAACTTGTTCATGCAGAACAGGAGTACACACCTCGAAGCTTCTGTTTCTAAGAGTTTATTGCTGGCTAAAGTAAAGGTTCTGGTGGCCAGGATCAAATCATTCACCAAGGACACTGAGTGGTTTCTATTGCTGAATCTAGCACTTTGCTTCCCAAATAAAGTGTTTCCACCCGAAAGACCATTTTTAAGGGGCTGCTTCACTGTCTCTTCCTGCCACGCTAATTAATTTTTGGTTTCTAAGTCCTTAGTGTTTCTGCATTTGAATACTTCACTAAAAAACAATTAATCTGCTTGTGTGAAGAAGTTCGGGTCTAAGTACACTCCGATTAATTATTTGCCAAAGAGTCTTTCAAATTATCTCAATCCCTGGTCCCAAGTAGTTACTTATCTACAGGGGAGGCAGCATACCTAATTGTAATCCTGAAAAATAAATACATGGTTTTGAAGTTTGCTGTTTGTACTGGGCACTTGCCTGTTGGCTGTCAGATCCATTCACACTTCTTTCCCTCGTTCTACTCTGTGGAGAGCTAATCTCTACAAGTTACAATTCCCAGATGCTCTTCCTCACTGGCTTCCATTAAGGTTAAATCAATGGGCAGCACTGGCAGAAACTAGAGGGTGGGAGGGGACAGCAGCCCACCTCCTCATCCCTCAGGTAGTATCTCCAACAGCTCCGTTGTAGTTGCAGCCCATGTCGTGGTCCCAGCTCCCACCAGACTTTCTTCGTAATTCTAGCTCCCACCTGTTAGTCAATCTGGACTCCCATCTTTTCCCTTTATGACCCTAAGAGTAGCAGCACCTCACCTATTTTCAGCCCCTCTAGCAACTCTATAGTGAATTCCTTTTATTAAATTCCTTCAATTGAAATATCTGGCTTGTGCTCTCTTTGGAACATTAGTAATAGAGTTTTATTAATTCCATAATTTAAAAATGTTTTAATAGTTACAATTCAGAAAACAGGTATAGAGTAAAAAATAGAAATCAAAGCCACATAAACACATACAGAGAAACATTTCCCTGTGCAGCAGGTAGGAGTAGATTATGCCATGAGGAAACCTAAGCAATGTGGATGAGCTGGCCATCTTTGTTTGTAAACGAGGAACACAGGCTGAGAATGCCCAGCCACACATGCCATCAGCAGTGGCACCAGTGGGAGAGCCCAGATCTTCTCCAGCTCTAGCTGATGGGTACTTTGATTATAAGAAATATGTCCACATTTTTCCTGGTGTGCAGCCAAGATGGCCGAATAGAAACAGCTCTGGTCTACAGCTCCCAGCCTGAGTGACACAGAAGACGGGTGATTTCTGCATTTCTGTTTGAGCTACCGATTTCATCTCACTAGGGAGTGCCAAACAGTGGGTACAGGACACTCGGTGAAGCGCACTGTGCGCGAGCCGAAGCAGGGCGAGGCATTGCCTCACTCGGGAAGTGCAAGGGGTCAGGGAGTTCCCTTTCCTAGTCAAAGAAGGGGTAACAGACGGCACCTGGAATATCGGGTCAGTCCCGTCCTAATACTGCGCTTTTCCAACGGGCCTGGAAAACGGCACACTAGGAGATTGTGTCCCGCACCTGGCTCGGAGGGTCCTATGCCCACGCAGTCTTGCTGATTGCTAGCAGAGCAGTCTGAGATCAAGCTGCAAGGCGGCAGCGAGGCTGGGGGAGGGGCGCCCGCCATTGCCCAGGCTTGCTTAGGTAAACAAAGCAGTCAGGAAGCTCCAACTGGGTGGAGCCCACCACAGCCCAAGGAGGCCTGCCTGCCTCTGTAGGCTCCACCTCTGGGGGCAGGGCACAGACAAACAAAAACTCAGCAGGAACCTCCAGAGACTTAAATGGCCCTGTCTGACTGACAGCTTTGAAGAGAGTAGTGGTTCTCCTAGCACGCAGCTAGAGATCTGAGAACGGACAGACTGCCTCCTAAAGTGGGTCCCTCACCCCTGAGCAGCCTAACTGGGAGGCACCCCCCAGTAGGGACAGACTGACACCTCACTCGGCCGGGTACTCCTCTGAGACAAAACTTACAGAGGAACTATCAGACAGCTGAATTTGTGGTCTCACGAAAATCCGCTGTTCTGCAGCCACCGCTGCTGACACCCAGCCAAACAGGGTCTGGAGTGGACCTCTAGTAAACTCCAACAGACCTGCAGCTGAGGGTCCTGTCTGGTAGAAGGAAAACTAACAAACAGAAAGGACATCCACACCAAAAACCCATCTGTACATCACCATCATCAAAGACCAAAAGTAGATAAAACCACAAAGATGGGGAAAAAACAGAGCAGAAAAACTGGAAACTCTAAAAAGCAGAGCACCTCTCCTCCTCCAAAGGAACGCAGTTCCTCACCAGCAACGGAACAAAGCTGGATGGAGGATGACTTTGGCGAGTTGAGAGAAGAAGGCTTCAGACGATCAAAATACTCTGAGCTACGGGAGGAAATTCAAAACAATAGCAAAGAAGTTAAAAACTTTGAAAAAAAATTAGAAGAAAGGATAACTAGAATAACCAATGGAGAGAAGGGCTTAAAGGAGCTGATGGAGCTGAAAGCCAAGTTTCGAGAACTACGCGAAGATTGCAGAAGCCTCAGTAGCAGATGCAATCAACTGGAAGAAAGGGTATCGCTGATGGAAGATGAAACAAAGCCTCCAAGAAATTTGGGACTATGTGAAAAGACCAAACCTACATCTGATTGGTGTACCTGAAAATGACAGAGAGAATGGAACCAAGTTGGAAAACACTCTGCAAGATATTACCCAGGAGAACTTCCCCAATCTAGCAAGGCAGGCCAACATTCAGATTCAGGAAATACAGAGAATGCCACAAAGATACTCCTCGAGAAGAGCAACTCCAAGACACATAATTGTCAGATTGACCAAAGTTGAAATGAAGGAAAAAATGTTAAGGGCAGCCAGAGAGAAGGGTCAGGTTACACAAAGGGAAGCCCATCAGACTAATAGCTGATCTCTCGACAGAAACTCTACAAGCCAGAAGAGAGTGGGGGCTGATATTCAACATTCTTAAAGAAAAGAATTTTCAACCCAGAATTTCATATCCAGCAAAACTAAGCTTCATAAGTGAAGGAGAAATAAAATACTTTACAGACAAGCAAACGCTGAGTGATTTTGTCACCACGAGGCCTGCCCTAAAAGAGCTCCTGAAGGAAGCACTAAACATGGAAAGGAACAACTGGTACCAGCCACTGCAAAAACATGCCAAATTGTAAAGACCATCGAGGCTAGCAAGAAACTGCATCAACTATGAGCAAAATAACCAACAAACATCATAATGACAGGATCAGATTCACACATAACAATATTCACGTTAAATGTAAATGGGCTAAATGCTCCAATTAAAAGACACAGACTGGCAAACGGGATAAGGAGTCAGGACCCATCAGTGTGCTGTATTCAGGAAACCCATCTCACGTGCAGAGACACACATAGACTCAAAATAAAGGGATGGAGGAAGATCTATCAAGCAAATGGAAAACACAAAAAGGCAGGGGTTGCAATCCTAGTCTCTGATAAAATAGACTTTAAACCAACAAAGATCAAAAGAGACAAAGAAGGCCATTACATGATGGTAAAGGGATCAATTCAACAAGAAGAGCTAACTATCCTAAATATATATGCACCCAACACAGGAGCATCCAGATTCATAAAGCAAGTCCTGAGTGACCTACAAAGGGACTTAAACTCCCACACAGTAATAATGGGAGATTTTAACACCCCACTGTCAACATTAGACAGATCAATGAGACAGAAAGTTAACAAGGATATCTAGGAATTGAACTCAGCTCTGCACAAAGTGGACCTAATAGACATCTACAGAACTCTCCACCCCAAATCAACAGAATACACATTTTTTTCAGCACCACACCACACCTATTCCAAAATTGACCACATAGTTGGAAGTAAAGCTCTCCTCAGCAAATGTAAAAGAACAGAAATTGTAACAAACTGTCTCTCAGACCACAGTGCAATCAAACTAGAACTCAAGATTAAGAAACTCACTCAAAACCGCTCAACTACATGGAAACTGAACAACCTGCCCCTGAATGACTATTGGGTACATAATGAAATGAAGGCAGAAATAAAGATGTTCTTTGAAACCAACGAGAACAAAGACACAACATACCAGAATCTCTGGGACACGTTCAAAGCAGTGTGTAGAGGGAAATTTATAGCACTAAATGCCCACAAGAGAAAGCAGGAAAGATCCAAAATTGACACCCTAACATCACAATTAAAAGAACTAGAAAAGCAAGAGCAAACACATTCAAAAGCTAGCAGAAGGCTAGAAATAACTAAAATCAGAGCAGAACTGAAGGAAATAGAAACACAAAAAACCCTTCAAAAATTAATGAATCCAGGAGCTGGTTTTTTGAAAAGATCAACAAAATTGATAGACCGCTAGCAAGACTAATAAAGAAGAAAAGAGAGAAGAATCAAATAGATGCAATAAAAAATGAAAATGGGGATATCACCACCGATCACACAGAAATACAATCTACCATCAGAGAATACTACAAACACCTCTATGCAAATAAACTAGAAAATCTAGAAGAAATGGATAAATTCCTTGACACATACACCCTCCCAAGACTAAACCAGGAAGAAGTTGAATCTCTGAATAGACCAATAACAGGTTCTGAAATTGTGGCAATAATCAATAGCTTACCAACCAAAAAGAGTCCAGGACCTGATGGATTCACAGCCGAATTCTACCAGAGGTACAAGGAGGAACTGGTACCATTCCTTCTGAAACTATTCCAATCGATAGAAAAAGAGGGAATCCTCCCTAACACATTTTATGAGCCAGCATCGTCCTGATACCAAAGCCTGGCAGAGACATAACCAAAAAAGAGAACTTCAGACCAATATCCTTGATGAACATTGATGCAAAAATCCTCAATAAAATACTGGCAAACCGAATCCAGCCACACATCAAAAAGCTTATCCACCATAATCAAGTGGGCTTCATCCCTGGGATGCAAGGCTGGTTCAACATACACAAATCAATAAATGTAATCCAGCATATAAACAGAACCAAAGACAAAAACCACATGATTATCTCAATAGATGCAGAAAAGGCCTTTGACAAAATTCAACAACCTTCATGCTAAAAACTCTCAATAAATTAGGTATTGATGGGACGTATCTCAAAATAATAAGAGCTATCTATGACAAACCCACAGCCAATATCATACTGAATGGGCAAAAACTGGAAGCATTCCCTCTGAAAACTGGCACAAGACAGGGATGCCCTCTCTCACCACTCCTATTCAACATAGTGCTGGAAGTTCTGGCCAGAGCAATCAGGCAGGAGAAGGAAATAAAGGGTATTCAGTTAGGAAAAGAGGAAGTCAAATTGTCCCTGTTTGCAGATGACATGATTGTATATCTAGAAAACCCCATCGTCTCAGCCCAAAATCTCCTTAAGCTGATTAGCAACTTCAGCAGTCTCAGGATACAAAATCAATGTACAAAAATCACAAGCATTCTTGTACACCAATCAGACAAACAGAGAGCCAAATCATGAGCGAACTCCCATTCACAATTGCTTCAAAGAGAATAAAATACCTAGGAATCCAACTTACAAGGGATGTGAAGGACCTCTTCAAGGAGAACTACAAACCACTGCTCAGCGAAATAAGAGGACACAAACAAATGGAAGAACATTCAATGCTCATGGATAGGGAGAATCAATATTATGAAAATGGCCACACTGCCCAAGGTAATTTATGGATTCAATGCCATCCCCATCACACTACCAATGACTTTCTTCACAGAATTGGAAAAAACTACTTTAAAGTTCATATGGAACCAAAAAAGAGCCCGTATTGCCAAGTCAATCCTAAGCCAAAAGAACAAAGCTGGAGGCATCACGCTACCTGACTTCAAATTATACTACAAGGCTACAGTAACCAAAACAGCATGGTACTGGTACCACAACAGAGACATAGATCAATGGAACAGAACGGAGCCCTCAGAAATGATGCTGCATATCTACAACTATCAGATCTTTGACAAACCTGACAAAAACAAGAAATGGGGAAAGGATTCCCTATTTAATAAATGGTGCTGGGAAAACTGGCTAGCCATATGTAGAAAGCTGAAACTGGATCCCTTCCTTACACCTTATACAAAAATTAATTCAAGATGGATTAAAGACTTAAATGTTAGACCTAAAACCATTAAAATCCTACAAGAAAACCTAGGCAATACCATTCAGGATATAGGCGTGGGCAAGGACTTCATGTCTAAAACACCAAAAGCAATGGCAACAAAAGCCAAAATTGACAAATGGGATCTAATTAAGCTAAAGAGCTTCTGCACAGCAAAAGAAACTAACATCAGAGTGAACAGGCAACCTACAGAATGGGAGAAAAGTTTTGCAACCTACTCATCTGACAAAGGGCTAATATCCAGAATCTACAATGAACTCAAACAAATTTACAAGAAAAAAAAAACAACTCCATCAAAAAGTGGGCAAAGGACATGAACAGACACTTCTCAAAAGAAGACATTTATGCAGCCAAAAAACACATGAAGAAATGCTCATCATCACTGGCCATCAGAGAAATGCAAATCAAAACCACAATGAGATACCATCTCACACCAGTTAGAATGGCCATCATTAAAAAGTCAGGAAACAACAGGTGCTGGAGAGGATGTGGAGAAACAGGAACACTTTTACACTGTTGGTGGGACTGTAAACTAGTTCAACCATTGTGGAAGTCAGTGTGGCGATTCCTCAGGGACCTAGAACTAGAAATACCATTTGACCCAGCCATCCCATTACTGGGTATATACCCAAAGGACTATAAATCGTGCTGCTATAAAGACACATGCACACGTATGTTTATTGCGGCACTATTCACAATAGCAAAGAGTTGGAAGCAACCCAAATGTCCAACAACGATAGACTGGATTAAGAAAATGTGGCACATATACACCATGGAATACTATGCAGCCATAAAAAATGATGAGTTCATGTCCTTTGTAGGGACACGGATGAAACTGGAAAACATCATTCTCAGTAAACTATCGCAAGGACAAAAAACCAAACACTGCATGTTCTCACTCACAGGTGGGAATTGAACAATGAGAACTCATGGACACAGGAAGGGGAACATCACACTCCGGGGACTGTTGTGGGGTTGGGGGAGGGGCGAGGGACAGCATTAGGAGATATACCTAATGCTAAATGACGAGTTAATGGGTGCAGATAATCAACATAGCACATGGATACATATGTAACAAAGCTGCACATTGTGCACATGTACCCTAAAACCTAAAGTATAATAATAAATAAATAAATAAAATAAATAAAAAAATAAAAAAATATGTCCACATGGAGAGCAAAACGGAGAATTCAGATAAGTTTCCCGAAATAGTAATTAGAGCCTTTGTTCTAGTCATTTCATTGATGGCCAAAGGTTAGTAACAAACTATAATTTTATAGGCTAGAGTTTTCTAAATTCAGCCACAAAGTGCAACCACATTGATATATAATCTCTGGATTATGCTTCCAGGGAGCCTATTTTTCTGGGAGTAGAGATATTTCTTTCTTCCTCTCTGCTAAAATTAATACCATATCTGAAACAGAGGATGGGATTAAAAATCACTTGCCTTAAATTTTTAATTATGACTTTAAAAACACATAAAATTTATTATCTTAACCCTGTTAAGTGTACAGTTCAGTAGTGTTAAGTATGTTCACATTTTTGTGCAAGCAAGTTCCAGAACTCTTTAACTTAAAAAGCTGAAACTCTGTACCCATCAAACAATTCACCATTCCCCACCTCCCCCTAGCCTCTAGTAACCACCATTCTAATTTCTCTTTATGAATTTGTCTATTTTAGGTACTTCATATAGGTAGAGTCATACCGTATTTTTGTGTGTGTGACCGGTTTATTTCACTTAGCATAATGTCCTCAAGGTTAATCTATGTTGTAACATTTGTCAGAATATCCTTCCTTTCTCGAAGCTAAATAGTATTCCATTGTATGTATATATGACTTTTTGATTATCCATTGATATTGTTTGGATGTGTGTCCCTTTCAAATCTCATGTTAAAATGTAATCGCCAATGTTGAAGATGGGTCCCAGCGTAAGGTGTTTGGGTTATGAGGGTGAATCCCTCATGAATGTCTTTGTGCTGTTCTCGTGATGAGTGAGTTCTCGCTCTGAGTTCACATGAGATCTGATTGTTTAAAAGAGTGTGGCACCTCCCTTTATTGCTCCTGCTCTTGCCATGCGACATGCTTACTCCCCAACTGGCCTTCTGCCATGATTGTATGCTTCCTGAGGCCCTCACCAGAAGCCAAGCAGATGTTGGTGCCATACTTGTACAGCCTGCAGAAACATGAGCCAATTAAACCTCTTTTCTTTATAGAGTATCCAGTCTCAGGTATTTCTTTACAGCAACACCAGAACAGGTTAACACATCCTCTATGCATCAATGGATATAAATGGGTTCCTTATAACTCTTGATTATTGTTAATAGTGTTGCAACAAACACAGGCATTCAAATATCTCTTTGAAACCCTGATTTTAATTCTTTAGGTATGTATCCAGAAGTTGAGTTGTTAGAACATACAGTAATTCTATTTTTGATTTTTTGAGGAATTTCCATGCTGTTTTCCATAGTGGCTGCACCATTTTACATCCCCACCAATAGTGCACAAGGGATCCAGTTTCTTCATGTCCTCACCAACACTGTTTTTCTCTGTTTTGTTTTTGCTTTTTGATGGTATCCATCCTAAGGGGTATGAGGTGCTATCTCATTACAGTTTTAAATTTTTGTCTTTCTAATAATTAGTGATGGTGAACATCTTCTGGTATGCTTCTTGGCCATTTGTATATTTTCTTTGGAGAAATATGTCTGTTCAAGTCCTTCGCCTATGGTTCAATTTGTTGTTTGTTTTTTTTGCTGTTGTTCAGTTGTAGGAGTACTTTATATATTATGGATATTAACCCCTTATCAGATATATGATTTGTAAATATTTTCTCCCATTCCATGAGTTGCCTCTGCTGATAGTGGAGCAGTTTTTATGTGAGGTGTTTTGTTGTTGTTGTTTGCTTTTTTTTTTTTAGACCCGAGTAGCTGGGATTACAAGTGTGTGCCACCACGCCCAGCTAATTTTTGTATGTTTAGTAAAGATGGTGTTTCACCATGTTGCCCAGGTTGGTCTCGGACTCCTGAGCTCAAGTGATCCTACTGCCTCGGCATCCCAAAGTGCTGGGATTACAGGCATGAGCCACCATGCCCAGCCAGTGGTGCAGTTTTTATGTTTTTATGTGATCCTATTACCTGTTTTTTCTTTGATGCCTGTGATTTTGGTGCCTTATCTTAGAAATCATCACCAAATTCAATGTTATGAAGCTGTTTCCCACATTTTTGTTCTGAATTTTATAGCGTTAGCTTTCATATTTAGGTCTTTGATCCATTTTCCTTTCTTTCCTTCCTTCCTTCCTTCCTTTCTTTCTTTGTCCCTCCCTCCCTCTCTCCCTCCCTCCCTCCCTCCTTCCCTTCCTCCCTGCTTCCTTCCCTCCTTCCCTTCCCTTCCCTTCCTTCCTTATTTTATTTATTTATTTTTTTTTTGTGACAAGGTCTTGCTCTGTCACCCAGGCTGGAGTGCTGTGGTGTGACCATAGTTCACCCTAGCCTCAAACTCCTGGGCTCAAGTGATCCTTTTGCCTCAGCCTCCTGAGTAGCGGAGATTACAGCTGTGAACCACTGTGCCCAGCCTGTTTTGCATTTATTTTGTATATGATGTAAGGTGTGGGTCTAATTTTAATCTTTTACATGTAGATATCTAGTGTTCGTAGCCCCATTTGTTGAAAAGACAGTCTTTCCCGAGTAAATGGCCTCGACATCTTCTCAAAAGTCTCTTGGACATAAAAGTTAGCATTTACTTCTGGGCTCTATTTTATATTTTATTCCATTTATCTATATATCTATCTTTATGCCAGTACCACACTATTTCGATCACTGCATGTTTGTAATAAGTTTTGAAATCAGGAAATGTGAGACATGAAACTTTGTTTTTATTTGTTAAAATTATTTTGGCTATGCAGTATCCCTTGAGATTCCATATGAATTTTAGAATGTTTTTTTCTATGTCTGCAAAAATACCATTGGGCCTTGCCTTAATTTATCACTTACTATTAAAATTATTAAACACTGTTCAAAATCCAGCTTTAATCCACCACCTTCAGAAGCTTTTCATGACCTTCCAACCTTCTGAAACTGTGATAATATTGTATTAATATATTTTGCCTTAGCTGTTGCACAGGCAAATCAATTATTTAACACAAAAGTTTATCTCTGGCTCACATCACAGTCTAAGGCAGTGTCTTAGTCCATTTTCTATTGCTATAGCAGAATAGCTGACACTGAATAATTTGTAAAGAAAATATTTTATTTAGCTCATGGTTTTGGAGGCTGGGAAGTACAAGATTGGGTGGTTGCATCTGTTCAGCTTCTGGTGAGGGCCTTCTGCTGCATCATAACATGGCAGAAAGCATCACAGGACATGAAAGGTGGTTGAGAGCCAAGCTGGATTTTATAACAAACCCACTCTAGTGATAACTAACCCACTCCCATGAAAACTCATTAATCAATTAATTCAGGAATGGGTTAATTCATTAATGAGGGCTCTGCCCAACCACCTCTTAGATGCCCCACCTCTTAATAGTGTTACATGGGGAATTCAGTTGAAATACACGTTTCAAAGGAGGCAAATATTCAAACCATAGCAGGTAAGTTGAGGGCCTTTACAGGGCTCCACTCCTCCAAGTGTTGACTCAGACATTCAGGATGCTTCTATCTCATTAGGTATGCAATTTAGAACATGATCTCCAAGTTTGCCCCAGCAGAGGAAGAGCAAGATAGAGACACACTGGTTATTAAAGCCTCCACCTGGATGATACACACAAAACTCTATTCACATTTTACTGACTAACACTAGTCACTTGGCCCCTTAACTGCAAGGGAAGCTGAGGAATGTGTAGGAGTGTTTCATTTGGTGAATACTGTTGCTGACACAAGCACAGACTGTGGTACCTTTAATTGGATACTTTCTATACTTTTGAAAGACATCTCTTGTATTATTGGCTTGTCTTCCTATTTAATCTTGTGTCTGTCATGGCTCCCAGTTCTACTGTAAGTACTTTGAGAATAGAAACAATATGTCATGCATCTTTGTGTCTCCCTTCTTATGCAGCAAAATGGCTCTTGTATAATTGGTTCATTCAACATTCAGTCAATAAATACTTATTGAGTTCCCATATTGTGCACTGTTTTAGGAACTGGGAGTACCTTGGTGTGAAAATACACTGAATTCTCCATACCTAATTTACAGAATCAATCAAATATTCACGCGAATGTAAAATTATAACTATGCTGAATGTTTGAAATTAAAAGCACATCATGTTTTAAAAAATGCTCTCATAACTAAATTTGAAAACAATGAGCCTGTGGAATAAACTAAAAGAGAAAAACTCAAACTCTTAAATGGATTGTGGAAAATCTTGCCCTATAGAGATTCCAATCAGGGAGAGCAATAGAATGGGAAGAAGGCAAATACAATGGTGTCAGGCAATTAGCAAGTGCTTCTGAACTCCCTGGAGGAGTGAGGTTTTCAAATAGCATTCCCCAGTCTCCTGGTGTGATAGGCAACATGTCAGGAGTAACAAAGAAAAATGACAGTGTAACTACAAACAGAAGAAACACATCTTTGGTACATTTCCATCCTGTCAGCAGTTTTCTGTCATAACCTAATGGGTTCATATGAATAATTTTGTTTTCTCTAATAGGAACCAAAGATATATATATATATATATATATATATATATATATATATATATATATATATAATCTCATCAGGTTGTTTTTATATCATACTAGGAAAAAATGAATACTAACATGATGAAAAGAAGAGATAAGCAACAGAAATACAAGTAAAATGGAATATTTGTGGGCATGATTATTTTAGATATTCACATGGCATCTGTGATAAGAATGTTGTTTCTGCTCACTCCACTGTACTTGATAAACTATGAGTAGTTATCCGAGAATGGCAGGCATCTTTGTCTTCCTATGTTTTTTTACTGGGAAAGGAATGTCTCTTTGACTGACATATGTTTATTTATTTATTTATGTATTTTGTTCTATCATGTGCTTTTGAGCTTTCAGTCTGCTCCCATGGCATAATCCAAATGACTTGGACAATTTGTTATTGTCAGCTTTGGAGATGAGCACATGAAGACACACTGTGGCCCTAAAAACATATCAATTCAAACTCAAAAGATAGTCATGTAAAATTATTTCAGCAAAGCCTCCTCCATTTTCCCCAGAATTGTTTGGACAATTTTATTTGGTTTTTGTCTGAGTTATTAGACAAGTTGCTCAACTTCTTACTTACTCGTAGGCCGGGTTGAAATCCAAAACTGGATCAACCCGAATTCACATACTACAGTGAATGCACATAATACGCATTACTAAACAGTGGTTGAAATTAAGTCAGTTGAATTGAACTGAACTGAACTGAAAAATTAAAGACTTGTGTGGTTCAGCAAATTAGAACAGTCTGTTAAAAATGGACAATCCAATCTCTTGCCCTACAGTGACATGCTCTGCCTCCACATAGAGTGTAGGTGTATGAATAACCACGTGCTTAGCCAGTCGTGTATTCAAGCACTGAAAGCAGGTTATTTTTGTTGCATAATGTCATTGTGAATTTCCTGTCTTTGTAACTCAAAAAATATGGGCCTGTTACAAACCAAGAAAGAAGAAATGAATTATTCAACAATGGTGTTGGAAAAATTGGCTATTTGAAAAAAATAAAATCCTCAAGTTAGATTGTCACCTCAGACCATATAACAAAATAACTTTCATCTGAAATTAAAAAGTGAAGTGTAAACAGTAGAATTATAAAAACTTGAAAGAGCATATGTGGACAGGGATGGGTGGAAGGTGGCAGGAGGGGCACAAAGCAATTTCTTCTTTTACTTTATGCATCTCTGTTGTCTTTTAAAAACAACAAGCAACAATGTCATGCATACTTTTCAAAATGAGGATAAAATATAGTATTTTCTTGACCAATATTTTATTGATCTCAGGGTGATGAAGGACTTTCAGAAGCAATGGAAGAAACACCAAAAGAAGATAAATACATCTGGACAACTTCTGCAAATCAATAAAGACATCATAATTTAAGAGATGAATGAAAAATTGGGGGAACATTTGAGACACATATTACAAATGTTAATATCTTTAACATATGAAGAACAATTCCAGCTTAATAAGAAAAACATGCACCATGAATTGGAAAAAAGGATAAACTAGATGTTGTGTGGAAAATAATTTTTTAAACCTGATAAAGTAATAAGTAAGCATATGACAGTTGTACCAGGATATTCATCAGTTTTATTTGTAATATTTTAAAAATGAGGACCAATCTTAACCTATAATAAAAGAATACTAAGTGGGCTATTGTTTGAATACTATAATAATGGAGGGATCTTATAGAAAATGTATCAAAAGGGATATTGTAGAAAATATATCAAAAATATTAGTAGTGCTTATCACTTGATAGTAAGATTATTGTCATTTTAATTGTTTTCTTATACTGTCCTTATTGTTCTTCTAAAAGGAGTGTGTGGTATTATTTTATAATGAGAAAAAAAGAAACATTTATTTTAAGCACAGGTCTTCTTTCCTTTTTTTAAAAAAGTCCATATATTAGGTGTAACGTCTTTACCCAGATGAAATGCTGTGGAAACTTTGAATGAAAGACTGAACATTATTTCTGTGAATCTAACTTTCATGGATTGCCAGTTTAACATACAGCATAAAAGACAGTGAATTAATTTAACTTTAACCTGACCCATTTAATATTAATATCTATGCCCACACTCTCCCTTGTTTCATTGTCATCTTCTTTCCTACCGGTTGGCTTATTTTTCACTAACGTGCTAGCTAATATAGGACACCTTGAGAGTGTAAATTGCACTTTCAAAATAGACCTTGTCTCTGTTCATGTCCCTTGGAAATTTTTAAGTGGAGTAAGTGAAACAAATAGCTGAAAGGTAGGCCCTTAGGGATGTTTGATGACTTCTTCCTTTCAGAGATGTAGAGTAGGCCCACATTGTGAATTTTTTCTCATCATTTGGACAAGTCCTTCACCATTAATTGCGTTCTTTCTGCTCCAGGTGCAAAGCATCTAGATTATTCCCAAATAAACACAAGTCATCTTCATGCCTTTAGACACTTAATATCTTTCTTTAAGATGTTCACTTCTTGTCTTCCTGGTCCCTCTTTTCCATTGTTGGCTTCCAGTTTTTGTTTGTTTGTTGTTGTTGTTTTTTTTAAGTAGAGCAGAAATGTGGTTGTGAAGTGTAAATAAAAAGGGAGATGAAAAATACAAAATTAAGAAAAGACAATTCTCAGTCCTGTACTTCATGGTTGGTTTTGCAAGCAAAGCAGTTAGTCATCTAATCAGGGTGGGACCTATTCTGAATAAACATTCTTCTCTTTGCAATGCCTAAAATTTGATCATTACTGAATGATCCTTTGCAATCATTGTCCTTTCCTGAATAGCCTCCTCAAAAATTTAAATGCTCCTGAAAAGGACTAAAATTACTAGCACTTTGACATGAATAACTTTTAATAAATTCTCTTCCTACTCACACAAGAGATGGATGTTCTTCAAGATTTCATTCGTGATCGGCAAGACTGTGTGGGCCTGGAAGCTGGGAGTTCTAAAATTGGAGGATGAGGAAACAAAGGAGAAACTTTATAATATTGTACTGGGCGAGCCCCATGCTCATTCTGACCGTGTGCTCAGTGAACTCACGCCCACCTATGTCCCACCATCAGGGTGAAAAGAGAAGAGCCAATTCATGATGACAGCTGCAAGGGAGTCAGTGGTAACTCTCAATGCCCACTGCTTCTTTACCATTAATTCCAGGGATATCCCATGGAAGCTGGGAATCTAAAAAGCAGTGAGACTTTTGCCTCAGGTTCAACTTCCTTATCAGAACAGGAAAATAATCACAATGAGACGCCTAGTGAAAAAGTCACACTGTGACTGCCCTGGCCCTGCCTCAGCTTAAACAATAAAATATGAATTGCAGAACATGACCCAATAACAGGAAACAGGATCAGCGCAGAGGGTGCTTTGGTAAACAGCAGCAGTTTCCCCCACCAAGAACTTGATTAATGCCCTTCCCAAATCTAGAGAAAAGGATAAAGTTTCCATGTCAGGAGGGCTGACCACACACTCATGTAATGTCTATCTCTGACATCTCTTTCCAAGCCGTGCACTTGTGCCAGAATCATATACCCTGTTCTAGGACAGGTAAAGAAACGTAATGACAGTCTTTCCTGGCTCCACTTCCAGCTGCTTCACAATGGCTGCTAATAAAGACATATGGCTTTATATTGTCCATCTGTGTTCCAAAAGCAAACATGCAATTGTGTTTTCCTCTTAGGTCTGCTCTCAGCCTAGAGGAATGTAGCCTGAGAAAGATGAGTCAAACTTGAGCTGACCTCTCACTGCTTCCTAGGCTACACTTCAATACTTCCGACAATGCTTCCAGATCTCTTGCTTCCACATAACGTATTTGTTTGTTTATTTATTTTTTTGAGACAGGGTCTTGCTCTGTTGTCCAGGCTGGAATGTAGTGGTGCCATCATAGCTCACTGCAGCCTGTTTATTTTCAAAGAACAACAGAACTGTAGTAGTCCTGTGAGCAATCCAATAGAATCAATCCTTGTTCACAGGAAGCACTTGGATTCTAGTGTGTATGATTTTACACTGTGCTGTTTATTTTTCATTTGATCCAAGGGACCCCAGGGGGTTGGTCAAAGAATTGAAAGCAGGGTTTGAAAATAACTTGAAGAAGTTTTGCTATGGAAGCTCATGCAAAAATTAGAGATTAGAGCACAATGTTATTATTTTGAGCATTTATGAGGGCTGGTGGTTGAACATATTCATTCTCTCAGGCTTTCATGGCCTAACAATTTGGCATTAATGTTTTTGGGGACTTTTAAACTAAGTAACAGTACTGATACCTAATACTACCAAAGCAAATAGCACAGATAGATGGGCTTTCTGTTCCTTCTTTTCAGAGGCAGTTGAGTCAAGTCAATTTCTACCAAGAATTTTGGACAGAGAAATTTAGAAGATACAGTTGACTCTCAGTAGGTGCCCCCTCTCCCCTACCATGGAGGCAGCTACATTAATAATATTTAAGGCAAAATAATCCAGTCACGTGTGACACCAGAAGGGGATCCGCAGTGCTTGGTGGTCTGTGACAAGGCCACTGTGCAGATAATGACGGAATATAGGACTAACTAAAGCTGAAGAGAGGGTGACTGCAATATACAAGTAGCAGTGATAGGCAAAGGATGCTGGTTGGAGCACACACAATACAGACACAAAAACCATGTCTCCATATACAAATAGCATTGGCAGGTGACCCATATACAGAAACAGGTGTTGCCAAAAAGCTGAAGAGGTAACTCTTTCAGCTTTTTCAAAGTGGAAAAAATATCTAGAGCTCTCCAGAGCCACCAAAGTCACAGACTGTGCTTTAGAAAAGCAATGCAAACACTCCTTCCTCAGGTAAAGGTGGTATGCTGTTCTCAATTTCCCTTGTAGTCATAAATTCACAAAAACATCACAGTTCAAAGTGACCATAGATACCTATAGGCCAGCTTCATGGAGGCATAAAACCAAGATCCCAATGCCTGAAGCTTTCTCAAGGATGTTTGAGTGAGTCTCATTTGTTTTGATTACAAACCCTTAGAATCCTACATTTGGCTTATTAAGAGCAAGCCTCCTTTATTTAGGGAAAGTTTTATAATCTTTAAATATTTTCCTATTTTTGGCAGGGCTTTTTGTCTATTTATAATACCTATACACACTTGCAGGTGGATTGGTGTACACGTACACATACACACACATAATCTGTAACACCAATACACTTGCCTGTGCATATAAGTATTATGAACACTGAATATATGTATAAGTATACATATACACATCTGCACACATGTAAGTTTATCAGCCTGTATCCTCTCAGAGTTTATAAGAAGAGTTCATAAACTTCTTCAGTCGTATGTCACCGTTCCTGCTCATTTCATTCCTGTTTCTTCAAATCCACCTCTCTCTATAGCTACTGGAAAGGAAGAATAAAGTTCCTTATGATGAGACTGCAGTGCAATTTGGATTGAGTTTTTGTTGCTAAATTACATCAGGCAAGGCAGAGGCATTGTCAGTGCCCATGGTACTGTCATTTAATCCCTCTGTGCCTCAGTTTCCTTGTCTTTAAACAGAGGATAATAATAGTACCTAAACCATCTGATAGGTTTGTGAGGATCAAATGAGATAATACATGAAAAACACTTGGGATAGTGTCTGACACATACTCAACACTTAAAATATTGTACCATTATTAGTGTACAATGCCATAATTATACAAGTGATGAATTACCAATGAATCAGGTCAGAATTCAAAACAAATCAATAAATAGCATTACCTACTATGTGGAATCACTGTTGTGGAAAATACACGTTTATTAGTGGACCCTCAGTTCATACTCTGTTAAACATTTATTGGTTATCTGAGTGGACCACAAAAAAAATCAGGGTTAGCTTATTATTCTGCTTTCAGTAGGCTGGAACTGGGATAATTTCGGCAGGAAAAATGCACTCATTCCAATTGGGACCTGTCCAGAATATGCGGCTAAACAAACCTATTAATAAATTGTGACTTCAGTAATTAAAGGTACACACACAGACATCATGCATACTAAAATGACATTTTGTTAATAGACTGCCCTGGCAGGTTGGGGTGTTCTTTTAAGCTTTTTAGCAGCAACAAGCTGCTTCCTAGTCAGGAATCTTAAAATAACTATGTCATTACATAAACATTCGACATCCACCTTATGCCAACCCATGTTCTATTTCTTTTGGAAGAGAATGAAATAAGATGAATCGACATGACCCAGGAGTCTGTGTTATAGAATGCTAATGTTCTTTGAGATGGTGGACATTCTAAAAGTTGTGAAAAAGGACCAGTGTTACAGGTATGGCTGACCTCTGCAAGATTATTTTATTGCAAAGGTTTTATAAGCTGACATGCCAGAGTCAACATAAATAAGGTGCTAGGGGAATATTGCCACAGAGATAAGAGCATTAACTTATGTATCTACTTCAGCATAGACAATTGGGCCCTGGGGAGGGGACCCAGGGACTCCGCTCAGCTAAATAAATAGCAAATATGGCCTAACAACTCAAAGAGCACCAGATTTATTGTCCTCAGAATTAAATTGTATTAGGAATAGACCAGAGATAGTGATAACCCCACTCAGACTGATATAAGATTTAGGCAACTTCAGCCTCTGAGCAAAGCTCCTGCATTATTGGAACTCAGGCAACAGTGAGACAGGTCAGACTGATGATTGGGTACAAGTCAAATAGATTCCATAGGGAGATATCAGACTTTTTGGTGAATAAGAGGAAGCCCAGCAAGTAGGGAGTCAGCATGGAGAGAGACAGGGAAAGAGGAAAATACCCAAGGATGGTTTAGGCTGTTGGCATGAGAGAAAAAACTTGGTGGTATATGGTAATAACCAACTGGAGGCACTGAGGTAAAGGGGCAGAGACCAGCAACTGAATCTGATATCTAGGAAGGATTGAGTCACAGAAAGTAAGTCAAGAGACCAGAGACTAGAACTGGAACCAACACACAGACAAACTAAATGCTGAGCCACTTGTGTAATCCCCTCATAAATTAGGGCTTTATTCATGGAATAAACTTTATTAGTGGAAGTAAACTTGTTTAATATGTTTAATAGCTAGTCCCTTAAGTTGAGCCCCAGTGAACCATAGCCTTACCACATTGAATTTGGGTTGTCCCTGTGACACATTTTAACCAGTAGCATCTGGAAGATGTGACACTGTTTATCTTTGGAGCTGGGCCTTAAGATTTGCAGCTTTCAGTTTTGCTGAATTCCACTTAGAGTGCTTTCTCTTGAAACTTAGCTGCCATGCCGTAAGAAGCCCAAATTTTCTAAAGAGGTCATACAGAAGAGAACAGAGGCCCTCTGACCAACAGCTCCAACAGAATTCTCAGCAAAGCCAGCACCAACTGCCAGCTATGTAAAGAAGCTATCTTGGATGTCCAGCTAAGTCAAGGCTCCATCCAGCCCACATCCAAGAAGCAGAAGAACTACACAGCTGAGCCCAGTCAACTCACAGAATCTAAAATAAGCATTGCTTCAACCACTAAGTTTTGGGACATTTGTTACTTGGCAACAGAAAATGGAATCTGTGAAGATTACAAAGTATATAAAAGCAATAAAAAAAACCTAAGCCTTAATTTCGTCAGAGAACATTTGAAATTATGAACTTGAGTCTTTTAAAAAAATTTATTTTATTCAGCATACTCTCTTTAGTATGATAGGCATTTGTATAATACATTTAAGAGGTTCCATTAAAAAAAGTTAAAACACACAATGTTTTATAATTGAAAGGCAAACTTAATTTAACTAAATATTTTACTTCTTGTTGTGTTACACTGATTCAATTAAAAGTAATATGGGGTGAAGCAGAGAGGTTTGAAAGAAAATTCCAGATTTCCCAGGCCCTTTCAAACACACTATCACAACCACCAACTTTTGAGACAGTCTCACTCCATCACCCAGGCTGGAGTGCAGTGACGCGATCTCGGCTCACTGCAACCTCTGCCTTCCTGGTTCAAGCAATTCTCCTGCCTCAGCCTCCTGAGTAGCTGGGATTACAGGCATGTGCCACCACGCTCCGCTAATTTTTGTATTTTTTGGTAGAGACAGGGTGTCACCATGTTGGCTAGGCTAGTCTCAAACTATAAACCTAAAGTGATCCTCTGGCCTCGGCCTCCCAAAGTGCTGGGATTACAGGCGTGAGCCACCAAACCTGGCCAAACTTAATAAAAATTCTAAAATCCATCAGTTTAAATGTTGATCTTATCCAAAAATATGCCATCACAGAAAGATCTGGAATAATGTTTGACTCAATCCCTGGCACCGTGGTCCACCCAAATTGACATGTAAAATTAACCATCACATCTACCTTGACATATTCAGAGTTTTTCATAACTATGAACATCATATCTTCTCAAGATGTGGCTGTACTTGAATTTGCTCCTAGAGCTAAACATGATTTTTTGCATTGAACTTCTCAACCTTAAGTAAGTCTTCTGCTCAATACGGTTATGGCTTATATGAAATGATTTCTGTGTTTGCTCCAGAGGCCTACATCTTACAAAATATTACACTGAGCATAAATGTCAGAGGATAGGGGAAGACCAGAAGAATGGGTCACATTTGAGAAGGGGCTAGAAAGGGGGCCCACCTCCTAAATCAGCACCCTGAGAGTTAATGTTACAGCACTTGCCAATACATCAAAATGGGCCACAGCAGGCCAAGATGAGCCAAGTCCTGGAAGACAGAAAATCAAGGAGAAGTCAGCATTTCCCTGGTTACCTAAGGTCAATAGTCAGCCAAGGATTAGGAAGCCTTGACACCAAATAAGGAAAGATTTAACCATCAGATCTCAGAGACCAAGCCTGCCAGGGTCTGAAATCTAGAAATGATGGAGATCAATCCAATTACCCCAGCAGTCAGAACTCAAAAGTGAACTTGTTTCTTGTATACTCTTTTAAATGGTGACCAGAAGAGGGCAGTCCACAGCCCATAGATATTCGCAGAACTAAATTTTTTATCTTGCAATTAAAATAATCAGACGGTTTCTCAAATAGAGGACGACATGATGTTGAAGTACCATCACTTTTTATTCTCTAGGACTTTTAAAGTTTGGAAAGAATAGTACTTAAATAATCTCATTATATTTGTGCTCACTACTTGGCACTCTCTGACTAGACAGAGCAATCACAGTTGGCACAGAACACCTAACATTGTGGGGGAAGTTGTCTTCCCTTTGTGACATGATCTTGACAGACATAGACATATTTGGCTACACTGTTGTCTTTGATTGCTTTCAATATTGTGTGATTTCAGGAAGTAGGGCAATTGCCTTGAATTATGAATTAAACCATGAATTGCATCATGGATTAAAAGTCTCTTATTCCTTTACTATCTGCTTCTCAAAGGAGCTACTAGATGAAAATAAACATCCACTTGAGGTGCAATATTTCTCAAGAATTATGATCAAAAGGACACTTTGATTGGACTAAATATTGACTGTGTTCAGCATGATGAATTTCCCACTGCAGATCCACATCTCAAGTGACAGCTTTAGAAGACATGAAGACATGGCTGGTATCATTATGAAGTTTTCTATGATCAGTGGGGCACCCAAATGGACACATTGGTGGTCTGTTTCTATGAGAGGATTATGACTTAGTCAAATGCTGAACCATGAATACTTCTGCAGAATATGATGGAACAAATATGTCCCTCTCTTTCAGAAACTTTATCCAGTGAAACCTAGTTCAGTGGCCAGAACAAGAACTACCACATTTTCAAGAGATCTTCATGGCTGATCGCAGGTCTAGAAATGGCATGTCTTCAAGTGGTAGTATCATAAATTGTCTTAAATTAATACCAAAGGGAAGGATGACCAATTTGCAAAAGTTGGAATATTTTTAAAGAAATTAAACTTACAGATTTCAAATGCATAGAGTAGCTCTGGTCTAACAAAATACTGACATGAGAAACTCCTTGGAGATCTGCTTTAACGAATAGAGGGGTTAATTTTTAATTAGTATATTAGTTGTTTACTTGTAAAGGGCAACAACATTCTAGCCCATAAACTCCAAATTAGCATGATCCAAATACTGTTTTAATTTAAATAATTCTACAGTATCCAATTTAACAAACTTGTTGAGAATCGACTTTACTAGGCTCTGTGGTAGATACTACAGTAGCAAAGATTAATCAGACATGGTCTCTGCCTCAAGGAGTTGACAGTATAGTGGGTGAGAGAAGGATGCAATTAGTTATTCTATAATATGATAAATGCTATGCTTTTGTGATGAACAGTATGCTTTCAGAGGACAAGAGTGGGGGATGAGATTGATTTTACTTGGGAAATGCATACATATTTCATGGGGGAGATAATAGTGAATTTGGGCTTTTCCATTTGGTGAAGTTAAGTGACAACTCATTAAATGGAGAGGAGTCAGAAATGCACCATAGTGGAGGATTAGCCTGAAAATAGCCATGATGGTAAGATGGGGTAAGGCATCTTTTGGAAATACTGTGGCTGCAGCAAGTAGAGCCTGGGAGAGAGGCAGACGATGAGGCTGGAAAAGAAGTAAGGCTAGATCACTAAAACACTAAATCCATTATGGAATTGGGACTTCCTCTTATAGACGATTGGAAGCCAGAGAGTGATTTGAACAGATACCCATGTGTGGAGATAATAAATGAAGCAGAGGCCCCCATTGCTTGAGAAAATTAAGGTTTATATAGCAAGAAAGCAACAAGAAAGAACCTATTTAAGCCTTCAAATTCCAAAACAATAGTGAAAGTCTTTTTTCACTATTATAATAGTGAAAGTGCTTTTAATTTTTGAAAACCAAGACTTTGAGGGGAAAAAAGCTTTTGCAAGTCACAAGGCAAAGCCCTGAGAGAGCTGGAAGAATGTATGAAAACGCAGTAAATTACTAATTACTGCATTATCCCTGAGCCTGTATCCCCACCACTCACATGGCTTAAGACCAATGACTTGCTATTCCTGCATACCATTCTTTTATCAATCTAGAGTCTCACTGAGATGGTGCTGAAATAACAAGGAAGAGATAGAAGTTTGGGTTAAGTCTAGAACTTCTAATATACCCATAGGGAAACCTAGAAGTTTATCCATAAACAATAGACTGAGAAGAGAATTGATGAAGAAGTAGAAGAAAATACATTGTGTTGCCCACCTAGGCATTTAAAAAAATGTGCAGGGTGCCAGGGGACCAGTAGGGACCCTGCACCGAAAGGAACCTCTTGGAGAAGTGGGCAACACCGAGAGATGGCCCAGCCTCTGAGTGAGCACCTCCAATGGCCAGAACCAGGGAATTTTGAGGGAGCTCAGCTGGCCTCCTCTGATTGTCTCTCTTTGAGCTAACATCGCTAGTGTCTACTGCCTGAGTAGCCCCTTGAGGTGTCCCTTGAGGACCTCTCATCAACAGCTGCCTGTACTCTGAAGCAGTGAACCATGCCCAGGCCTTCAGACTGCTTGGCTCAGCCAGATGCTCCCCGTGGAAGGGGTCTTCTTCAAAAATCTAGGACATTTTTAAGCCTCAAAAAGGAAATGTGAGGCCTTGACACCCATAGGTAGTACAAGTACCATGGAAGAGAGGGTATGTCTGCATTTCAACTTGGAGGGGCAGGGTGGGTGGGGGTATTTGAAGGCCAGCTTGTGCTTTCATCTCAGCTATGACAGCGGAGAAACCACTTCTGTACAATATCACATTAATGTTGTTTTTTGGTTTTTGTTTTTTTTCTTGAGACGGAGTCTCACTCTGTCACCCAGGCTGGAGTGCAGTGGCATGATCTCGGCTCACTGCAACCTCCACCACCCAGGTTCAAGCAATTCTTCTGCCTCAGCCTCCAGAGTAGCTGGGACTAGAGGTGCCTGCAACCACACCAGGATAATTTTTGTATTTTTAATAGAGATGCGGTTTCACCACATGGCCAGTCTGATCTCGAACTCTTGACCTCGTGATCCACCCAACTCGGCCTCCCAAAGTGCTGGGATTACAGGTGTGAGCCACCGTGCCTGGCTCACATTAATGTATTTTAAGACATATCCCCTTGTATCCCTGTCCTGAGTATATTATAATTCCACAAAGAATTTCTATTTGTCTCTACTACCACAACAGAGCAAGGCTTCTAACGGTAACTAGTTCTCCCAGAAGGCCTTTATGGATACTGACACATCACAGTTGTTTGTGGAAAAAGCAACTGGGTTCTAGGGAAAGTGTCATTTCATCCAGATAGGCATGTACCTCAAGGCAATGGATAACAACACACAGGTCATATGAAGGCAGTTCTTCTTTGCACTCATCAGTCATGGATATTTGAAGACACTCATTCCCCATGCTCAGTCCTGAAGACCACTAACTCCCTAGCAAAGGTTCAAGGCATGTGGAGTACTAATGTTTTAACGTCTGGATCAGGGCACAACCATACACATACATCCTTTACTAGATTTCTTTACTTTTACCAAAATGGAGGAATGTGACAAAAGGTAATAGTGTCTAATTCCAATTTTATAAAATGGATTCTCAGTCTGTCAACAGCAGATGAGCACTGAACACCTAGATTTTCTTCTGATATTTTTTGGGTACAAATGCCTACAAAAAAAAGGAAAAACAAATACATAAGCCATGACTCTTGTTTTGTCCTCCAGGACTGTATAATCTTATAGGATTTTCCAAATTAAACCCTAGGGATGTTGATTTTATAAACTCCCTGGTATCTAAGGCATAGAAGAGCCTGGGAAGAACTCTAGGCTAAGGGAAGGATATTTTTGTCTGCATGAATGGGACATAGATTATGTTTAAGGAGAGTAATTTATGAAAAAAACTGAATAAATCTTTACCTTTCTGGAGGAAGGCCACAGAGATGGAATTATCTAAATCAAGAGAAAATGTATCCCGATACAATAAGAATGACTGATCACCATGTAATCCCTGACTTTCTATCTCCATCATCCTCATGGCCTAAAACTAGTAAGTCTTGAGACCTACATACCATTCTTCCATCAATCTAAACCCTATCTGAGATGAAGCTAAAAAAAAAAAAAGGCAGGTGGGAGAAATGATTGGGCTAAGTGTAGAAATGTTAGTATACCCATAGGGTAACCTAAGTTAACAACCTTTCATAAACTGGGGGTGAGTTTTACGGCGGTCCTCCTAAGGGGATATCAAACCCCTTCTGTTAAGTACCCCCACCACAAGTAAAGGTGCTGAAGGTCTTTCCCATTCACACTACCATCTTTTGTCTCTCGTATCACAAGGCCTCTATTTGGGGAGATATGCTTGCCCTGCTAGGAAGAGGGAACACACAGGGCAGTAGGGTGGGCTCAATAAAATCTCAAAGCATAGGTGGGGATCAATCCTGATGTGCACAGAGGGCCCTGAGGCTCCTGGCTCTTCTGAACTTGAGATAAAACCAGGGGTAACCAAGAAGAGGATTAGGGCTCAGAAAACCTAAGACCATTATGCCAGCAGAAATGGCCTCCAGATCTGGAAAGACCACTCATAAGCCCCAAATCAGGTAGCAAGATACCCGATACCCAGCTTCATTAACCTGCTAGTGTGGGACCCTGGGGAACACAACACCCTCACTGTCATGCACAGCCCTGCCTGTGGGAAGGTCCTTTCTGGAAGCAGAGGTGCAAGTCAGACCCCAGTTCTCACCACTCTGGACTCTAGGGGAGAGGGAGCTTGGAGCTCTTCTAGGATTCTGGAAGAAAATAAAAGTTCTCTGTGAGGGCATCAAAGATCTGCATGGGAGAGAAATTCAAATACCTGAAACATTGGATAGTCTCACACCATAAATGAGTTTCATCACAGACCCAGTGGAAGGAAAACCTCAAACTGTCTCTGTTCACATCCCCTTGCTCCAGCAAAATCACTGGGGACTTTCTGTCCACAGCACCTGCATCCCCTCCAGATGTCCCAGGCCTCAAGCTTTGCTTTGTGAGGTTTGCAGATGTCCTGACCATTAACTACAGGCTTTTCCAAACGGGAATTTGGCTGGGCTGTCTCTGACCTGGGGTCATGACAGCTGCAAGACCAACAAGGGATGGGCAGATGGGTGTTGAGGGGATAAGAACGCACATTAATCTTTTAAGGCCTTCTATATCATCGAGAAAGATGAGTCCGCACAGAGCTGAGTAGGCGGTGGATTGGAGGCAGGAGAGGCCAGATACAGGGCAGTGCAAGAGTGAGCACCTTGGATGGGCAATGGAAGTGGGAACAGACAGCACTTCTTAGATGTGGCAGGTTGAGAGTGGGAGACACTAAAATAAGGTGAACAAGATGAGGGAGGAGACTAGGATGACTTCCAGGTTTTAGCTTGGGTGGTAATAGGTGGCAATGTCGTGTTCTAAAATAAGAAATAACTTTGCAAGGAAGAAAATAATTTGAGATTCTGGAGACAAAAGCCAGATTGCATTGGAATGAAGAATGAATGTAATTTAAGGAAATGGAGGTTTGCACTACTAATTCAAAAGTGAGGATATGAAGGCAAGGTGAGAGATGTGGCACACTATCCAGAGAAATTGACTCTGGTGCTCCCCAATCTATTCCCCTGTTCCATCATCTGACAGTTGGAGAGGCATACTAAGATCCAGGAGACCCTTCATTAACCTCCTAAGTTATATCCCTACCCTGTCCTGTGCTCTCATTAAGGGAAACAGGTTACCTTCCTTCCCCGCCCCCCCCCCACCCACACACACACACATACGTTTTGGACTCAGTAGATACTTTCTACTGCTGCATTTTTCTTCTTCTACCTTCAGCAGAAAAGAGAAGCAGCTGATCACCATTCTCCATGAATAACCCTCCTTGAAAATCAAAGTTAATTAACATTTACTGAACCTTTTCTGGACACATGGCAGAGTGCCAAATTCCTAAAGGGAAATGAGAATGGATGTGTAGGTGTGGTACTAAAAACAAACTAGAAGAGAAAATGCAAGCCAATGTAACAGGTTAAGCCAAGTTTAGCACTTTTTCCTGCTGTGGCTACAAGACTGATAAAAAAACCCACTCATAGTAGAAAGCATTTGCATTCATAAATACGTGGCATTTAGAAGTTCTTAAAATCAATTCATAAGCTCAAGTACTGAGCCATCTCTAATCACCTTCCCGTAAATAACAAAATAATATCAGTAAAATGTTTAAAAGCCTTTGTATACTATCATCTATGAGTCTTAACTAGTCTCTTAGAGGTCACAGCACTGGGAGGTGATTCATCTGCAGGTATACCCTAAACAACTGAGCATGAAAGCTTTTATCTCACATTCATTGGCTTCTCTTTGCTTTGACACCAGTTCTCAACCTAGGCTTCCAATTAGCATGATCAGGTGCTTAAAAATAAATATGTGCCTGGGTTTATATCTATGGACATTGGGCCCACTTAGTGATATCTTTGTTATCTCCCAAGAGAATTCTAATATGCAATCCAGTGGGATATACCATATGTCTAGGACTATCAATCAAACTGGACTCCCACCAGCTTTTCCAAATCTGCCTCTGACCTCTCCCTACAAAGTCACAAGTCTCTGAGGCAATGGTCTGAATATCCCTGCTGCCCTGGTTGCTCATGCTGTGCACCTGGGACACACCCTTCCTTGTTCCCCGTTTTCACAAGGCCCAATTTAACCTAAGCAGAAAAGCGAACCTGTTTCTAAACACGTGTATCCTGGTGACCAGGCTGTCTTAGCATTTCCGTTTACTGTCACTTGGGAAGCAAACTGTGTGACTAGAGTCACTGCTCAAAGAGCTGCTTCTGATGGGGGAAAGAGCCACATTAGTCCATCACTGTCTAGGTTGCGATGTAGGGATAGATTCCCTATGCATATTATATACAATTCAAAGACATCCACTACATGGTTAGTCCCCAAATTTAAGCTTCTGTCTCATAGTTTGAAGTTTTATGTTGACATCTGTCTGCACTCAACTTCATTCCCACTGGAAGCATGTTTAAGGCCCTTCGAATTGAATACTTCCCCCAGAGGATGGCTTGAATTAATGTATAACCCAAGAGAAGTATCAGTCACTGGCCCTTGGGCCAGATCAAGCAGCAGTGGAATTGGGATAGAGGAATTAGGGAAGGCCTCAGAAGGGGTCTGCCCATCTGAGGGTTTCAACAAAGACCCAGATCTAGGAGGGTTTTCCTCTGTTTTTGCCATTGTTTTATTTCATTTTTGACTTAAAAAAAAGAGAACAAAAGGATTATACTTTTATCTGGTCTCTTATCTGAGGAGCATATACAGTAGACACAATTGGCCAATTTTCAGCAAAATCTCCCTCCTACAGTGTTAAGATCCAGCCTGCTCTCTGGGTGGAGACTGTTCTGAAAAGAATGTCTCTGGCTGCTGGCTTCTGGATATCCACCCTGTTCCAATGAACAGCATCTAGGCCAGGTTTCTGCCCTGTACTTTTGAAGTTCTGGATGAACTAAGCATGGGGAGTTAAGAAAGAAACTCAGATCCTAAGATGGTCAAGCCCACCTTACCATTTCACAGGATCTCTGTGCTTAATCCTGGATGAAACAGAGAAAGGAAGGACCTGTTGGAGTCAGAATTCTTGGCAGAAGAGTCTCTGGATGGGGGTTGGGGCAGGGCTTATAGATATGGCCTCTGTCAGAAGGGAGAGGTCCTCTGTCTGCCTTTGTCTCAAGTTCAAATACCAAGCTTATAAAAGTCACAGCCACCTTGGTAACAGGCATTGGAGATAAAAATAATAGAAACAAGTTTCTGATGTCAATTCCTCTCTGGAGATTTTTTTTCTGTCATTGAAATGGCCAAGTGTCTGAGCACCTGTAGACTGAGCATGTTTTGGCCTTGTGGTAGAAAAACAGTCATGTTTTAAAAGTTCCCTTTCTGTAAGGCATAGATGAGTCCTCACGGCGTCATTATTCCTGAGGACTTTGGTTATGCAAGGTGGCAGCACATGTTCTCAGACCTGGTTTGGTTCTCCTGATGATTTCAGGAACTTGCTTTGGGGAATGTGAAGACGGAATGGGGAAAGACATAAAGGTATCAAGGGCTACAATCTGAAAGCCTAAAAAGCCAATTAAAATGCTCTGCATGAAATTTGAAAGGAAACCATTGCAAGAGGATAGAACTTTATTAGCATCAGACCTCCTGCCTGCATTCTCTCTCTCTCTCTCTCTCTCTCTGTCTCTCTCCCTCTCTCTCCCCCTCTCTCCTAAATCTCATATTAAATTGTAATCCCCAGTATTGGAGGTGGGGCCTGGTGGGGGTGGGAGGGAATTGGATTGTGAGGCTGAATTTCTCCTGAATGGTTTAGTACCATCCTCTTGGTGCTGTCTTTGCAATAGTGAATGAATTCTCTCAAGATCAGGTTGTTGCAAAGTGTGGCACCTCCCCCACTCACTCTCTCTCTCTTGCTCCTGCTCTGGCCATGAGATGCCAGCTCCACCTTTGCCTTTGACCATGATTGAAAGCTCCCCGAGATTTCACCAGAAGCTGAATAGATGCCATCACCGTGCTTCCCTTAAAGCCTGCAGAACCATGAGCCAATTAAACTTCAAACCTCTTTTCTTTATAAATTACCCAGCCTTGGGTATTTATTTTTGTTTTGTTTTATTTTTGTTTGTTTGTTTGTTTTCAAGACGGAGCCTCACTCTGTTGCCAGGCTGGAGTGCAGTGGCGCGATCTTGGCTCACTGCAACCTCCTCCCCCTGGGTTCAAGTGATTCTCTTGCCTCAGCCTCCCGAGTAGCTGGGACTACAGGTGTGCACCACCATGCCCAGCTAATTTTTGTATTTTTAGTACAGACGGGATTTCACCATGTTGGCCAGGATGGTCTTGATCTCTTGACCTCATGATCCTCCCACCTTGGCCTCCCAAAGTGCTGGGATTACAGGCATGAGCCACCATGTCCAGCCTGGTATTTCTTTATAGCAATGTAAGAACAGCCTAACACACACACATTTTATCTCTCTCTCTCTTTCTCTCTCTCTCTCACACACACACAAACACACACACATGAGTAGATTTTATTCACTCTCATTTTCCAGTTGAGGAAATTGAAGCCAGACAGGTAATGTCAAGGTCATAGCTAGTTACTGGCAGAGATAAGATTCCAACCTAGCCATGTGCACATCTGTGTTATCCCGACTTGTACAATTGCTGACACTTCCTTGGTGAGCCTGTGTCTTTCCCCTGCATGAAAGCACCCACTGGCTCCCATGTTTAAACCAGGAAGAAGTGGAGTGAACAAGATAAGAGAGAAGGTTCTAGGGCCAGGAATGCATCAGTTCAACCTCCGGCTTCTCCCTTTCTAGCTGTGTGATCTCAAGCATGTTACTTCATCTCCCCACATTTCAGTTTCCTCATCTATAAAATGGGGATGATGATAATGCTGCCTACTCCATAGGTCACTAGAAAGATTGCAGAAGACAATACAGGTGAAACACTGAGCGCAGTACCTGGTACAAATAAGCTCTCATTAAATGCTAGCTATTTCCTATGATGATTAGATTCATTATAGCTTGACTCCTGCCTCATTTTAAGCCTCATACTGGCTTTGACTCCTCTCAGCCATCTTCCTCCAGGACAATGCCACACACTCTCTCAGCGTCACAGGCTCTTCATTCTGTCTACAACAGCCTCCCCCATATTACACTGCTGACAAATTCCTATTTCTGGTTTAATCATTTCCTCCTGGAAACCATCTTTGACCCTTATTAAAGACAGCTTATTATTCTCTTAGGTCGAACCACCTTCATAAAGATCACACTTGCATTGTGGAAGTTACCACACTCTGTCGCAATTTGTTTATCCATTTAGTTCTTCTATATGACATGAGCCACTTGAGGACAAAACAAGGTCACTTAATCTTATTATTCAGTGCACATAACACATTGCCTAGCACAACGCGTATGTGCCATAGATGATGCTATGTGTTTACCGAAACCTATTTCTAACTCTTCCTTCCCAGGCAACTGCGCTTCCAAGGCCCCTTGAAGTTAGGAGGGGCCGCACGACTAATTATTACCAATGAAATTTGCACAGAAATGATGGTGCTACTTCCAGCCTAGAGCAGTGAGAGAGCCCACTGTAATTTTCCAGTCTTTCTATTCCCTTGCTGCAGAGAATGTGGAGGCCTCGTAAAGAAATGGCAGAGTCACAGGACCCAAGCAGCCAAAATTATTGATTCATTGCAGTAAGGGCTGTTGCCCTGGATCATCACCCACACCCATAGTAGAGTTATGGCAAGAAAACCGTAGGCAAGACATAAACTTTTACTTGGTTAAGCCACTGTGATTTTGGAGTTGTCTGTTTTTGCAGCATTTTCTAGCCTCTCATGACCAAGACAGCTCAATAAATGACAGTTAAATTAATTTTGATTGAGTCATTACGCATAAAAGTTATGTGGCAAGAACTATTGCTAAAGAAGACTGTGGGTTTTTTTTGTTGTTGTTGTTTCTTTTTTGCTTTTTTTTTTTTTTTTTTGCATTTGTTGTGTCCCCAAAGTCAACCAACTCTCCTATAAAGGATTATTTTCAGTTGTGTTCTAAAGATCAGATTCCTTCTGATGAACAGTGTTATCAATCTGTAAATATGTTCTTTTATCATCAATATATCAACACACCACAGAGCACATAATCAGCTTAAGAAATGGTTTTTTTTCTCTTATTTCCACTTAGGAATTTTAGTAGTTGATGCTAATTGATCCTATTTTTTAAAATAGCCTGTAGTGCACACAAGTCTTCTATTTTTAAACCCTCTTAAAAAATATTAGAGGCAAGACAATAAAGATATCTGAAACTAAATAAATAATAAATTCCCAAGAAGTCCATTTTCAATAAAGGATGAGAATATGAAAAGTGAGAAAATCTGTGTTGGGAATTCCCATCTGAACTGACAGCCTCATTTTAATTTCCATGAATGTGCCTCACTTACAAATTCCAACATCCCAAACTAGAAGAGAGACTGCCAGCTCTAACCCTAGGTTTTTATTGTTTCTTGGTTGAATTTAGGGAGTTGAAAGCATAACACTTTCTCTAGCATGCAGTTGGCTGTTATAGATTTATTTCTCTCAGCTCTTTGAAGGAAGGAAAACCTAAATGAGAAATTCATCAGATACTAGTCAGGATGAAAAGAGAGACCCACCATGCTGCCTGCAAAAGGATTTGTGACATGGGTCTACCATTGTGACTCATTACAAACCATAGTAAACCTCTGTGAAGATATGACACAGTGAACTTTTAAAAATGCATATCAGTTGCCCACCCATCCATTTCACATAAATACATAATTAACTTTCTGAACATGGATATTTTTGGCATTTAAAAATGTGTATTAATTACTTGATATTCTGCCCATTTCAGGCTGTTTATGTAAATACTGAGTTGAGAGACTTCTTAAAATGCACAGAATTTACTTGGCCATCTACAATAGTAATTGACTAAATACATAATTAGAGTATTTTTAAAACAGGTATTTTAGACTCAGTAATCTTTAATGACCTCTTGCATCATTCTAACCTAAGGTGTCAAGACTTAATTAGAATTTGAAATTCATGGATCACTGACCAAAGCACCATAACTGGCTTGGGCATATGCACTATTGCAGATCGTCAGTGAACCAACTCCTTCAAACAACTACTCAGAATGCCGTGTTAAAGGTGCACTGATTCATCCACTTGGAATATTTCTCACAAATAATTAACCATTTTAAATCCTTAAAGAAGGCAATTTAATTTATCCTCAGTCGATGTGGGAAAGCTCTTCTTTACAAATGAATGCCAGATACTTAATGTAGAAGGAATGATAGAAAAAATTTAAATCACCATTTTGCAATCTGCACTCCCCCTCCCAGCCCTATGAAAGCATTGACTCAGACAAGGATAGTCACCGTGAACCAAAAACATTAGATAAAATGTTGTGGAAAGACCATTCCCAAGGTGTCATGTGTCATTTCATTGATAATTTGCTAATTGCAAAGAAACACAATCTGTACAATGGAGGACCCTGAGTGTCTCATTTTAACATCACTAATAGTGGAACTCTCTGAATGATATTCTGGCTTGCAAGATGTAGTATCCACCAACACTTAGGAGATCTTCTTGCTATGAGGCGTCTTGCTAACTGGCTTTTTGTTTAACCTTCTTCTTTCTAATCAAGCCTTTAGACCTAACCTGCAGTTTGCAGGAAATAGAAAAATGACATTAATAACTCCAACAGGAAACAATCAGGATAATCCAGGATGAGGAAAAATCCAAGACAATAGTCTAGTTCCTGCAAAAAGTCAATATAACAAACTTTAAAAAGTGAGGAACTGTTACAGATTAAAAGAAACAGGAGAACCACAGCAATGTGTGAAATCTGGATTCTAGTTTGATAGAAACATATAGCAGACATGTTGGGAACAAAGATGGACATTTAAATTTGAATCTGTTATTCAATTCTTTAGATAATTATTTTCTTAGATCATAATGATCTTGTAGTTAGAAGCATATCTTCATGATGAACATAATTGACTTTCTTTGTTTTTTTGTTTTGTTTTGTTTTGTTTTTGAGACAGAGTCTCATTCTGTCACCCAGGCTTGAGTGAGTGTAGTGGTACAATCTCGGCTCCCTGCAACCTCCACCTCCTGGTTCCAAGTGATTCCCCTGCCTTGGCTTCCCAAGTAGCTGGGACTACAGGTGCACACCACCATGACCGGTTAAGTTTTTGTATTTCTTTGTAGAGATGGGGTTTCACCATGTGCGCCAGGCTGGTCTTGAACTCCTGACCTCAAGTGATCCACCTGCCTCGGCCTCCCAAAGTGCTGAGAAAGACCAGTGTGGCTGGAACAGAAAGAACAAGGGAGACAGGGATGCTGATTTGACTGAGAGGTAAAGAGAGGCCCAATCACCCAATGCCACCAGACCATATAGAGGATGCTGATCTTTATCTAAAGAATATTGGATAGTTATAAGTGTGAAAGTGATATGATCTGATTAACATTGAAAAAGATCTCTCAGGCTATGATATAGTGAATCAATTGGAGGGGACTCAGTGTAGGAGAGTAATTTACAGGCAATTGTGAAAGTCCAGGGGAGAGACAACAGTGGCTTAAAGCAGGGTGCTGGCAATAGAGATGGAGAAAAGCCAAAGAGTAGAGAATGAAAGAGGCATCAAGGACTGCTCTTGGGGCTCTGCTTGGACCTATAGAGTAGAGAGCTCTAAAGGGCAAATACATTCATTTAGAATGATTACAAGGCTGGATGCCATGGTTCACACTCGTAATCCCAACATTTTGGGAGAGCAAGACAGGAGGATTGCTTGAGGCCAGGGGTCTGAGACCAGCCTGGGCAATGTAATGAGATCCTCATCTCTACAAAAAATAAGATTAAAAATTAGCCAGGCATGCTGGTGTTCACCTGTAGTCCCAGCTACTTGGAAGGCTGAGGAGGGAGGATCATGTGAGATCAGGAGTTGTAGGTTACAGTGAGCTATGAAAATGTCCCCGCAATCCAGCCAGGGTGACAGAGTGAGACTCTGCCTTAAAAAAAGAAGAAAAAGAAAAGTGAATGATTACACGCTGAGTTTTAGATATGCTGCTTTATAGGGATCTTCAAGCTATCAGTGTTAGCACATAGTCCAATGGGACATTGCCTAATTTTAGATATTCAAAATGTAGCATTTCCAAATGAGGATTCTACTTTGAATAGTTAGTCTGAAAAAGAACACACTATGCCAACAATCGTGTCATTGCTCAAAACGCATCTAAGTTTCCTCCTTGAACATTTTGCTGAGAGCCAGTTTGCAGCTTCTCTACCATCGTCCTTGGATTCAAAAGGTGCTTTTCAGATATTCTCTAAACTTCTCTGTGTATACCAACCACAGCACTCACCCTAGGCTTTGCATTGTCATTTTATTTGCTGTATCTCTAGAACCTGAGCTCTTTTAGTTTGCTCACCCCTGGATTCTGATGACATATATAGTCGGCTCTTGATAAATATTTACTAATTAAGCATAGAAAAGTGATCTTGTTACTTTACCACCTCACCATAATTTTATCCAATGTGGTCCAGCATCATTGACTAACTTGTTTCCTAAAGTGGCCTCTGAACAACTTGCCACAGTTTCCAAAATAACAAAATCAACTCACAAATGACCAGAAAAAGAAGAGGAGGAAGGAAAAAGGAAAGAGGGATAGAGGAAGAAAGGAAGAAAAAGAAGGAGGAGAAAAAGGAGAAACGGCTCCACATGAAAAAAAAATGTTGCAGGCTCTGAGTTATTCTTTCAGATATGTTTCCTAACGGATACTGGGATCACTGTAGGGCTCCCCAGAGTCACTATTTTGAAAAGGACTTGTCCTACTTAAATACTCAAAGCCAGATATAGTAAAGACAGCTAGTCTACACACATCCCATACACAACATAGTGAAGATAATAAGTAACAGCCACATTAAATAGCCCAACCCATATCACACAACTCTGAAAGTTCACCAGAAAACCTGGACTGGCCATTTTATAAATTTATTGTGCATCATCTGCACTTGAGGCATTTCTTAAAAGTACTGATTTCTGAAGCCTATTGAGTTAGAAACTCTGTATATACTCTGATGCCTGTGTAGCTGAATGAAACACAGATAGAAATTTTTGGAAGCCTGTGCTCTCTGAGCTCTGGTCGTGGCTCTGTCTCTTAATATTTGATGACCTTGAGAATGTCACCTAACTCCTCTGGCCTCAGAACCTCTGCAAAGATGGAATTCGTTAGCTGATTTCTAAAGTACTTTCTAGCTCTCAGATTCTATGTTAAACTCTGCTGCTTTTGCTCTCAGTCTGGCACAGCATACTGAACACTATTCTTAGTCCACGTGTGTAGATGCTGAACTGTGCTCTGATTGGCTGGGCAGCCTGGGCTCTGACCTCACATTCATTCTCATGATTAGGATAACCGTTAAATGACTAATCTGGTCTAATTTTCCATCTTGCACTGTGTTGTCCCACACCTCAAAATTTGATAATGATTCCACAAACTAAAAGGACATGTCAGCTGGGAACATATACTTCAGGTGGGTCTCTACAGGTGAGCAGGAGACACATAAGCGAGAAGGGAAGGGGTACTTGAGGCAAGGACAAGAGCATGAGCAAAAGCATGAAAATAGAAGTGGGCAAAGAATGCCTAGGGATCACTTCACCATGATCAGAGTGCATGCACCCAAGAGTGGTTGGATCCAAGAGCAGTATTTCAGACTTCAGAACAAAGTTTAGTTTTGTGTATTTCCAAAATCAGAGCCAGACAGGAAGAGAGGGTTCCATAAAGAATTTTGCAAGTTGGAAAGAGTGGGCTACAATAGTATGTTAGAGTAAGGTTTTCTCATAAAAATATAATAGAAACTGTTAAACTCACACTTTGCGTGTGCCATTTAAAAATGAATCTTACAAATTGGCAAACATAAACATCCATGAATGCACAAAGGTAACTAACTGGGGAAGTGACTGTGAGTTTCCAGAGACCACTCTCTTTCAGAAGTGAGTAGAGAATTAGATTGTGCAGGCAGGAGACATTTGGTTGGGACAAGGCTTCTCTGCCAACTCAGCTTCTGCCGTGTCATGAGTCACAGAACTGGCAGGCTCTGAGTACACGTGCGGTCTTAAGACCCTCTATGCTTGCCAGTTCTACTGGGTAGATGGTACCCAACCAATGCTCACTTCTTGGGGAAGGAGTGTTTTGAGTGAAATTTTTCCCTTGGGAAAAAGAAAGCATACACAAACATCCTTTATAATAGATTGATAAAATGTCCCCAAAATTCAGAAGGGGAAGAGTCTACTCGATCGATGGCTGGGTTTTTCCTTTATGCAAGATAATGTAGACTGAAAAGGAGTTCATTGGCTGCCAAGACTCCCAGGACAGGCTGCTGGCAGCAGGTTCTTTGAGAAAGGCAGCAGATGGCCTCTGGGGGCCATGGGGAGTTGGCCAAGGTTTCCCTGGAGAATCACTGGATTTATGTCCCAGTTACTTTAGGCACACATCCCCCTAGGCACGAAGCAAGCTCAACCCCTCTTTAGGATTTTAAAACCTGGAGTATGTGTGTGTTGCAAACCACAGAAGACAATGGTTCTACCCATAAAAGAGGAAAGCATTCCTCTACCCAAAGTCAGCCTAGATAATATCACTTCTACAGGAAGCCTTGAGCCAAACAGTAAAACCATTTTAGTCGACCTTGTAAATGGTTTTAGGGGACTCAGAACTTTTTCACCTGCCCTCCTCATCTCAAGTTGGTTAATTAGTTTTCTAACTTGAATTACACTATTTGCTAATATTTACAACATTTGCTAACTTGAACTAAAGTGCCATGAGTTTGATTAAATTGAATAACCTTTCCAGTTGCAGTTTTATATTTCTAGAGGGAGTTCACAAAAATGAGGAAGGCCTTCAGTAGCCTAGACTTCAGCTAAATTCTATTTTAACCTTGAGTGAATTCACATTCATTGGATACTCATTCCTGTAAGGTACCTACCCTGCTAGGATGAAGCAAAAACAAACAAACCAGAACACGCACAAAAAATGAAGCATGGTGGCAGCTCTTTTTTAAAATGTCACCACTAAATGAGTATTGATAAGTACCAATTCTGCTCAACATCATACTTCAAGCTATCAAGTGAAGGGAAAGGGTGTGTACTCAAGGATGCTTTAATCTAGCAGGAGAAATAGGACTCGCACATGAAATATTATAATAGGAAACAAGACAAACCACAGTTGGATAGATTGGTGCAGTTGCCTTGCAATAAACAAAATATCGTTTCGTAAACTTTCCACTATGATGTATGTGCTTTATTGTGCGATTTTGATTGAGGTTTGACACAGTTGGCTACACCCTCAATAAAAGCCTTCCACATCCAACCTAAGGAGTGTAGACACCTGTTGGAGAGGTTGGATGCCATAGAGGGAATCATTTGTCCCTCCCTCAAGACAGGAACTGTTACTCATCTTAGCTGAGCACTTTGGGAACAAAGCAATGCCGAGATGTTCCAATCTGGGTTGTCAGATCATTCATTTTGGAAAGCTTTATACATACTGTTCTTTGCTTGATAAATATGAATACATTTTACATTTTAAGTTTTTATTTTCTTTATTGCTCTTCTACTTTTTAAAACATCTTTCTAGAGTAGGCAAAGAGATCACATAACAAGGACAAGAAGTAAAGGAGAACAAGGACCTGATATCTCCAACATGTGTCTTGCATGTGCCTGGCTCTTTACCTAGTCACATTGCTCTGTCTGCCTCTATTGCCCAAGTGTCCACCTCTGGATATCCAAACCTGATCAGCAACTCAAAGCACATCAGATGTCACTTCTAGTATGCCCTCCAAAATCTTCATCTTGAGCAAGTATGAGCCCTCTTAGAATACTTGCTGATTCTCTCATAGTGTTTAGCACTTTCTTCCATATATAAATATTTACATATACTGGCTCCTAATATATATATACCATGCATATCTGACATACTTTAATATGCCCTGCTGCACTGCAAATCTATTACAGCATCTTATAAGCAGTCCACATTCAGTAAATACTTGTTGGAAATGTTTGCCGGATGAATAAATTAATTGATCAATGCAGAAGAGATGCTCCCAAAGAACCTAACACTTTTATCCAATCAGGACACAAAAATGGAGATAAAGTCATGTATACAGTTTAGGCAGATATACATCCTAGGTAAAAAGTGGTCAACACATCAAATCAGTGGTCAGTTCCATTGGCATAGTCTATCTCCTTCCAGACATAGAGATTTGGCTAAAGTCAAACAAGGAATCAGCATACAAGCTGAAGGCCTCATTTTGGACAATCTGTCTCAAGATTCTGCTTCTGTAATAAGCACATTTTCCTTTCTTTCCCTTAGAATTGAGGGGATAACTGGGGAAAAGGCCTACATAAAATGTAAACATTTGTTGGGAATTACTGTTGCCAAGGCTCTTATACTTCCCTGAATTGAAAGTGAAACCTACCTCTACTAATAGATTTTAAAATGAGAAAATATAAACTATCAGCAAAGCAGTACTTCCCCACAAAATATTAAAAATAAATTAAAGCGGATGTTAATATGATATGAGAGAAAAGAGACAGGAACATAATCCACCAGTAGACTGGCAGAATAGCATGAGCATTCACTGGAATGATTTTTTTCCCTTCATGACCAAATTTAGGCTAAATATCATAACAACCATTTCTTGAGAATCACTTCATGCCAGGCAAGTGGAAATTAGCTTTTATATGTTATCTAATTAATTTATAACAATCCTTCAAAGTCAATATTATTGTTCCCATTTTACAGATGAGGAAACTCAATGCTCAGGGAGACTAAAAAACCCTGCCCAATCTATCATAACTAAGATTGTATCATAGCTACTGTAATTCACCACCTTCTGCTATAAAAGCAAATCATAAGATTCTCCATTTCCTCAACACACACAGGCTTCGACGCACACATATCCTAGCTCTGTCTCACAACAACCCTTTTCTTAATTAGGCCTAACTTCAAAGGACAACTTGTGGGGCTGTAACCAAAAAGTGGAGAAAGGCCCAAGAGCTGCTGAAGATAATGCACAAAGTAAATTACCTACATCAAGGTATTGTATTGTCAATTATAGTGTTTATTAATATTCCTGATTCCAATTATCTCTTCTACTATGCCAAAGCTGTTTTTATACTACATGAAAAGAAAAATGCAATCAAGATGCACATTTGCTATCTGTATATTAAGATCTTCCCACTATTCAAGAATGCCTAGACTTTGTTCTTTTCCATCTCCACTGCCATCAAATTGCCCCTCTCTGTGCCCCATCCCACAGCAAAGAGCCCCCAGCATTTGGCCCTGAATAACCCTAGGAACCAGGAGGCTTGAGCTGTCTTGCGAAAACTCCAGTTGAGTTTGTAGTCTAAAAAGGGATGAATCTGGAAAAGCTTCAGCTAAGCATTCAAATTTCCTGCTCTTTTATCTGCTGTGAGTTTTGATGTCTCACCCATTGTCCCAGCTGCTTTGAAAATAGCATAAATGCACCATAAATCTCATTGTTGGGTGACATCCCCCACACAAAAGGCTGGTGGGAACAGCAGCCCCTCTACACTCTCGGTGCTCTGTGCTGCCTGCTGGTTGCTTACAATGCCCCCGGAGCAAGGGAAGGAGGATTACTTCATGGACAACAGCAATCACTTCAGCTTCCAAGAGCTCAATCTTCAGAACCTAGATGTTCCTAAAAAGGAGACTGGAGCAGCTGGAAAGGATATGAGCTCCATCATCACAACATTTAAATTTTGCATTTTGAACCAAGCTACTTTGCAATAAACTGTTTTGCCCAACAATACCTCCAAAGCATGTTTCCTTGTCTTTTTGGACATATAGTCATAGCCACTTTCTATGGCCCAAATAAAGTTCTAAATATGATATTTCAACAACAACATCAGCAAAGCAAGAAGTAGTACATCTCTGGGTGTTCAACTTTGCCTTTCAACATAAGAAGCAAGATTTATCAGGACTTCAGCAGGCAAGGATTAATAGAATGAATCACCTGATTTCCCCTAAAGGTTTGACCTAGTGTGTGATTTGTGCCTGCTAAGCTAGTATTATGATGAACAATCTCTTTTATTAATGTAACTAAAAATGGAAACTATGTTAAGACCTTACATAACCTGAAATGACACGTGGCAACTGAGGGTCGCCTCTCCCACAAGGTCTTGGTGCCTGAGTTACATTGGCATCAAATGAAAAGAATTGCAAATGTGGAAGCATTTATTCTACTATCTGTACTGTGCCTTTATCTAAGTTAGATCTTACAGCTTTCATAGCATAAGAAAAAATATAAACACAAGTTGAAGTCAGGTTATATTAGATAAACATTTTTAACACAGAGATGCTATATATTATCTTCACCATTGTTAGAAATAATAACAGTTAATTTGTAAGATGTTTCTCACTCTAAATACCCACATTTTAAAATATTAAATAATGTTACTTATAGAAAAAGTTTAAATAGACATTATGCTGTGGATGTTATTGTTTTAGATTCTCTCAGACCAGAAAGTTACAAAAAGCAAAGTGAAGATAAATTATTTATATATTATAAAATATAATGGGCTTATATCTAAGTCTAGGGAAAAATATATTTATGAATATATACAAATCCCATTTCAGTTACCTCTGCTCATTTAGAAGGTAAGATGTCTTTTGGTTCTGAAATCTCTGAATGCGTTGTCTCATTCCATGACATTTTAGAAAAGATATTTTTAAAGCCAGAGTCTAGTCAAACAGTTTATTTTGAAATACTTGAAACTTGGTTATGATGTAGTTGCTTGATTGAATCTGACTGATGATTTTCAAAATATCCGCTGGCTAAATTAAAGCTGTAAATTTTACAAACAAATTTCTATGTCTAGGCCAAAGGTTGTACATCCGGTCTGCAGTCATGTTTTGCCTGTTCAGCACAATGTTTTTTTTTTTTTTTTTTTTTAAGTTAATTAGATGCTAACTTTTAAAAATCAAGAGATTTTCATTTTTAAAATTCTAAATTCTTGACTTCTTTGAAAGAAAATTCTACATCTGGCAATCCTGGACCTAGATTTCTGCAACAGGAAGGGTTTCAGTATCAGGTGCCTGCTTTAGATGGAACATGGATCTTAAATTCATCATTGCTGCTGCCCAGCTTGTTCACCAACATACGTCTGCTGCCTGGGCCCTCTAAGCAGTTCAGTTTACAGCCCCCAGTGTAGACACAGCTTGCACAGCTTGAATGTCTTCCTGTAGTTAGAAGTCTTGCACAAAGTGTCTCTGTCACACCTAGGAAGCACGCATGTATGTGCCCTGCATGAGGACAATCATGCAGCTCCCATGCAGGTTCTTGTTTTCTGTCTGATACGGTTTGGCTGTGTCCCACCCAAATCTTATCTTGAATTGTAGTTCCCATAATTCCCTCATGGTGTGGGAGGGACCCAGTGGAAGATAATTGAATCATGGGGGCAGTTTCCCCCATACTGTTCTTGTGGTAGTGAATAAATCTCAGGAGATCTGATGGTTTTATAAGGAGAAAGCTCTTTTACTTGGCTCTCATTCTTTTCTCTGGTCTGCCACCAGGTGAGATGTGCCTTTCACCTTCCACCATGATTGTGAGGCCTCCCCAGCGACGTAAAACTATAAGTCTATTAAACCTCTTTCTTTTGCAAATTGCCCAGTCTTGGGTATGTCTTTATCAGTAGCGTGAACATTTTCAAACTAATACACTTCCTCTTTTCTCTCTCCCTCTCTCTCTCTCTCATTATTGAACCTAGACTTATACTTGATTAGGACCATCAGAGTACATCACAGTGTACGACACATGAATTGAGTTGATACCATAAGGGAAAGACTTTGGGATGAGAAAATACATTAATTTCACAGGTATTTTCTGAATGTTCACTTTATACCCAGGCACTGATTAAGGTACTGGAGATACATCAGTACACTAAACAAGCCAAAAGTTTGCCCTCATGGAGCTCATATTCCAGAATCACCCATGCTTTACTGCGGTGAGTTTGCCTTCTCCAATAACCTAAGACAGTCTCTAGATCCGCTCCTCTTTCCAATCAATACAATCTCATCAAATCCAGGGAGGTTAAAATTATATCTGCAGGGTGGTGAACAGACTTCCTCTTATTTTCCAACTGTAAATAACAGACAGGAGATTCTTCAGTAACTCCCAGCCCACATCTTGCCTTGCTGGCAATGAGAGGGATGGTGGGGCACCGCTGGCCAGTAGGGAGCATGGAGACTGACTGGTGTGAATTTATTGACCCTCAGTCCTGACTACCCCCTTTATAAATGAAAACAGTGAGGTTTACCAGGGCTAAGTGACTTGCTCAAGGTCACACAGTTTCAGAACAAATAGAAGTAACTAGTCCCTACCTAGTCCCAGTTTTCCCTGAGACTTCCTATGTTTCTCTTGTCCCTGAACCCAGTCCAAAGAATAATTTCAGCAAGTCCACTTAGCTCTATTAGTGACCCAGAGGGGGCTGCAGTCCCAGGAATATTGGGTCTTGAGTGACTTCATGCCTTAACTATTTGAAATGACTTCTTTGATCTCTTCCTCTGGAGGAAAATAGAGTTTACAATCCTTTAAGAATTAATTGTTTAAACCATGCCAAGTATACACTAATAACAATAAAACTTTAATTAAAAAATAGCAGAATAATCTCAACTGAAAAGCAAATCATTCATTCATTGCTTTTACAATAGAAATGGAAGGTTTATCATGAGTCAAGCATTGATCTAAGTAAAAAAACACTGAAAAGGTCACTAATCTCTTCTAATGGAAAGAGAATGATAAGGCAAATAACCAAGTAAAAATAAAAGCCTAGTTAGTGACATGAATAGAAAAAAAAACTGGGCTGGCCACCTCTAATGAGGTTTCACTTAAATTGAGACCTAGATGACATAAATATCTGGGGGAGAAGCATTCCAGACTGAGAGAATAGCTCAATATTAACTTCAAGGCTGATAATAAGATTGGGGTAGGAAGGGAGTAGAATGGTCAGTTGGCTTGGCACAAGATGAGTTACGTACAGAGTTGTTCAAGAGGATGTCTGCAAGCTCAGCAAGGGGCATTCTATGTGGGTTATTAGCAATTTGAGTTTTATTCTAAGAGTAATGGTAAATCCTTAGTCAATCCTAAACAAGAGAATAGCATTAAATAATTTGTAGCTTATAGAGCTTACTCTGAATGTTACATGAAAAATTATGGAGGGCTAGTAGGGAACAGAAGCTGGGAGATGTATTAAAAGTCTATTGCTGTGCATAAGACATTTATGCGGTTTTGCTCTGTGTCCCCACCCAAATATCATCTTGAACTGTAATCCCCACATATGGAGGGAAAGACCTAGTGGGAAGAGATTGGATTGTGGGGGTGCTTTCCCCCATGCTGTTCTCATGATAGTGAGTGAGTTCTCATGAGATCTGATGGTTTTATCAGGGGCTCTTCCCCCTTTGCTCTCTCCCCATCTCCTGCTACCCTGTGAAGAAGGTGCATTGTTTCCTTTTCACCTTCTACCATGATTGTAAGTTTCCTAAGGCCTCCCCAGCCAGATGAAACAGAGTCAATTAAGCCTCTTTTCTTTCTATTTGTTTATTTATTTTTCATTTTTATTTTTATCTTACTTTAATTTCCAGGATACATATGCAGAACATGCAGGTTTGTTACATAGGTATACATGTGTCATGGTGGTTTGTTGCAACTATTAGTCTGTCCTCTAAGTTCTCTCCCCGTGCCCCCCACCTCCCAACAGTCGCTGGTGTGTGTTGTACCTTTCCCTGTGTCCATGTGTTCTCATTGTTCAACTCCCACTTATGAGTGAGAACATGTGGTGTTTGTTTTCTTTATAAATGACCCAGTCTCAGGGAAGTTCTTTATAGCAGTGTGAAAACAAACTAATACAGACATGATAGTGGCTTGGAGGAAGGCAATGCTTTCCAGCTTAGATGCATACAAGGACCACCTAGAGAACTTAAAAAGAGGAAAGAAAAACTAAATAAGGCTCTGTCCCTGTCTTAGAGATTGCAATTTACTTGTTTTGAGGTAAGGCCTAAACAAATTTTAAAAACTTGTTTGCCAGGGTTGAGAATCACTGGTATAATGTGAATGCAGTGGAGATGGAGTAAAAGAAACACAGTTAGGTTACGTTTTCAGGGTAAATTCAATAGGACTTCATGATGAGTTAGGTGTAGGCAGGAAAGGAAAGAAAATTATAAGAAGTACTTTTCCACTTTGGGCCTGAGAAACTAGATTAATGGTGGTTCTCTTTTGTGAAATGCTAATATCTAAGAGAACATCAAGCTTAGGCAGGAGAAGTAAGGGTTCTGTTTCAAATGTTAAATTTCAGATGCCTAACGAATGAAGAGATCTAGTAGTCAGTTGGATATTCAACTCTGGAAATCAGAAAAGGGGCCAGAAATAGGTATGTGTATGTGTGTGTGTGTGTGTGTGTGTGTGTGTACCTGATTCATACATACATGGTATTTAAAGCATTGAAGACTGGAAGAAATTATTTACAAGGAGAGTGTTTTGAGAAAAGAGGAGAAACCAGTACTGAACCCTAGGAATACCCAATATTCAGAGTCCTACAGAGGAGAAGGAGTTAGCCGGAGAAGAAGCAGCCAGAGAGATAGTTGGAAAATCAGCATGTAGAGTGTCTCTAAGAGGGAAAAAATTCATATGTTCAAGAAGGAAGAAGTCGTCACTTTTTTCAAATGTGGTTGAAATGTCACTTAAGATAAGGACAAAAGGAGGACAGCTGGATTTCACAGTATTAAAGTTATTGGGCATATTGACAACAGCATTTAATGGAGAGCAGTGAGGAAGGGAGCTAATGGGAGAGAAAAAGAAGAGAGTTCACTGAGACAATGATCAAAGGAAAAATTTTTTGGGAAGGACAACAGAGACATGTAGCAGTAGCATTGGCGCAAGGACTTATTCATATATCTATTGAAGCAGGAAAGATAGCCAAGGGACGAAGCTTAGGAATGGATGCTGGTAGATATGTAGGTTAGTTACCTGCTGCTTGATTTGACTTTCTGAATAAAGTAAGTACTGAAGTCACAAGGTGATGGAGAGGCAGACTTGGAGGTAAGGCAGTCTGCAAAGAGAGGGGAAAATGTGGAGCAGTTGTTTTAGAGAATGGTACAGCAACCACATCAGGGAAGCATCATAGAAATTCTGGTTGGGTGCCCATTGGAGGTCTGTGTTATGGAATTTTAAGTAAGAACTGGCAGCACAAGTGTGTTTTCTTTTTTCCCAACAATGTTCAGTTGTTTGGGTGCAGGGACAGAGTAGGTTGGTAACTGAATTTCATGAGAATTGGAGTTTGCCAATGAAATATGACAAAGTGAGAAGTGGGATGAAGAAAAATGTTTGCAGGAGGTCAACTTGGATCAAAGCAAGGAGGGAGGAAAGTAAGAACATCTCTGGGATGTAATAGGATGAGGGAGAATGGCAAAGTAGCAAGGTCAAGGGGTGAATGTCTTCATTAGTGATATGGTTTGGATCTGTGTCCCCACCCAAATCTCATGTTGAACTGCGGTCCCCAGTGTTGGAGGTGAGGCCTGGAGGGAGATGATTAGATCATGGAGATATTGCTCATGAATGGTTCAGCACCATTCTCTTTCTGCTGTTCTCATGGTAGTGAGTGAGTTCTTGCAAGATCTGGTTGTTTAAAAGTGTGTAGCACCTTCACCATCTCTCTCTTGCTCCTGCTCTGGCCATATGATGTGTGCTCCCACTTTGCTTTCCAGTATATTGTTAAGTTTCCTGAGGCCTCCCCAGAAGTCATGCAGATGCCAGCATCACGCTTCCTGTATAGCCAGTGGAACTGGGAGACAATCAAACCTCTTTTCTTTATAAGTTACCCAGTCTCAGGTATTTCTTTATAGCAGTAGGATCTAACACAATTAGCACACGGAAAATAGAGCCAAGGATTTTTCAAAAATATATCACAAAGCAATAGATAGAAAGTTGCAAAAAGAAAGGGCACTCTGAGTAGCGGCCAGAATAAAACATTGTTGTGTACACTTGGGCAAACGGTGGACACGGCACAGTAAGTATGAGCAAACAACCTAAAGTGATCCAGAATGAAAAAAGAACTCCCCTGCAAAAGAAAAAAAAAGATTGACATTTGATTCCTCATTGCTGCTACTGGATTCAAGAGGACAATGACATGAGATTTTCAAAATGACTTTCATCATTGTATTTTAAAAGTACGCAGTGAGCCGAGATCATGCCATTGCACTCCAGCCTGGGCGACAGAGAGAGATTCCGTCTCAAAAAAAAAAAAAAAAAAAAAATGGAACTCCCACAACAAAAGACAATAACAAGCAGGGAGGCAGAAGAAAACCTGTTGGATTTTGGGACTAGAAGTAGTTAGGATTGTCCATTCTCCTGTGGGATAGGGAGGAATGAATCTGCTTGCAATGAAGACAGGTGACTAGATGCCTGATGAATGGTGTAAACCTTTAGGCAGTGGAGATCTCACCCTGCCATCAATGCATTCTTAAAAATAGCAACACAATTCGGGGCTGGCAACCTTTTTGCATTGCTCTCTGAGCTGTAAGGAGAAGCAGATAGCGAGGGAAGGAAGACCTGGGCCATACTGCCTACTAGCTTGGAAACTAGATCTGTGATATTAATGTAAGGTGAGGGTCCCAAAATAAGACACACTTCTCCATAATGGAGGTTTGTAGGAATGTAATTATGAAATGGCCAGACATAGTAGGGAATGAACAGTAAACAAGGAAGTAAGAAGAAGAAAGAGGAGGAGGAGGAAGAGGAGAAAAAGAAGATAGAGTAAGAGGGGTGAACAAGAGGAGGAGGAAGAGGATGAAGGAAGAGAGAAGAAGGAAGAAGTACAAGAGTAGCAGTGGTAGTTAGAATTAGTCTCTCTTCAAGACAAGGTTGCATACTGTAATTCAGAGCATAGAAAGAAAACTAACAACAAAAGATAGACAAAGAATGTAACTACAAGATAATTCACTCACAGAAAACACAAATAGTTCAATTATCTGAAAAAAAAGTTTCATAGTAAATGTGTTTACAACCCTCAATGAGGTAAGCAAGGAAGGATGTCCACAAAGAAAGAAGAAATTATGAAATAAAACTCATTGTCATGAGTGAAAAATAGGAGGAGATTTTAATAAATAAACAATAAAAAACTGGGACATAAAAAATATAGTCATTGATATGAAAAACTAGATGAAATAAATACCAGGCTGAACACAAAGAGAACTAGAAGATAAGACTGAAGGATGAACACAGAATTTTACCCAGAGAAATAAAGTAATTTTTTTAAAATATGAAAGAGAATTTAAGACATTTATGTGGGCTGGCTAAGAAGTTACATCATACATATAAATAGAGACCTCGAAGCAGAGGATTGAAGAAATAGGAGAAAAGCAGTATTTGAAAAGATAATGGCTGTGATTTTTTCTGAATTTGAGAATTTCCTAAAGTCTTTGTATAAACTGAATGAAGAATGTGACCAAAAAAAAAAAAAATCAAACAATATCTAGTTATAGTTTTTAGTGAAATGCTAGAACATTAATACAAATTATTAAAAGTTGCCAAGAGAAAACGCAGTTTACCTACAAAGGCACTACAACTAGGCCAAAAGCAAAATTATTTTCAGCAGCAATAGATGCCAGGGACAAATGAATTATAACTTCAAGTGTTAAAAAAATGTCAATTTAGAATTCTAACAAAAAATAATTCATGGGTGAGGGTGAAATAAAGACATTTTTATACATACAAAGGCTATATCCTACCTTAACTGAAAGAACTACTTGAGGATATTCTACAACAGCAAGAAAAATAAACACATAAGGAGAAAAAATAGTGGCAAAGAGAAGAGTAAAGCATGTGAATGAATCCAAATGTCTATTAAATGCAATAATAACTTATTTTATTGTGTTTAAAATTATATAAGTATTTTAATTCTTACCCCAATTTAATCTACAAGTGCAACACATTTGCATTAAAACTCTAAGATTTTTTATGAAATTAAACAACAGAATTTTAAATTTATGAAAACAAAAATGTTTAAGAACTATCAAATAATTCTGAAAAAGAAGAAAAGAGTAGAAAGGAGTTGCTTTAAGGAAAATTAGATTTTTTTAACATATTTAGGATCTTTCAGGGATCCTTCAAGGAGAGTAATTAAAATGTTCTTCCCAAAACAGTCTTTGATGCCACAAAGAGAGCACATAGGCAGAATAAGTGAACTCTTTTTCTGACCCAGGAGAAGTTAAATTTCCATGTTTATAGAACTCAGACAGATTAGCCAGTAGCCAATAACTAAAATATCAATGTCTACAATTGAACTACTACTCTATTCAAACATTGTCTATCCTATAGAGGCTTATTGATAATGAAGAAATGAAGAAAGACCTTGGCAGCTATTTCTGTAACATTTTCTCCATGATTCAGCAGTGAGTCTCAGCCCTAGCTGCGTAGGAGAAGCACCCAGGGAGTTTCAGGAAAATATCATTGCCAGAGATTCTGATTCATTTGGTCTGGGATAGAGCCAGAGTACTGGTTTTTCTTTTTTTTTTTTTTTGATTCCAAGTGATTCTAATGGGTAGCCACGGCTGAGAAAACAGATTTATAGGATCATTCACCAAAGACTGAGATTTATCATTAAAATCTTAAATAATGTTAATTCTAATCCATATAATATAACTTGTGAAGAGGTCAGAGGGCAAGAGAAAGGCTCAATTAGAAGTCTTTAAGTGATTATTTCCAGTAATTGAGGTTACTATCTAAAGTCAACCATGAAGGTCCAACTAAGCAGTCCTCGTTGTCTCTACCCTATATGAGAATACCAAATTGAACTGATTTTCCAAGGGCACCACATTGAGAGTCCAAACAGAGAGAGCATTTCTTGATTGCATCAGCGTACCTGACATCACCTTATATAAGGGAAGAGTTTTTATAAATAAAGTTATTTATTGATGTGGAAATATTGAACAATTAAAGGACCAATTTACTCCAGTGTGGTAAAGAAATCAATGCCAGAATTCGTATTTTATAAACAGGAAAAGTATAACTTTTCTTTCTACTTTTTCTTTTCTTATAAGCACAATTTCTCTCTGCTTGGGTTTTAAATGGTAGATGGCACATAGCAGTTAATTGCCAAACATACATATAAATCAGATGTTGTGAATGGTGAACAATAAGCAGTCCAGGGAAGGAAGCACATCTCACAGTGTGCTATCCATAGCAATGTTTTCCATGAGCCAGGACATTTATTGAGCACTTAAGGGGGTAGAGACCTTGGGTGGAACATAAATTCTGTAAAAGCCGTCCTCCTGACCCCAAGAAGAGTATAATATAGTTGGGAGACAAAATGTAAATCTAGAAGAAAAAAGTAATTAAAACCATGGGGTGGAGTATTCAGTTAGTGCTAATGAGGAGCCCATTCTACTCAAGCCCATTCTGACAAGGGCTTTGCTCTACAGAGCTTGCATTCCAGGGGGCTTGTGTAACCACCCCCTGCCCCCTGCCCGCCCTCACAGAAATGATTTTAAAATGCCAGACTCTAGTTTAGCGTCTGAACCATCCCGAGGACAGGAGTTTCAGATTCAACTACTATTTACTTTGCAATTATGATGGCCAAAATGACATGGGAGAATTTTTGTAGCTTATCTCTTCCAATCCTCATAGCCACTCTGAATTAGATGGAATCCCCATCTTAAAGATAAGGAAGCAGAGGCTCAAAGAGGTGAAGTGACTACTTCCTCAAGGTGGTACAGATAGTAGATGGGAAAGTGGGGCATTTTTAATGCCAGGTTTTTACTATTTATCATTATACATATAATACATGATCACTTGACTTACAAAATAGGGTAAAAGGGAAAGAAATCAAAAGATGTGGCTGGAGGAGGAAGTGGAACTTGGTGGGGTTGTAAAGGATGCGTAGAATTTACATGAGGCCGAGATGAGAGGAGGGGGGTACATTCAAAATGGGGCACAGTAAGAGGAAAACTAGATGGGAACACACCAACTGTGTTCGAGGATGCAGCACAAGCCTGTGTGGATGCAGAGCAGGTCTTGCTCCACAACACACAGGAGCAAACAAATGACCCCCGGAGCCAGGAGCAGATGAATTCTTATTTGTAGAAACATTGCATTTAGTGGCCGCAGCACAATCCCGAGGAAATGAATAGGAGTTTTCTCCCTGCTGTCAGGGGCATTCTCCTGGATGATTAATTGACAGTTCTCCAGCCAAGCCCCTGTTCCTTCTGGAGGCCATGCCCCTTGGTGTGCACCTGCCACCGCAGAACCGAAGCAAGAAAATGTATTGTCTTCCTCTTTTTCTTCTGAGAGCTGCAGCTGCTGGCCTGCTTTAAGGAAACCTTCTTTACCTAGAGTATAAACTTGAACTTCTCCGATTTGCAGGGTGAAAACTTTACACTTTCAACAGATTCAGGGAAGTGGTTCTTTAGAGGGGTTGATTTGAAAAAGCCCCATTCCTCACATGGTACTTAGAGCTGTTCCCTCCTTCTTGCCTTCCTGAGACCCTTTTTTCATTTAGCAGCTTTCTGACCACATTCCTCAGTGCCACATGATGCTTTGTGACAGCTGCTGCAGTTGCCTGGAATCTTGAGGCAGCTGATGGGGCCTCTCACATTCAGGAGCAGAGAGCCGTTACTCTAAAGGAAAAGCAAACCGAACTTCTGGTGCAAAAAAGCATGATTTGTTCATTCATTCCAAACAGTTCCAGAAAGACAAGGCCAATATGGTAATTCTGCCTTTTTAAAAAGATTTTTATGGCTTTCAAAGAATTAAAGTTTATTTTCTAGCCAAAGAAACACTAAAAGTTAAGTTTCTTGGGGCTTGTTAGCAACATTTGTGCCATCCTCAAATTTGGACTGAAGGATTGGGCATGAAGAAGTCTAGAAGTCAGAGATAGTCAGGAATTAGAAATAAGAGTGAACATTGCATGAGCATTTCCTGTGTGCCAGGCAATGTCTTAAGTGTTGGGCACAAATCGTTGCTGTTCGTTGTATTTAATCCTAACAGCAACACTTTTCAGTCATTCATCAAATTATCTATTAAGTACCTGTTATGTCCAAGGCATACTGTTCAAGTGGCTGAAGACTGAAAATAAATATAATAAATAAGTATGACATATTATGTAGTAAGGTAGAAGGTGACAAGAGCTAGAAAATAATTGATTAGGGTAAAGAGGTTCAGGAATCCTGGACTGTGCCAAGAATAGGTCTGAAGATCTCATTGAGAGGGTGACACTTTAACAAACACAAGGAGAGCAAGAGGGACCTGCCATATCTTGGGGGAAATGATCCAGGCAGAAGTAACCAACACTAATGGGTTCACATAAACAGAGAAAATAAAAATAAGGTATTGGAAGAATATTAAAGAGCTGACTGAGCCTAAGAAAAAATGGAAATTAGATATTACTGTTGTGATAAACAAGACAATATGCCCCTCTTTCGAGATAACCATGTCTTTTTTTTTTTTTTTTTTTTTTGAGACCGAGCCTCTCTCTGTCACCCAGGCTGGAGTGCCATGGTGTGATCTCAGGTCACTGTAACCTCCATCTCCCGGGTTCAAACGATTCTCCTGCCTCAGCCTCCCGAGTAGCTAGGATTACAGGTGTCTGCCACAACACCTGGCTAATTTTTGTATTTTTAGTAGAGATGGGTGGGGGGGGGTCTCACCATGTTGGCTAAGCTGGTCTTGAACTCCTGACTTCAATTATCCACCCAACTCCCCCTCCCAAAGTGCTGGGATTACAGGCATGAGCCACTCTGCCAGGCAGACCGTGTCTTAATCCCAGGATGCTATAACTAGGTTAGGTTATATGCCAAGGGGGAATTAAGGCGGCAGATGGATTAAGGTTGCTAATCATCTGACCTTAAAATAGAGAGATCAACCTGGATTATACAGGTGGACTCAATGTAATCACTGAGGTCCTTAAAGGTGTAAGAGGGAGACAGGAGAGAGAATCACAGAAACAGCAGTATGGGGAGGACTCAGTCCTGCATTGCTGGGTTTGAAGAAGGAGGAAGGGGCCATGAGGCAAAAAGTGTGGAAGCCTCCAGCAAATGAGAAGGACAAGGAAATGATTTCTCCCCAAGCGCCCCCAGAAAGGAACACAGCCCTGCCCATGCATTGATTTTTGCCCAGGAAGACTTCAGAACTTAAGATATTCAATTTGTATTGTGTTGTTTCCTTCTTTTTTTTCTTTTGAGACGGAGTCTCGCTCTGTCGCCCAGGCTGGAGTGCAGTGGCCCTATCTTGGCTCACTGCAACCTCCACCTCCCAGGTTCAAGTGGTTCTGCTTCCCCCATCTCCCAAGTAGCTGGGTCACAGGCATGGGCCACTATGCCTGGCTAATTTTTGTTTTTTCAGTAAAGACGGGGTTTTGCCATGTTGGCCAGGCTGGTCTCAAACTCTTGGCCTCAAGTGATCCACCTGCCTCGGCCTCCCAAAGTGCTGGGATTCAGGCATGAGCCATGACACCCGGCCCAATTTGTATTGTTTCAAGACACTAAGTTTGTGGCAGTTTGTACTGCACCTTGAGGAAACTAAGACAAGCATTTTTGCAAAAATCTCCCCAAAGATTCATCGACCTCAGGCCTCTGGACACACAGGCCCCAGGGAAGTGGGTGGTCTCTTCAGATCCCACAGTATTAGCCGGCTTCAACCATCTCCCCGACTTGGGTCACAGCTCTCTAGCTTCCAATTGTGCCTGGCCTGCTTAAAAAGCATTAGGGTGAGTATGGATGGAGCCGAGTGAGCATGAGCAGACTGGAGGATGATGGGGTCAGAGGTCAGATGGAGGAACCACAGCTTGCCAGGCCTCAGAGATAGTCGGGACACACACAGGTAGAGCATCCCTAATCCAAAAATCTGAAATCCACAATGTTCAAAAACCTGAAAGTTTTTGAGCACTGATGTGATGTCACATGTGGAAAATTCCATACCTGACTTCACATGACAGGTTTCAGTCAAAACTATTTTTCATGCACAAAATTATTGAAAATATTGTATAAAATTACCTTTAGGCTTTGTGTATAAAATGTATATGAAATATACATAAATTTTGCATTTAGATTTCGGTCTCATCCCCAAGACATTTCATGATGTTTATAGAAATATTCCAACATATGAAAAAATACAAAATCCGAACCGTCTGATCTCAAGCATTTTGATCAGACATACTCAACCTACACTCAATTGGTAGCTATAAAAATCTCAAATTGATGGAGGAAATAGTGATTAAATAACCCTCCTAAGTTTAAACAAGTGAGATTTGACTCAGGGCCTCCTTGCCTCTAAAGCTCTTGGTTTTATCAGCTCACTCAAACGGAAGATGAAACACTGGCTCCTCATGATGCTGTTGCAACACAGATGTGTCACCAGGTCCCCAAGATGATATGTTAAGATGGCTCCATTTGTTGATGCCCAGTGGTAATCAAGAGCATTGCACCTTCCAGAAAAACATGGAAGGACTGTTTTTTTTGTTTGTTGTTTGTTTGTTTTCAGAATGTTAAGTAGAGCCAGGCCCCACGATGGCACACACTTCATTCCCTCTCATTCTCTTCCTCCCTCTGTTTCTCCCTCCCTCCTCTTCAGTCCTGCCTTTTTTCTGTTACTGGGGACCAAGGAGATCCTTTTGACATTGCAGCTACAGGGTTTGTTTAATGAAATAAGGAACTTCTACATGAGTTAGTCAGACTTGCTCATGGTCTTATTGCTTTTTAACCACCCTAAACCCGAGTCTCCATGTTTTTTCCTGTCCTTTGAGATTCAAGTTAAGCCACTCTCTGTGCATGTAGGTAGTCAGCCATCTGTCATCTTCGCCTGCCAGTGTCCCTACACCCTTATCTTGCTACAAGTGTCGTAATTTTACTGTGGGAATCCACCCCACCCCTTGTGCATCCAGTTTTGGTAGCTTTGTTGGTCAAGGCACCACATCATCTCCTGGCCAGTGGGTGGGCACTAGATCCAAGTTTAGTTGGTCAGACTTCCTGGAAATTTGAATCTAGAGAGCAGTGACCCAAATATGGAAAATATATAAATCTAGTTCATTCTGGAGAATCTAAAGAGACCAACATATTCCCTGGTGAATGTCTTTCCTGATGTCATGAATTGTTGGGGAGTTTTCAGTAGATATGATCATCTGTAATTTTTACTTTTTCTTGGATTCAGTAAGCTACTGTAAATTTATCTCCCAATGAATTATTTTTAAAATTTTCCCTGCTTATGTTAACCCACGTCAGTGTTGTTTACTTGCAATTTAAAAACAACAAACAACTTTAACTGATAACATCTTGCCTCTTGAATAACTAGCTTAATCTACTTAAGCTTTAATATTCTGTACTTCAAAGGCTCTGTGTAACTAAATATTCTACCCTTCATTAAGCTGTAGATTTTGCTACTTAACATAGAGTATATTTTTCTCTACATGTGTGCTTTTTTCTCATCATAAACCCCAAGACTGGAATAAAGCAATTCATCTTGCAATTATTCAAAAACAACCATCTTACCTATATTTAGCCATTTTTTTAGGAGTGAGCAAATAGAGATTTGGTCCAAAAGCTCAAGCCAGGAGCTCTGTCTTGTGTGCTTTAACATTACAGAAAATTCCCCAAAGTTTCATCTACCTGAAATAGTTCTTTCACCTATTTGTATGGTGTCTGCATAAAAATAAAATTCTGGAGTGAAGGTGCTATGAATCCAAGAGGTCTAATGAAAATCAAAGTGGTACTTGGAGAGGATAATTTATTACATGTTGCTATCCTTTCATAGTAACACTTTCAGCTGGATTTTTTCATCATAATAGTGGTATAACATAGTCAAAGATTAAGCTCTGGCCAATGACACATAAGTAGATGTACCACATGACTCCCATGTACTCCTTCTTCTTATAGAATGGATTGTGCATATGATGGCTGCAGTCCAGGTAGCTATCTTGTGCCATTCAAGATGGAAACTACACCCTGAGATGTATGGAGCAGCAAGAGAGAAGGAACCTGCATCCAGAGAACTTCATGAAGCTGCTCTGCCAGGCTTGGGCTTCCAAACTTTTTTAATACGTAAAAGGAAAGTAAATTTCTATCTTGCTTAAACTTTTGCTACTTGGATCTTCTGTCAGTTGCAAACACCATCTTCCTGAACTCTAAGTGATGTAGCTAGGTTTATACCAAATAGGGTACTTATCTGTTACTACTCCTGCCTCTCAACATCTGTGCATACCTTCCTCAGCCTCCTTGGGTGATCTTAAATACTGTACAGGATGAATCATGCTTAACTAACACAAACTACCATTAAATACATGTAATAAACATGAACATTACATCTGGTTGCTGAGTGTTCCTAGATAGGCACAGAATTAAGCTTCACCTCACCCACACCTACCGAAGCTCTATCCTTCTCTGACCTTCAAGGCAAGCTCTCAGGCTGGCCTGGTCTCTCTATTCCTGCCATGCTGCTTTATGGGTTTCCCAGAACTCTCTAGAAGGCTCCAGCTTTGGTCTTCTTCAAGGACATACAATTTGGATCCTGCTTTCACCACTTACCCGCTCTTTGGTCTTGGATGACTGATTGAACCTCTTACTATCTCAGTTTCCTCACCTATAAAATGGGAATAATCTCTTGGAGTTGTCATGAGGATTAAATAAAGTAATACAAGTAAAGCTTTTGGTGCCTGGCCCATTATAAATCCTCAAACAGTATTAATTGAAATCATGACTGTTATTTCACTCCAAAAGAGAAGACTTAAAAGTCATAAAGACCTTGACAAAGAAAAACTCTGCTGTTTGAGGAGGTGAGTAGGCAGGGGCCTGGGTAGACACAGCCTTTCTAACCATCACCGCAAAGCAAGCTCCTCTTTCACCACAGGAAGAAGGGCTATTAGGCGCAAAGGTATGTATCAGCTCCATTTCTCATCCATTTAATTTAAAATAGCTTTGCATCTACCTTAGGGTCCAGGGGACACAGCAAGGAATGACACAGGGAATTGAAGAGCTTGTTCATTTCCTTTGCCTCTATTCCACCATGGTTGCTCTGCTCCCAGGTCCCCAGACTCTCCCATATTCTCATGTCTCATCTAACATCTGACTGTAAACCATAAAAAAGAATGAAATCATGTCTTTTGCAGCAGCATAGATGGAATTGGAGGCCAATATCTTAAGTGAAACAACTTCGAAACAGAAAATCAAATACCGCATGTTTTCACTTATAAGTGGGAGCTAAATAATATGTACACATGCACAATAGAGTGTGGAATAATAGACACTGGAGACTCAGCAGGGAAGGAGGATGGGAGGGGAGTGAAGGATGAGAAATTACTTAATGGGCACAATGTACATTATTCAGGTGATGGTTACATTAAAAGCCCAGACTTTGCCATTATGCAATGTATCCATGTGACGAAACTGCACTCTTAACTCTTAGAGTTACACAAATTGACACAAATCTCCCTACCCAAGTGTCCAGGGAGAAACTCTCAGCCTTCAAGGACACGCTTAGGCTTTCTGAAATGAGGAATTTGCCTACAATATTTTACTAATGGGTAACATATTTAAAACAGAATTGTTCGGCCGGTCGCCGTGGCTCATGCCTGTAATCCTAGCACTTTGGGAGGCTGAGGTGGGTGGATCACCTGAGGTTGAGAGTTCGAGACCAGCCTGATCAACATGAAGAAACCCTGTCTCTACTAAACATACAAAATTAGCTGGGCGTGGTGGCGCATACCTGTAATCCCAGCTACTCAGGAGCCTGAGGCAGGAGAATCGCTTGAACCCGAGAGGCAGAGGTTGTGGTGAGCCAGGATCACACCATTGCACTCTAGCTTGGGCAACAAGCGCAAAACTCCATCTCAAAAAAAGAAAAAAAAAACACCCAGAATTGTTCTTAAATTCATTTCAACACTTTATGAAATACTCTGCAGAGATTTATCTTATCATAGATTTCTTTAAAGTGTTTTTTTTTTTCACAATAAATCACCTGTAAAACTATACATAAGCCATGGCAAATAATTCTTAGTAAAACTATTTTCTTTCTAACTAATACAAAATTATGATGGTAAAGAAGTGAGAATTTGAAAGATTTGAGCTCTATGACTTTCTTTTTTTCTTAAGGAAAATACAATGCAGCCCTCATTTAACAATGCGTTTTGGTGGTTTTGAACCAGTTCCTTCTCAGTGTTATCTGATTTTGGCAAACATACCGGAAAGACAAGATTACAGTCCCCACACTCTCTCATTTCCAATCTTTCTGGAACCTTATTTGTATCTCTATGTCAACAGAGTGAAGAAAAGATAGTGTTTTATTTGAGCAGCCCACAGCTACTGGCATACTTCTTAATTAGTGTCTGTGACCAGTTAGCATTGTTTAGATTTCATTCAACACACTTCCCCAGAAACACAGTATTTCGTGGCGGCTGCGGTATGCACCAGCTGTCTTTAATCTCTCAGGACCCAATTCACAGACCAAAAATTCTGTTATGAGCACAAATCTCTGAGTGGGCATTTGTTTATTTTCTGCTTAGGAGACAACTTCCATGTATCTCTGCCATTAAAAATAAATCAGTACATAAAATAAATACTCAAACAAATACAACAGATCAAAAGCTGAGTATCTCACTTCCAACTAAACTGAACTAAAGGCTTGGCTCATGCAAGTGGCACCTCTGTTTGGTCAAGAAAATACTGCTCTTCTCTTAGAAATAATAAACTCATCCTTAAAAGCCAGTTTGAAGACTAAACATACCCATGACAAAGAAAAAGGACAAAGAAGCTTATGGCTTCAGGCAAAAAGGTCATTATTTCCATTGGCCAAGCCATGTACATTCCATTTCTTTTAGAAGTATTGTACTGAATGGCATCTTAATGCATCTCCTCTTTTTTTTTTTTGAGACAGAGTCCCTCTCTGTAGCCCAGGCTGGAGCACAGTGGCATGACCTCGGCTCACTGCAACCTCCACCTCCCGGGTCCCAGTTCAAGCAATTCTCCTGCCTCAGCTTCCTGAGTAGCTGGGATTACAGGCATGCACCACCTTGCCCAGCTAATTTTTGTATTTTTTGTAGGGGGGGTGGGTTTCACCATGTTGGCCCAGCTGGTCTTGAACTCCTGACCTCATGATCTGCCCGCCTTGGCCTCACAAAGTGCTGGGCATCTCCTCTTTTCCTAAATGTGCAAACAGAAATGTCTGCAGACAGTGCTTGCTCATGGACACCTGGATGAGTTCTCCTCATTCTAACACTTGAAACAACAGAACACATGACCACCTTGTCAAGATTATGTGGAAGTTAACGGCAGCAATGAGGAGATCCCACACCCCACTGTGTGTCCTGACTCTTCTCCCTCAGGAACTTACACACATCAATTATGTGACTTCATCATTTTCTTATCCCAGCACCCGGTACAGTTTCTGGCATGCAGTGGGTTGTCAACAAATGATTGTTTAACTAATACTGAGAAATAGCACTTATATACATGTTTATTATTTGCCAGGCACTACTCCAAGAGCCTTGCAAGTATTAACTGCTTAATCTGCACAACAGTCCCATGGAATAGCTGCTATTATTGCTCCATTTTACAGATGAGGAAACGTGAACAGAGGCGAAGCAACTGGCCCTTCAATGGCAGAGATGGGATTTAAACCCAGGAATTCAGGTTCAAAAGACATAGTCTTGATTACCACACTACACTTTCTCTGCCCACATCCCAGCCTCCAGGCCTTAATTTCCTCATGTAACTAGGTGGTCTCTGAGGTTCCTTCAACTTGTGTAGAGTGCGATTCTAGTCTACAATTCTTTGATAACCAGTAGGGCATAAAGAATCCTCTATTACCTATTCATCCCCTCAGAACATTCCCAAGTCTTAAACTCCTGCTAAGATTACATAAGACAGCATGGAGCCATGGTTTGCCCTTTTTCTAAAAGAAGAAGCTTTCTGTGAAAATACAACTATTGGGGCAACAAGAAAACTTCTGATGGGCCCAATTCTTTCAATATCATTTTAATAGACAAATAGGTGAAAGACATGGTAATGATTCCTAGAATCCCATTCAATAGCTGCACAAGATGAACCAGCACAGAAAGCTGGGACCTACGACAGCACAAAGGGTCTCTAATGCAATGTGAGATACCGGAAAGTGTAAGGCCAGCCCCAGGCTGGTCACCTAGGAAGGTATTAGGAAGCCATGAGATGAGAGTGAGGAAATCAAGGCCATAAATGCATGTGTGTGTCCCTAGAAACTAGACTATGAAGAAAAGCAGAAAGGGACAGTGGCAACAACTGGAACACAAAGAGGAAGACAGATTTTTTTAAAGATAAGAAAAACATGTCTATAGTTTCCAAAGAAGTAATCTGTTGATAGTGAGAGGTAGAAAACACTAGACAGAGAGAGAATGGATCATGGATGAAATATGAGTCTGGTCCAGTTAGAGAGGTGGGTGTGAAATGGAGAAAATAATCTTGAAATGCAGGAAGGGCACCTTTTCTCTTCATGAAGCTGAAATGAGAATGGGTCCCACGTGGCCTCTGCTGATTCTCTCCTCAGACTGGAATCTTAAGGTAGCTGGGCATAGGAAAATTAAACTATCCTTGGGGGCTTTGCTGACTCCAAAAATAGCTTCTCTACGAAAAGCAAAGGAAAAGCTAGTTGCCAAATGTGAGTGGCTACTGTTGGGGGTATTAAAATTCGGTGCCAATAGCTATTAACAGGTATTCATAGGTAGAAACACAGAAGTCTGGGGCATCAGGGCCCCAAACAGCCAATGTTGCCCCCAACCAACTGTCCAGGTCCCTAAAGAAAATATATGTGGGAAAAAGAAAGCAATGCAAAATGACACTTTCTTTTTTTATTCCACAAATGTGTATTAAATACAATATGCACCAGGCACAGGTGCTAGGGATACAGCAATGAAAAAAAACAAAGGCCTGCTCTTAAGGGATTTACATTCTATCTCCAAATTCATTAAGAGAAGTTTGACCTCAGATTGTCAGCCCAAGTTGCCTGTGTGGCCTGCCTCCGACTCAGAGACCACCCTGCCATTGTTAGAATGGCTACACCTGCCAGCAAGGCACATAAGAAAGTGAAAAAGACAGAACGTTTGCCCCAAGAGTGAAAGCAGAACTGCTGAAGGCCACCTGCCCCAGCAAAGGAAAGAGGAGAAAGCTGCCCAAGACCTAGAGATGGCCTGGTTGGGGTGGGGGTGGGGGGCAGGGGGGAAGAGTAGGGGAGACACAGAAGAAAGGATGCTTCTGGGCCTCATCCCCTGGGCAGTAGCCCTGACACTAGTGTCCTTTCTGGCCTCAGAAACCCAAGAGAGAGCCATAAGAGTCCACACCCAAGCATGCTAGAACCTAACTCAGCACAGTGGTAGTGGAAGCCTCACTGGGGAATATGAGATTCCCCATATTTCACCCTATCCTTAGGGATGATTCCCAAATCATCATTTAGAGGAAATGAAATCAGTCTTCAATGCCATTAATAATCCTGACCCAATCTCTCTCTTTGATCTATTATTTGTCCTATGTACACTTTTTACACAGTGGTTTTCTCATTGGCTCCAGACCCTGCCTTGACCTGTGCATTTCCTTTGCCTTTACTTCAAAAGTATAATCTCCTACCTGATCTGGCCTCTCTTCCTTTGATAGCTATTTACATGGTCTCTTCTTCCATCCCAACTATTCTGTGCACTTTCCCCACCAACCTCAGCCCATGTGGCCCTCTCCTTTCCCTGAGCTCTTTGGATGCCCACTATCTGTGGCTCTCCCTAAGATTTAGCATTTACCACCATGTGTATACATCTTGCTTCCTTTCATCAATTATAATTCCATAAAGAAATCCTTGACAACCCTAAAACACCTAATACAGCACTTTGCATACGTTTAGTATGCAATAACCATTTTAATTTTTAAAACTACTTACACTGTGCTTACCTTACAGAGGATTTAAATAGGTTGTTTCAGTATATTTTGGTTGATGGATGGATGGATCAGCTGACCCATTAAAGGTATTGGTTACATAAATATATATATATAGTGAGGTTCACACAGTATGAAAGGTCCTCAGTAAATGAAGACCACCATCGCAAACCTACTTGATGGTGGAATGTAAGTTGTCTTTAAGTAAATTACAATAAGCATATACCTTTTGGCTGTGCAGGTGTGAAATCCGGGGTTAAATTTCCTCCTGCACCTACAACATACATAATGAAGCAAATATAGAAACAAATAATAGGGAAGTAAGTTATAGATGGTCCTTTAGAAGTCAATTTCATCTGCGCATCTAAGCATAAAAGCAGCATCTGCTCTGCTAAATACAGGTGTTTTATATCCTTGTCATTAATTGGAGGGGACATTATGTCATCATACATCAACAGTTAAGGTTGGTGAAAGTGCCACTTATCTCAGGTGCTGTCATTAATCAGGTTCTTTTCAGCTTGGTGACTCCAGAGGCTCAGCTCGAAGCTGTTCTATGTGAATGGGTTTTCCCTGTAGGTTTGAGGTGTCCTTTTATTATCATTTTGAACGAAAACCTTGGGACCCAGACATAAGAGGCCATTAAGGAAGCTGCTCTAATGCTTCAGAGAAGAGAAACATTTTCCTCCATCACCTTCATTGCCCCCACTCCCTGTGTCTCCACCAAACAGCCACGGTGGAGAGGAAGGCAAAGCAGCACAAGCTATTGTCTCATCATGGTTTAACCCATTACTGAATTTCAACGAACCAGAGCAGCTGGTGCTTCAACAGAGCTAGAAAGCAGCAGAGTCCTAGAAGGCAGCACCGTTTCTTTCCATCTGACACCAAAGTCATCCAGGTGCCTTCTTGGTTACTTCAGACCCACAGTGTGGTGTCCCTTCCAGACAGGCTTCTGGGACACATTCTTCCTTGTCTCTGCTTTCATTGAAAATATCTGTCCTTAAAATGTCTGCCCTTTATCCCATTCCTGCAAGACCACTGGAAGTGGCGTAAGTTGTCAGGAGCAATAATGGCAGCCTTTTAAAGTAATGATGTTATAATTTCAGCACCTTGAGCCTAAGAATTAAAGCAATTATGTTCAGGTAGCAACTTGCAAATTAATATGGGGAGTCAAGTCATTTGATCCATATCAAATTCTTACTCAGGGAGCTTCTACTCTGCCCTGAAAATAGAATCTCCTACCTATCCCACCTTGGTTCCTGGTTGTTTCAACATGTGCAGGAGACTGAAAGAATAAGGTGGGGAGTGTGTTTATGATTCATCTATTCAATAGATATGTGTTGAGTGTGAGGCACTGTGCCAGGAGAAGATACAGTGGTGTTCATGATCAGACACCATCCTTGCTCTCAAGGCTTTATAGTGTGGATGGATGGGATAGAAATGAACCAAATAGCAATCAAAAAATGTAAACTCTAAAGTGATAACCGTGATTAGTTCTCTAGAGGACAGCATTGTATATCTGGGCAAATATATGAACATACCATGATCTGGAGTAGGAATAGAAGTTGATCAAGGGAGGTATGGAGAGGGATGAAGAGTGTCCCTAGAAAGGGAACAGCAAGCACCAAGTGCTGTGCTAGGAGGAAGCATGAAGAACCCCAGAAGTTGAAATGCCCTGGTGGTAGGCAAAATTCTAAGAGCCTGCCAGGCTCCGTGGCTCATGCCTATAATCCCAGCACTTTGGGAGGCTGAGGTGGGGGGATTGCTTGAGGCCAGGAGTTGGAGATCAGCCTGGCCAACATGGCAAAACCCTGTCTCTACTAAAAATACATAAATTAGCCGGGTGTGGTGGCACTCGCCTATAATCCCAGCTACTCAGGAGGCTGAGGCAGGAGAATTGCTTGAACCTGGGGAGGCAGAGTTTGCAGTGAGCTGAGACTGCGCCACTGCACTACAGCCAGGGTGACAGTGCAAAGTTCTGTTTCAAAAAAAAAAGAATTATAATGTCCCCCCAGGTCCCCAGTTTCTGGGACTGTGAATATGACAGATTTTACTCCCAAGGTTAGGTTATATATGATATGGCACAGTTAGCATTTAGAAAGAAAGACTATCCGGGTAGTTCTGACATCATCCCAAAAGCCTTTAAATCTGAGTCTAGAAGTCAGAGACTGAGGAAGTCAAAGATTCCGAGGACAAGAGGATTCACCTGGTTTTTGGCTTAAAGATGGAGGGAGCCACCTGGCAAGAAATATGGGCCACCTCTCACAGCCGAGAGAGACCCCAGTTGGCAGCCAGCAAGGAAATGGGAGTTTTCAGCCCTACAAGTGCAAGAATGCAAGAAACTGCATTCTAAATAGAAGAATGACTTTGTGTATCCATTTCTTAAGGCTGCCATACCAAAGCACCATAGACTGGGTGGCTTAAACAACTGAAATTTATTCTCATTGTTTTGAAATCTAGAAGTCCAAGATTGAATGGTTGGCAAGATTTTTTGCCCCTAAAAGAGGGAAGTGTCTGTTCCAGGTCTTTCTCCTTGGCTTGCAGATAGTCTATATTATCTCATCATAATCTGTCTCTTCACATCATCTACCCTCTAAGCATTTGGGAATTTGTGTCATAATTTGCCTGTTTTGTAAGGACCAGTCATGTTGGATTGGAGCTCATTTGATGAACTCATTTTAACTTGATTGCCTCTACAAAGACCCTATCTCCAAATAAGGTCACATTCTGAGGTCTTCAGGGTTATGACTTCAACATATGAATTTGAGGTGGGGACATAATTCAATCTATAATTAAAGTGGATTCTTTTCTCAGAGCCTACAGATGAGAATTCAGGCTGGTCAGTTCCTTGATTCAGCTTTGTGATACCCTGAACAGAGAAGCCAGCCATGCCATGCCTGCACTTCTGACCGACTGTGAAGCTAATAAATGGGTGTTGTTTTAAGCTGCAAAGTTTATGGTAATTTGTTGGGTAGCAATCAAAAAACATAGCACAGAAAAGGTTGGCAGGGCCAGGCCACACAGGGTCATGAAAGCAGGGGCAAAAAATTTTGTCTTTATCCTGAGAACAATGAGAAGCCACCAAAGGCATTAGGAATGTCCTGCTCACATTCTGTTTCTCTTTTGGGCTTCTCTTTTTGCTCTTTGTCCTCTTTCCAAATAAAAATCCCAAAGGAATAGGTGGCTGCAAAGAAAAATGGGAAGTTCCTTGTCCCACCTTAATCCTTAGGGCATATTATATAAAAAAAAAAAAAAAAAAAGGAAAGAAGAGGAGGAGAACAAGATGGAGATAAATTCCATTTTTTGAGGGCAAATTCTGAGTCCAGTTACTATTCTGAAGCTTTCAATGCATTTTTAGATTTAATTCTCACTATAAGCCTCTTCTAACCCCTATTGTTGTAACATGCCCAAGGTTATCAGCTAGGGAGAGTGTAAGTGGAACTTGAATCCAGGCCTAGCTGGCTCCAAAGCTCATTTTTAAAGCTCATTACTTTAAAACCATCCCCCTACCCCATCTCACCAGTATTGTTTTAATACAGCGTGATATATATATATCATATCCAAGTCTTAGAAGAGCCCACAGATTACGCAGAACAGGTATGAGTACAAAGAATGAGAATGCCATGGTGGTAAGGGTCAGACAGATGGGCCCAGTTGAAAATGAGCAGCAGAACTTGTACAAGAGCCTGGTCACCTTTCTGTCTGGTCCCTTTTATTCTCCTTCCTTTTCTTGCCTAAATAAAGTTCATGTCTGAGGACTGGAGTGGCATAGGTAATAATAATTCTTCCCTTGGGCTTTAGGGAGAGGTAAAGTGTTTTCATTTATTATTTATTTTTATTTTTGTAGAGATGGGGGTCTTGCTATGTTGCCCAGGCTGGTCTCGAACTCCTGGCCTTAGGGAATCCTCTCACCTTGGCTTTCCAAGGTGTTGGGATTATGGGCGTGAGCCATCACACCCAGTCTAGAGTGTTTTTAAAACCCTTCTTAAGAACAACCAAGCTCTGAATGGTCTTTAGCATCCCTGGAGGGCATTGCGCGTTTCAGCTGGCCAGCACCAAGGAATGCGGGATGCAGAGCTAGGAAGAGATCTGCTGATCCATCCCAGGGCACTTGTGAAGATTTGAAGAATACATACTGGTTACCCATCAACCTATCTGTAGTCACTCCCTGAAACAAGGGTAAGTTAAACCTTATCAAAAACCCTTAAGGCAACAGTGAATATTCTATTTTTTTCTTTCAGTGAATTACAAGTAGTACCTAGCTTATTATATTCCCTAGATAATTATTACATTTTACATTCTTTACCTTCTTTTAAAAAGAAGGATGCACTAGTTTTCTAGCATTCATTTACATGCCTTTGATAAATTACTGTAACCAGATTAGGGAGATAAAATAACCAGTCTATTAATTACAGTGATTATTATTTAATGGAAAATGGGATTCTAGGCAAAGTGTGTAGTGAGAAGAAAGCTTAGCAATGCATTATACAGATGTGGTATTTTATCTTAAAGAGTAAGATAAGTGCCCAGTCTGCTCCACAATCTAGAGAATATGTTCATTAGCTCTGCAAGATTTATATGTATAATTGACCATAATATTTTAACACTATTTGCTTGATTTGGAGGTACACGAAGAACAAGGAAAAACTGTAACTTCAATTAAATTGAATAAATTTCTCAATGAACATATTAAAGGCCAGATCTACCCAGCAATGTGAGAAGCAGAGGGCTGAACAAGAGTTCAAAACTTTTTTTTTAATTAAACAATACATTATTCTAACTTGAAGTCACTGGGAATTTATATTTAAAAGGATAGGGGTTGAAAGAGAGCTTCCCCCACATCAATTATCCTCATAATTAACTTCAAAAATAACCAAAAAGGTAACATTTGGAAAAATGTTGGTACTTTCTAAAAAAGAAGCAGCATTATAGCCAAATCCCGAATGAATCACCAAGAGACATTTGACCTTGTCTCACTCCCGTCAACTATAAAAAAGAGAATAAGATTGCATCTGCCATCGTGGAGTTACATGAATTAAAGCAGGCTTCTACCTACAAATTCTGGCCAAATCTAGCCAGCTGCTGTTTTTGTGTGGCCCTCGAACTATGAATGGATTTTATATTTTTAAATGGTTGGGAAAAGAAAATCAAAATAACGATACTCTTTTGTGATGTGAAAATTTTATGAAATTCAAATTTCAGTGTTCATAAATAAAGTTTTATTGGAACACAGCTATCCTCACTCACATATTGTCTGTGGCTGCTTTAGTGCTCTAATAGCAGAATTAAGTATTTGTGACAGAGACCATATGGCCAACAAAGGCTAAAATATTTATCATCTGGCCTTTTATAGAAAAAGTTTGCCAACCCCTGAACAAAAGGAGTAACACACAAATTCTCAATGTTCATTACACATCACCTGGGGAGCTTTAAAAAAACCCATTTGCCCATGTTACACACCAGACCAATTAAATAAGAATCTCTGGGAGTACACTCCAGGCATCAATAATTTAAAAACTTCCCAGGAAATTCCAATGTCCAGCCAGATACGAGAACCAGCAGACTTACATGCTATGTATGGTATATAAACTTAACACATAGTAAGACCTTGGTAATTGTTAGCTGACTCAATAAAATAAATCCTCCTTTTTAATTCCTCATTGTATTTCAGTAAAATGTTATTAAATATGCACTGGGTGTAAAATGTTTTGTTTTTCTTCCCTCACTCTTTCCTCCCTGCCTACCTCTATTCTGACCTGCATGTAAGAGTTAAAACAAGAAGAAAAACTAAGTTTCCCTACAGGACTTTAATTTCTAAACATTCACACACTCAGTATTTTATGTTTTCATTTATTCATTCCACAGATTTTTAATGTGTAATATCAAGTTTTACACAATACTTATGGCACGTAAGTGCTCCCAAGATGTGCTTTCAAGGTTCTGGAAAGTGCCCAGCGTTCTTGTAAACAGCCCTTTGAATCTTCTAGGGTTCTTGTAAATAATCCTTGATATGGTTTTGCTGTGTCCCCACCCAAATCTCATCTTGAATTGTAGCTCCCATAATTCCCATGTGTTGTGGGAGGGACCCGGTGGGAAGTAATTGAATCATGGGGGTGGGCCTTTCCTGTGTTGTTCTCCTGATAGTGAATAAGTCTCACAGGTCTGATGGTTTTATAAAGGGGATGCACATGCTCTCCTGCCTGCTGCCATGTGAAATGTGACTTTGCTCCTCCTTTTCCTTCTGCCATGATTGTGAGGCCTCCCCAGCCATGTGGAACTGTGAGTCAATTAAACCTCTTTCCTTCATAAAATACCCAATCTTGGGTATGTCTTTATTAGAAGTGTGAGAACAGACTAGTACAGTCCTATATAACCTGACTGGCTTAATAGTAGGCTTAAATTAATAAATGCATGGCATCTTCAATAGGCAATAACTAAAAAGAGCTTTTGAATGTATGTGTAGTAAAGCAACCAAAATAATTGATTGGCCGGGTATGTCCACTCCACATGTATAAAACCCAAGAGTAGTTCACTTTTTTGTCACAATCTAAATCCTCTAAAATGAGAACACCCTTTAAGTCTTCCCAAACAAGAAATGGATATGGACAGAGATAGAGCTACAACTAGGACAGAGAGATTAAATACATGGATTTTTGAATTCACACCACCAAGTTCAATTCCAGCTTCATTGGTCACTAGCTTCATGATCTTGGGGCAATCACTCACCTCTCAGGGCCTCGATTTTCTCAGCTGGAAAATGGGAATAACAATTCCAATCTCATAGAAATAAGGAAATTATTTTCTAAACACATTTCTTTTTTTAATTGTGGGGGTTTCCCCTAATTCTTAGGCTGTGAGGCTGAAAGATGGTCTTTAGAGCCTGGTGCACAGAGATCGACCCCTCTATGGCAAGCACTTGGCACTCCTCATCTGAGGTCCTCACTTTTTGTTTTGTTTTGTTTTTTTGAGACAGAGCCTCACTCTCACCCAGGTTAGAGTGCAGTGCCACAACCTTGGCTCACTGCCACAACCTTGGCTCACTGCAACTTCCGCCTTCTGGGTTCAAGTAATTCTTGTACCTCAGCCTCCCGAGTAGCTGGGACAACAGGCACGCGCCACCACACTCAGCTAGTTTTTCTATTTTTAGTAGAGACAGGGTTTCACAACGTTGGCCAGGCCTTAAGTGATCTGCCCACCTTGGCCTCCCAAAGTGCTGAGATTACAGGCATGAGCCACCGCTCCTGGCTGAGCATTGTTCTTTATAGCCAAATATGAACTCCTTGAAGGAAGGGATTATAATTATACAGACACTCCCCAAATTACATCACAGTCCCATTCAAGAAGGCCTTACAAAGCATGGATTTGGTGTACATTGAAAATGCAGACTTCACAAAGACCTTTAAATTACCCGTAGCTCTTCGGAGAAATTAGAAGACAATAGCTCCTATTTGCATTTTTTCAGGACATTGGCCCCAAGGTCAAGTATATCTTTCACAGCCTTCAATACTGGAGTTGCTTTTAACTCTCGAAAATATATATTCTTAGGGGCATGTTTTCTCTAAAGTCAATGTCTTTTCATTCATATAAGACTTTCTGAAGATTTTCCGTGCTGTGTCATCTCCTGTATTTCTTTTTAATATTCCCACTTTTTTTCTTGCTTTTTGTGTCTATTCCAGAAGTCTCAACAAGCATTTTTTAATCATGTAAATTCCAACATGACCCACTAGTAGCCTCATACTGCATGAGTTCACAGTACTTTCTCTTTCCTTTTTCTGACTTCAAGACTTTGCTTATACGGTCATTAGGCTAAGTGACATGCATTTTAAACTATGACTCACCATCTTCCTTGTAAGTCAGTCCTCTATTTCTGAGTAATGTCTTCTCCTGAACCCTGCTTTGTGAACCCTGTAAGTTCCAAAGATGCAAAACATTTTTCATGCTTTTTTATTTTTTTTCTTTTTTAGATGGAGTTTCGCTCTTGTCGTACAGGCTGGAGTGCAATGGTGCGATCTCAGCTCACTGCAACCTCTGCCTCCCAGGTTCAAGCGATTCTCCTGCCTCAGCCTCCCGAGTAGCTGGGATTACAGGCGCCTGCCACCACGCCCAGCTGATTTTTGTATTTTTAGTAGAGACTGGGTTTCACCATTTTGGCCAGGCTGGTCTCGAACTCCTGACCTCAGATGATCCACCAGCCTCGGCCTCCCAAAGTATAAGGATTACAGGCATGAGGCACCATCCCCAGCCCATCTTTCATGTTTTTTATCCATAAATTACCATAATTTTAAAAATATTTCCCAAATGAAGTTCATGAAATTTAGACTCTGGATGCCTTTGGTTAACATTCTTATTTTCTATTATAAATCCCTCTTCTTAAATTAGAAACTGATCCTCTCTTCTTGCTCTTACTTTGCCAATTTTTAGTCCTGAATAAAATAAAGCAAAGGGGAGACTAAAACTAATAAACCAAAATAACACAAGATAATGCAATGAGAATACACATGGTACCAGAAACCACATGGGACTGAACAGAAGGGCCTTCCCTCTCATGTGAGTGCCTTCTGCCTTTCCCTCTCTATTCCCGATATTCATCTCTGCTTGAGATAGTTTACATTTCTATATATCACACTAATATTTTCACATCTCTAAAACTATATTCTGTCCCTTATGGAACAACTTACAAAAGGTTGATATTATGCAAATCAAGAGTTGCACAATCTAAGAGTCTGTGACTTCTGCTTTGCACAATTTTTTTTTTTTTTTTTTAGTTTAGGAGCAAAGGTTTAATAGGCAAGAGAGAGAGAAAGAGAAAGGAAAACAGCTCTCTCTCTAGTGACAGAGAGGGGACTTCCGAGAGGAAAGGCCCTGCTTTGCACATTTTATTTATTTAGTTGGTGCTAGTTGATTGATTTCTCTGTAACAACAGAGCTCAGGGACCTTAATGCCTGACCACACAAACCAAATAGAAAGGGTTGACAAATGTCTAAGAGACCCAGTCATCTACTATATTAGTTGGCTATTGCTGTATAACAATTAACCCAAAAATTAGTTTTTTGAAACAGAAAACACAAATTATGTCAGTCTCTGTGGGGCAAGAATTCAGGTGCAACTTAGCAGGGGGCCCTTGGTTCAATGTCTCTCACAAATCAAAGTGTTGGCTGGGCATGCGGTCCTATCTGAAGGCTTTTCTGGTGGGTATCTGTCTCCAAGCTCACTCAACTGGTTGCTAGCAAGATCTAATTCCTTGTGCCACATGATGTATGTAGTATGTGCACGTCTCCATAGCACATACGGAAAGGTGTAGGCTCTTTGAAAAGACCAGTAAGATAAACAACGCTCTGGCCAGTCCAAAGATAAAAGATAGAGAGAGACAGAAAAGAATAGCATTAATGATGAGAAAGTATATATAGCAACAGATATGATTACTTTAAAAATTATCAGTGAACTATATGTTATTCTATTTTACTAAATCGAAAATCTCAGTCAAATGGATTATTTTCTAGAAAAATATAAATTACAAGAATTAAGAAGAATTAGAAAACTCAAATAAACCAAAATTATTAAAGAAATGAAAAGCAATTGTTAAAATATGATCCACACAAAAACCCCATACTTTTGTCTGCAGGAGTTCTAACCACCTTCAAGAAACAGAAAATCCCTACATCATTTAAATTTTGCAAGCATAAAATGATGGAAACATACCAATTTCTGTTACAAAATTAGCACAATAGTAACTAATCCCACACTTATGCCTAATAGATACAAAAAAATGCTAAATGAAACCTTAATATACTAAATTCAGATGTATAACACAAAGGTTATGCCTCATAACCAAGTAGGGTTTATTCCAGGAATGCAATGGCACTCCAACTTGGAAAATGGATTAATATATGTTACAACATCAATTGGACAAAATAAACAATTCATATAACCATCTTGATAGAAAGTAAAGTATGGGATAAAATTCACTATCAGTTTCTAATTTTTAGAAAAACTATTAATAAAATCGAATATAAGAGTTTCCCTTACCATTATTTACAGTAATCTCTCTCCCTGACCAACTTTTCCAGTACAGTCAGGAGCAATATAAGGAAGTCAATCATCACCACTTCTATTTAAGATTGTGCTCCAATTTCAATATATGCAATTAAACCTGAAAACAAAATATTGTGAAGGAGAAAGAAAAATGGCCAGGAATTATAGATGTTATGGTTGCTTACCTATGAAAGATATCGGAAAAAGGAGATTTATCTGAAAAAGTATTAGAACTGACATCCCGGTTAGTATTCAGCTGCTATGTCATAGAAAGTTTGTACAAACTGTTCACACCCAGTATCTGAGCCGATTGGTTCTTTCTCAGACTGCATCACTAGCATTTTGATTTGTGGCTTCTAATAAGATATATCATTAAGAAGGCTGGCCATAAAACAATAGGTAAATCAGCAGCTTTCCTACTTACCAATTGTGAACAGTTTAAAAAAAAACATAAAGGCAAGATGATCTTATTCATAGTAGTAAAGAGATATAAAATACCTAGAAATAAGCTGGACAAAAATTATGCAAGATCTTAATAAAAATGACTAAATTTTACTGAGGGCCATATAAAAAGACTTGCATATTGACAAATTGTATTCCTGTAGTAAGAATAGCTGATATCATACAAATTCTCTGCAAATTAACCTACAAGTGTAACTCAATCCTGCTGAAAATCTAATGGAATTTCTTTTCAGCGCTTGACAAAATTCTGAGAGAAAAAACACACAAACATGTTTTCAAAAAGAAGAATAATGAGTTGGGGTTTTCCTTTGCAGATATCCAAATGTGTTATAAAGCCACAATATGTACAGTAATTTGACATAGATGCCAACATAGACACATCAGTGAAATCAAGTAGAAAATCCGAAAGCAGACCTATGTATATTTAAGAATTTAGTGAATGATAAAGATGGCATTTCAAATCTGTGGGGAAAAGATAAATTATTCAATTAATAGCTGAGGGAAATATGGTGACTAGTTTTATAATCTTGAGGTTGGGAAGGTCTTTCTGAACATGACACTGCAGGATGAAATCATAAAGGAAAATAAAGATACTTTTGACCTCCAAAAAAATTATACTGACAAAAACTAGTATTGGCCATTAAATAAATTAGAAAATAACTTTTTTTAAGGCAAGATTTTCTTGTTTATCCTTCTATCCCAGATCCTGCAACAGTGTGTGCCACATAGTAGGCATTTGAATGAGTGGATACATAAACAGGTCTTGCAAGTCAGTAAGGGGAAAAATGAGCACCTCCATTTTTACAATGAGCAAAAGACATGGATCAAAAAGAAGAAACATGAAAGGTCAGTAAAAAAGCTCAAATAGTATACATGACACCAGCAGTAAGGTAAATACAAACTAAAACAATAGTTCACCATTTTTTACCTATTACTATTTCTCTTTTTACACTGAAACGGCCAACATATGGGCAAAGAAGCACTCACAAACTGCTGGTAGCAAAATTAAAATCTGTGCAATATAATTGAAAGTCTTTAAAACTGCAGACTCTCTGACCTAGTAATTCCATTCCTAGGAATTTTTTCTAAGGAAATCATTAAACAAGCATGCAAAGACATATATACAAGGATATTCATCAAGCACTCTTTACAAGAGTGACAACTAGAAACAAATGTTCACAAATAGCGAATGGGTTTCATAAACCTTGGTACACTTTTTCAATCGAATACCACACAATAAGGATAAGTAATGATGCAACCACGTATTAGCTAATATCAAAAGATGTTCATCATATGCTGTTAGTTCAGAAAGCCAGTTATAAAACAGCATATGTAAAAATCATATTTGCATGCCTAGAAAAAAATAGACAATAAATATAAAATTTCAAGAGTGATTTTTATCATGGTAGTTTTGTTTTCTTCTTCTTTTTTTTTTTTTTTTGAGACGGAGTCTTGCTCTGTTGCCTAGGCTGGAGTGCAGTGGCGTGATCTCGGCTCACTTCAACCTCTGCCTCCCAAGTTCAAGCGACTCTCTTGCCTCAGCCTCCCAAGTAGCTGGGATTACAGGCATGCACCACCATGCCCAGCTAATTTTTTGTATTTTTAGTAGACATGGGGTTTCACCGTGTTAGCCAGGATAGTCTCAATATCCCAACCTCGTGATCTGCCCTCCTCAGCCTCCCAAAGTGCTGGGATTACAGGCGTGAGCCACCATGCCTCGCCTTATTTACTTCTTAATGATCTTTTATGTGATCTAGTTATTAACATTACCATGTGCTACTTCTATAATAAAAGTGTTGATTTTTAAAAATAATATAAAAGTAGTATTTGGTCTACAGAAATAAATCTTTTTGATGTTTCCCCATCCCCTGAGCTTATTCTTTTTACTATGTGTATATATAATGATATATATGTATATATACATATAATGATATATGTATATATACATATATAATGATATATATGTATATATACATATATATATATCATTATATATGTATATATACATATATATCATTATATATACGTGTGTACGTGTATGTGTGTGTGTATATATATATATATATATATATATATATATATAAAATTTGCAAGCATTTGTGAGAAGGTAACATTTGGAAATTACTAAATGGTAACCCCTAAATTGCCCTCCAACCTCCACTATCATATTCAGCTGCAAACTTCCACTCACTTTATCACATTACCCTGCCTTACTTTTTAAAAATTTTCTTCGCAGCCTTCTAGGTGAAGTCAGATCATTTACACATTTGCATAATTGCTATTCATTTTTTTCCACCAACATGTAATCTCCATAAGATCAGGGACTTGAACTGTTTATGCACAAAGCTATATCCCAGTACCTAAGACAGTGACTGATATATAGTTGAGGCTCAAATATGTGTTTAATAAATGAGTGAGTGAATGAGTTTGTTTTGGCAGAGTTGGTTTACTTTTTATGGTTATGCAGAGAGTCATTGCCTCTTGAGAACCTTTTGGAATTAGGCCTACTAATTTTTTCTATTAAGCAGTGAGGCTGACCTTCCAGGCAGTGCTATATGATAGAAATCACTCAAGTCTAGATGTCAGTAGAGCTGGACTCCAGTTCTGATCTTACCACACACAAGCTTCTTAAATAAATCAGTTTTGAAGTTCTTGCTACACAAGATTAGTCCTAATCAAAAGCTGAAAAGGTCAAGAGGCTGCTGCCCTTGCTCCCCGTGTGCTGTTTTATGTCTTCAGCAGGGTCCACATGCTCTCCTCCATGCCCATACCCTCTCCTGCTTCACTCTCCCAGTTGATGGTAAGGCTGCCTGAGCCCCTGAGATGGTGAATTTATGTGTCAGCCTGACTGGGCTAGGGGCTGCCCAGAAGGGTGGTAAAACATTGTTTCCGGTTGTGTCTGTGAGGGTGTTTCTGAAAGAGATTGGCATTTGAATTGGGAGACTGAGTAAATAAAATCTCCCTTACCAATGTGGGTGAACATTATCCAATTACTGAGGGCTCACAGAACCAAAAGGCAGAGGAAGGGCACATTTACTCTCTCTTAAGCTGAGACATCCATCCTCTCCTCCCTTCAGACATTGGAACTCCTGGTTCTTCGGCCTTCAGACGTGAACTGAATTATGCTATTGACTTTCCTGATTCTACAGCTTGCAGATGGCAGACAGTGACATTTCTCAGCCTCCATAATCACGTGAGCCAGTTCCCAGGTCAATCAATCAATCAATCAATCTTCTATTGATTTTGCTGCTCTGCAGAGCCCTGACTAAAACAGCCTGTATGGGTTGTACTCTGCCCATCTCCAGGGGATACAGATTCATATCCTTGCACTTACGACCTTCTTCATTTGCATCTCATGGAAATACACTTTCAAGGTAGTATCCAAAAAACTCACATAGATTGTCCTATACCCTACCTGCTTACTCGTAAGTGCAAAATAATTTTGTTGTCTGCAAAACATAATCTCTGGAGCAGAATCACTGTCATCTTGTGATGTATAACACTCAAGTGACAAAAATATGCTAGATAATGACAAGGCACATTTACCAGTCACCTATGTACAGCCCATGTATGATGGTATAAAAAAATCACAATGTTTTTTAATACACAATAACTTAATGACTAATAAATGTTATCACTAACTATCCATCCAACTCTTTAAATACCATCAGCCCTGTGGAAGGTAGAAAAAGTTAGGTCAACTCCTAGCTTGGTGGGCTTGAGATCTAAACTGTAAATGTGAGATACTATTATCTGAGCCTCCCAGAACTGCCTTGGCGCCAGGAGGACTAGTACTGCACTCTTTAATTTAATCCTCCCCTGTTTTTTTCTTCCCAGATATTTATAACACAGCTGTGGAAAGGTGCTCCTGACAGGAAGTTGGCATACAACCTCTCAGGCTGAGAGCAAATATCTGAATCAGATAGGAAGAAAACACTCCAAATGGATCAATTTGTTCAAATTTTAGAGTTGAAATTCAGGTCTAGAGACACTGAGTGATGTCAGGGAATAGATAATTTATCTGATAACCCAAGTTTCAAGTCCCTGCTTTTTCTTCAATTTTCCAAGTAATACAGGCCAAAGCTGATTTCCTCTTATGTATGAAGTCAATGATCATATCAAAGTAGGCCTATTTCAAGATGCTGCATGAAAGACTCTACTATCAAGCATAGGCTTGACTTTCCAGAATCAGATTTTAAAAGCCTTTGGCACTTAAATAAAACATCTTCATTTTGTAACAGACCAGCCTTTTCTTTCCTTTTTGCAGGAGTGGGAAGTGAAGTTACATACCATGTGTTTTTCATAATTTAAAAACATATCATAAGGATGCATTTTTAAGACTATGGGAAAGATATTGAAGGTATTTATGGGACAGCCAGGTATGAGACTATCTGAGCCAGAGAGAATGTTAATGACTTGAGACTGGAAGACTTAACCATACACTGGACTCAGAGAACACCAATCATCTTTGTTCTACAGGAGAAATCAGAGACGATGTTCTACTACTCAGGAAATGGCAATTAATGGAATAGCTTAAAAGAGAGAGCAGTCTTTGAAACATATGGAGATTGCACATCAGCTCCAGGTGGGCTGGAAGAAAGTAGGAGCGCTACTGGCAATGATACATTCTCCACTCAGGCCACATAGCCAGACAGTGCTGCATCAACTCAGCAATGTTATGCAGCATCCTACGATTACTAAAGCGCTTAAGTAGACACCATCTCATCTGATCTTCACATTTATCCTTTGAGAGGAGCAGGCTAAACCTAGTTTCTCTGGAACATAGGACCAACTTGGCGACTGGCCCATGGATGTCTTCAAATAAATTGAATCAGTTAGTAACATGGGCTGGAGTGAGGGTCAAGACTAGAAGGCCTAGGAATTTTAAGATTCTTATGGGCATGTAAGATTATGTGTATGCATTTCTGCAGCCTCCACTGCATCTACAGTAGTAGTTTACACAATAATTAGTTGCTGCTTTGCTGCTAACAACTAGTAATATTTATTAAGCACTTGCAATTTGCCATTTATTTTCTAAGCATATCACATAGATTACCTTATTTATTCTCACAATTACCCTAAAAGACATTCAATAAATATCCATTGAATGAATGGCTGAACTTAAGTCAGTCAAACAACACTTGGTGATACTACTTTCTCCCTTTATAACCACAACATCATGACCTCCATTTGTCTCTATTGGGAAGCATGTGGATGCTAGAAAGGAAAGGGAATAAAAGATCACCTTCACTGCAGCACAGAAATTGCAGTCATGGAAAACAGAATACTTGGAAAAGGATGCCATGACTCAGATAAGAAACGACGAAGATCTAAACTAAGGATGTGATCACTGAGTTGAAGAGGAGACAGAATATTGAAGTGAACTAGTCTTACTGCTGGACTGGATAGAAATAGGGAAAGAAAGCACGCCGTGATGGTGGTCAGGAATCTGGTGTGAACAACCTGAGAGAATGTAGTTCAATTCAAAGAAACAAAGGATGATGGTGCTTTGGAGGATGAGGATGTTGATTCCTGTTTTGGATGAGTTGAATTTGAAGCACCTGCCAGGTATCCAGATGCTGAAGTCCAGTTGAGTAAAAAAAAAAATTACGTCTGAAATCTCAGGACTGAGATCTGGGATGAAAATTATCAGCTTCCATCAGCCTTACTTGGGAATCATCCACCAAGAGAGAGTAACGAAGCCATGGAAATGCCTGTGCCCACCCAAGCTACATGGTTTGGACTTTGTCCTATAGTTAGGGAACCACTTTCCATCTACTTTTCAGGTTTCTCACACCTGGAGGGCCTCACTGCTGTTCACCATATCACAGTGGCATCCTGTCTTCTCCAGCTCTCTGCCTCCTCAGCCACCATCTGGGTGATTGCCACCGTGCTTTAAACAAACTCTGTTCTTACCCAGTTTTGTTCCTTGTCTTCTCCTCTTCATCCCTGGAAGATAAGCTCCCCACTGCCTTTACAGACTCCTGATGGGCACTGTACCGTTTTCCACTCCCTGACTCCAGTCCAGCATCTACCCTTTGCTGGGGTTGACAGTAACATTTCAACCACTGCCACTCTGGCCCAGTTTCAGAAAGAACAGTGACTCCTCGACCAAGCAGAAATGAAGACTGCCCTCCCCGGCCCCCTGCACTCTGTCTCACACCCACATTTGCATTCCTTCTCAGCTTGTCTCCACTCTGCCAGTTTTGTTTGCATGTCTGGCACTAGGGGTGGCTCCCGGGGCCTTTTGCAGCCCTCTTCTTTCACCCAGAAGGAAGGTGGACCAGTCTGACTCCAACGTGCTGCCGAATGCCAACTGGCAGGTGGCTGGGTGACACGAGGGTGATGACACTGCAGGGCACTCCCAGCAGGCAGGGAATCAGGGCACCAGATTGGCACCCACAGTTACAGCTTCAAACCGTCAACAACAGCCAGAATCCTGGACGCTGAACCTTCCTGTCATTCCCACAATCTTGGAATCTTCTCAGAGTGGCTTGAATACTAATGTAAAGGAAATTTCTCAGAAACCACATACAGTCTGGGAGTCAGGGAGCCAAAATTGTATCTCATCCTCTTCTAGGTGCGTGCAGCACACAGACTCACTCCCAAAACCAGTCCTAATCTCCTCAAAGATGGGGGAGAGAGCAATCGCTAGACAAATGTAACCAATGTTCTTCTTCTGCAGACATACCAGCTTCTGCTTTGCTGTTCTCAAATTTGGGGATATAGTGTCATATTGCTTTTGCAGCTTCAGGGCAGCATGCCTTCTCCTGTCACTGATTTCTAAGAATTTCTACCGGAGAATGCATGGAAGCCATCAGCGTCCCAGCTTGAAACTAAACTTTATTCCTAAATGGGCTTGTTTCCAGCTTTCATTCCCACTCTCAGAAAGTCACCTTCTCCTTCCTTGAGAAAAGAAGGCTTTTTCCTCTCTGCACCCACCACTGCTCAACATCTGCACAACCCTTCCAGGTTTTCTCTTTCATATACACACCACAGCAGCTTTCATTTCTACTCCATTTAATCAGATCTCACCATGCCCCATGGGCAACCTTATGACCAAAGGGCAACAGCTCATTTGGGTTAGGATGTGTTCTAGATATTTCTTGTTATCCTTTCCAGATCCACTCTCCACCCTTTTCTACCCTGCTGTATATCTTGGGAGGTCAACTCCTGAGAACTGTAGCAGTAGACTCCCATGCCTGCTAGCAATGGGAGTTTAGCCAATGAGACACCTCAGTAGGAGATCAGAGGGTGAGAGGAGAGTAAGGTGAGGGTTTATTGTCCCAGCTCCACCTCTTCAAAGAACTGCAAATTGGATGCATCTCTCTACTACAGGTTACAGCTCCTGTTAGAAGGCTCTATCCTTATAACCACACTTTCTGAGCTCCCTACAGCTGCTCCACCACTTGTCCCTACAGGTCTGGGGGTGCTAAAGGCTACCTGCTGGTGCGAGCCCCAGGGTATTGCGATATTCTTCCCTGGCTTGCTGAAACCCTTCCCACACCTTTGTAAGTCTTTGTTTGATGAATCTCCCCTCAAACACCCATATTAAGTATGCTGTCTGTCTCTGGCCTGGACCCTGAATGAAACAGGAGATTGTTACTATATTATGATGGAGGATTTTTGCTAATTTAGCTCAATTTAATTTAACAAATATCAACTAAGTGCCTAGGACCTGTCAGGTCCTATTCTATGCATTTTGGTTACAGCAGCAAATAAAAGAGAAACATTTCTGCCTTCATAAAGATTACATTCTACTGGGAGAGATAAATAATAATTTTTAAAATGAGCAAACTATATAATCTATTAGCAGGTGACTCATGCTATGAAGAAAAAATAAATCAAATAAATGGGACAGGGAGTCAGAGGTTGGCAGGCATGCAATTTTATATAGAGTGGCCAAAGATGGTCTCACAGAGAAGAGATTTGAATGAGAGTGCAGTGAGGGCACAATGAAGTATAGTATGCACATGGAAGGTTTCCCTCAAAGAGTTTACACCCAAGTTAGGAAGATGAGATGGACACACAGGAAATTACACATGGCACAAGACGATAAGTCAAGAGATGTTAAATGGCAGTAGATGATTAAATGCCAGCGAAAAAAATGTTTATGGTAGTAAGTTCTTCCATTGTCCTAGGTTGTGTATTTTTGCAAAACAGGCTTTGAAATGAAGCTTAGTTTGTGATGTGTTTATTAGAAAGTGCCCTGGGCAACAATGTCTATAGAAAGAAGGAGAAGGAATCAGAGTTGGGTGCAAGGAGAAGTCAGACTGCAATGTAGGCCTGACAGTTTTGGCTAGACATTCAGGAAGCTCTACAGCTAAAATGGCTCATCAGAGTTGTGCTGTGTTGGACTGAAATGGCAGAGCCTTTAGATGCTCATCTTGATCCGTCACTGGATGTGGGTCAGCACCTGGGAGGGTATGATCTCGGGCTAGTCAGCTTTCTGATGCTAAAACAATCCTTGCAGGAGCTGAGAACTACAGGCTAGAGCAAAAAACCTTTCTTTGACGGGGGCTCTGGACAGCACATCTCTGTGTGCACCTAAACAATTGCTAAAAATACTTGAAAATGAGATTGTTGAGCCATTATCTGTATATCATTGAAGAATCCTAGTTACTAGAGATGTGCAAATATTTTTGGTTCTGCATAGTACATATCTATCATCTTGAGGTTGATCTTGAGGAAGATTCTAGGATGGATTGTTAAAGTAAAGGTCTGTAGACTCTTAGAAAATGTGGTAAAAATCTAAGACACGTGTTCCCTAAGAACAAGTCCTGACAAATGTATCTCACTTCCTTTGAAAATGTTATTGAATTAGTCCATCGGGGATTTGATAGACAGAGTATGTCTAGATTTCAGAGAAATTACAATGATGTTCTTGTCAGAATGGCATGCTAGACTACATGCCTGCCATATCAATTCAACCTCGCCTTCCAGTTTCATCAGCTTAATCATCTCTGTAAGATGCAGACCTTCTTACTAAATGATTTCACTCTCCCTATTCCTCACCCTCAGTCAATACGACAGGCTTGACCAAGGAAACCAATCTGCCACCAGGTCAATGACCAGATTCTCTCCTTCCAGAATCTGAACAGGAAAGAAAAGAAAAGAAAAGAAAAGGAAAGAAAAGGAAAGGAAAGGAAAGGAAAGGAAAGGAAAGGAAAGGAAAGGAAAGGAAAGGAAAGGAAAGGAAAGGAAAGAAGGAAGGAAGAAAGGAAGGAAGGAAGGAAGGAAGGAAGGAAGGAAGGAAGGAAGGAAGAGAGAGAGAGAAAGAGAAAGAAAGAGAGGAAGGAAGAGAGGAAGGAAGGAAAGGGAAGGGAGGAGAGGGGAGGAGAGGGGAGGAGAGGGGAGGGGAGGGGAGGGGAGGGGAGGGGAGGGGTAAGAAAAGAAGGGAAGGGAAGGGAAGGAAAAGGAAGAGGGGAAGGGAAGGGAAAGGAAAGGGAAGGGAAGGGGAAAGGGAAAGGGAAAGGGAAAGGGAAGGGGGAAGGAAAGAGAAGGCAAGGAAGAAGGGAAAGGAAGGGAAGAAGGGAAGGGAAGGCAAGGCCAGGGAAGGCAAGGCCAGGAAAGGGAAGGCTAGGGGAGGGAAGAAAGAGCAGGCAGATGGCATTGATTCCCAGAACAGTATGTTCACGTGAAATGGTGCCAGGGTGCCATGGAAAGTCAAAACTAAGGGGAAGTGAAGCCAAGAGTCTCACTGAATCAATCAAGAAGTAAGAAAAATTGAGAAGATCTGGAGAGTATGTGTAGACCCAAACAGGAGAAATGGAGAAATTAGCTGACTAATGGTTTTCCAATTCCATGGGGTCCAGCATTATTTCCTACAAGTGAATTATATCAGAATTCCTTGAGTCCTTAGAAGCCTATTTTTACTTAAGCCACTTTAAATGTGTTTGTATTACTTGCAACCCGATAATGCCTAAAATGACTTTCTAATCATATTCTTATAAATTGGATAATATACTGGTTAATGAACCAGATGGCAATATATTAGATGGGTTATTAATTGGTTAGAAAAATATCTAGAAAAAAACTCTTAATTAGTTGAGAGATACATAGAAGGGGTCCTAAATGGCTTCTATAGTGCTGTATCCTCATTGCTGAGGCATTCAGAAGTTTTGTCAGTAACTAGAATGTATGCTGCCTGAAAGTAGGTATTATGAACACCTCACAAAGTGCCATGTTTAGGACAGAGCACAGTGTTGACAGACAGCAGGTGTTCAGTAGAAAAGCTAAGTATATAAAAATATAGATTTTACAGATAACATGCATAAAGAAAGATACTGATTTTGATGGATGAGAGAATTAAAAATCAGCATGGGAAAATAATTATATTTTATAAGAGTAACTGCAAAGTTCTAGAAATGGGTCCAAAAGATAAAAAAGTGTATCTTAGGGGCATATTGAGTAAAGAAATGTAGAGTTTTCCTAGATAGGGGCTAAAGAGGAGCAGCAAAGTGAAGTGCTTGTAAAAGAATTGATGTAGGTTTAGGCTGTGCTCATGGAGGCATCATATCTGAAGAAGAGGCTGGTCCTGTGGAAGCATACACCAGTCAAACCACATGCAGAATATCTTGTTTGGTCCTGGGCACCACCTTCAGATAATAAAGCGTAAACAAGAGTATAGTTAGAAGATGGGGATCAGAAGGGCAAAGTGACTCAAAAGCATTTCAGAAAGGCCCGGGGATGAATAACCCACAGAACTATAAACTTACAGCAGACAGTGTGGTGAATGAAGGCACCCTTCAAGCCTCTAAATAGTTGTCATCAGGATGAAGAATTGGCTCATTAAGTCTCTCTCTTTCAAGAAAGAAAAAAACTAAGACCCATGGATGGAATCTAAATTCTTTCTATCAGTGAAAAATCAATTGAGCAACTTAACTTCAACCAGTCATTGTCTTGGTACTGGCTACACTATACCGAACAAAGCAGACAGTTGCCTTCATGGAACTGATGGTCTAGCAGGGATACTCATGTTCATCAAAAGATCATACCATAAATACAAAGAAGGGCTATTGAGGATGAGTAGAAAATGCTATCAGAGTTTCCTGAAGTTAGAGGAACGGATTTGTTTTGATTTAATTTTTGCTTTGTATTATTTTGTTTTATTTAAGAGTTCAAGAAACTGAAAAGCAATATTGCTGAAACCTAGTGAACAAATAGGAGAATGGCATAAACTTTGGGAGAAAGAATTAAAACGTTAGAGCAAAAGATCAGGGAAGAGATATTAAGTCATAAACTAAACTAGGGTGATGGCAATGCAAGTAGAGAGAAATTGTTGCATTTAAGGTTCATTTTGGAGGTAAAACCTAAATGACTTCAGGATATATTGGGCAGAGGTGAGTAAGACATTCATTAATTCAACTTGATATTTGTCACTATCTGGGTGAAAACTGACCTAAAATATTTTATACTCTTCATAAAGTGTCTGTTGAGTCAATGAAACAAATTTGGAAGTAAGGGACTTGGAAGGGTATGTTTAACCAGCTTCAGAGAATAAATATGTAAATATTTTTAAGTGCTTAGGTAAATGCCCTGTTAAAGTAAACTCACATTGTCTCTATAATTTGAAATAAATTTCCAAAGTTCAGGTTGCTCACAGATCGAAATCAGTCTTTATCCTTCAATCACTTATCCATTCAAAAATTTTTATTTAACATTCAAAATATGCAAGAAGCTGTTTGAGTTGCAAAGATGAATCAGGAAAGGGCTTGTACAAAAGTAAGAGGAACACAGACTGTGTCCTGCCTTAGGGCTTCTGAGACACCTGCAAAGCAAACGATCTAGAGAAACAGTGAGGGTTTCATTTGTGCTGTGCCTTGGAAGGTGGGGCATTCAGCATAGATAGGCAGGCATTCTAAGAGGAATCAGCACGCCATGGCGGCAAGGGGATTGGGAACATGGGCTGGAACAGTAAAAATGTTAAAATAATCTGGGGTGATGACTAGAAAGTGTTAGTAAAACATTTAATTAATGAAAAATGAAAATATTCCTCCCTAATGTACTTTTTGCATCACAGATTCATCTAAACTTATAGGTGAAATGGAACTTTAGAGAGCAAATTCTTCAATCCCTTTAGCTTTCATGATTGTGTTGCTATGGCTTGACTGCTGAGCCAGGACATAGGATTCCGGTGGTCTTTCTCCCATACCAAAGAAACAAAAAAAATCTGCTCTAACTTCCAGGTTTCTGATGATTAGATCCTGTTTTCTCTCCAATATTCTCCTAAACTCTGAGTGGCATTGTTTTTTTTATAATTAAGCTTCTAGGTCATCCACATGCCCCACTGATATGGTTTGGCAGTGGCTCCACCCAAATCTCATCTTGAATTGTAGCTCCATTGAGTCCCATGTGTCATGAGAGGGACTCAGTGGGAGGTAATTGAATCATGCGGGAGGGTTTTTCCTGTGCTGTTCTCGTGATAATGAATAAGTCTCATGAGATCTGATGGTTTTATAAAGGGGAATTCCCTTGCACATGCTCTCTCTTGCGTGCAGCCATGTAAGATGTCCTTTTGTTCTTCCTTCATCTTCCACCCATGATTGTGAGGGCTCTCCAGCCATATGGAACTGTGAGTCAACTAAACCTCTTTCCTTTATAAATTCCCCAATCTCATGTATGTATTTATTAGCACTGTGAGAACAGACTAACACACCCAGCAAGTCTGACTTCCATTTATAGGGGTCCAAGATACCAAGTAAGCCTGCAAGTCCTTATTTGGGGCACAAATGTTTGAGGCCCTCCTAAGGTACCTTGTGTCTGTTTTTCTCCTATAATCCCCACACAAGGCTGCACACTTTCAAGAAAGATGTGGGTGGAGCCAGCTCTCAAGACTGTATGCATAAATGGAGTCAAGGAAACGTGAGATTGATGGCTACTCACCCAAAAAATTAGCAGCAGACATAGATCTTGCTGCCAAAAGAGCTGATCTACATTTTTTTTTGGCTGAGAAATATCGCAAATTTTTTAATAGACATTCTTCTATAATATGACATCTTTTCTTTACAAATGCCAATGCCTTTTATTAGTCAACTGCTAGTGGCTATTTATTTTTATCTATTTCTTCCATTAGTAGTCAAGGCAAAATAAGCTATCTATTCTCATTCACCTTTTTGACTAATCCTACCCATTAAAAAAAAAAAATGACTGGTCAGGATCAAGAACAAAGTAAGACTAAACTTACAAAGTATAAACTGAACTTTGACCTTACTATTACTCTACTAACCTGAGCTTCCCAGCCTCTATAATTAGGTAGTGACAGTTAAGAGCTTCAAATTATACACAGCAATCAGTTATTCCTGGCAGCCTCCCTCTTCATACCAAAGATGTCACCATTTGCCCGGTTCTAGGAAACTCCATGTCTGCATTTCCCTTGAGGGCCACCTATGGAGTTTCTCACGTTGAAGGATGGTTTATTTAACTTATCACAGATAGTGTTTCTGAAAGATGGTGAGGCTCACAACGTAATAACCACCTGTCATCTCTTATTAGTTGGATATTTCACACTGGAGATTTGTTATATTAAAGGGCACTAAAATTATTGACATCAGATAACTGAATTATAATTAAATTTTATGTAGATTATTAAAATACCATTGTTACTCTTATAGGGGAAAAATAATGGCAACGAGATAGGCTCATGACAGAATTCACTTATTTCTAGCACACCATGTCAGTGCGTCATTAAGTGGAGGCTTTGTCAGACCAACTGGCAAAGTCTTACAGGCATTAGCCACTGCGCCCAGCCCTCCGCTCTGCCAAGAGCCCTACTCCAAGTGAATAGAAAGACTGGTCCCATGCTTACAACTGCCTGGTGGAGTGGGGAACTTGGAGAAGAGGTCTAATAGCTATGGCAGGCTCTGACCCAAAGAAAACCCATGTAAAAAGACAGACTAATCACTCATGAAATCTAAAGTAGAAAAAAAAAACTATAAAAAGCTGAAAGGACTGTAAAAATAATTGTCCTAAAGTTTTTCTCCATATTAACGTCAATTCAAAATCCCCCAGTTCAAAATCCTCTGGGGAAAACTACAATGTGAGAAATGAAATCTTTGCCACATTTGAGTTGGCTTTCTCTCTGCTTTCCAGTTTCACGTCTTCCCAGAAAAGTCCGGCTTAAAACTGCACTCCCTGCTCTGAATTTCTGGAGCATATGTTGTGTGTACAGTTCATTATTACTTGGTGAACTTCTCTAGAACTTCTATGTGGAAGTGTTATTTATCTCTTCTGACAAGATTTAATTTTCCTATATTATTGACTTTTATTTTTAGTAAGAATATACGATTTGTGAGGTTAGGACCCTGTTTTGTGCCTCTGGTTCACCCACAGAACCTATCATGTAGTACATAGGTGTACAGTAAATACCTGTTGCTTCATTAGAAAAGAATGGTGTTGAAGGCCAGACATGGTGGCTCATGCCTGTAATCCCAGCACCTTAGGAGGCTGAGGTGTGAGGATCACTTGAAGCCAGGAGTTCGAGACCAGCCTGGGCAACATGGCAAAACCCAACCCTGTCTCTACTAAAAATATGAAAAATTAGTCTGGCATGGTGGCACATGCCTGTAGTCCCAGCTACTCAGGAGGCTGAGGCACGAGGATTGCTTGAACCCAGGAGGCAGAGGTTGCAGTGAGCCAAGATCATGCCCCTGCACTCCAGCGTGGGTGACAGAAGGAGATTCTGTCAACAAAAAAACAAAAAAGAAAAAAAGAAAAAAGACAGAAAGAAAGAAAAGAAAACAAGGGTGTTGGAAAATCTCAAAAGAAATTTATGTGGCATAGATTGTTGCCAAGCAAATGGAGTTCATATAATTGAATATGAGGCAATTCTAAAAGTATAAATTAAAGCATATATCTCACTTTTAACTTCTTTATAGCAAATTCTAATGTCCTCAAAACCTGAAGAACTCAAGATTAATGTACTGAAAAGTCAGCGGAGGAGCCCAGTGAAGAGCTCATGACCAACATTAACTATCAAGAATGTTTCCTTGGTGAATATTTTTGATGTGCAGCCAGTACCTGCGGTCTCTGCCTTTCTGAAGGGCATATGATCCATGCTCCTGGTTCTCTTTCTCAGCTCTCAGACCCTAAGAGCTCCACATCTGGACTCAAGTGGAAATGCAAGGGCTAGAAACACATGCAAAGAAAACCAGGTTGATTTTTTTGTGGAATTTATCTGGTACTTCCAGGATGGGCTTATTAGTATTAACCAGAAAAGAAAATATTAAAGAAAAGTAATAGAGCCAAATATGGCAGCTTTAAATAACCTTCAAGTTCAGGAAGAAATATTTTTTTGTACAATACTGGTTTGTTCTTCACTCGATCCATCACTTCAGTTATCTGGCCAACACACACGAGTCATATTTGTATTAGTGACTCTACACATATGTGAACTTCACGGTTGGAGGTGAGTGTGATACAGGTCAAACTCACCACATCCCTTTAAAGAACAGCAATTTGAAGTTCTAGCCAACACCACCCTATTTCCATCCATGCCTGGCTTCACTTCCTCTGCCATCAGCCTGTGTTGAAGTCCCAAAATAGCTCCCTATTGAGTCTTCAGTGAGATTTCCATTTTAAAGGATGGTACTGTCTCAGCTGGGCTCTGCTGGCCTACAGTGCATGTTGAAGCTAGCAAAAGAAAGTCATGCCTCCTTTGCATTGTTTGATCTAAAGTCTTTTTAAAGGGCTTTGTAACATTCTTTTGTTGTAAAGCCCTAGTCAGAAAAGATAAAAGATAAATATAAATACTATATAAAGAGAAGAAGCATCTATGTAAGGAACCATTCAAATTATAATTAGGAAGAAGTATGAAACATTTAACTGGAAGGCAACATCCAGAAATTTATAAGCCCAATTGTGCATATTTGAAATCTGAATCTCTCATGTCATTTAGAACAATTTACTTGTTTCCATTGTGCCTCACTTTTCTCATCTGTAAAACGAGGGTAACAGAAGCAACCACCCCATAATGATATTGGGAGGATTATAGAAAGTAATACATTGAAAGCATTTGGAACAATGCTTGCCTTGTGGTGAGTTGGGCAGTGTTAAAACATAAAAATATTCCTGATTGCTGGAAGGTACTGCCAGTTAATGGATATCACGTGATTTGTATACAAAATTCTTACTGATCTCAAAATGTGCACTGTAAACAATTGTCATAGGTGGAATACATTACGAATTGAACTTCCTATGTGGAAGTCCTAGCCCCTAGAATCTCAGAATGTGACCTTATTTGAGAACAGGTTCGTTGCCAATATAATTAGCTAAGATAACGTCATACTGGAGTAGGGTGGGTAATCTAATATGACTGGTGTTCTTAGAAAAAGGGGAAATTTGGAGACAGACACACACATAGAGGGATACGCCCTGTGGAGATGGAGATCAGAACGATGTGCCCGCAAACCTAGGAACACCAAAGATCGCCCGCAAACCACCAGAAACTAGGCAACAACGTGGAACAGCTCAGAAAGAACCAACCTAGTGACACCTTGATCTGAGAGTCTGGCCTCCAGACATAGGACAGTTCATTTCTGTTGTTTAGGCCCCCCCAGTTTGTGGTACTGTGTAACAGCAGCCTTAGCAAACAAATGCAAATGCAGATTCAAATGTCAATTTTAGTTGAGCTCAGTAAAGAAAGAACTGCTTGCTGAACATCTCAGGAAAATTGTGGCAGGTCCTGAGAGGGAGAAAAGCTCTCTAAGGCACAGTTCCTGGATTTGAGGACAGGATCTTTAATGGAGGAGGCAAACACACACACACACACACATACACACACACGCACAGACAATTCAGTGTGCTATCCGCGTCTAATAAGTGACAGGACAATTCACATTACATGAATTCAGAGCTAGGTAGCCAGGAAAGGCTCCATCTAGAAATGCCAAAAATGCATTCCAACAATGGGTGGAAATAGTTAAATTCAAGCAAAATTTTTTAAAGCTAAAAAATCCATCCTCAAGGATCCCACATGCTCCTTTCATGCTGTCTCTAATTCTAGCTGCCTTTTTCTCAGCTCATCCTTTGGGGTGTATCTTTTCAATCCATAGTCATTCCCACACAAGTGTGAAATTCCTCCCCTTTTGTTCCTTCAACTTTCCTTGCAGAAGATCCTTTGCAGCAACAATCACATTAGCTTTACAAATGCTGTTTGGAAACCCAAGCAGAGCCATTGCTTTCTCAGAGGGTTGGGAACTTGGTACTCCAAACGATTTTTTATCCCAATTTCAGGGTCATGTTGCTCAGACATACAGAGTGGAAAGAGAAAGATGATTGGGAGAAAAATCCTCCCCCCACCCAACAGAAACATGCAGCTCTCCCTGGAAGGCACCAATGCCACAACAAACAAACAAATAAATAATAAATATTCTTTCACTAAAATGATAAGTCTCACTTCAGTAAGCAACACATTATGCACCATACTGGTATAATAAAGCACACATCCCCCTGAATCATTCCTACTAATACAATGTATTCAGTGCTCATATGATTACACTTTTACAGCCTGTTAGCAAAAACACATACAATTGCAAAGTGCTGCTAATGCAATGTGACAGAATACTATTATTACAAGAAGAAGTTATCAGCACTGAGCAATTGATTTTCCTTCATCTCCTTCCTGCTTTTGCCCATCCTCCCTACCTCTCCTGGAGATGTTTATTACATACGCTGAGTGCAGTCCTTTCTCTGAATCAATTCCGATATAGTGTAAAGGAAGGAATACAAAGACAAGAAAAGTTAACATTATTCCAGATATTCTAAGGGGGAAAGAAAACTTCCTTTAGGGACCTTTCCTTCCCAAAACATTTATTAAAGCTTTAAGGAACCAGAGCTCCCTTCTCCCAGCAGAACGATTTGGTCTTTTTGTTCCTTTATGCCATGATTGTTTATTTACCTCTTCTCTTCCCCTTCCTTCTTTCCATAAAATAAACCAGGATGGATTTAAAGTATTGGGGCACCTAGATTCCTGCTGATTCTCTTCCCTGCATTTTGAAGTGCAATAGAGAGAAGAAAAAAGTAATATAGGAAGCCAGAAGGATAATTATTTGGTTATTTGCTTTGTCAGTATTTTCCTTAGAAATGTTTACCTCCTTTCACGGGATGACAATAAATATACTAAACAAGGATGTTTTTCTGGAAATGAAAATAATTCTGTGGCCAGCACCAGCAACCTAATCTAGAATATAGCACAGTACAATTGGATGGGATATAGAGATTATTGAGTCCAATGTAGTCATTTTACAAATGAGAAAATCCAGGCCCCAAGAGTTAGGGAATTTTTCTGATTTCTCACCACTCGTTAGTGTTGGAGCTGAATCTTGAAGCCAGTGTGTGTTGCTATACCATGCTAGACCTTTAAACATCACATACACATATCAATATGTGTGTTACTAAATTACTAAATGGCCCTAATGCCTCATCTTTCTGTTTTTTTGTTGTGATGGAATGGAAGACTTCCACTTGCCAATGTAGGTGCAAGAGAGAATAGAGAAGTCCACACAAATTGTTTCATGATCTTTTGAAAGAGCAAGTGGCCACAGGAAACATTAAAATATCCTAGTATATAGATATTGATATGGTTTGGCTGTATCCCCAACCAAATCTCATCTTAAATTATAGTTCCCATCATCCCCATGTGTCATGGGAGGGACCCGGTAGGAGGTAATTGAATTATGGGGCCATTACCCCCATGCTGCTGTTCTTATGATAGTGAGTGAGCTCTCATGAGATCTGATGGTTTTATAAGGGCCTTTTCCTCTTTTGCTTGGCACTTCTCCTTCCTGCCGCCATGTGAAGAAAGATGTGTTTACTTCCCCTTCCACCACGATTGTTAAGTTTCCTGAGGCCTCCCTAGCCATGTGGAACTGAGTCAATTAAACCTCTTTCCTTTATAAATTACCCAGTATGTCTTCATTAGCAGTGTGGGAATGGACTAATACAGATTTCATCTTGGGGTGTTGCACCTTCCTGCTGTACTAAAAAGTGCTATTTCTTTCCTACCCTATTTAAATGTATAACTCCCACATCTCCCCTTTCACACCCACCTCATTAAATGGAGGTACTCTTTGTTGTACCTAAGATACATGCTGACTCTTTCTCTTGCTCAGAGGGATCTTTTTATAAAATTATCTTAAAATGCAAGAGTCACATGAATGAAGGGTTACCTCAAGGTCCCCAAATATTATTGCCCATTAGTTTTAGAAAGTTAAAACCTCAATTAGTTGGGTTTGGCCTTTGGGGCAGTTGAATCTGTTGCTCTGATTAGACTTTGCATTTTTAAAAATTTACTGCAGAGGTGGGGATTTTTTCTCCTCAAGATGGCTTAAGGTACTCCCAAGTGTGAAAGTGGGTATAGACATAGGTTTTATTCATTTGTTTTTGGTTTGGATTATGATGCCAACTAGCAAATATTCATGAGTGAAAAGCATTTAGTTATAACCAAGAATTATCTGGATGGAATAGGTACCTGTAGAGACAGCCTCTATTTGAGAAGAGCAACTCTCCCTCATGGCTCCACACCCTTGAGCTGCCCATATTAAGAAACAAAAACAGAAAAGAAAGGAAGATGTACCTGACATAATTTAGTGTAGCAACCTGCTGGAAGCCTTCACCTGCTGTGACAAGGGTGGCCTGAGGCAACTGTTTGGAGTTCAAGGAGATAATTTTGCAGTCTATACATCAAGTCTTTAATAATCTCCTTCCTCCATTTAACTCAATTTTCTGATGCCCCTTCTTACAAACCCTACTGAAGCCTGACTCCTTTAAACAGTGTTCTTGGCTTTCCTCTTTCCACATCACAACTTCAATTTCCTATTTCTTCCTCTGCCAATAAATATATTAATTCATGCTAAGCTATTAGGTAGAAACCACAATTTTTTAATCTTTTAAAATGACAATTTCCTAAAGTTCGACCTAATACTAATGGGTAGCAATTAAGACATCACTTCTCTCTGGTTTCTTTACTTTTTAAAAAACTTCTTTTCACAAAAAGCTTCTTTAGACATAAATGTCTTTTTTCTTATATAATTTATTTATTTATTTATTTTTGTTTTTCAACTTTAATTTTAGAATCAGGGATACATGTGTAGCTTTGTTACAAAGATATGTTGCATGATGCTAAGGTTTAGGATGTGATTGAACCTATCACCCAAGTAGTGAGCATAGTGCTCAATAGGTAGTTTTTCAGCCTGTACTCTTGACCCTCCCTCCTCCCATAGTAGTCCCTCATGTCTACTGTTCCCATCTTTATTTCCATGTGTACCCAATGTTTAGCTCACACTTATAAGTGAGAACATGTGGTATTTGGTAATGGTGGGAATTTCAGGCCCAGCTGACATGCATCTAAGGGGACTGTGATACTCTCAGACATTCCACCAGACACCCAGCTAGTCCACGCCTTAATTCTGCATCCAATAAAGGGAAGGTACAGGAAGGACTCCCTTCTTCCTTCCATCTTTCAGTTCATCTCATTTATCCATATTCACTGAGCATCTATATATGGCAGGCACAGCACTGAGTACGATGGAAAGAGGAAAGATGAAGAAAGACTAAGATGCAGTTCGGGGCATCCAGAAACTGCTAATCTGGGTAGGGAGGACAAATTCATAAACAGAATGTGCCAAGTGGTAAATCTTGCCACTGTAAAATGTTTCCAGAGCCAGGACTGAAAAGGTAAATTCCTACTCAGAATACCAATCAAGGCAATAGCAACAGGAGCACCCTCCTGGGCCATCGTGGAAGGTGTCAACAGGTGGACCTTTGGGGCTACCAACAAGAACAACAATCAGTATTAACAATCAAGCAGGTTTCCTTCTAAGAGCTGGTTATGAAAATGGGTAGGAGGCCATCATGTCCTGCTGTTTGAATGAGGAATGCAGGCCAGCAGAAAAGCTGGGGAGGATGCTGTGCATATATTTATATCTCTGTGTGTCCATTGATAGAGCACTTTAACCAGCTATGACCTTCTCCGGAACATAGTTAAAATGCCAAAGAAAATATAAGACAATAATGGGAGGTGAAGGCAAAGTTGCTGGTTTTAGTATGTGCCTCTTTGTAGACAAATAGGCCATCACATGACAATAATAAAATATGAAAAACTAATATTAAAAAGGTGAAAATCAGATAATTGCTGAAGCATTGGTTATTTATAAAATAATCGGTAACGACCCTTGATAAAGAAATCACATTGTGACATTGCTGACAGGACAACTTTCCACGAAGGCAATGGGAAGAAATGTAGCAGCTGGTTCTGAAAGCAGGGAAAACCTGAGTTAATGTGTTAGCCCAGGCAAGAAAACTCTGCTCATTTATTGTTACAAGGTTAAATGAGTACATGTTTTTAACTGCTGGGAATAGGCAAAGCTGGTTCAATACTGCTGTTCTTGGATAAGGTATGAGGTCATTACTAGTGCCCTGCCCATATTCCCAGGGGTCAGGTAGGGTTTCTGGGACATGCTGATGGCTTCCAGTGTCTCCCTGTCTGAGGGGTTCTCTAGCCATACTGTTCCATAGGCTGGAAGTACGAACCATTAACACCCCAGGACAAAGCCTCAACCAATCAGGGACCTGAGTTGGTAGAAAATAACCCATATTCATCTCTTCTCAGTGGTACAACCCTGGCATGTATTCTCATCTGTCAGATGGTCCCCAGCAGGCCTGAGTTTTAGTTTTCCACAGCCGTAGTTCATTCATTAGTATGACTTTTATTGGCTTTCCTGACTCTCTGTCTCAATTTTTCACTCTCTCTCTGGGCTCCTTGGTATCACCTCCAAAATAAACTACTTCTACCCAAATTGTTGTCTCAGGAACTGCTTGTTTCAGGGGATCTGGGCAGAAGACAAGACTAAGATACATCACTTTTTCATATACTGATGTGTCAATGAACAAATATTTATTGAGTATCTATTATCTAAATAACACAGTACTAGACTTAAACTATAATAAAGTTTACATTCTCAATTGCAAGGAACTCATGTGGACAATTAAAACATGGGTTCACTGAACATTAAATAATAAAAGCAGGAGGTATATGATGAGTACAAAATGAGCTAGCCAAGCAAAAATGGGAAATGCACAAATTTGAGTGGATGAGATGGAAGAGGAAGGACAATTCTGTTGGATGCAGAGATATGTACTCTCTGAGAAATTCTGAAATAAAGAAATCTACTAAAATATGATTAATCCGGTATTTTCCAAACATTTCTAATCCTGGAAACTTTTCTTCGTGTAACATCTTATAAAACTAATGCCTCAAAGGAATGCACTTTGGGAAATGCTGTCTTGGAAATCAAGTTCCTGCTACTGGCTCTAGAATCCAATGCCTTTCTCCATTTAGCCCAGGGGTTTTCCACTTTCAACCCCACTGGCCAATTTAGATATGAAGTAACTCATCACTTCAAGCCAGTTTGGATGAAACAGATAGACTGAGCAGTCTTCCAAAATATTTGAGTTTTTCTGCATGATGCCAGGGTGGACATATACCTTTCTAACAACTATAACACTATTTAAATAAGGAAAAGGTAATACATAGTTGTAACACAATAAGGTAACACAATAAGGAGAAGTTAACACATAGTTGATCAATTCTTTAGAACTCTAACTGCCTTGAAGAGAAAATGATCAGTTTGTCCTCTGAGAGAATATTTAACTGGTCAGCTGTTATTATGAATACAACCTTGCCTGGGTTCAAATCCTAGGGAATCTTGGGAGAATCGCTGTACTTTTCTGTGCCTCAGCCCCAGTATATTTACTTCATAAGGCTACTGTGAGGATACAATGAAATAATGCATTTAAAGGGCTTAGTATGATTTCTGGCCCATAGCAAGAGCTCAACAAATAGTAGCTGTGCCTATGATTACTACCACGATTAGCAACAGTAACATCATTACTTGGCTCTCTTTTACCTTTAGTGGATTTCTTTCCCCTGGGCCTATGACCGCCTTGACTAGAACACACCCACAAATTTGGCACCTCACAATGTCCATATAATGCCTAGATGAGCCAGATGCAATGCAGACAAGTTCTTAAAAAGACAACTTGATATTCTTCCAGAGGGAATTGTTGCCATTGAGATCCCCTTGGAAAATCTGAATTTAATATATGAAATTGACTCTACAAGTAACTTTCAGAAGAGAAATTGTTGCAGAGATAGATTTTTATATGAATTTTGTCAGAGCTTTGTGGGATTTTTTATGACTTTTTTCACTTGCCTACTTGCTCAAATGCATATAATTGCTCTAAAGAATGATGAGTCAGTGCCTGGGTTTGGCTTGCTAATAAAATCTTATGCACATATAAGTCATCCCTAATATCAAAATATCATGAGGGGTTTGAATAAATAAGATTGGATCTTCATGGAATATTTTCTTTCTCCTTCCTTTCCGTCCTTCTCTTTCCCTTCTCCCCTCTGATGTCCCCATCCCTCTTCCCTTCTATCTTTCTTTCTTTCTCTCTCCTTTCTTTCCTTCTTCTCTCTTCCTCATGTTTTCATTCTCTCCAATTCTCTGTGCATGTTGTTCAGATTGTCTCTCAGTCCCTCTCTAGTGCTGATCATAATCCCAAACGACACAATCCAAATGTTAAAATTCCAAAAGCCAAATCCTGGGGAAGGGATTAGCGTGGTTTTGGTTGCATGCTGGATAGTTGCATCACATCTCTTGCATCATGTTAGGTGGAATTATCACCTTGTTATTGTCTTTATTTGGAAACTAAAGGTGGTTTAAGGAGATGTGTATGAGTGCCAATTTGAAAAGAGGTGGACATGTAGACTGAATTTTAGATATCAACTTGATTTAATTCAGGAATACCTAGGCATCTAGTAAGGCACTATTTTGCGTGTGAGGGTGAGGGTGTGTGATCTCTGAAACACTCACTGCACTTGTATTTGGAGAATGGTTGTGGTCTACAAATGTTGTAAGTATATGCTGTCCAGTTGAAAGTTTGGTTATTGCTCAAACATTGCAATTAAGTGATGTTCTGCTTTCGCAGCACCAATAATAATTAGCTTTTAAGCTTTTATCTTTCACCATTAGGTAACCTTGTATACTGAATTTAATACAGCATTTTTGCAAGGGAACAATTTCACAGTTCTCTTCCATGGTGTGGCAAGGAATACAGTAAGAAGGAATGCTATCCAGCTTCCCAGGTAATGAATCTGTGAGGGTGCTTTCGGAAGAGACTAGCTTGTGGGTCTCAGTGGACTAACAAGGGAAGAGGTAGACACCATCCTCAGTGCTGGCAGACACCATCCAATTGACCAGGAGCCCCAGAGAGAACAAATACAGAGGTGAATTTGTCTCTCTGAGAGCTGGGACAGACTTTTAATCTGCTGCCTTGGACATCAGAACTCCAGGCTCACCGGCCTTTGGACACTAGGACTTTCACACAGTCCACCAGCCCGCGGGTCCTGAGGCTTTCATCCTTGGACTGAGAGTTACGTCATTGGCTACCCTGGTTCTGGGACCTGTGGACTTGGACTGAGCCATGCTATCCGCATCCCATGGTCTCCAGCTTGCAGATGACTGGTCATAGGACTCCTAAGCCACCATAAGCTCATGAGTCAATTCCCCTAATAAATCCTCTCCTGTGTATCTATATACACATCCTATTGGTTCTGTCTCTCTGGAGAACCCTGACTAATACAGATTCATTACCCGGGAAGCTGGATAGCATTCCTTCTTACTGTATTCCTTGCCACACCATGGAAGAGAACTGTGAAATTGTTCCCTTGCAAAAATGCTGTATTAAGTTCAGTATACAAGGTTACCTAATGGTGAAAGATAAAAGATTAAAAGCTAATTATTATTGGTGCTGCGAAAGCAGAACATCACCTAATTGCAATGTTTGAGCAATAACCAAACTTTCAACTGGACAGCATATACTTACAACATTTGTAGACCACAACCATTCTCCAAATACAAGTGCAGTGAGTGTTTCAGAGATCACAGAAGTGAAAACACAGGCAAAAAAAATGCAAGAAATCTTTCCTGCCAAATTATTCAATCCTGTAGAACTTCTGCACCTTCACACATGGCACCAATTCACTATGACATGTATTTAATCTTCACATCATTTAGCACTGGGGGCATAAATTGTGTTAATACTTTTAGAGAGTTCTAATTCATTGTACATTTTTTTTTTGCAAATTTGACACCATGAAAATGCATTATCACAATGTTGATTTTGTGTGTAAGTATTGTGTCTGTTTGTAAAAACATTGAAACTTTTTCAATAAATGAAGAGATACTCTTTTTGTGCATTTGCATTTATAAAAGATAAAATGTCTCAAGATCTTGGCTCTTTGGACGACTGCATATGTGATGATGGCCCATCACAGTTTTTGATCAATCTTGTCAAAAGACTTAGGTTGTCCATCATGATATTTCAGATGATGGCAATTACAAAGCTGGGTGCACACAATTACCAACCGTAGTCATAAGCATTTATACATTTCACTTTTTGACATATTTCTTTCTGAACATGGTTTGTCTGCTCATAACTGTTATACTGGTGCGACTGTCATTAGTGTAAGTATAACTGAGTGTTGATGTTTGCAACAATATATATGATATCATTGCCTACTTTATTGTGTAAAGTCACGTATGCAGTGTTCTGTCATGTTTTTATCTATCTCAAATAAATCCCCTTTAAAGAATGTAACTACATGTCTTTTAAATAATTTATTATCTTTTTTTCCAGAATTACATTTTTGGGATTTTGTTGTTTCTGGATTTCAACATGAGGAATTCTAGTCTTCAGGATTGTGTCTTTTGGGATTATGGCCCCAGTTCCCCGTCTCTCTCATTTATCTAGGTCTGGCTTTCCATCTCTGTCTTTGGCAAGTCTTTCTTCTTCTTAGGTATCTCTGTCTATCTATTTGATTCTTGTCCCTCTTTTTCTCTGGTTCTTCTGACTCTTTCTTGTGTCTCTCCATCTACCTCTTTTTCCATGTGTTTCTTTTTTTCTCATCTCTCTGACTCTCTTTGTCTCTGATGCAACCAGACTCTGTATCCCACATTGTCCTCCAAGAAAGGCTTTCCTGATGTAAGTGGAATAGGCAATATTTAATGCTGCTGACAGCCTAATGAGTCACACAGTATCTGCAGACTTTAACGAATGTGTCAGAGTGGGGAGAAAACGACCCTCTCAAATCACTGCAAACACTAAAGCAGATGAACAAAGGAAATTAAACCAGTTGCATCCAACAGACTTCGAAACACACCCACAAACCTTCTCTGCCCCCTCCTCCATCAGCAGATCTTCACACGCTTGCTAATACCAGCTGGTTCATACACTCCAGAAGTATCACCCTCGCCAGTTACTGAAAGTGAGACTTTAAATATGGGTTAAATCCACTGGTCATTAGCCAGTCTTTCATCCTTTTTTTTCCCCTGTATTTTCCTCACCTTCATACTTGATACATCCATCAAAGGAGGAAAAATACTCCATCAACTGGGATGAGGAAGGGAGGAAGGAGAAAATGGATAAATGTGGCTCAGAAATGCAGACTTTATCTGCTTTAAAAGCAAGCAAACGTATCAGGAGAATATTGCTAGTCCTGACTTGGTGGTACCTGAGTAAACGTGCTCCACAAATACAGAGAAATATCTTATATTTTTGTGATATCTTTTGGCAAAGAGATCAAAGAATGTGACATTAACCAGTTGGTACTCACAATCTAGCCTGATAATTTATACCAGTTAGGTCTCCAGTCTCTGCTCAAAAGCAAGCTGGGCAACTAGAGAAACTGAGGCACAGTTAAATATTGTGCCCTTTTCACCTCCTGACTGGGAGAACCATGAGGTTGACCCCTGATGGGCCTGGACAAAATCTAAGAGGTGAAGCTTGCTAATGGCACCACTCTCATCAGCTTTGGGACTCCAGATTTTATACACACCACACCAACACACACACACACACAGAGAGAGAGAGAGAGAGAGTATCCTGTTCCTTTTGCCACTCCACTTTCCAGTTGCAGGTCTCTGGCCAAACAATACCCACACAAGCTTAACATTTCTTTTGGATCCTGCCCTCTCTCCTTCTTGACAGTGGCTATTTATTGTTAGAATTTCATTTCCTCAATGTCCTGTTCTCTCTCTTCTAAGAGTTAGTCTAGTTGATCTGGACTGAAATTAATCCATAAAAATGAGTTTAATGGGTTAATGTATTTCTCCTCTAAAAAGGCATTTGTTCAATGCAATAATGAAATAATTAATAATAAAATTCTAAGGGAGTCTAGCAGTGGGCATTTTAAATATCATAGTTGGCAGAGAGCAGAATCTTTGAGGGCAGAGTAGCTGTCTGCTCCTTCTTGAAGGGCTAAGTTTGGATGAGCCTTGAGGTTCTATGCTCTTCTTGTTAAATTTCTCCATTTCATCATATGTTGATTGAGATACGCAAGTCTCATGTGTGTGCTCCTAGCTTCCAGTCTCTCAGTTAGAGGCACGAATCTTTGTGCACCATAACTTAACCAGGCAGACATTCATTATACCACAGAATTTTACTTGAAGCAAACACATCTTAGTACCAGCTTAAAAGATTCAAGTGCTCCAAATGTTTTGTTAGAAGCTAGTATTACCTGAAAAGCAATCCTAGGGCTTGGGTACCATCAACAGCGTCCTATAGAACGCCCAGTGACTTTGTTTTTTCATAACTCTTTAGGTTGCAGCTTGAATGTCTTGGGCCCAGAGGCAGTTTTGAAACTTATAGAAGAAAGCAACAAAGTTCAAAGCAGAACAAAGTTAAGATAAATTAGCAAAGAGATACATTTTTACAGTTAAATTTTTTTTAAAAAAAGAAGAAACATTAGGCTAATGCACATCATCTTTATCTTAATATCTATAATAAAGATATCATGTCATCTTAATAACTATAATAAAAATGACTTATTCAACACTTAACAAATGTTCGTTTATTGCCATGTGCCAAGCATGGTACTAGGCATAAAGTTCTCAAGGCAAACAAGACAGACACAGTGGTCCCAGATCTCACAGAGGTTATTATTATCTAGCGGGAAAGGCAACCAAGCAAATACAAGAAGTACGGTAAATCTTATAATAGATATGCAACAAGCTACTCAAGGTGTATTAAGATGTGGCAGGGAAATCTAAATTCAAAAAATGAAGGTGGGGAAGGATAAACAGATGGGTCAAGGAAGGCCTTCAAGAATCTCTGGGAACTAAAAGCTTCAGTAGAGGTTAACATCTTGAGTGCAAAGTGGGTAGAGCGAAGAAATATGAGGGTGAAAAAGCAAAAGAGCCAGAGAGAAAAGGGTCATCTATGCTCTGTTAGAAGTTTTGACTTTATCCTAAGGGCCACAGGGAGTCACTGAAGGCTTTGGAACAAGCTATTAATGTGATCAGATGTGACTGTGAATGCATTACAAACAGTGCAAAAGGAGAGCCTACATTTTGCAGATATAGCTGGTAACGTATATGGGGCTCTCAAGGTTGTTAAAATTATCTCAAGGAATATCTGGAACGCATCAGATGCAAAAGAGCCTGCTAGCCTACCTCAAAAGAAAAGCCAGACTCTTCTGCAATTGGAGGGTTGAGACGCATGGAGTTCTGTCATCACCTGACTTCTCTCTTGGCAAGGGACACAATTTAGAAGCATAGAAGCTTGTCTAGATTTGAGGAAGTTCAGATTAATCTGGTTTGAAATACTCACTGTCCTGTATAACATAAGCCACCGGTCAGACCAATATTTTTCCATTCAGTCAGCAGACTCATAGCTGCATGATCCCCGGAAATGGGGCTACAGAAACAGATCACGAAATTCTTAGTGATCCTATTGTTGGATGAAGTGCAATGTTGACAGACGAGCCCAGATAGCCATCAGAACATGGGCTCTGAGGGAAGGACTCACTTCTGGACTTTCTAGTGGTCCTTAGTGAATCCATAGTGAAAGGTTTAGTGGCAGATGCAGCTTCTCTTTCTCTCTCTCTTTCTCTCTCTTTGTCTCTCTCTCTCAGTCTCTCTCTCCCTCTGTCTCTAAGCCATCCTCTTGTAAACTGGCTCTGTTAACTTCATCTGACACAGTCTGCTCTGCCTTGTCCAGAAAAGTGGGGGCCCAGGGTCAGGACATGCCTGTGCTTTCTGACCCCAAGTCTTCCACCCAAACCATAGGAGCTATATGACAACACTTGATACTGCCATTGTTACTTGACTCTGTTTTCATTGTTTGTTTGATTTTATAGCTCGACTAGTCTCCAAGGAGTAAACTTTCTAGTCCACCATATGTACTATACAGTTAATTATAACACGCTCCCTCTCTTACCCATGGACCCTGAACATAAGGATGTTTCTAGTCTACATATGGTGAACAATACTGTTCATGCATTCTACCCTCAATGCATTTCCTAGAGCCTTCACACAGTGGACATTAATGACTTCTTTGGGCCCCTTCTGGTTTCACCAGATGAACAAAAATGAAAATAAGCAGCTGTCATACTTTAACTTAAAAAAAAAAAAAAGAAATTCATCAAGACTACTCCAATTTGGAGAAATACTTGGCTTAGAGAGAGAGGAATCGGCTGTACCATTGATGGCAAAAAGCTCACTTACTAATGCACCACTTCCTGACATTTAATTTGCACAATTTGTCTCTTATTATCTGGCAACTCTCAGAAGATTTTGGAAGGAGGAAAAAAAAGAAGGCAGAAACATAATAAGCATTAAGATTAAAAAGTAAGAACATAGGGGGCACCAAGTCAAGAGTCAGATAATAGTCAGACTGTGGTCTCCAGGCAAATCCACACCTGTTGACAAACCACTCCAGCTAGATAATGGCCATAAAAAGGAACCAGATGGAAGGGTAACCAGAAGACAACACGCAATAATCCAACAAAACTCATTTATGTTAGTTGCCCGGCACTTAGACACCAGAGTACTCATTCAAATCTAAACTTAGATGTGATATATCTGCGAATATTACCATGCACCTAGATAGGGAAAATTGCATATTTTCCATACAAAAAAATATCAAAATGTTTTATCTGTGCTTCTGCAATTCAAAAATGACTGAAGCTGTGAACTTCAAATTTGGCAAGATTGTAGTCCTCATTAAGGAAGGGAATAGAAGCCAATTTTGAAGAAAAATGGTTTCCTATTTTTGAGTGTAGAAGGTTTAAACAATGAGTGTTGAGCCTAAGATGAGGAACATTTACTCTGCTGTTTTAGCTTCCATTTGGATAAAGATGATTAACTGAAGAATAAAACTAGATGTGTCTCTTTTTGACTTAGAAATGAAAACACCTTTCTTGATTCCTTTTGTTTCTCTTCTGCCTTTCTAAGTCAAAGTTTAATTTGTTAATATGAAGTTAAGACGTAAATTAAAGCACTTCAAAAATCAAATAATTCTCATAGTGGCTTTACGTTGGCCAGCTTAGGCCTGGAGTAGTCTATCCCCATGTGTTTTGGGAGTTAAACGGCTGTAGTGCAATATACAGGATGTGCAATGGACTAAGAGGATACTGTTATAGGAAATGTAACTTTGGAATTTCCTGATTTGACGGCAAAGATTTCAGTCTTAACACTGTGTCAATATTGGTTTTAAATATATACATGTTTGTTTATTGGCACGCACACACATACACACAGGAATCACATCCATAAAATGCACCCACATCTGTGGTTAAACACAGCAGCTGTTTAACAGCCCAGTATAACATTCTGAAAAAATTGGGACCTGAATTAAGAATCTCACATCCAGTCAAAGCTGCAGTGGGAACTGAGGTCCTATATTAGGAATGCTGTCTTGAGAGCTCTCCAAGCTTCCCCCAGACAGAATTCCTTTGCCAAATTCACAGCATGGTTCCTAAAATTTGGAATAGATAATGAAAGTCCCTGACTTTATTCCTTGCTCTAATAATTGTAGTGTAATAAATAATACTTTGAAGGCCAGCTCAAAGTAGAATTGAGGCAATTTAAAGTCTGCTAAATGTGCACATTTACTCATCTCTGAAACAACAACGAGCAAAAGAAGCAGAAGCAATTCAAAGGTTCTGTTCACATAACCATAAAAGAAAAAGGCCACCCATAAGCAAGTGGCCAACAGGTGACAGACAGCACAGGAGCCAATGTGCACCTTTGTTAGCATTCCACACCATGGCACCTCCTTTGCCTGTGCTCCATGTATCCCATAGCCTAAGTAAAAATAATCTTGGAAATGATAGAGGAAAGGTGCAACAATCCAAAATCACACCCATAAATCATCAGGACACACTAGAGCAGGTAATCTTGAAGGTAAGGCAACCCTACCCTCACTGAATGATTTTTGCCAATGACTGGGCTTATTGGAGAGCCTGCCACGGGGTATACACACACACAAAAGCATGTAGCACTTCTGCCACCTAAAATTGCCCAAGTCTCCAGATGTGAAGACAAGACATTTCTATGACAAAACAAGTTTGCAGATTTTTGTCGCTGCTTTTCTCACTGAGGTTTCTTTTTTTCTCTGCTTATGTGCTTTTATCTTCTTCATTTTTTTTCTAATTTTACTTCTTAACATGTGAGTTGAATCAGTGCATCCTACCCATACCCTACTACTGCATTTTTCTTCCAACAGCTGCACAATGAATTCCAATTTCCCTAGCCTGGCATTCGAGGCCCTCTATAATCTGATGTCATCCATTCATTATACATGTATTCATCCATTCACATGTTCATTTATCTTTCATTAAATTAGTATTCCTTAAGTCCAAAGTATAATGATAGGGATTAGAAATATATAAATAAGATACCCTAACTGCATCAAGGATCTTGGAGTCTAGCATGAAGCACACACAATAACGATTAATTACAATAAGGGGGAGGATACAGCAGTGTACAAGACACCATGGAACAACAGGCAGCATTGTAGGCTGGGCACGGTGGTTCACGCCTGTAATCCCAGCACTTTGGGAGGCTGAGGCGGGTGGATCACGAGGTCAGGAGATCGAGACCATCCTGGCTAACACGGTGAAACCCTGTCTCTACTAAAATACAAAAAATTAGCCAGGCGTAGTGGCGGGCGCCTGTAGTCCCAGCTACCCCGGAGGCCGAGGCAGGAGAATGGCGTGAACCCGCAAGGCGGAGCTTGCAGTGAGCCGAGATCGCACCACGGCACTCCAGCCTGGGCGACAGAGCGAGACTCCGTCTCAAAAAAAAAAAAAAAAAAAAAAACAAAAACCAATCCAGGGAGCATTGTGCCTAACTCTGCGGTAAAAGAGAAGCAATGTGTGAGCTAAGGTTCAGAGTCCAAGTATGAACTTACCAAAGGATATGCAAAATGAGGTGAGAGGGGCTATAACAAGAAGAAGAAACAATGAGAGTAAAGTCACTAGGTACAAAAGGAAAAGGGGGCAGGCAGGAATAGCCGGCATTTCAATATGGCGGGGCCCGTGACAAGTGGAGCAGTGGTACCAGATTAACGTACAGGAGAGCAGAAAGATGGGCAGCAGCCAGTCCACGCGAGGCCAGGAGAGCTCTTCTAGGAAGTTTGCATTGTTTGATGGTTTGGTAGACCACTAATTTTAGTTGATTCTAGATCTTGTTAATCTAGAGAAGATTCTAGTTAACTTATATTTTTGTAAAATCACTCACGTAGAGTCTGCAACATGGAAGATATACCTAAGGGATTCCATCTCCCTCATTTCCTACCATTCTGCCTTTTCACTCTAGTTTAATTAATGCAGCAAGTAGGAACTGTTTCTCTAGCACAGGTATGCAAGAAACAGGCCTGTCTAAATTTTCATACAAGCCCCTTTTCTTAGGGAATCCAGGGTTTCCCTCCCTTTTTCCCAAGTTTCTAAGCTTCTACAGGGTGAGTACCTGAAAAATCTGATAGTTTTTACATTTTATCTGCTCCCCACTTTTGTAAGGAACCTATTCTGTGCCTTTATGGATCCCCTAAAGCACCAGACTCATAGCAGACAATGAAACTGATCTCTACTGAACAAAATTATAGCATTACTCTTCCTTCATAAAATCTTGCCCTCCACTGAAGGCTTTGCACTTAGTATTTTTGCAAGGCTTCTGGGCCAACACTTAGGATATTCATCACCTGGGGATCTTGTTAAATTCCAATTCTAATTCAATGGGCCTGAGCTTCAGCATTTATTTCTAACAAGCCCCCAAGTGATATCAATCCTGCTGGTCCATGGATCACACGTTGAGTGACAGGGATTTGCATGCTATCATGTTCTATCTCTCCTGAGATATGGCTTCTCTATTATTTGGGGAATTAAAAAAATCATTTACTTAAATGATTTAAGAATATTAGCTCTTTGAAAGCAAATAATATGTCTTTCACACTCTTGCATCTCCATGTAAAGGTTAGCTACTCAGTAACTGATAGTTTATTCCAACTGATTTGCTGACCATGTGCTCCATGCTGTTTTTAAGTCCTTAACTGGCTCTCAGCTATCCTCAGAATTCAGTGCAAAAACCTTAGATCATGCCAAACATGATCATGCCAAAAACCTGAGCCTGTTCCCCCTCCAGCCTGACCTCCTGCTGCACGCCCACATCCAGCCTTGTGTCCCTGCCATCATATGTGGGAGCCTCTCTCATTCAGACTGGGGCTCCGGGGTAAGTGTCTGACAATTATGGAAGATATGGCTCATCTAGGACTCTGAGGAGTTATAGGAAGGATGGAAAATATGTCCAATTTCCTTTCTTTGCCCTCAGCTTCGAGTCTGGATAAAGGGTTATCTGTAACTGAGACACAGGCATAACCTCTCTAAGCCTCAGAAGCAATGGGAAGCTGAGCCCTGAACCATGAGGACTGGGTAGGCATTTTCTCCATTCTTGAGGTCCTTTATTCTCTCTTCCCCAATTTGCTTCATCTGTGTGCCCGCTAATTTTTGCTTTGGTTATGTTCTTCCATCCTGTGGTCTAATTTCTAATTACTTTTCTCCCCTTATGTTCTCGTCTTCAATAATTGTGGGTTTTTCTCTCAGCATATCCATTTTTGGCCTTTGTTTCTCTTCCTGCATTACTTTCTCTTTTAAGATTTCCGTTCCCATCTCTTGTAAGTGGCTTTCCTTTTGCCTCCTGTGTGCAACTGCCCTTGTGGTAATCTGGCACATGGTTGACAAAGTCCAGCTTCCCTTTGCTGATGGGCCAAGGTGTGTTCTTAGAATTTGGCTTTTGGGTTTATTCCCCTTGTACCAGCTAGCATTCTATAAAATTGGATTTTGCAATTTCATGGCCTCCCCCATGCACACCATTGAGCATGTCTTTATCTCTTTCTCCATCTTAATTAAAGCCTGTTACACTCACATGCACAAATTAAAATGAATTTTATATACATTCTCTTCATAGTTGCTGGCGATTTGCATGTGAGCCTGGAAGTGAATGCCATAGCGGAGGACGTTACAGCCTGCAGCTGCTACCTGCTCCAGACACCTACATGGAGTTTGCTGACAGGCAGCCCAAGTGGTCTCAAGGCTGGAATCCTGACAAGTACCGCACCTGCTAAGGGAATTGATTCAATCAGAGCTTGTTTAGAGGCAAAGTGACACCAATGAAGATCTCTTCCCTTATCAGGTTACAGATTGCTCTCCCATAAGCCACCGGAAATCTAAAGACTCCTCAGAAACTTAAGGGAAATTCTCACCCAGCTGCTTTCTCTCCTAAATGACTTGTCTACTGTTAGACTGATGGCTTAGGGCTTGGCATGAGGATTTCATGCAGATGTGGTGGGCTTCAGGCCCCAGCGCATTCTTCCGTTTAAGTGGTGGCCTGAAACCTGCCATTGGAAGGCATGAGGCAAGAATGTTTCCAAGCTCTTCAGAAGATATTAGCATATTGCTCAAATGTCCTTTTGGGCAGATTTTTGTGTTCCTTATGCATTAGATTAGCGTGCTAAGAATATGCTTTCTAATGAAGACTGAGGAAGAGCTGACACCTTAGACAGGAATGGCCAGGCTCTGTTAAAGAAAGATGTTTCATGAGATAGCTCAGCACATTAGCCTGGTTCCCAATCACAGGCCCAAATAAGTAAGATGGAACCCAAAGGAATTCGGCTGTTGTCTGCCAAGCAGTTTGTCAAGGCAGCAAGCTTTGTTTTTCAACCATACTGTCCTCAGGTAGAGACCATGATGCTTAGTGCATGCACCATTGACCTGCAAGTGTGAGAAAATGGGGAAACAACTAGGCAAAACTGGGAAGATCGCTAGATTCAAGGGGAAGGACAGTAGGAAGAAATGCCACCATTCCTCTGGAACTTGGGTGCTTGCTGTAGACTATCACTTTGGAAAGAATCTTGACAATTGTATTAATTTTATAATAGTTTTCCGATGCATTAAAACAATCTTATAATTCAACACACCACTTGCATGTAGAAATTAAAATGTACTGATCCACAACTTTCTTCATATTTCAATTTAAGAGTGATTAAAGGAAGAAGCCGTATTTTTTTCCTTTATATCACTTTCCTGCAAAACGGGGAGAAAACAAACACAGGTGCTTTAAAATTTTCAAGGTGCAAACTAAATTACACGATGCCCAGGAGTGTGCAGTAGCATTTCTTTGTTTGAGCATGGAATAAAAGACAGATAATTAGGAAATTGGGAGTCTATTAATTTTCCAAATTTACTCATGCAAGAACCACTGAGCTATGGTGATATTTGCTTACCTCGTCATTATGCAAAAATATATTAGCTAATTATTTTGACTAATGCAATTAAGATATGCATATTTAGCATAAACCATACAATAGAAATGTTACAGTCAGCAATTGCTGAGTTGCGCTCATGGGTAGCAGAGAGGCAAAAGTCCCTGCTCAGTCTCCAGTGGTAAGCCACAAGATTGCTACAACTCTGCCTGCACTGTTATTATTAGTTTGGTTGCAGTAATTAATTTACTTTACAGCATGACTAGGTGGCACAGCTAGCAGTGGTATTAATTTTTGTTATGAGACACCTGAAGATGTCAGCTTTTGAGCAGCAATGTTTGCACCTTTAATTGCCTTAATCAGTGGAAATGCAGTATCTTTTTCAGGGATCCAATTAAGAACTCTATTGTTATTTTTCTTTTCTCTCTAACCCTTACTAATGAATACAGGAGCTAGTAAAAGTTAAGGTGACTGCAGTAACCAAGAGGGGCATCTTCTGTTCTTAACCCAGGGAACCCACTGAGCCTTGAGCTCCTGAAGGAGAGAGCAAGGCTTTCGCGGAAACTTGTTGGGCTCCATCATCCCATAAACCCTTGCAACTCAAAGTGTGGCTAGTGGACCAGGCTGGGCCCACCTTCAGACCCTCTGAATCAGAATCCGCATACTCCCAGGTGATTAGCATGCTGTTGAAAGAGATTAAGATTTTTCTCAGCTTTCGTTGTACCCTGGGTCAGCTGAGGACACCGGAAAAATGAAACAGGAAAGATGCCAGAATGAAAAGGCAAAGAGAGGAAAAGGTTTGGGAAAAGGGTATAATGAGGATGGGGACCCTACCTCACAGATTTGCTCCGAGTCAGGCCCGACAAGAGTCTCTTCCTGGGCCCTGGCATGATCTTGTCTAAGGATGTCAGCCGAGACTTCCTAACTGTATACCCCCTACTCATGCCTCACGGCACATTCTCCACAAACCGCACCAGTCGGACCTAGATCTCTGGCTGCTCTTTGCTTCTTTCTCCCTTTGTTCTTGCACATCAAGAGTTACATGGGTCATGTTTGTTACAGTCTCTGTGTTACCAAGATTTTTACCTCCCAGAACGTTTCTGTCTAACTGGACTAGAACTTATCTTGACTGGTTCTTCTCTCTCTGTCCACCCACATTTCATGGTATGTTATCCTACTAGAAAACACTACAGGGATCTTTTATCTCCACTCCTGGCCATAAGCTGGCTCTTCAGGTTACAAACGGGTACACCTGAAATCAAGGCCCTTTCATTTGTATCTCCATCCCATGTTCAGCTCCTGAAATTTTGTGTCCACAGTGTCAAGCTAGGCTTATCAGCTTCCAAAATTTCTTAGGCCAGCACAGCTTAGGAATAGATGACATGGTCATTAGCAACAGTGGAAGACAGATGCCTTTGCCAGTAGAAACAGCAGGACCAGCCAGGCACAGTGGCTCATGTCTGTAATCCCAGCACGTTGGGAGGCTGAGGTGGGTGGATCATGAGGTCAGGAGATCGAGACAATCCTGGCTAACACAGTGAAACCCCATCTCTACTAAAAATACAAAAACGAAATTAGCCAGGTATGGTGGCAGGTGCCTGTAGTCCCAGCTACTTGGGAGACTGAGGCAGGAGAATGGTGTGAACCTTGGAGGTGGAGCTTGCAGTGAGCCAAGATTGCACCACTGCACTCCAGCCTGGGCAACAGAGCCAGACTCTGTCTCAAAAAAAAAAAAAAGAAAAGAAAAGAAAAAGAAACAGCAGGGCCAACAAGTGAAACAGAAGCACTCTAACTTAGAATATAGAAATGATTACCTTAGAAGCTCCTGTAGGGGCTGAATTGTGTCCTCTCAAAAAATTCATGTTGAATTCTTAATCCAAGTACCTCAGAATGTGACTTTATTTGAGACAGGGTCTTTACAGAGGAGATTCAGTTGAAATGAGCTCATTAGGGTGGTCCCTAATCTAATATGACTGACTGGTGTCCTAACAAGAGGAAGTTTGAACACAGACAAGTACAAGACAAGGGAGGAAATGATGGGACACATAGGGAGAAGAGGACAGCCATCTATAAGCCAAGGAGAGAGGCCTGGAGCAGATCCTTCCCTCACAGCCCTCAGAAGGAACCAACTTTGCTGACACCTTCATCTTAGATTTCTGTCCCCTAGAACTGTGAGACCATGAATGTATAAATTTGTTTAAGCCATCCAATCTATGGCACTTTGTTAAGTCAGCCTTAGAAACTCATACAGCTCCTTAAAAAAAAAAAACCATAAAATTTTGTCCATATATTTATCCCCTGATGGCATCTAACATCATAGCAGGTGTCACATAGTAGTTGCTCAATAAATATTCATTGAGTGAGTGAATAGATGAATAAATGGATGCATGAATGAATGAATGATTTAAAGAACCATTCTCAGGTCTTTAAGTTAAGATCTGTCTTCTTTATTTGCACCTGATTCTGTGGAACTTCTGTGATACGTGCCTTTCATTCCAAGGGGAAATGAAAGTTGATCCTTGAGCAAACACCCTAGAGAAAAGCACTCGTAGCCTTGGGCTTCTCTTTCCAGCCACGAGGGGCTTTTAGTTGGTCCTTCAAGGAGTTTCCAATGTCTCAAAGAGCATGAGTCAGCAGGGTGGCACACATATTTGTTTTCATGTATTAGTCATATATTTGATAGAGTGTACAGCAAATGTATGTGATAACATAAAATATATTTTAAAATTACAAATTTGGACAGCTGTCATGACATTTGAAAGAGTACTTTAAAAATACTGCTACATCCATTTTTAAATGCCATGCCAAATGGCTAAATTTGTCAGCCTTTCCATATTTTTTATATTTGCTTGTTTGTTTTGATTTTTGAAAAGGAACTCACCGGTAATTTCTGGGCAGCTGGTCAATAGTCATGAAAACCCTGCTTTGTAAAAGCTAAATAAAAAGTGAGTCTAAGATGAACCCTGCCCAACTCCACCCAGTGTGTCCTATTTAACAGACTACTTTGGGCAAAAAGGCCAAGAAACTATCAAGAACTAAGTGGGAGATTTAGCAAACTTGAGGTTGGCAGAACAACAAGAAAGCACAATTTGGGGTTCAGGAATTGGCATTTCAAACCCTGTGTGCTTGTAATGAAGTTGACACGTGCCCCATCCAAGGGAGGGACAGGGCTGCTTGGCTCCTGTCAATTTTTGCTGTGAAGAAGTACAGACCCAGACAAGGAAACCCAAAAATGCAAACTTTGAAAAAAAGTCCCATATTTTCAATTACAAATTTTTAAGAACACTGCACAAAGCCAAATGAAGCATGTCAAGAGGCCAGATGTGGCCTATCGCCTGTCATTTTTCAACCTTTGTACTACTCTATGTTCAAAAATATTTCAGGCCAAAGAGAAACCATACTGGTTTCTCACCACACACCTATTCTAAGGAATTTGGCTTTGGAGCTATCTTAGATGTGAAACTCCCTTATAAACTTATTACTTACACACACACACACACACGTATTTAATTGATATTATATACATATAAATGTATTTAAACAATAAAATTCCCATAGAAGGAGAAACAGACATTGGCACAGATAATCCGCCATATTATGGGATTTTGTTTATTGTTGGTTTTTACCAGCAATTGCAAGATGTGTCTTTCTGATTTTATTCAGATCAAATGAAAGTCTTTAAATTGGTTTGCTTTGTCTGAGCTTCTAAGAGCAGAGAGGGAGGAGTTGAAGGCCACATGTGTGATGGTGGCAGAAGGAAGATTGCCCAGAACCGGAAATTTGCCTCAGATCACCAAGTGTCAAGGGTAGTGTGGCAACGTTAAGTTGTCCTTTGGAATTGAGCTAATCCTTAAACTGAGTGCATATCCAAAACATTAGCTATCTGCTGTCAGGCCTTTATGTGCCACATGCTGAGTTAATTAACACAGAGACGCTTGATACTGGAACCCTCCAGAGGGGAAAACAGAAAGCAGCCCAGGCCTGAGAACAGACAGAGCCCTTGGGGGGATGGAAAACACGGGGGTCTGTTCAGTTTTTCTTTCTTTCTGCTCTTGTGATACAAGGTCAATGGGTTAGTCAATCCCATTTCTGTTCCATTGTCTGTTGTAATTCCCAGGAAGACATCTTCTATGAATAATGAAGCCTTACTGCATTCTGAAAATTAAACATCAAAACTACCAACATTCCCTCAATGATGGTCAAAGAGAAAAGTTCGATGGAAAACCGACTGGCCCTATAAGACAGCAGCTCTCTCTTTAGAACCCATTACAAAAACAATGAGAGCAGTTTCTGCTCAAAATTTCATCCTTATAAATGTATTTATGTAGATCTATTTATATAATTCAATGGAAAACACACCCAACATTTTCTATTTTTACACTGTGGTGAATGTGTGTGCACACACAAAGATTTCTTGTAGTCTTAGGGGCTAGATAATAGAGAAAAACATTCCATCATTCATCCACTTCTAGAATGCTGGAGGCAGGGCCTGTCTTGGAGGCTCATGCCTAGGAGTCATGGCATAGTGTGGGATGAAATGTCTTTCCAGGAAAGACAAGTGGGGACTAATGGCAAATACTTTAATAAATACTATGAAGGCAAAGAAACCTCGTCTTGACTAGCTAGTAGCAATCAGAATGGAGAAGAGGGGAATAGAAAGAGGATACCCTAAATGAGAAAGAAATAAGACTTAGAAAGCAACAAAATACAAAGCCAATGTGTCGCTGAGGTTTCAGGCATGGATGCTGAGGATGTCAGTGCTGGGAGAGAGGGAACAAGAGTGGCTGGTGGAAAAGAGATGGTCTCCCATGGTGGTTGGTCACCAGCTTTGGAATAAGACAAACAACTCTTGTTAGACATGTGACCCCAGGGAATTCCTTCCATTCTTTAAACTGCTGATTCCTTAACTATATATACTAGAAATGATGACATCTTCACAGGGTGGTCATAGAAGGATGAAAAGAGAAAAAGACCATATCAGAGGCATTAGAGTATAGCATTAAACAGCATTGATGGGAGTTGACAAATTTCTTTCCCCTTAATAATCATGTAGCCTTGGGAAAGTTATTCAGGGTCTCCAGGCCTCACTTTCCCCTTGTGTGAAATGAAAATAATAATAACAGTGCCTACTTCATTAGTTTGTTGTGGGGATGAAATGAGACAATATATGTAAATCACTCTAAACAGTGATTGGTATGTAGCAACCACTCAGCATGCATTAGCTATTATGAGGTAGTGTGCTTAGCACAGTACCTGGGACAAATAAGAGCTCAATGAACAATAGTATGATCGTGCTGATGCTGATGGTGTATGTGGTTTTGACAAATAGAGCTGTAACAGGACATCAAGAAGAAAAAGGCCACTCAACCAAGATATGGAAATGAGGAAAGAGCCACAGAACAGCAATGACAAACAAAGTCCCACCCCATCCAGAGTGAGAACACCAGAAGCCTCCCAGTTTGGGAGATACAAGTTGTATGGCCACACTTGTGCCATCACCCTCAGTCTTGGCACTTCTCAAACACAGGCTACAGACTGGGCATCCTAGAAACACATGAAGCACCACACTGCAATAATGGAGAAGCAGCTCAGACTCCCCACCACCTGCCCTGCGTGACATCATGGTGCTCACCTCTCCGCAGCCTTTCCTACAACTCACCCCACAATACCCCGTCATTGCTACTGCCATGATTTTGGCTAATTTTGCATTAGCCATGTGGACTGTCGGATGGTTTCTGCTGTATTTTGTTGCCCTTTCAAATATTTCTTAAATAGAAGATTGTACCATCTGGTGGGCAATCTGCCTGTGTGCTATCTCACCTATCCCAGCGTGGATTCCAGTCCTATTAGGGAAGGAGCGAGGGAGAGAGGAGAAGCGTTTGCTAGCAAGCTGCCTCTGGCCGCCAGCAGCCCACTGTCGCGGGTCTCCTCCCTCTCTCCTTGTGGCCTAGTTCTGCGTGCACAGCAGTCAGTTTCTGTTGCTGAGTAGATGTTTCTCCCACTCACTCCACACCCTGGCTATTACTCATGGGGCTGCAGGGAGCAGATGCCTCCATAGACAGACCTCTCCGACCTGTGCTGACATTTTACCTACCTAAGCATGGAATGGTGGTGCTGCTGCACTTCCTAAGTGGGAGAGAGAGTGGCCAGGACTCAGTTAAACTCCACACACCTCCCTACATCTCTACTTTACATCACACATCTCTACTCCACCAAGTCAAAAAATTGATTCAAAGTGCTCAGAATTCTAATGGTACCTAAAGAATGAAAACACCCACAGGTATTTTATGAAAAAAAAATATGTATGTGTGCGTGTGTGTTTTATACACATATATCCCATACACCTTATAGAACTTAACAGAGGCTTACAGCATATTTAGCTTTTATTCTACCGCAGGGAAGGGAGCACCAGTTGTGCCTGGGGAAAATGCAGATTTGATGTTTTGGGTTTAGAAGATGATGCTATTAACAGTCACATCAAGATGTCAGAACATTATCTGGCAAACCTTTTTTGGTGGGAACAAAAACAATTTCCTGCTTTTTTCCATCTGGGGGTGAGTAATAGGCTCATGGCAAATCTCAAATAATTGTCAAGTACATCAATTGTCGAGTGGTCATGAATGGGAAAGCTATACCCAGCAGGCCTAGGGTTGGACTCAGCCTCTCCCTTCTACTACATGTATGACCTTGGGCAAATTACATAACCTCAGTTTTCTCATCTGTAAAATGAGTGTAATAAGTAATCGTACCTATCTGACAGAGTTGTTTGATTCAAAAATCCTATAGAGCTGCATATATGCCAGAAACTCTTCTGAGCACCTTACAAATCAGCCAAATAGCTCCCCCTTCTCCTAAATGGAATCCTGGCACAGGCCCAGGGCCCATTGTGGAGAATGAGAGAAAGAAAGAAACTAAGATAAAGTGACATCCAGAGAAAGCAAAAGGTCCAAAATAGCACAGAGGGAAAAAAGAGCAACCCATGGAATTATAATTAATCAGTTGGCCAATCACTCAAGTATCTCTGCAGAAGAGGTTCCCCTCGGTGGCAGACACTATTGGTCCCTGCCTGTGCGCCCTCACCCTTAGCACTTCAGTGCAATCCAGGCTGATTTCTAGCTGCCAACTCCTGGATTCTTTTATCAGGCCTTTTGGTAACACTATAGCCATTTTGCCTGCCCTTGCAGATGTCTGCAAGACCTAAGGAATCAACAACCCCAGGAGTGTGCTAACCAATGAGAGGCAGGATTTGGTAATTAAATACCAAGGGCACTCTCATTTCACTGACAGGCTAACTTTGAGAAATGTGTTTTTCACTGGCTCCCAGAGTTAACTGCTCCAGGTATACACAGTGGTACCTGGCTCAATAACACACCATCTATAATGCATCCTGTACTGGCTGCCTTCTTTTTATGTCTCGCCTTTCTACTCTACTACCTTCACGTCCCAAATAAATGACTTGCATGTGAATCCTTGACTCGGAGTTTAATTCTGTGGGAACTCAGAATAAGATACCTTTAATCCAATGGGTAACTAATATTGGGCCAGATTGCTCTCAAATGCCAAATGTCAGAAAACCATGCTGCAACATTTCTGAATGTTTGAAGAGAATGATTTGGGACCCACAAATTTAATTTTCAGCCAAGATGTCATTTGCATATGGCAATAACAGGAATTCATTCCCAACTAGGACCTTTAAAGAGGTGAATCAAAAAAACTAAAAAATGAGGAATCTGTGATATTTAATGATTTCTAATCCTAACCAGACCCTTCTCACTGTTCACATTTTTACTAATACTTCCTCATCTGGGAAATTTTTAAAAATCATTTTTCTCATGTTTCATGTTTTTGAACCTATTGTTCAAAGAATTACCTCCAGATTGGAATTCCTCATTTGAGCACGTTGTGATGGTAATAAAAATAGGTGACCTACAACAAACGCTCACTAAGAGCTAGTCACTATGCTAAGGTGCTTCAAATGCAATATCTGACTTAATTCTCAATGACTTGATGAAGTAAATAGTAGTAGTATCCCAAAGCAGGAAATGGAATCACACAGAGATTAATTTCCCCAAGATGAAGCAGCCTATAAGTGGCTAAATGAATTCAGACACCACAGCCTGGCTTCACAATTCCTTCCCTTAATCATTATGCTCGCCTGTTATGATCCTTTAGGGGAATTCTCAAATAAAAGCCCTGGTTTACTGTCTTATTCTATCATAGACCATTACAAACGAGGACTGTGTTGGGGACCAGAAGATATTACCAAGTGTTTACCCCTATCTTTCATTTAAGTAGTTCTAATACAATGTAGGGGAAGTTTGTGTTGACCAAAAAGATTATCTTATTCTGGGTTATAAGCACTTCTCAAGAGGAACCTGAAAATGGCGGCCAGGCGGATGAGTGGCTCTCATTCTGGAACAGTGCTGTCCAATTGAACTTTCTGTGATGATAAAAATGTTCTAAGTCTACGCTGTCCACATGTACTGTTGAGTGCTTGAAATGTGCATAGTGAAAACTGCAGACATGAATTTTTAATTTACATAATTTTAATTGATAAAATTTAAATGTAAGTAGCACCATGTGGCCAAGGATGAGCAGAGTGCACCACACAGCTCTAGAACCCTGAGGCTCAGGAGGAGCTTCCAAGCCCATCACCAGCATCCTCAATTTGCGTGGCATCTACTACAGAAACTCTGACAGTAACAAAAGAGTGGGGCAGAAAAGTTGTTCCAACAATCATGAAATAGGAGGTGGACCCTCTCCAAAGTGCTTATGGCTTTTAGGAAACACACTCACACACTCCTGTCTCACCGATTTTCATGACTTTTCTCCAAAGATGATACTAGTGCTACCAGTAATATCTCTGGAAATGCCCCCAATGCAATGGTTTCCAAGCCACATTCTTCACCCTAGAGCCTACCAGTGTTTCAGAAGCTCTACAAACATTTAATTTGAATTGCACTTTTAAATATGTTTAGCCACTCTTAAACAGTAAACGGAAACATTCAAGTGATGTGAACAAATTTGATACTTCTACCTATAGCTTGATGCTATCAGGTTAATTTGTTTTTATGCCAACTTTATAGACCCTCTTCTGTGGTCATCTCCTGGGAAATGGAGAATATTCTAAAGTTACGAAGTAAAATGTCATTAAAAAACAAAAACCTTACCATTTCCCTCTACTTACATGTATGAATCAGAATTTTCTCCATACTTTGTAACCAAAACAAACAAAAACATAAGTAGAGAGGGAGGAATTGGGTAATGTGGCTCTTATAATGTGGCAACAGTTACCACAATTTCAACTTTTTTGTGCAACCAAACATCCTAGGAATTCTCTTTGAGTGCCTTTTAAATAAATTAATTTTAAAATTATATTTTCATAATTTGTAAATTACAAAACAAATTTGAGGTATTCAAATGTTGCTTCTGCTATTTTGTATACTTATGTGCCAAGTAATGTTTTATTTGGAAAATAAAATGTTTCATTTCTTAAGGAAAGAGTTTGAAAACCAATAGGTATAAAGATGAGGTGTCCAGTACATGCTAAGTGGACCACCTCACTTCTCTATTGAAGGATTCTTTCCATTCACCCCTCTTGAGGTATGTCTGTCCCGGTTGAGGTAGGATAGAGAAGTGATAATATATTAAATTTCAACCCCACTAGGAGACAGGCCATGTGATACTAATTAGCAACATCTTGTCAGTGATGCTGAATCCAAGCATGGAGGACTTTATTTGACCTTATAAAGAGTCTGACTGTGTGTGGCCATTCAGCATCTTCAGGAAGGGTGCATCTTAAATACTAGCAGATCATTACTAAAAATCAACAGCACCCACCCCAGGGACAGAGTGCCGAAATGCCTGTGAGTTGTTGCTAGGAGAAGGACTTTGTCTAACGGTGCCTCTCTCTCATCCTGCTTATTTCTACTTCCTTACGTTTAGAACTAATTTTCCTCTCGGGACCATACCCAATTTCAGTGCCTGCCTGAAATTTTTACATTGATGAATAACTGTGACAATTGTTGTTGCATTTTTAAACATACACAAAAAGTGAGGCCAGCAACATTAAGACTGCAGTTGGATTTCAATATTTTAAAGTACTACACGTTCCAACCGGGACTTCATCTGGTGGATGTCTGTGAAAATCAAGGACTGATTGGAAAATGCCACCGGTAAAGAACTTGAGAGTGAGGATCCAGAAGGATGCAATAGAGACCCCCAGGAGGGAAATACACTTAACTATGGTTCATCTGTGTGAGCAAACCCTCCAACAGGATTATTTCTTCTGCTTATTTGATCCTTGTCCACACTTGCTTATTGTAGGATAATTTCTCTAACCACCTTTTCTCCCACAACGCCCTGAAAAAAAAAGGGGGGGGGGAGAAGCCTGCTTTATTTTACAGCTAATTTGCTGTAAGCACATAGCCCAGCTGCTCACAATGAAGTAAAAGAGGAAATGGGAACAGAGGGAACCTTCTAATGAAGGAGGGTGGGGGAGCGGCAAGGAGATGGAAGAATAGGCTAGGTGCTATTTGTATGATTAAAGGCAAGCAAAAAAACAGGCGTAAGCAGATATGTTCATCTTGAGCCTAGGAACAGAGAAAATAAAAGATAAAAATTACTGAAGAGCAAATAATTTGTTCAATATGGTGTTTTAACTGGCCAAAAGAAATCTCTCCCACCTTTCTGTTATATGAAGTTGTGTTTCCGATGTTGCTTTTGAATGTGTGTTATTATTGGTCCATTTTTTGTAGACAAGAGATAATTCTAAAAACAGATATTAAAATTTGCAATTCTGTAAGGAAGGAAAGTTCAGAGAGGTGGGTTTGATTGATACAATGGAGAAAGATTTAAATGAAATAATTTAGGGACCATTGGGAAAATGGCATCCTAAATTTCTGTGTTAGCAGGCTGCAAGCTTCGTTCTTACAAAATATTTATTTTTAAAAAATAGGAATGATCACATTCTTTATTGCATCCTTCATCCTCTCCTCTTTCTGCCAACTCAGCATTCACACCCTCCCCGTTAGCAAGACCTCCTCTGACTCTTTCCCCTGAAGACCACATCAGAAGGGAGTATATTTTATACTTGTGTACTTTTTCAAACTGCAGAATATGATATTCATATGCAAATGAATTTTCTGAAATTTTAGCCCTCATTCTTTAATAGTGTAACCCGTTATAGGAGGAGGGGAAGGACAGCTTATGAGCCAGAAGAGAAAATAAATAGTTTAATATTCAGCTTTATATAAATGTACTGAATTGGTCTGTATGATAATGGTGCCAAAATAATTAATTTGAGTCTGGCCCTTCTCATTTGTTAGGAAGAGCAGGTTGCTGTGGTCTAAGGCTTCTGTGAAACCGTAAAAGAATCGGCCCATCATCACTTTCAGCTCAGGGCTCCTCTTGTGTCTTCCCCTGGTGAAGGCTGAGGCCTCATTTCCTCTGGCCCAGCTGGGGGTTCTGTTTGGCTGGCCTCAGAATCCTCATTCTGAGAATTGTTTCAGCACCAAGGGAGCTTCATGTCCCACCTCATATCCTGTAGCATTTTTTTTTTTTTTTTTTTTTGCCTGCTGATCTTCAGAAGAAACTAACATCTGTAGTTGCTGTTTGATCGCAGTGAAAAGGAATTCCTCATGCCTAGGTTTTAATTCCACTTAGTAACCTGGAATAATGTTTTAAACCTCATGGTTGCTGACAACTCTTACAGAACACTAGTGGACAGAGCACTCACCTTGGCACAATGAGATAAGAAAAAGTCCCCTGAAATCTGAAAATAGATAATAGAAAACCAACGTGGACTCTATAAAACTAATACAGCTTTGACAGCCTACATGCCCAAATAGACACTCTTGCAAATTGGCATACGGTACATCCCTAGATCCAAGTCCAGGAAGGAGAAAATAATACAATAATTTTAAAAAAGCCAAAAATATATTTCTCTTAGATTTGAAAAACTTTGAGCTTTCATAATGGAAATTTATTTTTAAAGAACAGTCATTGATGGGGAAGACAGAAAGACTAAAACTTGTTTTGGAGCTTAATAAAATGTAGATGGGGGGTCAGGAGAAGGATAAGTTACTCTGTTTTTTTAGTTTGCTGTCTATAATTTTCTTGTTTTGTTTCTTTTCTTTTCTTTTTTTTTTTTTTTTTTTTTTTTTTTGAGACGGAGTTTCTCTCTGTTGCCCAGGCTGGAGTGAAGTGATGCAATCTCAGCTCACTGAAACCTCTGCCTCCACGTTTCAAGTGATTCCCTTGCCTCAGCCTCCTGAGTAGCTGGGATTACAGGCACCAGCCACCACATCCAGCTAATTTTTGTGTTTTTAGTAGACATGAGGTTTCACCATGTTGGCCAGGCTGGTCCCAAACTCTTGACCTCAGGTGATCCACCTGACTCGGACTCCCAAAGTGCTAGGATTACAGGCGTGAGCCACTGCACCTGGCTGCTGTCTAATTTTCTCAGCACTCGGGCACCTGAAACTCTCTCGGTGTACTTGTCCAAATGGTAATGGACCCCTTCTATATACATGAGCAGAAGAACTGGAAAAATGCTACAATCTAATAAGGAAGGGGACAACAGAGCACTAGATAACTGTGAAAGGAATGAGGAATTGCTCTCTCTCCGTAATATCAGGGAGTGATCTCTAGGATATATTTTACTGAGTGAAAAAAGTGAAGAAAAGGGCAGTTGGCAACTGTGTATCTAAGTAATGGGAAGAGGAAATGTAGCTATAAATAACTATACAGTCATGCATCACTTGATGACAGAGATGTGTTCTGAGAAATGCATCATTAGGCTATTTTGTCATTGTGTGAACATCATAGAGTACACTTACACAAACCTAGATGGTATATATCTTTTTATGTGTATATATTTTTTCATATGGAAATCCAAATGATGTGCTAGTACAATAGTGCTGAATATCAGTTATTTCCCCTAGCAATGCCAATATCAAGTGCCTTGTATCAAGTTGTTACATGTGTTCCCTTATACTCTAATGGGACTACCATCATATATGCAGTCCATTGTTGACCTCAATGCCATTATTCAGGGCATGAGATTCATAAATGTACATATATGTGTAAATAAATATTATTGTCATCAGAGGTGATTTTGCCTTCCAGGGGATATTTGGCAATGTCTGGAGGCATTTTGAATTATCACCACTAGGGGAAGATACCTTAGTTGTGATACCTGGTGCTTATACCTTGTTTTGAAGGTTAGACTTTGAAATCATGTAAATATTTTACATAATTACCATGAAAATTAACTTGTAAACAGAAAAATCATAAACAAAATTAAACACATGAATCCATGTTTGACCAGGTAGCATAACCACATGGAGAGGAATCAGTGACTTTAAAACACAGATGTCGACCATACAGCCTAATGGGAAAAACTCTAAGGACAAAAGAGCTGCAAAATTATCTTAATGTCATTTCAGCCATACTTTTTATGACTGTCTTGGTATTTTGTTCTAAAACTGTTTTGTGTATATTACAGGATAAAATGAGCAATTATTTGGTGTTATTGAAAATCAGGATATAGTCATAAGAGAAAGAGATACAGACATAATATAGAAGGTAAGTAAAAATACTTTAGTCCAGAATTTGCATTGGAAAAATCTGTATAAAAATCACAGGGTACTAAAAGATGTTTATTTTCTACCTCTGCCCACTGAAAAGGCCTAGAAATTATAATGAACATAGCACCAATGTGCACCCTTAGACATGCAAATTATGATCTCTAGATCCCCTGTTCTGGGAGAAATAGGTGATTTCAGGTCTGAGGAAAAAATGTACAAGATAAGGGTGGAACATTCTGTCATAGCAGAAATCAAGGAAGCTATTAAAGCTACTACTGTCATGTTAAAAGGTTCAAAAGCCAATTTGAAGAGGCTCCACTGGCCAACCTTGGCACAATTAGAACATAAATAATAGTTACAGTAGATTGAAACATATCAAAAATATTTAATTCCATGAATTTATATTTTGTCAAAATATGAACATTGCAGAATACCGAAGAATCAAAGTATTATTGCTTCATTTCCTTTGCATAATACTAAAGAACCAACTAATCGCTCTGGAAACTAATAAATAGAAAAACATTAAGCATTCATACTGGTATTCCTATGTAAACAGTACATCTGGGTAGCCAAATAGTTCATGAAGTAAAGTTTCTCTTTGTAGATATATTTTTAATATAATTATTAAAAATAATTAATTATAGATAATTATTAATTAACAAAGTAAGATACAACTAGAATATTGTTGTCCCTAGTGAATCAATTATAATTATAGACAATTGAAAAATTTCAGCGGATATTTGAAGCTATTAAAGACATTCGTAATTCCTTAGGTTGATAATGATATTATCAGGTTTTTTTCTTAAAAAGTCCTCTATTTTAGAGTTTCATGCTAAAATGTTTATGGAAGAAATATGTGATGTTAGGGATTTGCTCAGAAATAATCCATTGAGGGGAATGGGTACATACAGTTGAAACAAACTTGGCCAATATTGATAATCACTGGAAGTCAGTGATGAGTATTTATGGGTTTGTTACACTTATCTCTCCATTTTCATATAAAATTTGAAATTTTTATGATGAAATGTTCTTGAAAGCTTAAAAATGAACAAAAGTTTTAAAAAGGAATGGATGTCCCTTAATTTCTCAATATATCAGGAATATTTTACAGCAGTCTTTTTGGTGAAGATGTGATTGCAGAAAGCGTACTTTGAGAACATATTTTGTAAGAGTCTTAAGAACATTATCAAAGAAGTTGGCGTCCTCTCCACTCTGCAGACCTTATGCCCACCCATCCTAACCCTGTAAAGAGTCTTAGTAAGAAGTTATCTTCCTTCCCCATGCAGGTAACTTCCCATTCACCCTGGGAACATTTCATTCCGATGGATGCTACAAAGAAGACAATATCAGCTAACACTTATTGAATACCTTTTATGTTTTAGGCCCTTTACATACATTTGTTTGAATCTTTACAACAAGGAGGGCATTAGTATGCCCATTTCACAGATGAAGAAAGGGAGGCTTAAGAATAAGTGAAGTCACTTGCTCATGGCCACACAGCTAAGAATCTTTTTTTTTTTTTAGATGAAGTTTCAGTCTTGTCACCTGGGCTGGAGTACAATGGCATAATCTCAGCTCACTGCAACCTCCACCACCCAGGTTCAAGCGAGTCTCCTGCCTCAGCCTCCTGAGTAGCTGGGATTACAGGCATGCACCACCATGCTTGGCTAATTTTGTATTTTTAGTAGAGACGGGATTTCTCCATGTTGGTCAGGCTGGTCTTGAGCTCCCGACCTCAGGTGATCTGCCTGCCTCGGCCTCCCAAAGTGCTGGGAAAACAGGCATGAGCCACAGCGCCCTGCCACTAAGAAGCATTTCATGCAGAATTTCTGCAGGGATCTTTTAGACTTCGAAGACTGCACTGCCACCTGCACCATAATGAACCCATACTTAATTGTGCTGTTTGGGCTAAATTTCTCCTGTCCCCAAGCCCACAAAACTATTTTATCATTTCCTATGCTGACAGTCATGAAATTTAAGTGTGCATCAGAGTTACCCAGGGAGTTTGTTTAATGTGTAGATTCCTGGGCAGAATCAGAATCAGAAGAGATTCTGACTTCATGGATCTAGAAACAGGGCCAAGGAGTCTGCATTTACCAAGAGATTCTGATGGAGATGGTCTGAGAACAAAACTTGGAAGAACACACCTCAAACCCATCACACTGTTCAACTTCAAACATGTTATAATATGATCCTAGACTCTTTGGTTCCTGGCAATACATGACTTTAAATGAGTAGATAGTTACTCGACTTCTTCAGAAAGTCTTTTTGTCCTATTCTCTCTTCCCCCAGAATAACATATAATCATCATTATCATCCCAGTAATAACGAGTGCACTAGAACCAATGTTCTGAGACATATAAAGGCCATGCCACCATTCACATGCCTTTCTTGATACTGGCCACAATGAGTTGAATTTAAAATTACAGAAGCTCAGGGTTGTAATTTACCATTAAGAGGGACAGTTTAATCCTTTCAGTTCAGCTAAATATCTATCATAACTGAATGTTCCCCAAGTGCCAGGTATTGTAACACAAAGATGAACAGGACACAGGCCTTCCTTTGGAAACTTTGCTTAGAAGTTTCTCAGTGATCATGACCTAAGCTGAGCTTTGAAGTCAGCTACACAGCAGAGAGGGGTATTTCTCTATTGAACACACAAAGCAGCAAAGCCCCAGAGAGGCCCGGTGACCTGCCCATGGTCACGCAGCTATCTTGTTTCGAGCAGGTCACTGTAAGAATGAGCTCAGTTTCTTAAAGATGTACAATGTCAAGGCCTGGAAGAATTAAATAATTTGCCTGAGAGCCTTCAAGACTTCCACAGCCTCCCCCAGGGACTCCAGTTTACAGTACATAACTCTTCCCACAATCCAATTCATTTTTGCTTAGGATTTATCAGCCACAAAAATGGGTTTAACCTTTTGAGCTTCAGTTTGGCACCTCCTGCATTTCCACCCTCAAATGCTGTCTCCCACCCCATCTGGCTGTGGCAAGACTCCTTCAAAGACCAGACATCTCTAAAATTAGGCATCGGCTGAGATTTATGCTGATTCTCTTGATTCAGTCCAGACTTGTCAACTTCCCTGGAAGCAAGCAGAATGTTCCATAAATTACTGCAGCCTTTTACCCACCAAACTATTTTTAAAGGGTGGTCTATATCAAATGCAATTAAATCTGAATTGTTGCCTCAATAACTCTGCCTTTCTTTTCCCATTCGCTTATATGCTCAAGTGTATTCAGCTTGCAATACATTAAGAGCTCAGTTCATCACTTTTGTCAGCCTCTGGAGAAATGCTAAGAGCAGTGGCCCTTTCTATCTCCCATGGTGTGGAGACAAAGTCTCAGGACACCTCATCTTAACATGCACTCTGGTTACACATGTCACACTGATTCTGACTCCAGAAAATGTTCCGGTGCTAATTAACAGAGATGCCCAAGGAATTAAACTCAGAGGAAGTTCTAGGACCCAAGGGCTCAACCAGGTCTTAATGTCTCCATCAGTTTCAAGGATACTCACTTGCACTCTGGTGAGTCCCCCATTACCTGACTATGACGTAGCCACTGGACTCCATGCCTGCCCTGAACTAAGCCTTGATTTCCCACCTCTCCGGAGTTCTTCCCTGCACAGGTAGAAATGAGGCCATGCTGAAGGAGGGGTCCTGAAAGCCCTTTCCCCTTTCTCCCCTGCAATGATCCCAAAAGGCAGAGAATAACTAGGATTGCATCTTAATGAGAGATGATGTGTTTAAGGAGGCATCTGAGTCCATTTTTGTCATTTGCTGGCAGCTTTTAAACTTCATGCCTCCCTCATCCAGTGGTGTCCCACATCTGAGCAAGCTGATAAGAAAGTTGGGGTGCTCCATCTCTGGACTCCTGGGAACTCTCACCCCAGCCCCACCCATTAACCACAATAAAAACACAGGCCAGTCTCCTTTCCTTGCTCAATGACTTGGGAAGTCACTTCAGACTTCTCTGTGTTGCCTGCCTTGCTCTTCCAAGAGACCTCAATTATGTAAGTAACAAATTGTTTGTATCCTCTTGGTGTGCATGAGGCATCATTGATCTTGATATCCAGACCAAATTTTAGGAGGGGGCCCATCTGCTTCTGCAGGTGACCAGAACAATATGTTTTTCCTCCCTGTTGAGACCACAGTCCCTCCAAAGCAGGTCAGTGAAAGAAGCAAAGACCCTGGGGCCTCCCTCACTATGGCTGGAAACCTGAACGTGTCCCCCCATCTGGCTGATGCCTGAAGAGGGCTCGGGACACTGTTGCTCCTGCAACACATTGGCCAGAGACCAAACTCTTGCCCTGGCTATAACCACTTCAGCAATTATCCACCTAAGTCCTGCCACTTAATTTTTCTCTAAGTTGGAAACCATCTATATGCCACATCTTTCTCTCCTGCCACCTCCAGCCCAGCCCTGCAACTAGCTCAGTGTGAATTCATAAGATGTCCTTTCTTGAGATACTTTATTGCCATCTACCAGAAAAAAGTGGTAATAGCTATTGAAATCTGTGGTGATTGAAACACGAGTGGCTCCCCCTGGAGTTGTGCAATTCATAATCTACAAAACCATAAGCAGAGGCCCTGTTCCCACCAAAGCTATTCCTAGTCCTTTCCTGAATTTCAGCAGAAACATGAGTTCATGCCAAACAAGGAGGCCTGGCAGATTCCAGCTTTCTTGCCACATCAATGTCAGCAGCCCTCATGTTGGAGGAAGGTGGCTGATGGTATACCTTCTGCATCCCTTGACTGACAGTTCATCGTCCCTTAGTTCTTCTCCATGGAAACTACTGGTGTTTTCAGTGGGACAATTCTTTGTTGTATGTGACTGTCCCTTGCACTGTGGGACATTTGATACAGCAGCAACCAGGCACAAATACTAGGTGGCTAGGGAATGCCAGTTACCATGGAAACCCAAAGCATCCCCTCCCACATTGCCAAATGTGCATTAAGGTGATGGTGCCCCCTGCCCTAACAGTTGAGGAGCACATGGTAATCTCTTTGTAACTGCCTCTGTCTCTAGACTATGTTCTTTAAGAGGGCAGGCATTTTACTTTCCACAAGTCTATCTCCCTACTGCCTAAGCACAGTGCCTCACTAGAGTACCTGTCATTTTACCTGAATTGAAAAAGAGCCCTATAGGACTGGCCAGGAGAATTAGCAAATCAGGACATACACCTGCGTGGAGGGCAACTCACTCTCCTCACTGCACTTGCTAGGAAACAGCCCAAGCTAGCTCACCTCTACCAAAACTCAGAGTGCCTTGTTCTTTAAACTCTCCTCTTGACTGGAGTGCATCTGCCTATGCCCATTGGTGTACTTGTCACCCACAGCAGAAGCGTTGATCACTATAGCTTCTCTCATTCTCTCAATAATTAGTAACAGGTTGCCTTTTCCTCATGCCTAGGGAACTGGATAGTAAGTGTCTCCTGCATGGAAAAGGAAGAATAAGATAAAGTATGTGCTGACAAATAGAAATAGTGAATCACTCATTTAAAAAAAAATGTGGGGAGGTGCTGAATCAGGATTTCTGCCTTACATTCTATTGCAATTGTACAAAGTTCTTCAAGGGATTTCTATATTTATTATTTCAAAAACCTGTGTTGACTAGGTAGGGCTGGCAGAGGAGGGGTATTTGTCTACCCATTATCCTTGTTCCTTGCTAACTGACCCTAGTTTTGTTCAGATGCCCATTCTCAAGAGAAATGACCCTATTCCCACCTCAGGGGTAAATCTAAGCCCGAGATTGTCCAAGTACAGCCCAAGGCCAAATCTTCTGCCGTGTCACCTGTTTTTGCATGGCCTGGAGTTAGGAATGTGTGATGGTTCATTTTATGTGTCAACTTGCCTGGGCCATGGTGCTCAGATATTTGGTCAAACATTTTTCTGGAGGTTTTGGTGCAGGTGTTTTTGGATGAGATTAATATTTAAATTAGTGGACTTTGAATAAAGCAGATTATCCTCTGTAATATAGGGGAGGCTTATGCAATCACTTGAAGGCCCAAATAGAACAAAAGACTCACCTCCCCTGAGCAAGAGGGAAATCCATCAGTAGACAGCCTTTGGAACTGAACTGCAACATGGCTTCTTCCCTGGGTCTCCAGCCCACCAATCCACCCTGCAGATTTTGGACATGCCAGCCCTCCACAACTGCATGAGCTAATTTTTAAAGTCTCTCTCTATATATAGACACATTGGCTTTGGTTCTCTGGAAAACACTGACACCAGAATGGTCTTTACATTTTAAAATGGTTATATTTTAAATGGTTACATAAGCACCCATATTAGTGTCCTGAATTTTGTCTCATGGCCAGCAAAACCTAAACGATTTACCAGCTGGCCCTTTAAGAAAGTTTGCGGAAGTTGATGTCTGTTCAAAGCCAATCATCTCTCTTCTATTCTCTTTGCTAGTGATTAGCTTACAGATGGCATCTGTGTGGCCAGTCCGATAAGAGGGAAGTTCTTCTAGGGGGGTAGGGGAAAGGCTTATTTGCTCAGAAGAAGTAATAATAAGATACGAGGGTTGGTGCTGCTGCAGTCATTCTGCAGGCATGAGGTGAGCCTGAGCACATGGTCACCTCACTGAAGATACCAAACAGAAAAATGGAAAGGATCGCTCATGATATCATGGAGCTCTAAAATTAATACTCTGTCTCATTGCTTCTTATTGTGTCAAACAATGAACTGCCTTAATGTTTCCAATTCCTTGAGGGAGAGTTCTTGTTACTTGCAGCTAAACACATCCTGATACTGCAGCTGGAAAGGGAGGGCCAAAGAGGTGTCACTCTTCTTGTTGGTTCCCCCAGATAGTGAGTGATAGACCTGGAACTAGAAGACTGGCTACTCTAAACTGAGAACATTTAAGTTTCTGGTTAGACAAAGTGTAGTGTTTTATGAATGAACTGAGACTAGCTAGGTAGATTCAAGTGATTTCATTCTAGCTGGCGTTTTGAGGGAACTGTTTCATAACAAAGACTATACCCACCACCCACCTTTCTTGCATTTACTTTATTTTTTGTTTACTATTTAAGGGACCAAATCATTGATATTTTCCCAAGAAAAAAGAGTCTTATAAAAATACCAACAGTACACATACAAACAGGAAGAAATCTGTATCCCGGGCCTGGCCATTCTGGGTTTTTGTTGTAGCTGCTCTTTGCTTGTTTATTTATTTTTTTTTTAATTACTAGGACAAAGAGTTTAATTTCACTAGCTACTACTGCGTGAATGTTCTAACAGGAGAGATTTTCTTTCTTGTTCTCTTATGCTATGCAAATAGTCATTTTTATGACACAAGGTCATACACTTGCCAGCTGGTTAACCTTCACTGCGGCCCCTCTAGTGTTCTCTGTTCCTGCTGTGCCCATTTCACAGATGGAACAAAAGAGGTTAAATGACTCTACCCAGACTACAAAGTGCAGCTCACTGCAGCCAATATCACATAGAGAATAGAGATGATTACTGCATCTCTCAAGCCGAAGCTCTCTTTTGGGTGTCATTCCTCAGATAATTGCCTCCTGCTCCCCCATACGTGTGTTTATAAGTGTGTCACCTCACTGAGGATACCAAACAGAAAGATAAACAGAAAGATGGAAAGGATCACCCATGATATTGTGGAGCTCTAGAATTAATACTCTGTCTCATTGCTTCTTGTTGTGTCAAACAATGAATTGCCTTAATGTTTCCAATACCTTGAGTGAGAGTTCTTGTTACTTGCAGCTAAACACATCCTGATACTGCAGCTGGAAAGCGAGGGCCAGAGAGGTTTCATTTTTCTTGCTGGTGCCCCCAGATAGCGAGTGATAGACCCTCAGCTAGAATACTGGCTGCTTTAAACTAAGAACGCTTAAGTTTCTAGTTAGACGAAGTGTCTAACCCCTCACCAGCAGTGTAGGGATTCACTGCAGCTACTCTCTGCCTGTGGTCGTCTACATGTAAATCTGGGATCCTCACACAGACTCACCTTTCCTTTGGGGATCTGATTAATTCTCAGACATTTTTTAAGCCCAGGAACTAATGGAGAACCAGAAAAAAAATTACCATCTGCCCAGTTTACAGTCATGGTTTTATTTCAAATCATCTCAGAATCCTGTGATTTTGAGTTGGGTTAGAATTAAATCTGTCCTTTAGAATTATGGACCCACATGTAAAGAACCATAGACCCTCGACATTAATCCTGTCCAATTACTCCATCTTTGCTTCAGAACATTCAGAGCTCATTGCCAGAAAACTCTTCCGAACATTGGGACAAAATTTTTCTTCCTGCCTCCTTTACCCACAGGTTGTAGTTCTGCCTGCTGGTGCCTTCCTGAACAAATACATTTCCTCTTTCACAAGCCAATCCCTCAGATATTTTAAGACTGCTACCTTGTAACCCAGAATTTTCTCTTCCCCCTGCTAAACATCCTCAGTTCTCTTAGCTGTAAAGCCAGGAGCCTGGGTCCAAATCTGCCCAGCAATCTGACCAGTCTTCTCTATAAATTGGCTCCAGGAATTATGAGAAACTTAATTGAACATCAATCTTCCCAAACTTCCCTCATAACTCATGTATTTTATAAATTTCCATTGAATAGCACTTTCTTTTTATGGGCTTATTCCTTATGACCCTTTGGAAAGATATGAACTTAATTGGGCTCCTATAATTCCATTCATTTGGGTCTATTTTTCCTAGAAAATGTTTGCTTCCCAGTAAAAATCAGAATAGGACCAATTTGCTGCACCAAGGAGCCCAGTTTTCTTGCTAACATCATTTGCAATGGGGCTGTTTTGATAAAGGCCAATTTTATCTACAATTAACACCCAGCATCTGATTTCAGATGCAAGCTAAACATTGTCACATCTATTTAAAAATACGTGAATGTCCCATTAATATGTGTGAACCTCTTATGAGTAAATTCAAAATTTCCCTGTGGCAAAGGAAGGTGATCAGAAGCCTCAGAGAGCAATTTCAATCAATACCAAGAATGAATAATATTGCCTTAATCTTAAAAGAGTCCCTGTAACCAGAGTCATTGAAGGCACAGCCTCTTGGTGAAGATTTCAAACAATAAATAATCAATCAACAATAATTTTTGAGGACCTACTTTGTGCAATGCAAAATAATAACTTGGCATGGACACAGAACATCAAGACTGACACAAGCCTACCGTGGATTTTGCCATCTGGTTGTGGAGCTAAGACAACACATCTGCCTTGGCGCCAATGAGGCCACACCTACTAAGTACCAACACGTGGAGCAGATCACTAGTGCAGAAGCCTTGTGGATGTCCCCATCTACAGCTAACATGTGAGTGCTTGCTATGTGCTCACAGGGCTATGGACATTATTTCCTTTACACACTCCAGCAGCTTGACTTGGGAGAGAAGTGAGTCAATGCAAGATGGTGACTCTCAGTCAGATCTTCCTGGAACGGGAGAGGATAAGACCCCAAACCTAACTGTAGGGTGAAAAACTTGCCCTTGTGAGTAGCTCCCAGAGCTAAACAGATGACACTGAGCCCCAAACATCTGAGCAGAGTGGAGAAGGGAAAGGACGAGAGGAGGCCCAGCAGGGTGCTGTGGGCAGAGGGACTGCGGTGGCATCAGGCTGGGAAGTGCCTGGGGGAGATGACCCCTGAGACTGTTGAAAGTGAGGACAATGTCCTTGGTAGAATGGGAGGTCAGGGCCCTGCACTCCCACTCCAAAAGTCATGCCCCCTCCCACTCCCATCCTTCTGAACTAGAACCAGAGTGAGAAGTGACCTTTACATTCTTCTACCAGCCCTCCATTTTGAAGCTGAGGACATCATAGTCTGAGAAAATGAAATAATGTGGGCATATCACCTTGATGCTTCCCACTTAGACTGGGATTCAGCACAGGCTTCTAATTCTCAGTCCGATCCCTTTCCACTGAATCACACTCTCTCCCAAACCAGGTTTCTCTTCAGCATTTCCCATCTTCTCCTCCCCTTTCTCTCAGTTTCTCACATACAGGAGGGCTTGTGGTGCCCTGTCTACACACTGAAATCAATAGCACCTTACACAAAAGCCCATTAGACTGCCATGACTCAAAACTTACATGGGAAGGGAAATAAGCTTTGTGCATAAGTAGCTATAAATAAAAGCCCAAAACTAGTGAAAGTTTCTAGATCTCTTTTTTATTTAAATGTTCCTCATTTATATGCAACCAATTCACAAAAGCCCACACACCAATCTGTAATGCACCTGGTATTGTGAGAAATTGCCAGTTTGGTAGTGTCATGTTTTTTTTCCCCCCACAATAAAAACTGCACAAGTTCATGTCCTTAGGGTGCAACAATCTCTTTTCCTTTTTTTAAAATGACTCCCCAAAACAAGTAGGTTTACGAAATACAACAAATGAAACAGGTTCTAGTCCCAGTCTTCTACCAACACCCATCCAGGTGTATTTTAGAGTGAGGATATCTAATAGCTCTCTCTGATGTGGCTTTGTACCACACTCGTACCAAACCACAATCTGTGTTAGCCTGCAAGAGCTGCCATAACAAAGTGCCAAAGACTGAGTGGCTTAAACATAGACATTTATTTTCTCATTGTTCTGGAGGCTGGAAGTCTGAAATTAAGGTGTCAGTAAGGGTAGGATCTTCTGAGAACCCTCTCCTTGGCTTGTAGAGGGCTGTCTTCTCCCTGTGTCTTCAACTGGTCTTCTGTCTGTGTGCATCTGCATCCTAATCTTCTCTTCTTATAAGGGCACCAGTTATATTGGATTAGAGCCTACCCTGATGATCTTTTTCTAACTTAATTACCTCTTTAAAGACCCTGTCTCCAAATACAGTCATATTCTGAGGTGCTGGGAGTTTGGACTTCAACATATGAAAGAAGCACGCTTCAGCTCATAACACTCAGGCCTCTGACTACCCCCAAATTCATGTCCTTATGTGCAAAATACATTCACCCCATACCAACGGCCCTGAATATCTTAACCCTTTCCACCATCAACTCAAAGGACTCTACCTAGAGCAGCTTTTAGGGCTGGCATTTGAAGAGGCAGAGAGGAATTAAAATAATGTGCCATTTCTCATCCGGGACTGGAGTTTAGGTCTGGCTTCCAGCACCAGGAGAGAGGCTTTGGCTAACAGGGTTACCTCCGCTGGAGAGATGTGGGACTGTCCTGTGGGGTTCTGCAACTCTGAACACTTTCAGAAAGGAGTCTGTTTCTCCTGAATCACTGCACAAAAGCTTCACGGGTGAAGTGGTAAAATGTCTATGGAGAATGCATCTCCTATTGCCAATTGTTCAAAAGGAGCTGATCTTCTCTCTTCTAGGAAAGGAATAGAGAACTGATTCAGCATACCAAGAGTAAACATAGCTAAGTGGACAGCTTGAGCGAAACTTAGCAGTTCACCTGTTTTTCCTATTATCGACTGCAGAGGAAAGTGTATCAAGGACTGCAAAGTTAGAAGCCACTGTAAAATCAGGGCTCTCTGTAAAAACCCTCTATCTGAAATTGAGAAGAGATGGCAGGCTGAAAATAGACAGCTGTTTCAGATGCTTCTCCTTGAACAGCTGCCAGGGGACCAGCAGTCAACAGGAAGCCTCGATGGCACTAGTTCGGGGAACGCACTGTAGCACGTGGCTGTCAGTGGGATTCCAACAGATCACACCCAAGGGGAAAAGGCTCGGGCTTCCCGTCATCATTTGCCAACTTTCCAAAGTTCAGCATTATTTTCAGGCTAGGCCAAAGTGTAGTTGTGGGTCAAGTTCATTTTTGGTGGTGCAGGGCTGGGAACCTTTTCTATAAAGATCCACTTACTTAGACACCTATGACTTCTGAACTCTAACATTTGAATTTACAATTGAGTCCTTCAGCCAGGCTGACCATAGGCAAGCAGAACTTCCAAGAGGGTGAAAATAGAGAGATGAAGACAACCTTCATGAGCTGTGTTGCTGCAACGACAGTCTAGGCTAAGCACGGGGGCTCACTCCTGTAATCCTAGCACTTTGGGAAGCCAAAGCGGAGGCTTGCTTGAGGCCAGGAGTTTGAGGCCAAGCTGGGCAACATAGTGAGACCTCATCTCTGCAGAAATATAAATTTTAAAAAAAGAAATGACAGTCTACAATCAGTTCTACTGAGGTGTAAAATAGCCATGTTAGGGATTTGATAAGGGAGGAGGGCTTTGGGGCTTAAGAAAAAAAATACACACACACACACACAAACACACACGCACACACATTCCGTTTTAAAGAGAGACGAGACAACTTGAGACTAACAAACACGCCCCAGTTTGCCCATCCTCAAACATTATTAGATGAGTCTCATGTTGACAAATAGCCCCCACTAACAACAGGCCCAGCAGACAGCAAACACAAGCAGTGGGTTCGATTCCCACTCCTCTCAAACGCAAATTGTGGAACGCAGGAGGCCTGTACAGTGCACACATGTGGTCTAAAAATATCACGCCTGCCTTGTCTTTGTAGGGATTGCTTCCCAGGCAACAGAGGCCCTGAGGCCTAGGACCTACCCAGGGGAGGGGCAGGGGCCTCCGCCTGCACCAGGGCTAATTACTGGAGGACCTGGGCAGGCAGCTGCCGGGCCCTGCTCCCCATTTGTGAGCACGTTGCAAGGCAGTGGTTCTAACTTTAGAACTGCACTCTAAACTTTGATCTCCCATTGCTGCCTGGCTTTAGGCAAAACATAAACTTGAGAGCTGCAACATATTTTTTAAATCTTATTCCCCTGGCACTTTAAGAATAAGGACAGGAATTATTTTCAAATGAGAATCTTTGACTGCATAACACAGGCTTCCAAAATTAAGCAGAAACACATGGCAGCTCTTATTATTAAATTTCCCTTGGAAAACAATGGTTTAAATTATGGGGAGGGGGGACAGTTTGATAAAACTTTGAAATGTGAAGCTTAAAGTTTAAAATAAAAAATGACTCTAGTGTTTTGTTTTCTTTAAAGATTATTATGGAGTTTTTCTAGCTTTACCATTATTAATCAATTTCTACCAATGTTTAAAATTGAATTCTTGGGGTTCAAAATATAAATGACTATTTTTCAAGCTGAAATCAGGTATTAAGGGTCTTTGTGAAGTACAGAGAGAAATTTGGACTGCCCATTTGAAGCATCTCTCCATAAAACATATTTCTAAGAAAATAATGAAGGTGAAATTTAACTGTATCATAATCTTTACCTGATTCTGTGTAGAATTCAGCAAGAAACAGAAACCTTCTAGCAAAGTGTGCTTGTGCCACAATTAGGGCCAGCCACTGGCATCTTCTATCATCAAAATAAATCAAAACACAGCTTTCCTCTTCTCCCTAAGCCATTCTCAGAAAGGATTTGAGCAAGAAGATGTTCTTAGAAACTGCACCATCTCAGACCCCCCAGGCACTATTTAATTCTTCCTTCCCTTCAAGGATTAAATCAATTACTACCTTCTCAATGAAGCCTTTCTGATCACCTCATTTATAAGTTTCCCGTGTCCCAATCAGCCCGCATCCTTACTGTGCGTAGCTCCCATTTGGAACTTACTATTTCCTGTTGGATGTGGTTAGTGATCTTAGGAGTGTGTCTCTTCCCTTCGCAGTTACCTTATAAGCTTCATGGCGATAAGAATCAGCGCTTTCTCTTTTTTGCATAACCCACTGGGCCTAGCTCAGTGCCCTGAACCAGTGGCTGGGTTCCTGTGCCGAAGACTGCAGGGGATACAAGCAGTGCTTAGTAATGACAAGAAGTTATCTTCTAGCATCACCCAGGGGATGCCCTGGGGAACAAACACAAAGGAAGAAAAGAAACCCCAAACTACTTCCACTCCCCTTCCCACTCATGGCCCCTAACAGTGCCTGGCTGTGCTAATGGAGGTGAGGCAGCCTGCTGGGCTCACAGAGAAGTGGTAAATTCTACTATCAAGGCTCAGCTTAATGCAGAAATGAAAGGAGAAGAGGAAGAAATTGTCTCCACTCTGATTTGGCAAATGACTTTATTTTTTGACTTCTGTCAATTTTTGTAACTCTGCTCCACCTTCATGCCCTGGCCTGATTTTAAGCTTCTCTGATTAAAGGGATGATTTCTGTGCAGTGCATTACTGGCTGCAATAATATCCATCCCCCACCCCCACCCCCTACACATATCCGCCAGTTCTCATGCCATCTTTGCAAAATTTTTGAAGCAGTATTAATACCAGTTGTAGAAAAATAAGAACATCATTCACAAAACTTGGTTTATGCAACTGAATTCCAGTTTGGAGAGACTTCCTTTCTCTTTATAAGAAATTTCCCTTCTTCTTTCAAACAGCCAAACCAATAAATCTCTACCCAAAATTGGGTAGAGATTTCATTGCCTGAATCATGAAGAGACATCACAGGTTCAGAGGAGAGAACTTTGCCCAGGTGAATGTGGAAAAAATAGATGCCATCTGTGATTTAAGGCCTTGTTATTCACAGTGTGGTCCACAGACCAGTGTCATCACCTGGGAGCTTGTTAGAAATGTAAGAATATCAGTTTCCTCTCCAGATCTACTGAATCAAAATCTTCTTCATTTTAACAGCATCCTCAGGGATTTCTATACACATTAATATGGATTAGAATATCCCATAAAATCTGTCTCCCCATCAAAAAGCCTTCTCTCTCCAATTTGTCATTCCTGGCCTGAAATGCTCATTGTAGAGATGAACAGGATGAGGGTGAGCCATGCTTTTGTCACCTTTAAATTGGAAGTTCACCCAAGAGAAATGATATATTAAGGCAAATCAGATACTGGTACTGAGGTGCTCCTTTCCATAGGAATCTGTGTTTGAAAGTGGGAAAAAAATGAGCGAATGCTTTGGACCCTCTAGGACAATATGTGCATGAGATTTGCCCTGGTCATGAGGGTGCTAAGACCATGAGAAATCCTCTGTCTAGATCCAGATGTGGAAGACGGAATCCCCACAATGGTGGCCGGGCATGGTGGCTCACGTCTGTAATCCCAGCACTTTGGGAGGCAGAGGCAGGTGGATTATCTCAGGTCAGGAGGTCAAGACCAGCCTGGCCAACATGGTGAAACCCCATGTCCACTAAAAATACAAAAATTAGCCAGGTGTGGTGGCGGGAGCCTGGAGTCCCAGCTACTAAGGAGGCTGAGGCAGGAGAATCACTTGAACCTGGGAGGAGGAGGCCACAATGAGCCAAGATCACACCACTGCACTCCAGCCTGGGCAACAGTGTGAGACTCTGTCTCAAAATAGAAAAAGAAAAAAAGACAAGAGAATCCCTATGATGGCAGACTTTCAACAGTTAGAAAATAACCTTCCCTGTTGGGGAACCACATCCAGGAGGGCCTGAGGGCCAGAAAATAGAATGAGGACACCAGTGACAGTGAAATGGGCCACAGGGAGGGAGAACAGAGCCAAAACCCGAGACACTGGCTGTGGTTCCATGCCGGGGTACCTGGAGACGGGTGCTTCTGTAAATAGAATTCATCCAAAAAGCCTGGAAACAAAAAAGTCCTCAGTCTTCATCCATCTGTGGGTATATAAGGGGTCAGAGTCACACTAGTGATGATTTCCACTACCTCACTAAACCCTGCTGGTTCCACCAGACCATCCCTATTGTGAGTTCCTTCTGCCATCTTGCATTTTTCTGGGAGACTCCAGGAGCTATCTCAAATCTATGAGGCATCAGACTGTTTCTTGTTCCGCTCTAGGGTGCAATGCCTTGTCCATCCTCCCAAAGACGGATGCTCATGTCCTTGTGGCTCAACAGCAACCCCATAAGCTACTTCTAAGACCAAAGGTAAAGGTCCAATCCACCCACCCCTTTGTGTATTGTTATGTTAGAGAGATACCATAGCTGAGCTGTGGATAACAAGGGTAGAGCTCAGCGAAACCTCCCTTCTCCTCTCCCATCCTCAGACCCACCTATGGAGCCAGTCAGCTTCAAGTGTCCTCACAGGAGCCAGTCTCTCTCCTGGACTCTATGCTATGTTCTTGTAATCTATTATTCATCCCTCCCTGTTCCCACTCTGCCAGTTCACCAGACATGTCACTGTCTTCCTGTTTCTAATCATGGATATGGCCCATGTTCTTTTTCCAATAAAAACAAAGATAGAATGGGGGATTGGACAGACATGGAACTGGGGATGAGAAGACAGCTGAAAGAGAGAGGTGCCACTGGACCCCTGCTCCTGACATAGCCAAATCTCACCATGCACCACTGCAACACCCTGCTACAACTAATCAGTTTGTTAATAAACTAAGTGAAACAATTTTAAAATAAACTTCAAGGGGAACACAAAGTGACAGCAGCCTGAGGGAATAGCAGCAGTTCTACCCACTCTTGCTCATTTGTTCATTTATTCAGCACCTAAAACAGTGTCTGGCATAAAACAAGCCATAAATATTTGCAAATGAATGACCAAATGAATGCATGAATTTAGCAAATACAGGCTTAGTGCCTGAATGTGCAAGTCTTTATGTGAGACACTAGAATGCAGCAGTAAATCAGAATCTACCCCTGCCCTGACTGAGGATCCAAGGGAACGAACAGATGATTCCCATTCCCATGTGTGATAAGTCATGCAAGCCAGAAACAAAGAGTAGGTGCAGGTGCACACAGGAGGGCCTGGGTGAGACCCCCACGAAGGTGGCCCAGCAGAAATGGGGCGGGGGGTGAGCAGGTTATATACAGCCAAGGGCACATAGGCTGAGTCACAGGGGTTTGGGGTGCCTGATAACAGAAGCGCCTTCTCTGACTTCTTGTGGCACCCCCCTGCAGGTAACAACTGTGAATATCATCAAGTCACAACCTGGGTCCCCAGCACTCTGGACTGGGGGCACTCTGGACTGCAGCTGGGGCCGGAGTTCCTTTATTCTGGGGGTAGCTCAAGTCCACTGCCAATGGCTGACAGTCATTAATATACAGGCAGACAAGAGAAATAAGAAGCTGCTGTGTCCACAGTCGGGAGGGGAGCACTGGGAAGGACAGAATGGAAGTTATTGTATCCAGATACCAGTGACCTTTACATTTTAAACATGGAGAAGGAACAGGCAGATTAAAAAGTGGAAAATGTCAGTTTACAGAGAAGGCCTAACTGTTGGAGAATGAGTATGAGATGGAGGGAAGCAGCTTTGATAGCAAACCAGGGGAATAAGGCAGTTATCTGCCAGTATCTACTGCTTCAAAGAGAAGCTCAAGAGTCATCTAAGTAGTTTTATACAGGGAGTGAGACTGAGTTTGGTGGGGATTTCATTGAGTAATGGGATAAAAATTCAGGCACCGCTCATTCAATTCCAAGGTTCTCTTGCAACCCAGTTTTGAGCTGGAGGGAATTGTGTTTTGTAACATATTTATGTTTGAATGCAAGCCAGCCCACATTCGACAGGCACGGAGCTCTTTCATGCTCAGAAAAGGGAAAGAAAAATTTCCTGTTCTTGTATATTCTTTCATCCTAAACCTGAGAAACTTAACAAGAAGCCGGTGTTGGCAAAGGTGTGTGTGTGTGTGTGTGTGTGTGTGTGTGTGTGTCCTAATGAAATGCACATATTTGCTGCAGTGAAGGAGCCAGTTTTTCCATAAATGGCTAACAGGAATTTGATGAAGTGTTTGCAACATTAAATGTGTTGTGGGTCACGTTGTAACTTACATTGTTCCCCAGCCTCCACTTTTCCTTGTTTCCTAACCAACCTCCATCCCGCCCCACATGCCACATTCATCCAGGCCTTCAACAGGTCTGCTGTCAGTTCCCATAAACTGGCTCAGGTTGTAGAAATGGTTAGTGAAGTCAGGCATCTCAGCCGTTCCTACCTCTTACTTCCCAAGGTGTCTCATGTCACCAAATTACAAATCATCCACAAGCAGAAGATCAAATCCAGGCTGACTAAAGCCATGTGGAATGTGGACACTTGGGGGCAGTTAAATACCTTAGAGGTTTCTCCTGTAAGATTTGAAGCTTTGAAGGCAGAAATCAATGGCCAGCTTTTCAAAGGAAAAGGTTACAGGTGTGTCCAGGTGAGCCCCAGACAGATGGGTCTGTGAAAGCAAGTGCTTGTGCAGGTGCAGTGACTGCTTCAGCCATATGTCCTGAGCAGACATGGGCTGCAGAGGAAGAAACAAGACCATGAGTCAAAGAAGACAGGCCCATGCAGCCATCCGTGCCTTACTTGTCTCCAGGTGTACAGGGCAGATCTGTAGGTAGAGAATAAGAACAGCAGATGGGATTTTCTATGGGGACTCTACTTCCTACTCCAAGGCATTCAGAAACATGGCTAAAATGCAACCAGTGAATTTGGGGCCATAGAGCTAATCTCAAAACCAAGAGAATGAAACTGCCAGGATGCATGAAGAGGGATGGTGAAGGCAGGCAGTAAGGAGGGGAAGCTGAGTGGTCTCTGAATGTCACCGGCACGGTATAGGTCCTCACGGCATCTTGCTGACCTCTAAATGTTGGAACACCCCAACAGGCCTGGGTCCTGCCTCCCCTGTCCCCTTTGCCACACTCTCTCTGGGTGACCTCACTCAGCCCCATGCCTTTACATCCCATTTATGCACTGATGGCTCCTAACTCTAAATCCCCACTCCAACCCTTCTCCTGAGTTCCCGATTCAAAATCTCGTGGCCTATTCATCCTCTTGGGTGTCTAATAGAGCTCCCTAAGTTAATGTGTCCAAACTTGAACCCCAGATTCCCCACTATGTTCCCAAATCCCACTATGTATTGGTCTCCCCCATCTCAGAAAGTAACCCTCCATTTACCCAAGTGGTCTGGCCAAAACTTTGGGATTATCCTCAATTCTTTTCTTTATCTCACATCCCACATCTAATCCATCAGCAAGTTTTGTCAGCTCTCCCTGTAAAATGCATCCCATTCCTACTTTTCATTGCTTCCACCACTACCAGCCCTGTTCAAAGCAACACCCTTTCTTTCCTTGATGACTGCAATGTTCTTGAGCTGACTGCCTTGATCCCATGCCTGCCACCTTGTCTTGTCTCCACACAGAAACTTAAGTGACTTTTTAAAAGTATAAATTAGATTAGCCTGCTTTCTTGTTCAAAAACTTCTGCTGGTATTTCTTACTTTTAAAATGAAGTCCAAAGTCCTAAAATAGCCTAATCTCCATTTACCACCCCCATCCCACCTCCTTCTATCTCCCTTTTGCCATTCCAGCCACACCAACCTTTTGATCACCCTTCAAAATAGATCACCTTGTTCCCTCTGTGGCATCTTGATATTTGTTGCTCTATCCACCTGGAAATCTTTCACATTGCTCGTTCCCCTGATGCACTCAAAACTCTCTAATCCCACGTTAACCTTTGCAAAGAAGTCTTTCCTGACCACAGATTCTGAAGGAGACCAACCACCATCCAGCTCTTGGATCCTCCTCCTCTCTTCCCTTCTCCTGTTCCATGCATAGGGCACATTGATCATGTTTTTTGGCTACCCAGTGTATTTTAACATTCTTGTCCTATTTGAGAAATTTCAAGACTCCCCAAAGCAGAAGCCAGTGTAGTGAGTTTAATAGTGTTTTCCCTGATGTACATCTACCCAGAGCCTCAGAATATGACCTTAATTGGAAATAGGTTCTTTGCAGCTATAATTAGTTAAGGAGTGGCAGATGAAATCATCCTGAATTTAGGGTGGGCCCTAATTCCAATGACTGGCATCCTTATGAAAGAATGGAGAAGGAGATTTGGACACAGAGATGAAGACATGCAGGAAAGAAGGCCACCTAGCAATGGAGGCAGAGTGACTCATGGAGCCACAAGCCAACGGACATCAAGTACCACTGGCCCCATCAGAAACTTTAAAAAGGCAGGGAAAGGTTCTTCTCTAGAGCCTCCAGAGGGAACATGACTCTGTTAACACCTCAATCTCAGCCTTCCAGCCTCCAGACTGTGAGAGAATAAAGCTATCAAGTTTGTGGTAATTAGTTACAGCAGGTTTAGGAAACTAATACAGCCAAACATTTCTCTAGATGCTCAGTAACCAGGGCACAAGAGGGAGACCCAGACCCCCCAGTCAGATGATTCTACATGAGTCTTCCATTGTAGATCTGAGCACATTGAGGAGCTCACCCCCAGCAGTTCCTATCATCCCAGCTCAGGCCTCAGACATCAAGAAGCAGGAGACAAGCCGTCTCTCTGTGTCCTATCCAAAACCCTGAGCCATAGACTTCATGGGCATAACAAAATGGTTCGTGTTTGATCCCATAAAGTTGGAGTGCTTTGTTACACAGCAATAGTAACTGCAACAAAAATCAAAATAATTCCTCTCTGATGGTGGGGCATGGGGAAGATGAAGGAAAGAGATATAGTGAATCACATCTTTGTCAGAAACACAGTGGGTTCATTTGAGTAGTTGGAGTATGTATTTCCCAGGGCCATCTCTGAGATCCATAAACCTAAGCTTCTTCAGGATACAAGGAAACTTCCTGGAATCCTAAACATTTAGAAAAACATTTCAAAAAACCTCAGTGTAGTATACTTGAAAGAATCTTCAGTTTCCTTGCCACGATAACAAATTAGCCACAAATATCAACACTGCACCAGGCATCTCCATAGTCACACTTTGATGCAAGTTTCCAAATACCTCTGCAAAGCAGGCATTACTATTACTATTTTACAAATGATGCCTGGAGAGTATAGAAATTTCAACTCATGCTTTGAACCCTGAAAACCACTTGAAGGCCCAAATTCGGACAGTCTGCCTCCCAGTTGTCTCTAAATAACGACACTGTGTAGAATGAGAAGGCTGAAATGCCAAGTGATCTCAGCGACCCCCTTTCATGATATTTTAAGACTACTGCCAAGAACAATGTTGTCTTACAGGCAGCACAGGGTAGTTATCAATGTAAGAGAAAACTGCCAGGATGCCCACAAAGCCCACAATCGGAAGTTCAGAGTGGCAGGTCATAAATTACTTTTATAAGAGAAAAGGCCAAGCAAGGGGCCATTCTAACAGCCGTCTGGCATCCCTATCCTGCAGCCTGGGCTGAGTTTGTACCGAATTTCTGCTTTGGGGCAGAAATTCATACCAGAAAAATGTTTTGTGATGCATTTTTGTTCAATTGAATAGAGACAAGAATTTGTTCTAATTTAAATTAGATGACCTCTGAGCTGATATACTATAAAAAATATTAATCAAGTAGCCCCAGCAAATACTGATAGGGTATCACCAGGGACTCACTGATATCACCAGAATGAAAGAGAATGGTGGCCTTTTTGGCTGGTACGATCCATAATTCCCACATAATCCATATCTATAAGTTAGTGAGAATTGTCAAGTTCAGTTCAATGCTAACCTGGAAACAAATAGCCCTTATAAGGCTGCTAATCCACTTAAAATAATCAGTTCCAGATTATTAATTTGGCATCCTCCCAAGGATACTACGAGGATCTGTCAGATTTCATGAACATACAGGCAACAATAGAACCAATCCCCTAAACCCCAGAAATCTAGATACGAAAGCTATGTAGAATCATACCCTTTCTAGTCCCACTGCTTCATAATACAAATGACAAAGATTCAGCTCATGAGGATTAAGGGAATTTTCAGTGAGGCAATAGCTCATGGTTGCATACAGCTCGGTCTTCTTTTTTTTTTTTTTTTGAAACAGAGTCTCACTCTGCTACCCAGGCCACAGTGCAGTGGGGCCATCATGGCTCACTGCAGCCTCAACCTCCTGGGCTCAAGCAATCCTCCCATCTTAGCCTCCCAAATAGCTGGGATGACAGGTGCACACCACTGTGCCTGGCTAATTTTTTATTTTTTGAAGAGATAGGGTCTCACTATGTTGCCCAGGCTGGAGCCCAGTCTTCAGAGATGGAAAGACATGGGTCTATGTCATTTACCGGTTTCATGGCCTGTGTCAAGCTAATTCCACCCCCTGAGCCTCAGCTTGTTTCTTGCTTTCAAAAATGAAGATGCCAGTGGTTCTCACCTCATATTGTTGCAAGGAATGGAACAATGGGTGTAGGGCACCTGGTGTAGGGTAGGTGCTCAGTCACATGTAGTTGCTGTTGTTCTTTCCCAGATTATACAAACAAATTCTTGCTAAGCCAGGATGAAAACCCAGGTTTCAGGATTCTCAGGCTGATACTCATACCATGCCACTCCATCAAAGAGAAGGGCATTTTCCACCTGTATCTCTGGGTCTGTGTTCCAATCACTCTAAACTCTGACCAGCGCCTCATAAGTTGAATGAAATATAAACGACTTCAATAAATCTCTTTTTTTTTTTCAAATAAGTGAAGTTTATCAAGCTGTCCCATAGCCCCATGCTAAATCTATAAAACTGTAGGCAGCTTCCTTTGGGACCAACATTTCCTGGCTAATTAAAATGAATGTTGTATCGATGAAAGATTATTTTAAAATGGCACTGATAGTGTTTAGACATTGTCATAACATCAGCCGGTGGATCACTAATTTGCAAATTTTACTAAAGATCTTGCCAATTAAAACCCCTTCTAGACACTCTCAAACACACTGTCAGTGACAGCTGAGAGACCACATGGTAAAGACATGATCACATTAAAATCACACAAGACTGTTCTCCCTGGAAGGGCTGAGGGAGAGAGACGGGGGCACGTCCCCAAAGCGGGTGCCACTGAGTCAACCCAGCCAGACTGTCATAAGAGAAAAGCAAATTTTTGGGTTTTATTTTACCCTAACTGCTTTCCAAAACAAACAGTGGAAATTCTTCTAAAAATCTGCGGGAAATTATCATCCTGAAAAATTGTTTCTCTTTGAGAGACAAGTGAAAAGAAGTGAATCTCTGACCCAAACTGAAACTCGCCAAGGTACAAGTCGGCTCACTGGGAGGTGGTGGGCTTTAGCCCAGAGTCTTCTGGGACAGTTTGTCCCTCTCCAGGGGTTGCAGAAGGGGCAACAATAGCGATGAGACTGTCTCTGGGAAGTCACCTCAATTAACAGCCACAGTGAATTCCTTTAAAAGTTAACTTTACAAGCTCTGCCCAGCAGTGGGTCACTGGGGGAAAGTTTCCAGATTTGGAAGTCAAGGTAGTATGACATGGCATGTATTTAAATGGTCAGATTTCATACAGATAACCCTAACAGCCAACACTTATTAAGGGCCTACCATGTGCATGATGTCATTTATTCATTACAACAATCCTATAAGATTGGTGCTATTATTATCCCCAAAGAATAGATGAGAAAATTAAGACTCAGAGATATTGCAACTCATCCTTGTACACACAGTTGCTATGCAATAGAGCTGGGATTCTAAACCAAGTCCCATTGAGGTCTGTGACCCTGGTAGTGAAACTCCACAGTGTGACAGGCCTTATCCCTGAGATCTGTGGTCTATCCACATACAGTCCATCGGAGATTATGGTCTTTTCTTATATCCATGTGTAATATTTCTCCATCCACCGAGATATTCAGGAATATATCAAGCTGTGCAAGTGTAACCACACACTGGGTTACTGTACAGAGACATTTTATATAGAAACTGTGTGTAGTACAACTTTATTGAGAAGCCAGATTCAAAATATGTAATTATTTGTGAAGAACATGAGATTAAAATGGGCTTATTAAATAAATTGGTAAGTAAATAAGATGGTACTAGTGTTCCAATGTCTACAGTTGTGTAACACATTACCCTAAAGCTTAGAGGTATAAAACAACCACTTAGTATGCCCAACTCATCCTTAATCCATGATGTCTGGGCCTTCAGGTGGAAGACTTGAGGTTAATAGCAGGAGTCACCTGAAAGCTCTCTCACTCACATGACTCGGGGTTGATGCTGGCTGTGGGCTGGGGGCCTCAGTTCCTCACATGGACATCTTTGTGGGGTCTCCCCACACAGTTCTCACAGCCTGGGGGCCGGGTTCTAAGGGAAAGCATACCAAGAGAGAAAGCCAGGGGGAAATTGTATCACCTTTTATGACCTAGCCTTGTAAGCCTCACAGCATCATATCTGCTGCAATCTATTCATCAGAAGCAAGTCACTAAATCCATCTCATATTCAAGGGGAGGGTAATCAGACTCCCCCTCTTGTTGGGAGGAATGCCAAAGTCCTGAGTAAAAAGAAGGTGGGGCTGGAAATATTGCTATGATCATTTTTAGAAAATAACATATGCCACCATTTGGAATATTTGCCATAGTTTAAAGAACAAATTACTTATATACATACTATATGCACAGATTAGAAGCATCCACTTCCCTATAAACATTCTTGTCTATTTTCTAAAGCAAACTTATGTACACCATATTAACTATACAGCATTTGTATATATTTTTTAAAGCAATCCATCAAAATATGCCATCTGAAAACCATTGTCTAAATGCCCATATGTTAGGTGTGAAGGTAATAAAATTATATTTGCCTTTAAATATGTTACAATGCATTTTAGAAATTTAAATTAGCTTTTCTCTTTCTATGAGTTTATGAGGGTTTTTGTTTTTTTTGTTTGTGGGTTGTTTTTTTGTTTTTGTTTTTTTTTGTTTTTTGGGTTTTTTTTGGTTTTTTGCGTGTGCACAAAGACCTTGAACTACAAAGACCATTGGTGTCAAACTGTTTCTTTCACTGTTCCTGGTTAGGAAAGACTGAATCTAAATCATCATTACTTTTTTATTGTTGTTATCTATTAAAATCCCAAACAGAAGAAAAATGTGGCCTAACACCTTCCACCAGGCTCAAAGATAAGCAGCGTGCACTATGTGGTTTCAAAATGTTGGAGATTTTCCAGAAATCTTTCTGTTATTGATTCTTAGTTTAATTCCATCATGGTAAGAGAAAACACTTTGAATGACTTAAACACTTTTTTTTTTTTTTTTTTTTTTTTTTTTTTACTGGATTGTCTAACATCTATTTTACAGTGTGGAGGTTTGTTTTTTTTTTTTTTTTTTTTTTTTTTTTATTATACTTTAGGGTTTTAGGGTACATGTGCACAATGTGCAGGTTTGTTACATATGTATCCATGTGCCATGTTGATTTCCTGCACCCATTAACTTGTCATTTAGCATTAGGTGTATCTCCTAATGCTGTCCCTCCCCCCTCCCCCCACCCCTCAACAGTCCCCGGAGCGTGATGTTCCCCTTCCTGTGTCCATGAGATCTCATTGTTCAATTCCCACCTATGAGTGAGAACATGCGGTGTTTGGTTTTTTGTCCTTGCGATAGTTTACTGAGAATGATGTTTTCCAGTTTCATCCATGTCCCTACAAAGGACACGAACTCATCATTTTTTATGGCTGCATAGTATTCCATGGTGTATATGTGCCACATTTTCTTAATCCAGTCTATCGTTGTTGGACATTTCGGTTGGTTCCAACTCTTTGCTATTGTAAACACTTTTTAAATGTTTTGAAACTTGTAATAAATGTTGTGTGCACTTGAGAATTTGTATTCTGATATATTTGGATAGAGTGTTCTAAAAATACCAATTAGGTCATGTTTGTTGATTGTGTTGTCCAAATTTTTAATATCCTTACTGATTATCAGTTTGCTTACTCTGTTATTAAGCTAGCAGTACTGAAATCTCTAACAGTAATTGAGAATGTATCTATTGCTACTTGAAATGCTACAATTTTTTGCTTCATGTTTTTTGAAGTTCTGTTACTAGAAGAATAAACACTTAGAATTGTTATGTTCTCCTGATAAAATGATCCTTTTATCTTTATGAAATGACCTTCTTTATACCTGATAATATTCTTTGCTATGATGTCAACTTTTTTCTGATAGTAATATAGCTTGTCTGACTTCCTTTTGGTTAGAGTTAACATATATATTTACTTCCATTCATTCTCTGTAAACTTATTTGTGTTTTTATTTAAAGTAATAAATAAAGTTATTATTTATATAGTTGGATCTTTTTTTGAAATCCAATCTGATAATGCCTGCCTCTTAATTGGGTATTAGGGCCTTTTAAATATAATGTGATTATTGATATAGTTAGGTTTGACTCTATCTTCTTGCTATTTGTTTTCTATTTTTCCCATCAGTTCTTTGCTCCTCCTTTACTTTCTCTGCCTACTTTTGGATTAACTGATTTTTTGTGCTTGATTTTATCTCTTTTGTTAGCTTACTAACTGTATATTTTCTTTTTGTATGACTGTAGTGGTTACTTTTTGGTGTATAGTATATATATTTAGCTAACCACAGTCTAGCTTCAAGTGATATTATACTACTTCCCATACAGTATAAGAACACACAGTAGTATACTTCTGTTTCTCAACCTCCAGCCTCTGAGTTATTGTCATAGATTTTACTTTTACATATGTTAGAAACCCATATTATATTGTTATTATTTTAGTGTAAAAAGTTGATATGGTTTGGATGTGTGTCTCTTCTCAATCTCAAGTTGAAATGTGATCATAAGGATGTTGGAGGCGGGTTTAGTGGCAAGTGTTTTGGTCATGGGGATGGATCTCTCATGAATGGCCTGGTGTCTTCCTGTGGTGATGAGTGAGTTCTCACTCTATTAGTCACCACAGATCTTGTTGTTCAAAGAGCCTGACACCTCCTGCTCTCTTGCTCCCTCTCTTATCATGTGACATGCCTGCTCCTCCTTTGCCTTCCACCATGATTATAGGCTTCCTGAGGCCTCACCAGAAGCAGATATCAGCACTATGCTTTGTGTACAGCCTGCAGAACCGTGAGCCAAATAAACCTCTTTTCCTTTTCTTTCTTTCTTCTTATTTATTTTATTTTTTTTTTGACAGAGTCTCGCTCTGTCACCCATGCTTGAGTGCAGTGACATGATCTCAGCTCACTGCAACCTCTGCCTTCCAGGTTCCAGCAATTCTCCTGCCTCAGCCTTCTGTGTCACTGGGATAACAGGTGCCAGCCACCATGCCTGGGCAATTTTTTGTGTGTGTGTGTATTTTTAGCAGAGATGGGGTCACCATATTGGCCGGGCTGGTCTCAAACTCCTAACCTCAAGGGATCTGCCCACCTCCGCATCCCAAAGTGCTAGGATTACAGGCATGAGCCACCACATTGGGCCCCTTTTTGCTTTATAAATGCCCAGACTCAGGTATTTCTGTATAGCAACACAAAATGGGATAACACAGAAAATCAATCATCTTTTAAAGAGATTTAAGTATTAAGAAAAATATTTAGGCGGGTGGAGCCAAGATGGCGGAATAGGAACAGCACCGGTCTCCAGCTCCCAGCCCCAGTGACACAGAAGACTGGTGATTTCTGCATTTCTGCTTGAGGTACCGGTTTCATCTCACTAGGGAGTGCCTAACAGTGGGTGCAGGGCAGTCGGTGAAGCGCACTGTGCGCGAGCCGAAGCAGGGCGAGGCATTGCCTCACTCAGGAAGTGCAAGGGGTCAGGGAGTTCCCTTTCCTAGTCAAAGAAAGGGGAAACAGACGGCACCTGGAATATCGGGTCAGTCCCATCCTAATACTGCGCTTTTCCAACGGGCCTGGAAAACGGCACACTAGGAGATTGTGTCCCGCACCTGGCTTGGAGGGTCCTAAGCCCACGGAGTCTCGCTGATTGCTAGCACAGCAGTCTGAGATCAAGCTTCAAGGCGGCAGCGAGGCTGGGGGAGGGGCGCCCGCCATTGCCCAGGCTTGCTTAGGTAAACAAAGCAGCCAGGAAGCTCGAACTGGGTGGAGCCCACCACAGCTCAAGGAGGCCTGCCTGCCTCTGTAGGCTCCACCTCTGGGGGCAGGACACAGACAAACAAAAACCCAGCAAGAACCTCCACAGACTTAAATGTCCCTGTCTGACTGACAGCTTTGAAGAGAGTAGTGGTTCTCCCAGCACGCAGCTGGAGATCTGAGAACGGACAGACTGCCTCATAAAGTGGGTCCCTCACCCCTGAGCAGCCTAACTGGGAGGCACCCCCCCAGTAGGGACAGACTGATACCTCATTCAACCGGGTACTCCTCTGAGATAAAACTTTCAGAGGAACTATCAGACAGCTGAATTTGTGGTCTCACGAAAATCCGCTGTTCTGCAGCCACCGCTGCTGACACCCAGCCAAACAGGGTCTGGAGTGGACCTCTAGTAAACTCCAACAGACCTGCAGCTGAGGGTCCTGTCTGGTAGAAGGAAAACTAACAAACAGAAAGGACATCCACACCAAATATCCATCTGTACATCACCATCATCAAAGACAAAAAGTAGATAAAACCACAAAGATGGGGAAAAAACAGACCAAAAAAACTGGAAACTCTAAAAAACAGAGCACCTCTCCTCCTCCAAAGGAACGCAGTTCCTCACCAGCAACGGAACAAAGCTGGATGGAGGATGACTTTGATGAGTTGAGAGAAGAAGGCTTCAGACGATCAAACTACTCTGAGCTACGAGAGGAAATTCAAAACAATAGCAAAGAAGTTAAAAACTTTGAAAAAAAATTAGAAGAATGGATAACTAGAATAACCAATGGAGAGAAGGGCTTCAAGGAGCTGATGGAGCTGAAAGCCAAGTTTCGAGAACTACGCGAAGATTGCAGAAGCCTCAGTAGCAGATGCGATCAACTGGAAGAAAGGGTATCGCTGATGGAAGATGAAATGAACGAAATGAAGAGAGAAGGAAAGTTTAGAGAAAAAAGAATAAAAAGAAATGAACAAAGCCTCCAAGAAATTTGGGACTATGTGAAAAGACCAAACCTACGTCTGATTGGTGTACCTGAAAATGATGGGGAGAATGGAACCAAGTTGGAAAACACTCTGCAAGATATTATCCAGGAGAACTTCCCCAATCTAGCAAGGCAGGCCAGCATTCAGATTCAGGAAATACAGAGAACGCCACAAAGATACTCCTCGAGAAGGGTAACTCCAAGACACATAATTGTCAGATTCACCAAAGTTGAAATGAAGGAAAAAATGTTAAGGGCAGCCAGAGAGAAAGGTCGGGTTACCCACAAAGGGAAGCCCATCAGACTAACAGCTGATCTCTCAGCAGAAACTCTACAAGCCAGAAGAGAGTGGGGGCCGATATTCAACATTCTTAAAGAAAAGAATTTTCAACCCAGAATTTCCTATCCCGCCAAACTAAGCTTCATAAGTGAAGGAGAAATAAAATACTTTACAGACAAGCAAACGCTGAGTGATTTTGTCACCACCAGGCCTGCCCTAAAAGAGCTCCTGAAGGAAGCACTAAACATGGAAAGGAACAACCGGTACCAGCCACTGCAAAAACATGCCAAACTGTAAAGACCATCAAGGCTAGGAAGAAACTATAGCATCTAATGAGCAAAATAACCAACTAACATCATAATGACAGGATCAGATTCACACATAACAATATTCACGTTAAATGTAAATGGGCTAAACGCTCCAATCAAAAGACACAGACTGGCAAACTGGATAAGGAGTCAGGACCCATCAGTGTGCTGTATTCAGGAAACCCATCTCACGTGCAGAGACACACATAGACTCAAAATAAAGGGATGGAGGAAGATCTATCAAGCAACTGGAAAACAAAAAAAGGCAGGGGTTGCAATCCTAGTCTCTGATAAAATAGACTTTAAACCAACAAAGATCAAAAGAGACAAAGAAGGCCATTACATAATGGTAAAGGGATCAATCCAACAAGAAGAGATAACTATCCTAAATATATATGCACCCAACACAGGAGCACCCAGATTCATAAAGCAAGTCCTCAGTGACCTACAAAGGGACTTAAACTCCCATACAATAATAATGGGAGATTTTAACACCCCACTGTCAGCATTAGACAGATCAACGAGACAGAAAGTTAACAAGGATATCCAGGAATTGAACTCAGCTCTACATAAAGTGGACCTAATAGACATCTACAGAACTCTCCACCCCAAGTCAACAGAATATACATTTTTTTCAGCACCACACCACACCTATTCCAAAACTGACCACATAGTTGGAAATAAAGCTCTCCTCAGCAAATGTAAAAGAACAGAAATTATAACAAACTGTCTCTCAGACCACAGTGCAATCAAACTAGAACTCAGGATTAAGAAACTCACTCAAAACCGCTCAACTACATGGAAACTGAACAACCTGCTCCTGAATGACTATTGGGTTCATAATGAAATGAAGGCAGAAATAAAGATGTTCTTTGAAACCAATGAGAACAAAGACACAACATACCAGAATCTCTGGGACACGTTCAAAGCAGTGTGTAGAGGGAAATTTATAGCACTAAATGCCCACAAGAGAAAGCAGGAAAGATCCAAAATTGACACCCTAACATCACAATTAAAAGAACTAGAAAAGCAAGAGCAAACACATTCAGAAGCTAGCAGAAGGCTAGAAATAACTAAAATCAGAGCAGAACTGAAGGAGATAGAGACACAAAAAACCCTTCAAAAAATTAATGAATCCAGGAGCTGGTTTTTTGAAAAGATCAACAAAATTGATGGACCGCTAGCAAGACTAATCAAGAAGAAAAGAGAGAAGAATCAAATAGATGCAATAAAAAACGAAAAAGGGGATATCACCACCGATCCCACAGAAATACAATCTACCATCAGAGAATACTACAAACACCTCTATGCAAATAAACTAGAAAATCTAGAAGAAATGGATAAATTCCTCGACAAATACACCCTCCCAAGACTAAACCAGGAAGAAGTTGAATCTCTGAATAGACCAATAACAGGTCCTGAAATTGTGGCAATAATCAATAGCTTACCAACCAAAAAGAGTCCAGGACCTGATGGATTCACAGCTGAATTCTACCAGAGGTACAAGGAGGAACTGGTACCATTCCTTCTGAAACTATTCCAATCGATAGAAAAAGAGGGAATCCTCCCTAACATATTTTACGAAGCCAGCATCGTCCTGATACCAAAACCTGGCAGAGACGTAACCAAAAAAGAGAATTTCAGACCAATATCCTTGATGAACATTGATGCAAAAATCCTCAATAAAATACTGGCAAACCGAATCCAGCAGCACATCAAAAAGCTTATCCACCATGATCAAGTGGGCTTCATCCCTGGGATGCAAGTCTGGTTCAACATACGCAAATCAATAAATGTAATCCAGCATATAAACAGAACCAAAGACAAAAACCACATGATTATCTCAATGATGCAGAAAAGGCCTTTGACAAAATTCAACAACCCTTCATGCTAAAAACTCTCAATAAATTAGGTATTGATGGGACGTATCTCAAAATAATAAGAGCTATCTACGACAAACCCACAGCCAATATCATACTGAATGGGCAAAAACTGGAAGCATTCCCTCTGAAAACTGGCACAAGGCAGGGATGCCCTCTCTCACCTCTCCTATTCAACATAGTGCTGGAAGTTCTGGCCAGAGCAATCAGGCAGGAGAAGGAAATAAAGGGTATTCAATTAGGAAAAGAGGAAGTCAAATTGTCCCTGTTTGCAGATGATATGATTGTATATCTAGAAAACCCCATTGTCTCAGCCCAAAATCTCCTTAAGCTGATTAGCAACTTCAGCAAAGTCTCAGGATACAAAATTAATGTACAAAAATCACAAGCATTCTTGTACACCAATCACAGACAAACAGAGAGCCAAATCATGAGTGAACTCCCATTCACAATTGCTTCAAAGAGAATAAAATACCTAGGAATCCAACTTACAAGGGATGTGAAGGACCTCTTCAAGGAGAACTACAAACCACTGCTCAATGAAATAAAAGAGGATACAAACAAATGGAAGAACATTCCATGCTCATGGGTTGGAAGAATCAATATCGTGAAAATGCCCATACTGCCCAAGGTAATTTATAGATTCAATGCCATCCCCATCAAGCTACCAATGACTTTCTTCACAGAATTGGAAAAAACTACTTTAAAGTTCATATGGAACCAAAAAAGAGCCCGCATCGCCAAGTCAATCCTAAGCCAAAAGAACAAAGCTGGAGGCATCACGCTATCTGACTTTAAACTATACTACAAGGCTACAGTAGCCAAAACAGCATGGTACTGGTACCACAACAGAGACATAGATCAATGGAACAGAACAGAGCCCTCAGAAATGATGCCGCATAGCTACAACTATCTGATCTTTGACAAACCTGACAAAAACAAGAAATGGGGAAAGGATTCCCTATTTAATAAATGGTGCTGGGAAAACTGGCTAGCCATATGTAGAAAGCTGCAACTGGATCCCTTCCTTACACCTTATACAAAAATTAATTCCAGATGGATTAAAGACTTATATGTTAGACCTAAAACCATTAAAATCCTACAAGAAAACCTAGGCAATACCATTCAGGACATAGGCGTGGGCAAGGACTTCATGTCTAAAACACCAAAAGCAATGGCAACAAAAGCCAAAATCGACAAATGGGAGCTCATTAAACTAAAGAGCTTCTGCACAGCAAAAGAAACTATCATCAGAGTGAACAGGCAACCTACAGAATGGGAGAAAATTTTTGCAACCTACTCATCTGACAAAGGGCTAATATCCAGAATCTACAATGAACTCAAACAAATTTACAAGAAAAAAACAAACAACCCCATCAAAAAGTGGGCAGAGGACATGAACAGACACTTCTCAAAAGAAGACATTTATGCAGCCAAAAAACACATGAAGAAATGCTCATCATCACTGGCCATCAGAGAAATGCAAATCAAAACCACAGTGAGATACCATCTCACACCAGTTAGAATGGCCATCATTAAAAAATCTGGAAACAACAGGTGCTGGAGAGGATATGGAGAAATAGGAACACTTTTACACTGTTGGTGGGACTGTAAACTAGTTCAACCATTGTGGAAGTCAGTGTGGCGATTCCTCAGGGATCTCGAACTAGAAATACCATTTGACCCAGCCATCCCATTACTGGGTATATACCCAAAGGACTATAAATCATGCTGCTATAAAGACACATGCACACGTATGTTTATTGCGGCACTATTCACAATAGCAAAGAGTTGGAACCAACCCAAATGTCCAACAACGATAGACTGGATTAAGAAAATGTGGCACATATACACCATGGAATACTATGCAGCCATAAAAAGTGATGAGTTCGTGTCCTTTGTAGGGACATGGATGAAACTGGAAAACATCATTCTCAGTAAACTATCACAAGGACAAAAAACCAAACACCGCATGTTCTCACTCATAGGTGGGAATTGAACAATGAGAACTCATGGACACAGGAAGGGGAACATCACACTCCGGGGACTGTTGTGGGGTGGGGGGAGGGGGGAGGGACAGCATTAGGAGATACACCTAATGCTAAATGACGAGTTAATGGGTGCAGGAAATCAACATGGCACATGGATACATATGTAACAAATCTGCACATTGTGCACATGTACCCTAAAACCCTAAAGTATAATAAAAAAAAAAAAGAAAAATATTTATATTTACTCATGTAATTCCTCTGTTTAGAACAGAGACTTTTCAACTTCATTACTATTGACATTCTTTGTCATGGGGGGAAGTCATGTGCATTGTAGAATGTTTAGTAGCATCCCTGGCCTCTATCCACTAGAAGCTATAGCATTCCACACACCTTCCCCTAAATTGTGACAAACAAAAATATCTGCAGATATTGCCAAATGTCCAGAGGGCCAGGGATAAAATCGGCCTCAGTTGAGAATCTTTGGTGTATATCCATATTTCCTTTTTTTTTTTTTTTTTGAGACGGAGTCTCGCTCTGTCACCCAGGCTGGAGTGCAGTGGCACGATCTCGGCTTACTGCAAGCTCCGCCTCCCGGGTTCATGCCATTCTCCTGCCTCAACCTCCCTGAGTAGCTGGGACTACAGGGGCCCGCCACCACGCCCAGCTAATTTTTTTGTATTTTTAGTAGAGACGGGGTTTCACCGTAATCTCGATCTCCTGACCTTGTGATCCGCCCGCCTCAGCCTCCCAAAGTGCTGGGATTACAAGCATGAGCCACCGGGTCCGGCCGGTGTATATCCATATTTCTAACTGGTATCATTTGCTTCTTCTCAAAAGACTTCCATGAATATTTTGTGTAGTGAAAGGAATGCTGGTGATAAATTCTTTCAGCTTTTGTACTTTAGAAAAAGTCATTATTTCACCTTCATTTTCGAGAGCTATTTTCACTGGATGAAGAATCATAGGCTGATACCTTTGTTCTTCTAACAATTTAAAAGTGTGACTCCGTTGCCTTCTCATTTGCACCATTTCCTGCAAGAAATCTACTGTCATCCTTATCTTTGTTCTTCTGTATGTAATGCATGTTTTTTCCTCTGGCTGCTATAAAGATTTTCTCTTTATCACTGGTTTTGAGCAAATTGATTATGATATACCTCGATGTCATTTTCTTCATGCTTCTTGTGCTTAGGGCTCATTCATACTGGTATAAATCTTCATCTACAAACAGTTGTGAAACAAATATCAGATTTATTTTGTTATTTTAGCTCAAGTTAAATCTAACTTTGTACCAACCCTCCCCAACATACTGTGGGAAATTCAGTCATAGTCATTATTTTTCCTTCCCCCATAGAAGTGGGGATGTCCCCTGGACCTTACACAGATGGGGGGGTCCCTTCAATCATGGGTCATTGATGTGCTTTGTTTGCCATGGAGATACTCGGTGTTCTTGTTCACAGCCAATGTTGTCTCTCATCTGTGCCTGGGACGTGGAACTCTTCAGGCGGCCAGAGTCCTGTGCCCATCTTTAGGATCGGAGCGGCTACAGTTTAGATGTTTGTACCATCCAAATCTCATGTTGAAATTTGATCCCCACTGTGGTGCTGGAAAGGGGGCCTAATGGGAATTGTTTTGGCAATGTGGGTGAATCTCTTATGAATAGATTAATGTCATCCCTGGGTTGGGAAGTGAGTTATTTCACACTCTATTAGTTCCATAGAGAGCTGGTTGTTGAAAAGAGCCTGCCCTCTTCCTTCTCCCTCTTGCTTCCTGTCTCACCACGTGATCTGCACATGCTGGCACCCCTTTGTCTTCCACCATGAGCTGAAGCAGCCTGAGGCTCTCACCGGAAGAAGCTGCTGGTATCATGCTTCTTGTACAGCCTGAAGAACCATAAATTAAATAAACCTATTTTCTTTATAAATTACCCAGTCTCAGGTATTCCTTTATAGCAACACTACATAGACTAAAGCAAGAGCTGGCTCCCTAAGTCCAGCATTTTCCTCCATTCTCTATGCCTCCTGCTCGCTCCTGGAGCACTGTGGTGGTACCCTGCCTCTCTCCATGGCAAGGGACTCTGTCTTTCACTACTCCCCAGGCTCTCCTCCCTCTTTTTTCTGCTTTTTTGGATATCCAGCATAATCTATTCAATAAGTTTGATTTTGAAGAACAACAAACAAGAAAGTCAAATAATTCCGAACATCTGCTGCTTTCCACCTTGAAAAAAAAAAAATCCCCCAAACAAAGAAATGCCAATAGCATAGCCACCTACTTGAAAAGAAAATGAAAGGAAAAGTTTGAAGAACAAAATCTAAGTTTACACCAAAGACTGCCCTTCCATCTGTATAAATTATGACATAAGGTGATAAATGGTAAAATATATATTAAGAAAGTGCTACGGGAACACTTAGGAGTAATCTGTAAAGGAGGCAACAATGAGCTGGATCTTGAAAAATAAGGAAGAGCATACAAGGCCAAAACAAAAGCATCCCAGGAAGAGTGAGAAGTTTTTGCAAAGCCCCAGGCTGTGGGGTATCTTGGGAACAATGAGAAAAAGGAGATCGTGTGTGGCAGTGTGAGCAGAGGGAGTGATGAAGGAATGGGAGAGTAACAGCAGAGGAAGCTGGAAAACTTAGTAACTAATCCTAAATGGCTTTGTAAGCTAAACTAAGAAGCTGAAATGGGATACTGTAGAGAGCAGGCATTCAGCAGAAGTCCTTTAGGTGTGTGAACAACATACATAGCTCTATTTTTTATTACAATGAGATTATCAAAAATTAAGATACAGCAATTATGGTAAAAAGAAAACTATATTCATTTTCTATCACTGAGTAAAACATTACCACTTTAAACAACACACATTTAATATCTCACAATTTCTGTGATCAGGAATCCAGACACAACTTAACTGGGTCCTCTGCTCAGGGTCTCTCACAAGCCTGCAATCAAGATGTCAGCTAGGGCTGAGATGTCATTTGAAGGCTTGACTGGTGGAAGATTTGCTTCAAGTTCAGGTGGTTTGTGGCAGGGTTCAGTTCCTGAAGGATTGTTGGGTGGTGTATTAGTCTGTTCTCACACTACTAATAAAGACATACCCAAGAAAGGGGTTTAATAACTCACAGCTCCACGTGGCTGGGGAAGCCTCACTATCATAGCAGAAGACAAAGGAGAAGCAAAGGCATGTCTTACATGGCGACAGGCAAGAGAGCTTATGCAGGGGAACTCCCATTTTTAAAACCATCAGATCTTGTGAAACTTACTCACTACCATAAGAACAGTATGGGGGAAACTACCCCCATTATCTCTACCTGACCCTACCCTTTACATGAGGAGATCATTACAATTCGAAGTGAGATTTGGGTGGGGACACAGCCAAGCCATATCAGATGGTGAGCCTCATTCTTTGCTGGATATTGGCCAGAAATGTCCCTCAGTTTCTTGACACTGGGCTTCTCTATAAGGCAGTTCACAATATGGCAGCCTGTTTCATCAAAGACAGAAACAGAAAGAGTCTACTAGCAAGATTGAAGTTACAATCTTATGTAACATCATCATGGAAGCAAAATCCCATCACCTTTGCAATATTTTATTAATTAAATGCTGGTTGCAGAGCCGCCCATTCCATATTCAGATAGAGGGATTACACAAGTGAATGAATACTAGGAGAAGAGAATTATCTGTTACCATCTCAGAGTTCATCTACCACAAAAAGAAAAGAAAAGCAATTATTCCCTGGCAGCTGCCTTCTAGGCTTGGAGTAGAAGGTCACAACTACTGGTCTAGCTAGGTCAGTATGTAAAAATTCTAATTGCCATGACACTGCACATGGGCCTCCAAATAGGCTGCCACCTGTTCAGTATGGGCTTACCTCCAAGGAGAATCAAACAATTAGCAATTTCATGAATTAATGAAGAGCTTTCACTTACACTATGAAGGATAAATATTTCTGAGCTTACATAAAAATCCATGTATTTGTTAGAAAAGGCAGACATATTTATGAAGCCTGATTCCTTTTTTTAAATGCAAGATGTACATGCATAATAATCCCATTTTTATAAAACTCATGTATATTACTGAAGAAATAATATTTGAGCAGCAATCTAAAGGATGCCCAGTAGTTAAACAGAAAAAAGGTGGAAGAAAACAATATGCCTGATGAGCAAAGGTCAAGGGAAAAAATGTTGCAAGAGGAGTCCAGGAAAATGTCAAAGCCAGATTATGAAGATCCTTCAGTATTGGGAAGCCATTGAAGAATTTTAAGCTAATGAGTAGTATCCAGTTTGAATTCTTAGAAGATCACTCTGGCAGCATGAGACCAGTTGGGAGGGGATATTCAAAATATTAAGCAAGAGATCATATTAGCTTGGATGAGGGTGAAGAAAAAGGAGATGGGGGGAGATAGACAGATTCCAGAGATATTTAGAAGTTCCCATTGGCAAGGTTTAATGGTAGATTCAGCAGGGGAAGTTAAGATGAAGTAGAGCTCCTAGGTGTGTAACTGGACAACTGGAGTGGGTGGTAGTGGATTTCACTAAACCAGGGAATATTAGGGGAAAGTCAGGCTTCAAGGGTAAGATCATGAGTATTGGCTAAACCACAATGAGTGTTGAGGTGCCTGTACAACCTCCCATTGGAGGTTACAAACTGTCCGTTGTATATGTGTTCTGGAGCTCAGGAGAGATTTCTGAACCAGGGATCAACATTTGGGAATCTTTGACACACAGGTGGCAACTGAAGACCCAGCTATGATAGATAGCATCTAGAGAAAGAATGTAGAGTGAGAAGAGAAAAAAGAACAGAACCAAACCTTGAGGGACCTCAATGTTCAATGGGCAGGTAAAGAAGGAATGACACTTTAAAGGAGGCTGGCAAGCACTACTAGCCAAGGATATGAAATAAAAATCAAGAAGGAAGAGATACACAAATGTTTCAAAGAGATACCAGTCCACATTTATGGGAGATCAACCATGATGGGATTTGAAGAATGTTCATTGTAGTCAGTGACATAGAGGTCGTAAGCAACTTAGAGTCATTTCAACGAAGTGATGGGGATTAAATGCATACTGAAATGGGCTGAGGAGAGAGTAAATGATGAGAAGAAAGTAGGTATGGCTTAGCTATAAAAGGGTGAAAGAGACTGGACATGAGCTAAAAGATAAGGTATAATTGAAAGAAGATGATTTTAAGATGAATGAGACTTTATGGTAGTGAAATGCTGAATAAAAAAACTAGTGGAGAAGTGAATCATAAAGACAGAGCAGAGAGATTATATTCAGAAATGTTCTGAAAAGCAAGAATGAATGGAAACCAAACACAAGAGAAGGAGGTGACTTTAGATAGGAGGAAGAACAACTTATTCTAACAAGAGGTTGAAAGAAAGAATGGATTTAGATACACGTAGGTTTGGAGGTTTGATTTTTAAAAGTTGGGGTAAAAGCAAAAAAAAAGTAAAGTTGGGGTGTGCATGTGTGTCTGTAGGCAGAGAAATGCCTTTAAAATGGCTTCTATTTTCTTTAGGAATAGAAGTGAGTTCATTTGCTGATCCAGCAAATGGAAATGATAATAGATTTGGATTCTTACGTGAGAGAATTTTTTTATGAGTACATGAGCTTGTATTCTCACAGTCTTAGCAACAAATGAAACATTAAGTCAACCTGTTTTCTAAATATTAGATACGGCTTTTGTTTTTGTTTTTGTTTTGTTTTGTTTTGTTTTTTTGAGACAGAGTCTTGCTCTGTTACCCAGGCTGGAGTGCAGTGGTGTGATGTCAGCTCACAGCAACAAACAATTCTCCTGCCTCAGCCTCCTGAGTAGCTAGCTGGGATTACAGGCCCCTGCCACCACTCCTGGCTAATTTTTGTATTTTTTTTTTTTAATAGAGACAGAGTTTCACTATGTTGGCCAAGCTGATCTCGAACTCCTGATGTAAAGTGATCTGCCTGCCTCAATCTCCCAAAGTGCTGGGATTACTGGTGTGAGCCACTACACGTGACCTAGGTAAGTTCTTAATGGCTTTCTTTACTTAATTTAATCATTTTGGCTTTGGTCTGGGTGATGTTTGCTTTTTGTTTACTAAAATAATCTAGTTTATCCACATGGACACAAACTCAAATAACGTTTTCAGAAGCAGTGGGCTTAAGCATGTTACCAATACTTCTTTCTTTCCTGACTACTGTATTCAGGATACAGCTTCTTGGATCTTGTTGAGAGTTTCAGTAATGCCAAGCTACATTTCAGCTATTACTAGAACATTTCGCTGTCAATGTAATTTCAGTAATAACTTGGATTCTAACCATTTCAAGGAGGCAGTCTCTCAAAAATATTCTGGTGCTTTTCCAACAGTTTCGAAAGCTAAGCGTGGCCAAAATGTTGCAGGTAGCCTAGAAGTTAATGTTCAAGTTTACACAAATCTCCCAAATTCCAAACTTATCATCACTTCATCTAATATTTCCTGGGGCTTACTGATTTCCTTCATATCTCCCTAATCAATGCTTTCTTGTTCCTATTTGTGGCATATCAAACACCCTTTAACTTACGGTTTTTTTTGGCTCTGGCCTCTGAAATTATGTTTATTTTTAAGTTGTTCTTTGATTCTGAAGACTTATTAAGGCATTAATGAAGAGAGTAACTTGATGGATGTCAAAGGAGTTTCCAGTGAAGAGTTGCCAAGGATGGGCTTGATTACAGGGGCCTGTCTATGAAAATAACAGAGAAAGGTTGAGCTCTGTAATTAAATCTCTAGGTGCCTAAGCTCATAAGGACCTCCAAAACACATAACTTGAACCCAATATAGGTGATTATTCCAGGCTATCAGCAAGAAAAGCAAAATGCATAATCATAACTCATAATTTAGGAGATTTAATTTTAAAAACAAATGTTGAAAGACTTTCTCCAGCTATATGAGTGGTTTGTTACCTGAAAAATGAAAGCAGTTGTGTCCACACTCCAGAAAATGTTCCTTCTCCACTTCACTTTAGAATGACACACCATTTTTTTCCTTTTCCTATTCCTCTCTTTGATTCAAATCACTCTTTTCCAGGAGCATTGGACCAGCTTTTTTAAGAGGGTCATCTATTCTTTCTCACGCCATCAAATTTATCACCACATCATCATGACTGCCCTGCCACTCCTGTTATCATCCTTCTGATACGATTAATACCATCTCAAATAAGATGTGTGGTCTGCAGGACAATATGCCAGGTAAAAAGCTGCACACAGAAGGAGCATGTGGGAAAGGAACTTCCCAGGAACCTGTCAAGACAAGAAACGTGTTGTTCAGGAGCAACTGGAGCCAAGGAGGTGAAAAACCAAGAATCCAAATTAGCAAGAAAAGACTGGATCATGCATGTGGTTGAATAGGCAAGGGAGGAGCATAATGATAAGAAGTAATGATCTCTCAGTAGGGAAGCCAAGAGTGGGTGAGGTTAAGTAGAAGGATGAATGAAGATCGTGCATGGACGCACATTCTCCATTGCCATTCTCACAAGACAGCATGCACAGAAGGAATATTTCATTAATGAGAATGATGCTTTTATTTATTCCCACACAAAGCTTAGTTTGACGTTAAAATATAAATGTATAAATGGCATAAAGGGAGACCATAAACTAAATTCCATTTATTTCCTCCCTGAAAATTATCTCTGTACTTTGAACACTTATTTTTAAAGAACTTGACTAGTATGCATCAAGATGGAACACAGGCCATGAAATTTACTCCTATGCCCCATTGTAGTATTGTTTATTGGATACCTCCCATAGATATGTGAAATGATCCCATGTTTAGTTAGAATAACTCTTTTTAGGGCTGGGTGCAGTGGCTCATGCCTGTAATCTCAGCACTTTGGGAGGCCGAGGCAGGCAGATCACTTAAGGCCAGGAGTTCAAGACCATCCTGGCCAACATGGTGAAACCCCATCTCTACTAAATATACAAAAATTAGCCAGGTATGGTGGTGTGCACCTGCAATCCCAGCTACTCAGGAGGCTGAGGCACAAGAATCTCTTGAACCCGGGAGATGGAGATTGCAGTGAGCTGAGATCACACCACTGAACTCCAGCTTGGATGACAGAGTGAGAGACTCTGTCAAAAAAAAAAAAAAAGAGAGAGAGAGAGAGAGTATAATAGTAACTCTTTTTAGGTATAACATTATGTGGTATCCAGACCACACGAAACTCATGATACAAAAGATTGTGACATTTGTTCTTTTTTTTTCGAAATGGATTTTTGCTCTTGTTGCCCAGGCTGGAGTGCAATGGTATGATCTCGGCTCACCACAACCTCTGCTTCCCTGGTTCAAGCGATTCTCCTGCCTCAGCCTCCCAAGTAGCTGAGATTACAGGCATGCACCACCATGCTTGGCTAATTTTGTATTTTTTGTAGAGATGGGGTTTCTCCATGTTGGTCAAGCTGGTCTCAAACTCCCAACCTCAGGTGATCCGCCCACCTCGGCCTCCCAAAGTGCTGGGATTACAGGCATGAGCCACCGCGCTCGGCCCATTTGTTCTTTTTGTAGTCTTGATTTTAGATTGCATATAGAAGAGAGACCAAACTGCACAGAAAAGGGCCTTTCACAAAGGAAAGAAAATCTGTCACTTGTCATTTCTCTGGCTCAATGTCCCTTCTCCTCAAAGCATTCTCCCTTCCTCTAACTACCTCTTTCCAGAACAAACCAATTTTCCCTCTATCTCCTACTCCTGGTACCCAGCTCAACTTTCCAAATCCTAGACACGTTATCTAAGTTATGAAGGTTGATGCTCATCCCCAAGAAGCTTCACTAGCCCATGCTCCCAAAAAATGGGGATCTCTGCAGGAAGGAAGGCAGCTAAGCAACATTGAAAGGCAGCATGCACCCAAAGGAAAAGCACAGACCTCTGAACAGGAGACCAGCATGAAACGTATGGATCAAGGAAAGCCTCAGGGAGTACTGGGCCTAGATTGATGAAGAGATTGGAACCAGGAGGACTCACTCAGATGGGCAAATGAAAAAGGAGGCTACACTGGGGCAGAGAGGAAGTAGAAATGCACAAAGATGCAGGAATAAGCATAGACTCTCTCCAGTCTGATTAACATGTCCAAAAGTAATAACAATTAGGTAGGTAGTCCCAATCCCATAGGCACCTTGTGCCAAGGGCAAAACCTTAGAGGGCGACTGATGTCAAAACCAGAAGAGACAGGGATGGTCCCTGAGCCAAGAAGGTCAGACAAGATAATTATTTAACATGAGAATCGAAGCTAGTCAGGTAGCCAAGAGGTTAGGAACAAACTCTGGAATGGGTCAATGGTTTTACATGCTAAGACTAAACTGGGGTACAGGTGATAGTTAATCTTATGCTTCCACTTGGCTGGGTCACAGAATGCCCAAATTAAACATTATTTCTGGGTGTGTCTGTGAGGGTGTTTCAGGATGGGATTAGCATTTAAATTGGCAGATTCAATAAAGCAGATGGCACTCCTCAACATAATAATAATAACAGACTTGAGTGTCCTCTCCAGCCCCTTGCTCCTTTATTTTCTGGTCCAGAATCTTTTTTAGTGGATAGTTCTTTAACAGCACTAAGGTAGATTTAGAAACAAAACAAAGCTAAATTTAAAAAACAAAAACACCTTTCAAACTTTGACCAGAGAACCAAGAAAAATAATTATTTCAGAGACAAGCTGGTAGGAAAAGAAGGCTAGGCCGCTTTATATAACTAATGCTGACTTCAGAATGATGTGGAAAGACAGGGTTTGTTAAGAATCCAGAGACTTCATTAGGGTCTATACTGTAATTTTGTCTAATTAGGCCCCAATAATTAGTGTTGTTCAGTATAGTAGAGAAGCAATAGGACAAAATGCTGGTGTGCAAAGCCCCATGAAAGTAATACATTTTCTCCTAGTAATGATAATGTTTCTTTTTATTATTAAAGATACAATTAAAAGGATTTGTGTTTTTCCCTTTTGCATGAGGAAAAAATAAACATTATATTTGATATTCTGATTTTCCATATATAGTGACACTGGAAATGTAATTAGCTATACTTTTTAACGAATGATATTAAATGACTGCAGTGACAACTTAAAGATGCTAAAACAGAATATGGACTCATTATTTGAGTGGAAATACAGTACTAGTATTCTGTTAACCTAACTTGCTGAACATATATCTACCATTTTTTTAAAGGTCAGGCATACACTGCTTAAAAGTAATATTTGCCTCCTATGAAATGACTGCTGGCAAAAACGCTAGGAATGGAGTGATTCTTAGTGATTTAAAAGAAAAGAGGGTGAGAGGGAGGAAAGGATAGGGAGAGCAGGATGCCTTTTCTGGATGACTCTTTATGTTCATATTTACTCATTAAAGTCTAATAGCCAAAATCAACAGCATTCAGTAACTGGTCGAGATTGACTATGGTTTTGATCACAACAATCATGATGACAAATATAACTTTCTTTCTAATCCTCAAGAGGTATATTAACAGGAAATATCATCATCTCCAATTTGCAGACAAGGGAAAGCGGAGGAAGTTTAAAATTTTGATAACAATTCTCTCTTTTTAAAATTATTTTATTTTTTAAAAAACATTCTGGGGTACATGTGCAGAATGTGCAGGTTTGTTACACACGTAAACATGTACCATGGTGGTTTACTGCACCTAATGACCCATCACCTAGGTATGAAGCCCAGCATACATTAACTCTTTTCCCTAATTCTCTCCCACCACCCCCCAACCCTGCCCTCCCACTACAGGCCCCAGGGAGTGTTGTTCCCTTCCCTGTGTCCATGTGTTCTCATTGCTCAGCTCCCACTTACAAGTGAGAATGTGCAGTGTTTGGTTTTCTGTTTCTGCGTTAGTTTGCTGAGGATAATGGCTTCCAGGTTCACCCATGTTCCTACAAAGGACATGATCTCATTCCTTTTTATGGCTGCATAGTATTCCATGGTGTATATGTACCACATTTTCTTTATCCAGTCTATCATTGTTGGGCATTTAGGTTGATTCCATGCCTTTGCTATTGTGAGTAGTGCTGCAATAAACATATGCATGCATGTATCTTTGCAATTCTCTTTTTTTCTAAGATATTATTTGTGCTGAAGGAAGAAATACATAACAACAACAAAACTTGAAAGATGTCCAATACTATCACTTTAAGATCTGGGAATTACCTTTGTAAAATAAATACTCCCTCCTGACTGCCTTTCCCCCTTTTGGCTCACTATGCATCACGGTTATATGGTGCACATTCTAATTATATTTCAGTATCAGTCTATCAGGAGGTCGTAGGTATCACTTGATTTTCCACATGCTGGTTGCAATATCCCCATAAATTGTCACATTTTCAGAGTTAACAAAATGAGCATAAACCTGTTGCAAGTGAAGAGCCAGAACCTCCTACTGAAGGGATTTTAAGGCTCTAGCACAATTCGTGTGATTCCATATGAAGCGTGAGTAGCCTAGCCCTGTTAATGAGCTTCCCACTCAGAAAAAGGGCCACTGTTTGAGCAGTATTGGAGAGGAGGATGGAGCATGAGTTAATGGCAGCAGACAGAGTCCAGAGAAAGGACAGTGCTGCTAACACCTGCACCCCTGGGAATGTCGATGTCAGGCTGCTGTAAAAGCTGACTATCATGAAAATACTGCCCCAAATGTAGGAAAAGGCTCAATCAATATAAACACTCATGTTTACTCTTAGCAAATATTTTTTTTCCTAATTGCATGGAGAACATTTCCATAGCCACATCTTTTTACCTTTGTAACAAGAGTCAGAAAACTTACTTTGCCAGTGACACTTTGAGGATGCCTCTCCAGCCATCAGGAATGCTTGAATGACACAGTGCTTCTACCTTGGGTGCCTTCAGAACATCCCTGTGGAGCAAGCAGGATGCGGTATTATCATCCCCAGAATACAGATATGGAAACTTCAGCTCAAACTCAGCATCACATAGGGAGTCATCAGTTATCAAAGCACTAAGCAATACTTTCTGACTATAAGCCTAGATTTCTGAGTCACAACCAGAATAATAAACTACATCTAAAAATGAATGACAATTATATAGAACAAACTCTTCTGGTTGAACAGGTAGGTGAAGGATATTGAAACATTACAGCTGGCCTGCTCTCACCTGCTGTACCTGCCCCTTACTACTTCTGGGGAAGCCAAAGGCTTTAAGGGACCAAGATTTGATGTCTCTGACTCTCTCTCTCTCTATGCATTAGCCACTAGAGTTTATGGCCTACTTCTAGAATAGGTAGAAGACCTGCTAAACTCATTCTTAGCTTTATTTCTTCTTTCTTACTATTTTGTCTGTATCTCATTTTTTGTAACTGTTACTTTATAATTTTATTTTATATTTTGTAAGGCATCTCAACTTATTTCTGATACATGGCATAGAAAAGGTAGACATATGGGTGGATCACTACAAAACTAGTTCTAGAGCTATAATATTAATTGGCAAACAAGGTACACATGCACTTGTGAAAAAAACTCAATAATCAACAGCTACATATAAAACCAGTAGAAACTTTCCAGAGTGTACCACCATTCCTTCATAGTAGAGGCATGCTGGGACTCTGCGCAGGGCAGAGCCACTGCAATCCATAGTACAAACCACACCTGCATAAATGTAAGTGGAACATAGAAAAAAAAGTGTTGAAAGATTTCCTCTTAATAATTATTGCTAAAAAGTTAAAATCTTCACACTGCTATACGGAGTATCATGGTTGAAAACTTTCAAACTGGGAAATTAGTCTACGTGATGATAAAAGTCAGCTCTCAAATGTGTGTTCTAATAGAAGGAGGTAGTGAAATGATAACAGAGCAGTAGTGGATATTCCTACTCATTTCAGTTTCTTCTCATAGATCATTATTTCTCAGGAAATTTCTGACCTCAATAAATTTCCTTTATCTTCATATTAACATTGTTCTCCACTGATTTTATTTGTCTAATGCTATTATGGTTGCCTATCCTGTTAGTTTGCTGTGATCTTGGCATCAAAACTTCCCCAGACCTGCTTGCTGATGACTATATAAAGTTCAGGACCAATAGTTTTCAATGGTTCTTACATGAGTGAATAGAAATGTCGATTAAAGACTGGTAATGAAATGCCACACTTTCCTGTGGATCTCAAAGCAATTTACCAAGCATTGTTATATGATCTTATGATGTTGAGGGCAAGTGATTGTGTCCGCATTTGCTCACGGAGCTGCAAAACCCAGGGCCCATTTCTCTCATTGCATTATGCCCCACCGAGCTAATGATAAGCCTGGGAACTCTTCAGAAGCGAGTGGGGAAGCTAGTGGAAACGTTGCACTGTGGGGGGTTAGAGGTTAAGCCTGCCGCTCAGTTGTCCCACCAGGAATCACACAGCAGATTGGTTACTTCCAGAGATTAGCTCCTTCAGGTTGAACTATTGGGTATCCTTTTAGGTTCAACCAGAGGTTCACATTGTGGAGCTGTTGACTCAGATCCCCATTCAGAGACTGGACTCTACTGCCTGCTGAGTGCAGATCCAGGAGACGCAGGGTGGATTTTCCCCACTGACTCGGGAAAACAAAGACTTACATTCTGCCTGCTTTGCCTGCTTCTCCCAATGACTAAGGCAAAACCTTCCCTTTCACTTTCCACATACACCTTTTCAGTTGCCTTTCTGTTTAATAAACATTTACTAGGTCATGCCTTTCTGGGTATAAAAGCAACTACCAGCGTAAGAATGTTTGAAAATACAGAAAAAGCAAAAAGACAGGATCATTTAAATCATGCAAAGTTTCACTTCCCAGAATTAAGCAGTTATCATTCTTTAAATATTTCCTTCCAGTCTTTTTTCTATACAGTTACACATAACACACATATAATGAGGCCAAACTGAATGTACTATATATAATGTGTCAGCTTTTTGCCTTTACAAATGCATCATGAATAGTTTTGCAGGTAAATAAATGTTCTTCACAACATGATTTCTAAAGGTTTCACAGTAGTCCATGTCAAGTCATTTTTTAATTTATTAAATCATTTTACCAATGAAGTTTTCTCAATTCCAAGTTTTTGCAATTAAAAAAAAAATACTGTATGAATATGGTTGCATGAAAGTTGTTATATGCATGTATCTCTGATCATTTGCTTATGATCCCATGAAATTGATTGCCTAAAGGCCACGAACATTTTAAAAGTCTTGGTACATGTCCTTTAGTTGCACACCCCCTCCAAAAAACAACCAAGTTATACACTGATCAGCAAGCATTAGCGTTCCCAAAATATTCTTTTGTAATTTTTTCCCCACTGAAGTTTGCTTTCAAGGTTCATTTTTCACAGGATTTTTTCTGGATAGAAATATTGTGGGGGTAGGGGAAGTGGTATGAGATATTTTGAACACAGCATAATTTCCACTAAGGCCCCAAACTCTCTATGGCCCTCAGTGTTGGGAATAGGAGGGGTGGGGAAGCAAACCCATACTTTCTTTTCCCTCCCAAACAAAAAGAGCTCCAAACCCAGATCTTGCCCCATGATCTCCTACATTCACAAACCTACATTCCTACTAAATACTGATTGGTTTTTCTGCCTGTAAAGAATCAAGTCAGATGAATAATCTCTGCACAACTAACTTGAAATATTTTTCCTCTGCTAATAAAGAGGACAGCTTTCTTATTTTTCAACCTGTGTAAATGACAAAGTTTCTATTTTTCTCAAACTGTCAAGAAAAGGATTCATTATTCCTTGCACATATACTTCTACATTTTGCTGTGAAAGTCAATATTTATTGCACTTTTTTCTGCATTTCTTAATGGAACATGGGTTTGATTACTGAATAAACATGAATGTATTCAGTTTTGCAACACTTCTACTCCCGTAAATTGTTAGGATTTCTTCAATCTTCTAACTCAAAACAGATTTATTTTTCTAATAAGATTTTGCAAGTTCTTCATCCATAGTATCCACTAGATTTATTTCATTTTCAAAATAGAAACTGCTACACCTGGGCAGCAATTTTTTGATCACCCCAAATGGTTTATAATGGTTTCTAGCATAGAGCAGCGGAATGCATACTCACCAGATGTACTTCAGTTCATGCATTACATTTTGGTTCACATTTTTTGGTCTGCTTATTTCATCTCAGTCTCCCTGACCACATTCTTAGGCTTTATTTCATCCGCATTTGCACATCGTGCAAGAGAGTATTTCAGCTGCATAAAGCATCCTTTCAAAGATTCCACATGGAGACAGAAAATCTAATAAATTTCTGTTGAGTCACTTTATTATTATTAATATAATTATATTTATTGAAGTATTTTACTCATTATTTATTATTACCAGATGATTATTTATCAATATTAAAATATATAAGTGAAAATTATTTAATGATTTTTATTATTGTTTTTATAACAACTTTATTGAGATATAATTCACATACCATAAAATCCACCCATTTAAAGTATACATTTCAGTGACTTTTTAAAAATTTTATTTTTAAGTTCAAGGGTATAAGTGTAGGTTTGTTACATAGGTAAACTTGTGTCATGGGGGTTTGGTGTACAAATTATTTCATCACCCATGTATTAAGCCTAGTACCATTGGTTATTTTTCCTGATCTTCTCCCTCCCCCAACCCTCCACCCTCCAAAAGGTCCCAGTGTGTGTTTTTCCCTTCTATGTGTCCATGTATTCTCATCATTTAGCTCCCACTTATAAGTGAGAACATGTGGTATTTGGTTTTCTGTCCCTGTGTTACTTTGCTAAGGATAATAGTCTCCAGCTCCATTCATGTCCCTGCAAAGGACATAATCTCATTCTTTTTTACGGCTGCATAGTATTCCATGGTATATATGTACCACATTTTCTTTATCTAGTCTATCATTAATGAGCATTTAGGTTGATTCCATGTCCTTGCTATTGTGAATAGTGCTGCAATGAATATACATGTGCATGGGTCTATGTAACAGAATGATTTATATTCCTTTGGGTATGTACCTAATAATGGGAACGGTGGGTTGAATGGTATTTCTGTCTTTTGGTCTTTGAGGAATCACCACAGTGTCTTCCATAATGGCTGAACTAATTTACACTCCCACCAACAGTGTAAAAGCATCCCCTTTTCTCCACAACCTTGCCAGCATTTGTTATTTTTTGGCATTTTAATAATTGCCCTTCTGACTGGTGTGAGATGGTATCTCATGGTGGTTTTGACTTGTAGCAGAGAAATGCAAATTAAAACCACCATGAGATACCATCTAACAGAGCTTTTTTTCATATGATTTTTGGCCACATGTATGTCTTCTTTTGAAAAGTGTCTGTTCATGTCCTTTGCCCTTATTTATTGATGCATTCCTGTAATATTTTTAGCTTTACAGAGCCTTTAGGTAGTATTCTCTTCTAAAGCATCCTGGTAGTATTTCTCAATCATTTTCTTTTCGTTAATTCCATGGCCCAATAATTAGAAATTCAGAAACCATGAAGGAAAAATTTCAGTTTCGAATTTAAAAGATGCTATAATGGTTAGACTAGAATATGTAGACTACCTTTTTTTTTCTACTGAGCTCAAAATATTTCATAAATCATCAACAAGATTTTCCTCAACACTTGATAGCATAACTAATCTCAACAAAAATAAAAAATTAAATACAAAATGTGCATTTATTTTGATTTACAATTCACACCATTGTAACTACTGTATTAGTAGTTTCTATTTGGTCTTGTTTGGGGGTTTGCTTGGTTTGGGTCAAATGGTCAATAGTTTCTGTGGGATCAACCAATAGACAATAGAACAGATCTAATGTACTCATTAAGAAGACCACAACTTCAAACCAAACCAGTTGAAAAATGTTTCAACTTCTATAGTTTTCCTCCCTGTTGACAAGGAATTTAGTTATTTTTTAAAAATGTATAGAGGGAGCTAATTTATTTAACTTTGAAAAATGTCCCAAGTCTACAAGAAGATTTTACTGGCCCAGGAATACCCCCCAGACCTTCCTATATCTCATCATAGCATAATGAATTCACAGAAATAAATGCAGGCATTTGCACTACACAAGTCTTTGAAAGTTTACAACTTAGTCAAAGTTAATATTTTCATTTTTATTCTTTTTTCCTCAACAAAACGATGATGCTTTTAGGCTTAGAATATTAGGCTGGGGATTAAGCAATCTTTTTCATAGATATTTCAATATTCACGGAGTTTTAAATATCATTAGTAATTTACCCCCACCCCTCCCAAAAAAAACCCCACACAGATTTTTACAAAAGAAAATAAGTCAACTCACATTATCTACTCCTCTAGGCTAAGTACATGTCTAAATACATTATTGCCAACCATGACCTTTTCCCTGAGGTCAGAAAAGCAACTCACATAATAGCCATTATCTAGACATCACCACTTGGATGATCAATAAGCAACTCAAACTTAATAATCTACCTAAAAAATACTCTTGATGTACCCTTTAAATCAGTCAATCTTTCTTCCAGCCTTTCCTGTCCCGCAAATGACAAATCACCTGCTCAGACTAAGACCCTATGGGCCATCTTTCGTTGTTCTTTCCCTTTACCCAACATCCAATTCAACACCAAGTCCTATGGGCACTAACTTCAAATATATGCCAAGGTAGTCACCTTCTCTCCATATCCAGCAGTGCCACCATGTCCAAGCCACCATCATCTTTCACCTTTTGAAATTCAAGAGCCTCTCCATGGATCTCTCTGTTTCTACCCTTAATACACCACAGTCAGTTCACTGCAGAGAAAAGTGCAAGCCAGAATGTGCCACTTCCCTGTCTAACCCCACACTGGCTTCCCATTACACTCAGAATAGAACCCAAGCTCTACCATGGCCTGCAAGGCCCCATATGAACAGGCCATGCTCCCTCTATAACCGCGTCTCATACCATTTGTCCCCTCACTTTCTGTGCTCTGGACTTCCTGGTCTTTTGTTCCTCAAACATGCCAAACACGTTCCTCTCTTGGAGGTTGTTCTTTCTGACTTCTTGGCATCAAAATCTCTCCCCACTTACCTTTGCATGACTGACATCTTCTCCTTAGTTAAGAAGACAGAATAGGGGTAGTCAAGGCCCATTCTGACCTTAGGTCACAACACAAATATCACATCCTCAGAGAGGTCAACCTTGACCACCCCCATTATGTCTCTCTCACCTCACTCTGCTTTATTTCCTTCCCAGCAATTATTTATCTTTCAAATTATCTTCCCAAGTTACTTGTCTGTTTTTTATTTTTAATGGCCTAGCTCCCCAACTAGAATATGAGCCCCACTGTAGAAGAGAACTTTTCTCTCTCATTCACCACTATAACCACAATGTCAATGTTTACATGGAAGGTATTCACTAAATACCCATTGAATAAATTAATGTTTTCATCAATCAGAAAGTCAAACTCATTGGCATGTCATTGAAGGCCCCTCACAATCCTGCCCTAACATACATTTGTAGCCCGTCTCCCAATATGCTACATAAAAGCCATATCAGACTAGTCACTGTTTCTTAAATATACAATGAAATTTCACAACCCAATGTCTTTGATCAGGCCCTTAATTCACTCTCAAATGTCCTTTCTTACCCTTCCCCAATGCCCCCATGCCTCAATTCCACTGGAATAAATTCTACTCAGTGTTCAAGGCCCAGCTCAAATGTTCTTTTGTCCACTGAGCCATTGCAGTTTTCTCCTAAGGATCCAAAGCACCCTTTTCTTTCCATTGGGTAGAGGGTCCCTAATGTAGCCCTCTTTTCATAATTAGCTGTGTCTATCTCAACTGGGATAGTTTTTTCCCCTTGTGGATATGAATGTTGTGATATATAAATGTGATTAAAAATATATATATTTAGCTCCCTCTATAGATACATAGATGGAGATATACATATATGGAGCTAGTTTTTCTTTTTGCTTCTCTTTGAAAAAAAATTTTTGCTTCCCCAGCATATGCTATGTTGTTTGAAAGCAGAAACTTAGTCATTCACACATCCCTTGTAATACACAGTCTAGTCCATGGTAAGGGGTCAATAAATACTTTTTTGGATTGAACTGAATTGAACTAAACCAGACTATGAGAAAAATGACCCAGAAATTAAACTCGATGTCACCAATCAGGAGTATTCAACTCTCAATTGATTGTGAAACATATAGCTCTCTAATTTAATGGGGTGGAGGTGGCTTTTCTGTGGGCCGAGAAACCTTCTGAGTTTGTTCTGCCTATTGCAAAGAGAGACATGGTCAGCAATCATTGACCTTGTGTTATCTGTATCTCTGTCTTAAATTTCCAGATACTTGGTTAGCCTTTATCCTTATGTTTGGAAGAAGCTAAGTTGCCTCTCACACGTTTTTCCTTCAGAGTGCTGATATTGGGCTGTATCCTATATGTTAACAAAATACCAGATTTCTCAGGTCATTGGTTTAATGCAGCTGTGGTTGGTTGAGTTTCAGGAAAGTCACCACTTGTCTTCTGTCTATATCACTTCCCTAGTGACATTAGGGCTTTTCTTTGCTAGAGAGTCAGAAATTTTATCCTCAGATCCAGAACATTCCCCCTACTTCTTGTTAACCAGCATGAAAATGGGGAATTGCATGGGGCAAGTTATCCTGTAAACATTCAGAAAAGACTCCATAGCAACTTAGTAGAGAGCCTAGGAGGAAATAGGCTTCACTAGTTTCTTCTTGAATTAATCTACTCTCAATCCATCAGAGTCAGGGAACAATCTGTAGTGTAGCAGGGGGGGACATTGTATTCTTAGACAAGGCCAGCTAGAAGGAAGATGCACCTAGAGGACACAAAAGAATATTAAGTATGCCAGATGGTGAAGTGGTTCTATGCAGGCATTCCTGAAGCTCTAAAATACAGGGCCAAGGCCTAGCTGAAGCAAGGCCATGGTACAGCACAGTTGTGCAAAATGCAATGGGCTGGGGATAGCCCAACACCAGCTAGATTGTTGCCAGCAAACATCCCCTCCTCAGCTTTGATCCACAAGTCTCCAGCTACATAGAGGACATCTACTCCTGATATGCCCACACAGGGAAAGGTGAGTATATTATACTACCACTTGGTGGTAGTATCTGCCACGAATAGGGTATGAGATGCCTGAAACTGATCAAACGCCTGCACCTCTTTTTCTTTCTTCACCCTTAACAACTTCCCTACTTTTCTGGTACCTCACAGCATCCCTCCTGATATGGTTTGGATGTGTCCCCACCCAAATCTCATCTTGAATTGTAACTCCCACAATTCCCATGAGCTGGGGGAGAGGCCCAGTGGGAAGTAATGGATCATGGGGGCGGGTCTTTCTCGTGTTGTTCTCACAATAGTGAATAAGTGTCATGAGATCTGACAGTTTTAAAAAGAGGAGTTCCCCTAAACAAACCCTCTCTCTTTGCCTGCCACCATCCATGTAAGACATGACTTGCTCCTCTTTGCCTTCTGCCATGATTGGGGGGACTCCCCAGCTATGTGGAAGTGTAAGTCCATTAAACCTCTTTTTTTTTGCCCAGTCTCAGATATGTCTTTATCAGCAGCGTGAAATGGACTAATGCACCTCCTCTTGCCGCCTCCTTCTCAAAGACAGAGAAGTCACTATTCTAAAGGAAAAACAAGTTTCAAGCAATGGACTAAGAGAAGAGTAGACCAAAAAAGCTTTAGTTCTGGATGGCTACTAAGGTTACAGCAGGAAAAAAAAAAAGAAAAGGAAGACTGGTTCAGGACTAGCTGACAGCAACTTCTTCAACCAATTTGATTCGGTTCAGTTTCATTTAATTGTTCAGGTAAGAGGAGATGGGAAAGGGTAATTGAATGGTTAGGTCATTGCTGTATTGGGTGATATGGCTCTAAAAGGTTTACTAAATGCAGTTAAGAAATAAAGACATAAACCATACGCAGATGTATACAAACTGTGCTGGTAAGGAAGAGCATGACATCAGAAGAGGGCAGTGCAATTCCTCAGAGCCCAAACGCTGCCTCTCCTAATGTGGTCTCCCCAGTCTGATCCTGACTTGGAGGTCAGTCAGGGTATACTCAGCTCCCCTGATTCCTTGGGAAGTGCCAGTAGACCAGGATATGTAAACAAAGACGATCACTTTAAATGCTGTCTGTAAATTAAGCCTTTGAAGGTCCTGTAGAGCTTGCCGCACAGGATCAAAAAGGAGGCAGCATCTGACCCTTCTCCACTTCCCTTCGCTGTAGATTCTGAAATGTGTTTCCATGACTTCATGATAACAAAGATACGTCTGATGTTGAGGAACTGACCTGACTTCAAACAAAACAAAGAAGCCCTATTGAAAAGATGTCCCTCCTGGGGCCCTTACAAGAAACTCCTCCCTTCCCAGAATCTAACAAAGTATCTCCCTCTCTGGACACATCCTCTCTTAAGATACCTTAGCTTACAGTGGTGGATAAAGAGGCTCTTCTCTCTGTGTGTGTGAGTGCTGTACCCACATGTGTGCCTACATGCACACGTGTGTTTCAGTGTATGCGGGAAAGTATTTGTGTCTCTTAAAGAACTACCTGCTGAGTTGCATGTTCTATAGAGAAGTAAAAGTAAACAAGGAATAATAAATAATAATAAAATGTATTGATATAAGACCTTACCATCCACCCCATAGAATTTTGAAAATACTTTAAAAGCATGTTTTTTCCAAGAACAATTTACAGGGTGGATATTCAACTAAAGACTTGTGTACTTAAGACACAAAATGTTACTGAGACAAATTCTAGTAATTATTTTACACCAGAAGTATTTAATATTATCTTCCCACTGTATAGAGTAAAAACTACTACGTTCCACTAAGTTTCATCAAAGTTCCTAAGAAATGTTAGGAAGAACAGCAGCATGATCCCCCAAGGCCTCAGGACTGCCTTTTCATTCAAGTATCTCCTAGAAATTTCCACTGAAGTAAAATGACTGCTTTGTCCCAGGAAGACAAAGTAGAGCCTTATAAATGAGCAAACCCTTATATACTTAAGCTCTGGCTAGATTATGTAACAAGAGATATTAGAAGACAAGCAAGACTCGTTGGGATTCTGAATCAAATGTAATGAAAGTGGCATAGTGTTTACTGCCAGGTTTAGTTCTCTTAAAACATCAAAATTATATATGGAGGAGGCAGGTGTGGGGAAGTGGGTCACATTGATTTGGATCCTGTAATTGCAATATTCAGGCCAAGAGAGTGATATGCACCTGCACTCTGGTTGGCTAGCTGCACCTGGAACTGGGTTCAATTCGGGGGGTGGAGGGGGGATCTATTTTGAGAAAGATAGCTGGAAAGTCTCCAGAGTCAGAAACCAGAGTGGTGAATGCCTCAGGAATTATTTCACGGGGAGCACATTCGAGATAACTTGGACTGTAAATCTGGACAAGAAGAGAATGGAGGAGATTAAAAACCCAAATGTCTGAATGTTTTTCAAGTTGCATTTCTTTTTATTTATTTTTATTTATTTATTTAAGACAGAGTTTTGCTCTTGTCACCCAGGCTGGAGTGCAATGGCACGATCTGGGCTCTTTGCAACATCCACTTTCTGGGTTCAAGTGATTCTCCTGTCTCAGCCTCCCTAGTAGCTGGTATTACAGGCACATGCCCTCATGCCCAGCTAATTTTTGTATTTTTAGTAGAGATGGGGTTTCACCATGTTGGCCAGGCTGGTCTCAAACTCCTGACCTCAGGTGATCCACCTGCCTCAGCCTCCCAAAGTGCTGGGATTACAGGCGTCAGCCACTGTACCCAGCCCATGCTGCATTTCTTATATTTTCCAAAACAGGCTGTAAAGTCTCTACCTGTTCAGTTTCTTCTACTTCAAGTGCTCCTCTCCCTCCTCTTGCCTGTTGATCCCTCCAGATCCAGTTCAGCAACACCTTCTCCAGAGACCTTCCATGAGTCCTTTTTCATTTTCTTGCTCCCTGCCATGGGCAGAGGACTAGACATTCTCCCTCTTTGTACCTTGTTATTATCCATAAAAGCCCCTTCATATTGCAGCAGAACTTTGTATTCCAATGTTTGTCTCTTTTCTCTCCCCCATTAACTGTGGGCAAGAAGCGAATTCTACATTTCTTACATTAATTTTTTGACCACCCTTTACTGAATATTTGCTATGTCCTAAATAATGTGCTAAGGAGTAGGGATCCAAAGAGGAAAAAATATAGGCTCTTTCCCTGCAAAACGTAAAACAAGAAAAAGAGTTGCAAACATCAGAAATAAGACAAGGATGTCTTCCCTCACATCTTCTCTTCAATACTGTATTAGAGATTTCAACCAATGCAATAAGGCAAGAAAAAGAATAAAAGGAACCCAGATTGAAAAGGAAGATGTAAATTATATTTGTTTACTAATGACATGGTGGTCCATATAGAAAATCCAAGAGAATCTAAAACTAATGAATGAATTTAGTAAGATTGTATGGTAGATGATCTATACAAAATCAACTATCTCTACATATTAGGAACAATTCAAAATTGAAATGTAAAAATCAATACCATCTCTCTAATAGCATCAAAAATATGAAACAGAGATAAATCTTTACAAAAATGTTAATGGCTTATACACTGAAAACTACAAAATATTGCTGAGAAAAATTTTAAAGATTTAAATAAAAGAAGAAATATTTGTGTTTATGGGGTGGAAAACTCAATATTGTAAGATATCAAATATGTCTAGGTTAATAGCTAGATTCAATAAAAAATTTGCCTCAATAAAAAATCACAGGAGGCTTATTTTTTAAAAACAAATGACCAGCTGATTCTAAAATGGTTTTTTTTCATTATTATTATTTTTGTGATGGAGTCTGGCTATGTCATCCAGGCTGGAGTGCAATGGTGCAGTCTTTGCTCACTGCAACCTCCACTTCCCAGGTTCAAGCAATTCTCCTGCCTCAGCATCCCAAGTTGCTGGGATTACAGGTGCCCACCACCATGCCTGGCTAATTTTTGTATTTTTAGTAGAGACAAGATTTCACCATGTTGGCCAGGCTGGTCTCAAACTGACCTCAGGTGATCCACCTGCCTCAGCCTCCCAAAGTGCTGAGATTACAGGTGTGAGCCACTGCATCCAGCCTAAAATGTTACTTCTTTTCAAAGTTGTTTTGACTCTTCTCTATTCTTAGCGTGTACTCTGGTGGTTAGTCGCAAATGGAACTGTACATTCTTTGCATGCAAAAAATAGAGAATAGTCAAAACAACTTTGAAAAAGAATAACATGTTTAGAGGATAAATACTACCTGATTTCAAAACTACTTAATAGGTATTACAATCAAGACAGTGTGGTATTTATCTTAAAAAGAGGAATAGATAAATGGAACAGGATACAAATTACAGAAATAGACCCATACATATATGACCATATGTGATTTTCAATGAAGTGGCAAAGGCAATTCATTGGAGAAAGAATAGTCTTCTCAACAAATGCTATTGTAACCACTGGATATCTGTATGCAAAAAAAAAAAAAAAAAGAACCTGATCAATACATTTCACTACATATACAAATTATCTCAAAATGAATTATTGAACTAAATGTAAAACTTAAAACTATAAAACTAGATGAAAAATAGAAGAAAACCTTTGTGACTTTGGATTTGGCAAAGATTTCTTAGATGCAACATTAAATTCATGCTCCATAAAAGAAAAATTAATAATTATTCTTCAACAAAATTTAAAACTTCTGCTCTTTAGAAGACACTGTTAAGAGAATAAAAAGACAAACCACAGACTGAGAGAAAAAGTTTGTAGTATATATCTCTAATAAAGGACCAGTATCTTGATTGTATAAGAAAGTATTAAAATGCAATAATAAGAAAACAAACATCCCAATCTTTTTAATGGTGAAAAGATTTGAACAGATACTTTATGCTAAAAAAGGTATATTATGACAAATGAACATTTAAAAAACTCTTCAATGTAATTAGTCTTAGAAAAATGCAAAGTAAAAACCACAATGAGATATAACAACATACTTACTAGAAACTAAAAAGACTACACCAAACGTTGGAAAGAATTTGGAGTGACTACAACACTGATGCCCTGCAAGTAAGAATGCAAGACACTAGCATTGCTTTGGAAAATACTGGCAGCTTTTCAACAAGTTAAACATACACCTACCATATGACCCAACCGTTACACTCCTAGGTATTTATTAAAGAGACATGAAAGTTTATGTCCATTCCAAGGCTTGAGTCCTAACGTTCATAGAACTTTGTTTATAATAGGCAAAAACTTGAAACAACCCAAATGCTCATAAATAAAGTATGCCATAGCCATACAATGTACTACTGCTCAGCAATAAAAAGGAATGAACTATTGATATGCTTTACAACGTGGATAAATCTCAAAATAGTTAAAATGGTTCTTTTGAGAGAGGGATTTTTAAAGGCATGAGGAAGCTTTTGAAGGTGAAAAGTGTGTTCATTATCTTGATTGTGATGATTTCACAGATATTTACAAAATGTATTGAATATTGCACTTTAAACGTGTAGTTTATTTGTCAGTAATGCCTCAAAAAAAGCTATTTTAAAAAGCATAGTGACAGTAAAGTTTTTGTCTTTTTATTTTTTATTTTTTAGATTTTATTTTTAAATTTTTTTAATTTTATTTTTCCATAAGTTATTGGGGTACGGGTAGTATTTGTTACGTGAGTAAGTTCTTTAGTGGTGATTTGTGAGATTTTGGTGTGCACATCACCCAAGCAGTATACACTGCACCATATTTGTAGCCTCTTATCCCTCACCCCGCTTCCACTCTTCCCCACAGGCCCCCAAAGTGCACTGTATGGTTCTTATTCCTTTGCATCCTTATAGCTTAGTGAGAACATATAATGTTTGGTTTTCCATTCCTGAGTTACTTCACTTAGAATAATAGTTTCCAATCTCATCCAGGTCACTGCAAATGCTGTTAATTCATTCCTTTGCATGGCTGAGTAGTATTCCATTGTGTGCATATAGATATATATCACAGTTTCCTTATCCACTCATTGATTGATGGGCATTTGGGTTGGTTCCATGATTTTACAATTGTGAATTGTGCTGCTATAAACATCCATGTGCAAGTATCTTTTTCGAATGACTGCTTTTCTTCTGGGTAGATACCCAGTAGAAGGATTGCTAGATCAAACGGTAGTTCTACTTCTAGTTCTTTGAGGAATCGCCACGCTACTTTCCATAGTGGCTGTACGAGTTTACGTTACTGTCAGCGGTGTAGAAGTGTTCCCTGATCACTGCATCCATGCCAATACCTACTGTTTTTTGATTTTTTGATTATGGCCATTCTTGCAGGAGTGAGGTGGTGTCGCATTGTGGTTTTGATTTGCATTTCTCTGATCGTTAGTGATGTTGAGCATTTTTTTTGTATGCTTGGTGGCCATTGTGTATCTTCTCTTGAGAACTGTCTATTCGTGTTGTTAGCCCACTTTTGATGGGATTTTTTTTCTTACCAATTTGTTTGAGTTCGTTGTAGATTCTGGATATTAGTCTTTTGTCAGATATGTAGATTGTGAAGATTTTCTCCCACTCAGTGGGTTGTCTGTTTACTCTGCTGGCTGTTCCTTTCGCCATGCAAAAGCTTTTTAGTTTAATTAGGTCCCAGATATTTATCTTTGTTTTTATTGCATTTGCTTTTGGGCTCTTGGTCATGAAATCCTTGCCTAAGCCAATGTCTAGAAGGGTTTTTCCAATGCTATCTTCTGGAATTTTTATAGTTTCAGGTCTTAGATTTAAGTCCTTAATCCATCTTGAGTTTATTTTTGTATAAGGTGAGAGATGAGGATCCAGTTTTATTCTCCTACATGTGACTAGCCAATTGTCCTAGCACAATTTGTTGAAAACAGTGACCTTTCCCCACTTTACGTTTTTGTTTGCTTTGTCGAAGATCAGTTAGCTGTAAGTATTTGGGTTTATTTCTGCATTCTCTATTCTGTTCCATTGGTCTCTGTGCCTATTTTTATACCAGTGCTATGCTGTTTTGGTGACTATGGCCTTATAGTTTGAAATCAGGTAGTGTGATGCCTCTAGATTTGTTCTTTTTGCTTAGTCTTGCTTTGGCTATGAGGGCTCTTTTTTGGTTCCATATGCATTTTATAATTGTTTTTTCTAACTCTGTGAAGAATGATGATGGTAATTTGATGGAGATTGCGTTGAATCTGCAGATTGCTTTTGGCAGTATGGTCATTTTCACAATATTGGTTCCACCCATCCATGACCATGGGATGTGTTTCCATTTGTTTGTGTTGTCTATGATTTCTTTCAGTAGTATTTTGTAGTTTTCCTTGTAGAAGTCTTTCGCCTCCTTGGTTCGGTATATTCCTAATGATTTTTTTGTGTGTGGCTATTGTAAAAGGAGTTGAGTTCTTGATTTGATTCTCTGCTTGCTCGCTGTTGGTGTACAGAAGAGCTACTGACTTGTGTACATTAATCTCATACCCAGAAACTTTGCTGAATTCTTATCTAGGAGCTTTCAGGAGGAGTCCTTAGGGTTTTCAAGGCAAATGATCGGATCATTTGACTTCCTCTTTACTGATTTGGATGCCCTTTCTTTCTCTTGTCTGATTGCTCCGGCTAGGATTTTCAGTATTATGTTGAAGAGGAGCAGTGAGAGTGGGCATCTTTGTCCTGTTCCAGTTCTCAGAGGGAATGCTTTCAACTTTTCCCCATTCAGTATTATGTTTGCTGTGGGTTTGTCATAGATGGCTTTTATTACGTTAAGTCATGTCCCTTGTATGCCAATTTTGCTGAAGGTTTTAATCATAAAGGAATGCTGGATTTTGTCAAATGCTTTTTCAGCATCTATTGAGATGTTCATGTGATTTTTGTTTTTAATTCTGTTTATGTAGTGTATCACATTTACTGACTTGTGTATGTTAAACTATCCCTGCATCCCTGGTATGAAACCCACTTGATCACGGTGGATTATCTTTTTGATATGCTGTTGGATTCAGTTATCTAGTATTTTGTTAAGGATTTTGGCATCTATGTTCTTCAAGGATATCGGTCTGTAGTTTTCTTTTTAGGTTGCATCCTCTCCTGGTTTTTGGTATTAGGGTGATGCTGGCTTCATAGAATGAATTAAGGATAGTTCCCTCTTTCTCTATCTTGTGGAATAGTATCAAAAGGATTGGTACCAATTCTTCTTTGAATGTCTGGTAGAATTCTGCTGTGATTCCATCTGGTCCTGGACTTCTTTTTGCTGGTAATTTTTAAACTACCATTTCAATCTCGCTGCTTGTTATTTGTCTGTTCAGGGTATCTAATTCTTCCTGGTTTAAGCTAAGAGGGCCGTATTTTTCCAGGAATTTATCCATCTCTTCTAGGTTTTCTAGTTTATGTGCGTAAAGATGTTGATAGTAGCCTTGAATGATGTTTAGTATTTCAGTGGTGTCAGTTGTAAAATCTCCTGTTTTGTTTCTTAGGAGGTTATTTGGATTTTCTCTCCTTTTCTTGGTTAATCTTGCTAATCGTCTATCAATTTTATTTATCTTTTCGAAGAACCAGCTTTTTGTTTCATTTATCTTTTGATTTCTTTGCATTGGGCTTTGCCTTTCTCTGGTTCCTCCCTGATTAGCTTAATGACTAACCTCCTGAATTCAGAAATCAGTGATTTCTTCTTGGTTTGGATCCACTGCTGGTGAACTAGTGTGATTCTGGGGGACTGTGATGAGCCTTGTTTTGCCATATTACCAGGGTTGGTTTTCTGTTTCCTTCTCATTCGGGTAGGCTCTGTCAAAGGGAAGGTCTATGGTTGAAGGCTGTTGTTCAGATTTTTTGTCCCATGGGGTGTTCCCTTGATGTAGTACTCTCCCCCCTTTTTCCTGTGGATGTGGCTTCCTGTGAGCCGAACTGCAGTGATTGTTGTCTCTTTTCTCAGTCTAGCCACCCAGTGAGTCTACCTGGCACCAGGCTGGTACTGGGAGTTGTCTGCACAGAGTCCTGTGATGTGAACCATCTATGGATCTCTCAGCCATGGATACCAGCACTTGTCCAGTGGAGGTGGTGGAGGATGCAATAGACTCTTTGAGGGTCCTTTGCTTTGGTGGTTTAATGCTCTATTTTTGTGCTGGTTGGCCTCCCGCCAGGAGGTGGTGCTTTCCAGAGAGCACCAGCTGTAGTAGTGTAGAGAGGGACTAGCGGTGGGCGGGGCCCTAGAACTCCCAAGAGTATATGCCCTTTGTCTTCCGCTACCAGGGTGGATAGGGAAGGACCATCAGGTGGGGGCGGGGCTGGGCATGTCTGAGCTCAGACTCTCCTTGGGCGGTTCTTGCTGCAGCTGCTATAGGGGGTGAGGTTGAGATTCCCATGTCACTGGAGCTGTGTACCTAGGAGGATTATGGCTGCCTCTGTTGAGTCTTGCAGGTTGTCAGGGAAGTAGGGGAAAGCTAGCTGTCACAGGTCTCACCCAGCTCCCATACAAACCAAAGGGCCAGTCACTCCCACCATGCCCCACCAACAGCCCAGAGTCTGTTTCCAGGTGGAGGGCAAGACGGGCTTGAAAACTTGCCCGAGGCCTTCCGCCTCCCAACTGCGAAAGAAGTAGGCCTTAGTTCATCCCCGGCCTGTGAAGTCTGCAAGCCAGTTTCGCACCCTCCCCTGAGTTCTGGCCAGGAGGCTTCTCTCCCCATGCAAATTGTTACAAAGTTCAGCTAGAGATTTCCTTCTCCCTGTGGAGCTTCACCCCCTACTCCTCTGGCCACCCTCCTGTTGGATCCCTGTGGTGCCAGGCAGGAATGGGCTGCTTGGGGACCCAGCGAGCTCCCAGGGCCTCTCCACTGCTTCCTCTACCCCTGTATTTCACTCAGCTCTCTAACTTGACTCAGCTCCAGGTAAAGTTGTAATTTCTCCCACAAACAGACCTTCAGCTTCTCCAGTGGGGGTGTTCGGGAGAGGAGGGTCTCCCTTTCCCACTTCTGCAATTGGAGCACTCACAGTATTTGAAGTGTCTCTTGGGTCCTGCAGGAGCAGTCCACTACCTTCAGAGGGTCTGCAGTTCCACTCAGGATTGCTGGTTGGTTCTTGCAGTTGATCTGGAGCTAAAATTCACAATGCAAGCCTCCACATGCTGCTCTGTCCAGAGCTGAAATCTAGTCCTGCTTCCCATCCGCCATGTTCTAACAGTAATTTTTAGAAGCTTAATTTTTAGTGTGCCTGGAAAATAGCAGAGGCCCAATATGTGTTGAAGCATGTGAGTAGTCTAATTAGATTAGTTCTCTGTTACTCCAAAGTACAGAACTAGACCAAAAGGCAGATTTCAGTTTAATGCATTCATTAGAGATGTCCAATAATGAATTGAACTTCTAAATTAGGAAAGATGTGTAGCAGAGTGATTAAAAGTGTGATTATAAAGAAAACTATAGTTCAAATTCTGGTTTTGCTTCTTATTGTGTGACCTAAGCAAGTCACTTGAATTCTCTAAGCCTCTGTTTTCTCATCTATAAAGCAGAGATAACAATAGCATCCATACCACAGTGATGTTATGAATCATAACAAGATAAACATGTAAAATATATTATTGAACTGACTGCTGCACTGCATAGGAGGTTGGGCCAGTTGATTGCAAGTTGTTCATAAGGGTACTTGGGTAAATATGGTAATAATTGAGCATTTCATTCAGGGCATACAGACACTGAGAAGGCAATGGAGCCAAAGGGAGGCTCAGAAAAACTCAGGGCAAGCCTTGTTCTCATTGTTGCTTAACTCTCAATTTCCCTAAATACTATGGTTAATTTCACTGGATATTAATAATGACACCTGTCCCCTTTGACCACTTCAACATTTGTAGGCATCCTATGCTGCAAAGTCAGGCCTCCACTAAACCTCCACACCCCTCCTCTAAGGCATAGTGATAAAGTCAAAAAAGCTCAGTTACTTTGCCTGTAAATATTTTGAATTATACAATGTTTCTAACAGAGAAGCACATCCCAAATTCATTTTTGCAGAAACTCTTTCTCCAAAAAATACTATTTTATAATATTATAATTATAATTATAATAAAAGTTATATCATTATATAATTATAATATTATAATATTGCTATAAGGCACTAAGGGCAACAAACATCCCTAAAGGGGATTTTAAAGAGCTTGCCTTGACAACATTCTTGATGATGAATTTCTCTTTGGTGAGTTCCCAGTTATCAATGCTTATCTAAAAGCTTGATTCATGAAAATGAATTCAGCAACTATAGAACTGCCTCTTTGAAGGCTCTAATTGGCCATCCAAACTGCGTTCCTTAGTGTTTCCTCCATTTTATAGGCCAGGAAAAGGAATAATTTTCTTGCTCAAGGCCATGCAGAAGGAGAGCGCTAGAGGAGTCAAAGGAACTCAAGAGTTCCCGATTGCAGATCCCAAGTATGATTTCCTGTGGCCCAGTGGTTCTAACATCTGTGGCCAGTTAGCTCTTTGTTCACTTGATGCTGGGATAAAACCAAGGGCTGCCTTCTTCCAGGCCCAGGCTTTTGTTTCTTTAGACTGATGATCTTAAAACTACAGATGCATGATGTTCACTCATAGGGTGGACATGGGTTTATTTTTCTATTTTTGACTCAGCAGGTTTCCACTCTAATGATGAGCAATTACAAATCTGGCAGACTGTTTCATTCCACATGCTGAAAGAAGGCTACAGGAAGTATTTCCATTCTGAATGCCATAGAATTTGTGATTTGCATATACCTTTTGAGTAAAAATAAAACATTTGCCCTGTATTGGCCCGAGTTTAATTAAAATGATGAGAATGTGTGATAGGCATTTGGTCTAAGGCAAAAGGGATGCACAGTACAGAAATTTGGAACAAACATTTTTTTTAATGAGAAATGCATGGTTGGCAGTGATAAGAAATGCCAAGACTATGTATTACATGGGATCACAGGTTGAAAATAGAAAATATCCTAATAATTCTGGCACAATGTGAAACTGTTATAGGAAGGTTTGGATAGGATTACATGCTTTATGGGTAATGTCCCTGTAACTAACACTGTAGATGTTTATAATCTTTTCTATAGTCTTTTTGTGGCTGACCATGTATAGCTGATGGGCTGCTCATCAGTCCTGGCAGATTTTCCCATTTAACCATGTAGGGAAGAAGGAAGAGGATTTCTTTATCTCTGAGGGTTAAGCTCTGCAAAATTGATGATCATCCAAGAACACCAATGAAACAAAGTCAAAATGGCCAAGCACAGAAAGTGGATAACTCATCACTTGAATTGAGGATTATTAAAATTGACCACATTCTCCATTGCAAAAAATTGTAATAGGGTGGATGTTAAAGAATGTTTCCTATTATATACCAAGTTCTAATTTAAAAAATACACACATATATAATAGGCTAAGTAGATTTGCAGGTACATGTTGCTGGAGTCTTGGAGTGAATACAGTGGAATGAAGAAAAATCTGGGCTATGGATACTCTCATTTTACAGAACACCTTTAAGCGTCGTAGCTTACTAAGTAAATATTAAAATTCCTAAATAAGAGATGTGGAATCATTTACAAGGAGAATTATCACATTGTGAAGATACACCATCTTCATTATTGAGGAAGACTGACGTAACAAAATAGAACTCAAACGAATGCATAAATCATGAATTGAGTTATTTCCATAGATGAGAAGTCTAATGTTTGGATAACTGGGATCAATTGTTTTGTTAATCTGTACCAATATCCATGAAGACATTCCAAATTTCATTAAAAAATGGTGATTAAATGGCCCCTTATACTCTCTCCATGAGACCCAAATTCCCACCTTGAATCTCATCTTGGAAGTCTCCAAGTCTGGCCTTGACCCCTGTATACCTCGACTCAAATAAGTAAAATAGAAAATAGGCCAGAAAAATGGCAAATGGCTTGTATCCTCCCTCCTCAAGGAGAAACAGACAGCTACTACAAAAGATAACTAGTGTGAATTTTCACTCTAGCAAAGAGATCCGTGGTCTGCCTTTATCTTTATGAATAACATTTGTCTTCCATATAGCTCCTACCCAAGTTTCAGTGTTTAGTTTTAAACAGTAACAGACATTGTTTCAGCATCCTCAGAGTGCAATAAGAGTGTTAAAAAAAAAAAAAGCGTTTAATTTAAACCTGACCTTTCTCCTATTTACTCCAAACACTTAAAAAATATAACCTTGAATTTCAGAAGCTGCAAAATTCTACTTTGTTAACATGGCAGCATCTTAGGTAATAATATTGAGAAATAAACAAATGACAAAAGATCGCCAAATATCCTAAATATGAAATTAGGGTATAAGTGTGCAATTGGATCAAAACCCCACATCGGTTCAAACATACCCAAAGGGAAGAGTGACTGCCTTAATCCAACTGAGGTGTGAACATCTGCTCCAGTCTCTCTTGGGTAGAGTTGGGCTCATTTAAACAACTTTGTATGCCAGACAAATATACTTTATGAGAAAATGTGTGGCTGAAGACCTCACAGAATCAAAACTCACCTTATTAAGACTTTGTTTCCATAAGAATAGATGTAAATAGAAGAATGTATAAAAATCTACAACCCTTGTATCTTAATCTATTTTTAAAACTCTTTTTTTTTTTTTTTTTTTTTGAGATGGAGCCTCATTCTGTCACCAGGCTGGAGTCCAGTGGCGCAATCTCAGCTCACTGCAACCTCTGCCTCCTGGGTTCAAGCAATTCTTCTGACTTAGCCTCCCGAGTAGCTGGGACTACAGGCGCATGCCACCACACCCAACTAATTTTTGTATTTTTAGTAGAGACGGGGTTTCACAATGTTGGCCAGTGAAACTCATTTTAAAGCACAGGCTTTCTCTCTCTCTCTCTCTCTCTCTCCCTCATACACACACACACACACACACACACACAATCAAATTAATAGATATGTAATAACAGGATCACATCTAACTTCAATACTTCAATACCAATATTATTTATCTTTTCAGTACATTTTGAGACTGGTATTAACATCGTCATTTAATGAATGCTAGGATGATACCCTTAGAGGATGTAAAGAAAAAAAAATTAGCTAATTCATTTTCCAGGGCTTACTGAGCACTATGAGCCAGGTACTCTTCTAGGTAACAGATTTTTAATTGTAATAATGGTAAATGTCAAAATAATAGTACAGTAGTCTTCCAAATCATAGAGATTCTCAAGCAGGTTAAAAAAAAAACAAGATAATGGTAAAGAAGGATGAGTAGTTCTGTGGCCAATCTCAAGTGACACTACCAAGTGGCAAGGGCCTTACTAACTGTATAATGCTCCTGGCTCCCCCAGCTTTGGAATTATAGCATATTTTATACTTTTTTGGAATTCACATTATTTTTATTTCTGTTCATAAAGTTATTAATATTTTATCTAGTGCTATTTTATATATGTATACTATGCAGTCATGTTGTTTTGGTTGTTAGTTGGTGAGATACCTTCCAAATGTCACTAGATAACCATGTTAATTCTTTCATTTAAAGAATCTAATCTGATATTCGTGGTTATATCTTGATATAAAAATCAAAGAATGCTGATGTACTATGCTGTACAGCTGCCATCAGGATGTATGCTGTAGTACTATACAGCCAAAAATCTTAATGACAAATGGCCTATTAGAGCACAGAAATTTGCATTTCCTTTTTAAATTATGTTTTCTTCTATGAAACCTAATGTTTATAAAGTTTAGTCGTCTAAAAAGTTACTAAACAAAAAATTACCTTGTTTTTCAACATTTTACTTTTGCAGACCCAGATGACAGTCAGTAAGAACTTTAGACCAGATCAACCACACTGAGTGTGAATAACTTCAGTGCAATCTTATTTCTGGTAAGTATGCAATATCCATCATCAGGGCTTTTGAATAAAAAGAGCTCACAGATTCCTACATTTCATTTCAGGGTTCCTAGGATTCCCGCAGAAACGGAGAGAAAAACTTTCAGGCAGAAATGAAGTTGACCTATCTCTTTTTCTCCTGTAGAGTATTCTGCCTTGAAGAAAATTTGAAAATATTTTGCAATATCTTTGATTACACAATTCAAGTAGGTGATTTCATGCACCGTCCTGTTTTATGTTCTCAGCTGCTTTGGAGTTTTTACAGGTTTTCATTGTGAAATATCATCTTATGCCATGGATGGGCATGGGATGGGAGAGGAGAAATTACCCCTCGCCTGGTCTGAGGATCCTGCTAATAATCTGTAACAAAACAGGGGTCATCAAGATGAAAGCAAAACAGAAATATTAAGGCAGGTCACTTTCAGTTATAAACTCTATTGTAATAAACCGAGATGAGTTTGGGATTTAGCCTTCTTGGAATTATTGGAAGCAGAATCTAAAGTCTCCCTTGTACCGGCCGATGTAAACAAACACTGAAGTCTTTATCCATGTACCCAAAAATGCTGGAACTTCTTTTCCCCTTGTTCCCTACAAGTCATTAATGACCTTGTGCTATTCCTTTAAGAAAAGCATATTTGAGAGTCGAAGGTAGCTAGAACAGACATCACCAGAGGCTGAATGTAAATGACTCAGCACAAGTTAAATGGAAGGAGAAATAGAAGCAAAATATTTTCATTGAAAAGTATGCATTCACAAGCCCTTAGACTAAATATTGTTCCTGAAATGAGTGGTAATGCATCAGGAAAGAGAAACCCCAAACTTACATGGATTGCCCTTTAACTACAGAACAAATTTGGTGGAATTTCTAGAACACCTGTTCACACCAAGCCCTCTGGTTTCAGAAGTTTCATTTTCTTAGATCAGAGCTTGCTGCCAACAAACAAACTCCAGTGAGTGGCACAGCCCTCCTCCTCCTTCCCCTGCCTCTTCTTCTTTCTCTCATGGTTTGCCATTTCTGAAACCCTAAAGGTCAGAATAATCAGAGGAGACTCAGGAGAAGGATCCAATGATCCAATGTTCCTGGTACCTTCCCATTTTGCCTCAGGTCATTAAAAATCAGGTATTTGGCCGGGCGCGGTGGCTCATGCTTGTAATCCCAGCACTTTGGGAGGCCGAGGCGGGCGGATCACGAGGTCAGGAGATCGAGACCACGGTGAAACCCCGTCTCTACTAAAAAAAAGACAAAAAATTAGCCGGGCGTGGTGGCGGGCGCCTGTAGTCCCAGCTACTCGGAGAGGCTGAGGCAGGAGAATGGCATGAACCCGGGAGGCGGAGCTTGCAGTGAGCCGAGATTGCGCCACTGCACTCCAGCCTGGGCAACAGAGCGAGACTCCGTCTCAAAAAAAAAAAAAAAAAATCAGGTATTAAAACTCTGAGTTTTCTTTTTTTTTTTTTTAGACTTTAGACTGAGTCTCACTCCATTGCCCAGGCTGGAATGCAGAAGTGAGATCTCGGCTCACTGCAACCTCTGCCTTCCAGGTTCAAGCAATTCTCATGCCTCAGCCTCCTGAGTAGCTGGGACTACAGGTGCACGCCACCATGCCTGGCTAATTTTTGTATTTTTAGTAGACACAGGGTTTCACCATGTTGGCCAGGCTGGTCTCGAACTCCCGACCTCAAATGATCCACCCGTCTCGGCCTCCCAAAGTACTAGGATTGCATGCGTGAGCCACCGCGTTTGGCCAAAACTCTGAGTTTTCAAAGGAAGACATTATTTGAACATAGACACTTGTAGATCACAGTTCCTATTTCAAACTGGTATCTTAATGTAAAACTCTTCTCCCCCTCCCATCTTGGTGGCTCACATGTCAGCTTCCTCTTGGCTCTATCTCTCTTTTTCCCCCTTCACCTTCACTACCTAGTCCTGAATTGGGGGTCTTGCCTGAATTAGAGCTCAGTCCCAGGAATTTCCACTAAGAACACCTAAGTTTCTTCTTATAAAAGGTAGAGAAAGGCCACCCCATATGCTCTAGGTAGATGATAAAGTTTCAGTGGAACCCATCTGCCTCTCTTTCAGTTTCCAAATCCTGAGAAGGTTTCTCTGATATAAATTGATTCCAGAGCCTGTCCCATGCATGAGCGTGGGTGTGGCTCTCTGTTCACAGCACTACCTGCTTCAAATCGGTTAAAGAGCCTTTCCAGATTCATAGACCAGATCAAAGGCATGGTGCTGGCAGCCAGAGGACAGGGGCTGTCACACCCCAATTCACAAAGAAGGGAACTCCAGGATTTTCATCTGGTTTTGCAGAATGCCAAATGTGCTCCTGGCTTTTGTAATAATACTAATTATGCCTTCCAAATTATAGGCTGAACAGATGTGTTAACCAGGCCCTGAGGTGCATTTGTCAGTAGGTGTCCAACTGTGAGCACTGGGCATGTCTGTGGAAGAGCCCAAAGGGCATAGGCAAACACATAGCAAACTTCGAGGAGCTGTTCAGCTACTTGGACTCAAACTTCACTTGCTCTTCGCTGTCTGGTTGTAAATTGCTTCATGTGAAAGCACATACACACTCATTAAACATTAAGGCTTTCCACGTATTTCAGACCATTTTCTCCCTAAGTCCACTTTTTCAGTTTTCTATTTTCTGTTTGGCCTGTCCTTTCTTCTGAAGTGTGCACAAGCTTCTCCTAGCTTAGAGATGTGGGTGACAGCATTTCAATACCCAAAGATCCCACAGGTCACCAACTGCCTCAAGGACAAATTCTTCTGCTCCAAAATACACCTTCCTCATCCATTATTTTTGGTGCCTAAAATACTGAAGTTCAGGCTTAGTTGTTTGTTTTTTAACTTTTTATTTCTTTTAGATAACTTCCTGATATTTGTGTGTCAAGGAGGGGTCATATTTTAGTTATCTGTGTGAGATTTTTTTCAGATGTTTTAGAAGAAGTAAGTTTTGATAAGAAAAAAAAGAATGTGATGATATATGAGAAAGGGAGTTAAAGAGAGGAAAGGAAGCAAAAAGGAGAGGGAAAAAGGAAAAAAGGGTGAGAAGAAGGAAAAAGAAAAGAAAAGAGAGAAGAGGAGAGGAGAAAAGGAAAGAAAAATCATGAGGAGTTGAGAGGAATGAAGCAGGGAGACATCATGGGGCCTAGAAGAGGAGTCTGGAAAGTACAACAGACAAGTGTCACCTTCTCAGAATAGACCAAGGACAGCCTCTGTTACCTCCTATTCCAAATAGTTATTTCTGCAGGGAATTTTCCAGACCCAAAGATTTTGCTTCCAGTCTGAGGAATTAGATTCACAGTCAAATTTTTCTGAATTGCTGAAAGCGAGTGAAGTCCATAATTATCCCCAGAAACTAAAGAGTCTGCTGAGTCATTTAAAAATATAATTTAAGTGACACTCCCTCAGTTATATCTCTCTTGTGTTAGCATTTTATTTTAAAGGTGGTATAAATAGTCATTTTGAAAGCAGTTGCCATCAGGAGCCCCAAGCTGACTCTGCTAAAGGGGTACGCAGACAGAAGAGTTCCATGTCCAATAAGCCCACTCCCCTTAACCCACCTGGGGCTCCTGCCCTGGGGGCTGAAACTTCAGATTGTCTCTTTTCAGGGATGTTCAGGGTAGAAGGATGGCAAAGTTTGAAGTGAAAATGCCTGATTTTAAACTTTGTTCTGAGCATCACTCAGAAGACTGTCCATAGATGTTCTTCCCACCGACTCCTTCCAGAATATTCCTTCTCAGAAAAGAAAATAGATTGTTGTCAGCTTCACTTTGATGCCAAGCACGAAAGACTTCCAAAGATATAAGCTCATGTCTAAGGTGCTAGATAAACATCTCCAGGTGTGGGAATGAAGCTACTACACACTGCAATTGTAACAGAATCGTAACCAACCACGTATGTACATTTCTTTTTTCAACTCTTAGGTCAGACATGATGTAAAAATATCAAGATGTTTACCAAAGTATTCCCAACCACAGTTTGAGCTATCAATCCATCCACTACTAAAACGTAAGCTTTGGTATTTTCAACAACTCGAAGAAAATTAACTCTAGCAATCGCCTCCTACTTTTACAGAACTGCTCAGCTTCCGCGGCAGCAGGAAACACTGTTTGAATCAACGGCTGTAATAATACTCCTCATTCCTGCTAATGCAAAGCAGCAAGGCCTGGGCCCTTCTGTTTTACGCTGCACACTGATTTGGAAGCAAATATTTTTCCAACAACATCACTAAATTGAAAGCATTTTGAAAAATCTGAAGCTTTCACAGAATATTGTTTTGGAAAAACCAACCCTAGTAGATCTGTCAGTGACATAAGCCATCCCCTTCAATTTAGCTTGAAAATGCGAGCTCACCCTGTCAAACAGCTCTAAATTACATATATCTTTGCACAGGGCATTCCAAGATCCAATTAAAAAGGTGGGGAAAGTGGGGAGTAAAAAATGTTATATTTTTCCATTATGCTCTTCTTATTGATTAATAAAAACAGTGACATCTGTCTGCCTTTAATATTGCTGAGGCACATGTATTTGTAAATAAGGAATCCAGGCACAGTTGTGAATCTAAAATGCTTAATCACATATTAATTTTTAAAGTTATAATTCACCCAGTACCCAAATAGGTACTAAGAGCTTACTACAGACAATGGTCAATATTAGGTTCTTTGATAGGTATAAAGTTATTCAAGAAATTAAGCCATCAATTTAAGGTACTTATCTTCTATTCGAGGATATAATAAAACATGAAAATACTTGAATTCTAAGACATCATTCTTCTATGAAAATGAATCACTTGGCACATCTTTTCCTGTGCTTTCTAATCTCTGTTGATTTGAGCATCGGAGCTTCTAATGGTCATCCCTCATGTCTCTATCATCTTATTTATCAATATTTAGGGGGAACCTTGTAAAAGCAACTATACCCAACTGTGTTTTGCTATCTTAACGTCTCTTATAAAACACTCTAATATTTAAATACGCTGCAGTTTGTTACATTGATTTTCCTCCAATCCTTTTACTTTTCTTATAGAAAATTTCAAAAATATAAAAAGTACAAGGAATGTGTAATGCTCCCTCAGTGCCCTTCACACAGTTCCAATGATGATCAGTACTTAGTCAGTTTCCATCTGAATGCCCACCTGACCTCTCTTTCATAACACCCAGACCATTTTATTTTGAAACGAATCCCAAACATCGTATCATTTCTTCTGTAAATATTTCAATGTTGTCACATTGAGTTTCAAGTTTCCTTTATATTTTAATGAATCCTTGATATTTTTAGGTATTTATCAGGCTACTTCACATCCTACAAAGTATGCTAATTTGCATTCTATCTACACACATAAGTGGTGGAGTTGGCCCCTCTATTTTAAACGAATTATCATTGAAATAGTCTATATGCATCATCATTTTTAATCATCACGGAGTTTTGCACAGCTATGTATCCGAGTTTACAAGCTCACACTTTGTCAGTCACTTCCACACTATTATTTTGAGCATGTTAGTACTTGCCATTTATTTATTTAGAATATTTTTATATTATAATGAGTTTCTCACATTCTTGTTTTCTTTCATGCTCCCAGGCCATTATTGATCTGTGAAAGTCTCCGCATTCCAGGGAGCAATCTGTTTTGTGGGAGGGAGCTGTGCCCAGTTCATGGGTCTTTCCATGTGGCTTTGAAGGGACAAAAGCATCAAGTTCAAGGATATTATTAGGAAAAGCATCCAAATGCCTTGGAGATTCTCACAGGGAGGGGCTGAGGTGATGGGGGTAGGACAAACTCCTCGTGGTAGAATAAGTAAGAAACTGAAAGCTACATCATGAGGTTAAATAAGCAAGAGGAATCAAAATGCCAAGCTTCTTTATTCTAAGTGAAGAATTGCATTCCCAAGGCTCACTTCCATTAGAAAAATGAAGCCTTGTGTTCAGGTGGTTAAATCAAACATAAAAAGGAGAAATAAATTCCCCAGTGCCAATAAAAAGTCTCTCCTTGCTGCTCCAAGCAAAAGTTTTGAGACATTCAACAATAGGTCAAAATAACATTCTGTGTTCTGCACACCATATTCCAAACTCAAGCAAAATGTCTACGGAATTTTTTTTATAATTTCAAAGCCTTTTGATTAAAGTGTACCAGAAGGGCACTGACAGAGCAGGCTGTTTCTGTTCTTCTGCGGAAGGTTTCAATGGCCGCCGCACACTCTCTAAATCTATTTACTTCAAGGCTGGAATGAAACAAACATGACAGATGGTTTTTTAAAAAAATCAAAGGGGAAGTTCTTGGAACACATCCTTCAAAATAAAATTTTGTTTCTTTTTTTTTTTTGGAGCAGCTGAAATGATTTTTCAGAACATCTGATGAGCGATTTTAATACTTCAACTTTCTCCTCCATGAAGCGAACCCATTCATTTGGAGACTTCTGTTCTTTTGTTTTATTTCTGTGAGTGTCTTTCTTTGACAAGACATAAAGTCTGAAAACGACAATATGCTAAATGAATGGACCCATAGTATATTTGGCTACATAAGGGCTGCTGGAGTATACTTTGGATTTTGATGAGATAATAGAATGCTTAATGGAAGAAATCTTGAAGAAATAACAAGGAAAGTTAATGAGTCTTCATGTTTACTATTGCTCATGTTCTCGGAGGATGAGCAATTTTCCCTCACCTGTTGTAGGGACAGTAACTAGAGGGGTACTCCATTCCCCTGAAGGCCGGACAGCTTGATGGTTAGGAAAACACCAGAAAAGGGAATGGGGGGTTGAGGGGCTTGAGGAAGGGTTTGGGGATTACTGTGTAGAGCTGGTTTTCACCTACTCATGTTCAGAGGAGCGCTGGTTTAACACCACCAGTAAGCCTCACTTACAAAGCTGAAATTTAACTTTCGGAAACGTTCAAAACCACAGTTGACATTAGCATAGTCTGTTAAAAGTAAGGAATGGCTCTTGCTCAGTTTTCATATGGACTGGATATAAGGGAGAAAGAGGAGTCAAATAGGACTCCCAGGTCTCCTAGGTGGGTCACAGCAGGTGGGACACTGAGTCCATGGAAGACAGGAGACAGAGGAGATCTGGAAGCTAACACGTAGCTTTCAAAGACTTGTCTAAAGACTCACAAATTTAGAAATCAAGCCGTCTCTGGATCTCATAACTAAAAACTGGAGGACTGAGACCTCCACAGAAAAGCAGCATGAGGCTATTGTTTAAAATCACTAACTCCGGTTTGCAAAAGACCTGGATTAAAGTCCCTGCATCCCCACCTTCTAGCCATGACCGTAGATCAAGGGGAACAGCCTTTTTGGGTTCTTTCCTTATTGGTTAAACTTTGATCACTGAACCTTCTTCTTAGGATGTTAAGATACTCAAATGAGGTCATGTGAAGAAAGCATCTATCATAGAAATAGGCCCTTAACACAGCTATTCCCCTCCACTCAGGCCCCATGGTACCAGCCAAAGGAGAATATATTCTATATGGGGGTCACAAGATCTGCCCTGACCATAGCCCTAACCCAAGAAAAAACAAAATTATATTAAGTGAAATAAGCCAGGCACAGAAGAACAAACACTGCATGATTCCATTTTGTTCATTATCGAATGCAATCAAACTCACTGAAGCAGAAAGTAGAATGGTGGTTGCCAGGGGATGAAGAGGGCGGAAATAAAAAGTTGCTCTGGGTATAGGGCTTCAGTCATACAAGATGAAAACGTCCTAATGATCTGCTGTACAGCAATGTGCATATAATTAACAATACCATACCATACACTTAAAAATTTGTTAAGAGGGTAGATTTCATGTTATGTGTTTTTTACAATAAAAAGAAAGTAATGCTTTTTAAACCCCCACCAGCTCCCCGCATGGTCCCAAACTTTGATATCATTCCTAGAAGGACTGCCCAGGGAAGCTTGCTAATAGTTATCCTGGTTACAAGCATAAAAAGATAACTAACAATGCAAGGGCAACATGATAAGTACTAAATTCTAAACAAATAGTAATGCAGAAGATACTTTGAGTTACAAGAGAGAGGAATCACTTGTGTCAATGTGATAGGAAGACAGAGCAGGCAGGAAGGAGCAGCCTGCTCTGGCTGAACGGTCTGTGCCAGGCCCCATCCAAAGTGTTTCCAGAAGGCACTATTGCATGAGAAAGGAGAATCCAGAAATAGATCAACACATCCCAGCCCTTAGCATTTCCTGGCCCAAACTCAATGTTTCCTAAACATTTGGTGAATGAATGTAAAATCCAAATTTCACAGAACCACCTATTACAAATTTTATTTACTTAGCTGACAGCAAGTTAATGACATATTTACAAAGCTTATAACAAAGCCATTTGGTTTGGCAATGTCATTTGACACTAAAAATGAGCTTATGCTTTGACCCAGCAATTCCAATTTGCAATGTCAGTCTAAAAAATCCCTGCATAGAACACAAGGAGACACGTATGATGATGGTCATGACAACATTGTTTGTCAAGGCAATGGTTGAATAAATTGTGGATGACTTGTACAATGGAATACTACACAACACTGAAAAGGAACGAGCTGGATCTATTATAATAACATGAAATGAACCCAGAAATATAATATTGAGTAAAAATGATTATTGCAGAAGGATATGATGCCACTTATGTGCAAACACACATGCATACCCTCAATACTATGTTGCTTCTATAAACGTACCTGTATGCATATAAAATATGGAAAAAGTGTAAAAGGACAAATATATATCTGGCATATATATATATAAAGAGTACAAGAGACAATGCCAACTTTTAGAGATTCAGGAAACTCAAAAGCATTATGCTAAGTAAAAGAATCCAAACATAAAAAACTTTATAATATATTATTTTACTTATTTGAAAATTTAGAAAAGACTATAGTAACAGAAAGTAGGACAGTGGTTTCCAGAGCTATAGCATGGATAGGGGAATTGGATACAAAAGAGCCCAAGGAAGATTTTCGGGGTGATGGAAATGTTCTATATTATGATCAAGACGGCAATTACACATGTGTTTACATTTGTCAGGACTTACTGAATTGAACACTTAAAACTGGCAAATTTTATTGGATGCAAATTATATCTGAATAATATTAATGAAAGCCTATGATAAAGGCTACTATTAGGAGGATATGAGAGCTGATATTGGAGTTTAATTTTTAAAGAGAAAACACATGTTAATCTTATTTACTGTGACATTATTTATATTGTCTTGAACTCTTTTGCCCCTTACATAGCAAATTACCACAAACTTATTTTTTATTCTTAGGGAAAAAAAAATGTGCTGTATACATTTTTGTTGTTGTTGTTACCTGGACTGTTTCTAAATAGAAATTGAAAATGTTTGAGGGGGAAATATGTGTCCCTCCCACGTTTGGTATGAAAAAGAAGAATGCTGATGAGAGCGGCCAAGAGCTGGGTTCTAAGAGGTCTTTTGTCTGTTCACCCTCCCCTTTGGAGGCTCTGTTGTATCATCTGAGTACTAGAGGGCTGGGTGCCAGCTAACCTCTTAGGCTACTTCCAGCCGCAGCCGAGTGCTTGGTTCTTTTGAAACCCAATGCACCAGGGAAAAAGATTGACATGGGCCTCAAAAGAAAAGTAAAGAGAGTTAGAAATGACTGTATCCACTTATATCCAAAGATAAGATTGGGAGCCTTCAAATTCCACACGCCCTGTTCCTCAGTTTTTCCCATTGCCTGTAGCAACAGAGTTACGTTACTCCTGAGAAAGCTGTTGTAGTGCTGAACCACAACAAACCCAAGACTGTAGTGAATGACCTTAACTTTGACCAAAGCAAATTCATACAGCTTTTTTTTTTTTCAATTTGTTGTGGAAATGCAAATAAAAGAGTATAGATTTAGTCCTTTCCCATCTATCTTTTTTCTAATGACCTATTAAAATATTAAATTATATATATTTATGATATACCATATATATATAAAGAAATAAAAATTGGAGTTTTTTTCCACTACAGGTGTATGAGACAGGCTTCTTCAGGGAAACAGAATCAATAGTATGTGTATATAGATTCATAAAAAGACCTTTATTTGAAGGGATGAGTGCTTGCAATGATGGAGGCTGTTCAGTCCCAAAATCTGCAGTTGGCAAGCCAGAGACCCAGGAGAGCCAAGGGTGCATTTCCAGTCTAAAGGAGGTCAGGCTTGAGACCCAAGAAGAACAGATGTTTCAATCTGAGTCTGAAAGCTGAGGAATAAAAAAATAGTGTCTCAGCTCAAAAGCATCAGACAGGAGATCCCTTTCACTCATGGATGGTTCAGCCTTTTTGTTTTATTCAGGCCTTCAACTGATTGGACAAGGCCCACCCACATTAGAGAAGGCCATCTGCTTGACTCAGTCTACCAATTAAAGGTTAATCTGATCCAGAAACACTTCCACTGACACACCCAGAATAATGTTAGATCAAATATCTAGGCAGTCCATGGCCCAGTCAAATTGACACAAAAAATTAACCATCACAATAGAGAAGTCTTAAATTCCATCATTGAAAGAGTACAAGGAGCTCTAGGACAGCAATACCTTCCCAAACAATAGAGTCTCAATAGTAATTAACTGAGTTCTTAAAGGAATTAGAACCAAATGTAAACATCATTTAGCTAGAAATTTCTTCTCTTGAAACCCATCTTTTTAAGAATACAAGAAACACATTTAAAAGGAAGCTTGGGCAAACCCGTTGAAGTTGGCATCTTCTACATAGTTAATCCCAACTCTGGATGGGGGCAAGGCAGATTTATTTGGACTGAATGAGTTGATAAATAATTTTTAATTTGCAAACTAATTGTGAGGGTTTTCAGTACATTTGTTCTGTCTCTTAAAGTCCATGTTAACGACCATTATCAGTAGCTCTTAGCCTTTGAGTTGTCTTTTCCTGAGAGAAGAGATCATTTGGCTCTCTCACTTTGAACCCTAGGCCTTCCATCTTGATGATGGTTGGCCAAGGTTTGGGCACAGTCTGGTCTAAAGTGACCAACTATGCTAGTTTGCCCAGGACTGTCCAGGTTTTAGCATCGCAAGTCCCACGTCCCAGGAAATTCCTCAGTCTAGGCAAACCATGATGGTTGCCTACCCTAGTCTGTGGCCCTGGCTCTGTCCCCTGTCAATCTGTCCCTCATTCCTTGTTGGTCTTCTTTCAAGTGATCAATTCGTTGTGAATAGCCAGCATCCAGCACAGAGCCTGGTTCATAGGAAGTACTAAGTAATTTGTTGAAATACTGAATGAGTAATAATAATAATGATATAACAATAGCTACCATATATTGATAATTTTCTGCATGCTTGTTTCAAGAATTAAAATATTAATTCATTTACTATCTCAACAACCTCATGAGACATAAAACACGATTTTCATATACTGTAACTGAGAAGGCAGAGGCAAAGAGAATGCTTGGGAAAAAAATAGAAATAGAGCAAAGCCTACTAATCAGTCCATCTGGGATGAGACCCTGTAAAGTTGGCCTTTCTAACACTGGAATTTAGCCAACTGAGATAAGACCTCTATCTTCCTAGACTACATCACCTTCTTTAACAAACTGAAACAGAAGAAAATTATTCATTCTTTTTGAGCAAGCTGTCAGCCACCATAACTGTGAACTGGAATTTTCTGGTGAAAATAATAATGACACTGATCCAGAAAGTCAGCTGAAAAGCAGGATACAGGCTGGTAACATTGCAAAATTGCACATGGGAGGACCTGAGTTCTGGGCCCCAGAGAGTGCTGTGGCTGAGGAGGTAGGACCACACGGGAGACCACACCCTAGAGGAAGATGGGATCCGGACATGGGACTGGCTGTGACCGTAGGGTACATTCTGGTTCTGAGGAAAGCCCCAGTCTCTAAAAGATACATCTTCCCTCTACCACTGCACTAATAAGGATCATTCTCCAGCTAAGAGAAAACAATCTGATCAGTTCAGCTAACCTGATTTAGACAAGGATTATTCTCAGAGAAGCACATGATGTTAAGGGAAGTGCAAGAAATAACAGAAAGAGAAGCCAAGTTGGAGAGCTCCTCAGAGGACATGGCAGAGGCAAACAAGATACAGAGAACAGACAGATTGGGAGAATCACCAAGGAAATCTGATGCTTATTTCAAGACTGAGGTTAAATGTAAAATATGGACAGAAGGACCTTGTCATAGCAAGATGATGCCTCTCTTCTGCCATAATAGTTTCTAAGCTTTGTAACCTGGGCTGGGAGCCACATATTCTTAAAACCATGGTATGTGCTACATCCTTCCACCAGAAATTGATGTGCCAAACAATTTCTCCTTGAGGAGTGATTAGGTCATTAGGTTTCTCATTATAGTAATTAGTGTAAAACTGAGAAAATCATCAAGATAATTCAGGGTTTTCTTTAAGCACTTTTGGCCACTAGCTAGATACAACAAACAAAAATAATTTTAGGTAGAAATTTCTGAGTATTTGTCTTATGTCTTCATTGTTACTTGACATAACATTATACACACAAGATAAAGGTAACTGGAAAGTAAGATTCAGATTATAAAATCTTGACCAGGCACAGTGTCTCATGCCTGTAATCCCAGCACTTTGGGAGGCCAAAACAGGAGAATCACTTGAGCCTATGAGTTCAAGACCTGCCTGGGCAATATAGTGAGATCTCATCTCTACAAAAAAAAATTTTTTTTTAATTATCCAGGCATGGTTGTGTGTGCCTATAGTTCCAGCTACTTAAGAGGCTGAGGTGGGAGGATCACGTGAGCCAGGAGGCAGAGGTTGCAGCAAGCCAGGATTACACCACCGCACTCCAGCCTGGGCAACAAAGAGAAAGATTCTGTCTCAAATAAAAAAAGGAAAGAAAAGAAAATCTAGGTTTTTCTCTCTCTTTTTTAATAAACCATGTTTATTTTAATAAACTTTTAATAAACCATGTTCATTAAAATAGAATTTTCTTATTAATGATTTTTAAATTTTGTTTGGCTGTAAAGTGTTCTCCATTTTTGTGTGTGCCACCCTGATAGAATGACACAATGACCTCAAGAGCTATCTCAACTTCCTCAAAACTATGTTAATTTTTCTGCATTTCAGGTATTGTCCTTCCATCTATTTAGCACTTTAGTAGAGGGAGTTCATGGTTTGAGCACGGAAGGTCAGAGAATCAAATGGATGGCTTCGGAGTGTGATCACACAAGATCATCAGTCATAATATCAAGGACCTATTATAGCTGACTCACAGAATTAAATTAATAGGAAGTCAGATCTTTGATATGTTATCCTTTCCACAGCAAGCTTAGCACTCCTTTTATTGATTCTTTCAACAAATAGTTATTGAGCATCTTCCATGTGTAAAACCTCTGCTTGGCACTTTGGGATGGGGAGGGAGCGAGGGGGAGGCAGAGGATCAGAACAAATTAGACACAGAGCCTGACCCTTAAACGTTTACAATCTATTAAGGGAAATAAGTCCAGCACATAAATATAATGAATAAAAAATAAGAGAGATAGATAGATAGATAGATAGATAGATAGATAGAGAGAATGGCTGTGGCATTTATGGAAAGGAAAGATGGCCTTCTGTAAAGCTGGGGTTGAGAATCAAATCTGTATTCTCTTCAAATGTATAGATTTGAGCTCAACCTTAATATATGGTTGCAACTTTGGTAAGCAGAGTTAGGAAGAGAAGATAATTAATTTCATAAAGACAATCCAACATAAAAAAAATGCCTTATATGAGGAAAGGCAGGATCATGCCCAGCATTACAGAAAGGTTAAACTCAAAAGTCTCTTATTAACTCTGCACCACTTTGAAAACCACAGCTCTCTTAACACACCCAAAACTGTTATCTTGTGCATTAGTTGTGAGACTATCCACTTATTGGTTCCATCTGGGTGTCTAAAATGGAATCAGAAGGCTGTAGACAGACTCTCCTCAGTTCTCTTCTGATTAGTGTTCCCCTGGACTTTTCTTCCCAAAATAAAGTTAAGTGCATTTAAGGTTCTAGGATCTTCTTTACATCCTTTTGAAAATGCAGAGTAAATATTATATTGGCTTCTTTCTGCAGTCAATTAATGTATCTTTCTTGCCAATGTCATAAATATAACTTTTTTCAGTTGATGCTTTTCTTACTGCATACATATGCTATTGATAATTACTTGTTTTTGAGTTCTTAACCATTTGTGCATGGAAATACATCTGAGGTTTAAATGTTAAGACAATTACATTACTAAATGCCTTATTTTATACGTGAATAGGCCATCACAAGTCCTATTCCATGCATTAAAATTGTACTCACCAAAGGAATCCATCTACCATATCGAAATCCTAAAACAATCAGGCATTCTTGTAGGAAAGTTAATACACAGCCTCTGTGCCTTCTCTGTAATCAATTTCCTACAGCTTCTGTATGATGGCAGCTTAAGAAATTTTCTGGTTTTATTTTCTATGTTTAGATAAAACAATGATGACTCAATTAAAGATGCTCAATCTTAAAAATGAATTGAAAGGAGGTCCTGTTTGGGCCTAGAATAAATGACTATGGCAGTCTTCTATGGAACTATGAGGGGCAATGAGAGTAGGGAGGGGCAAAACAGGCAATGGGATGAATCACTGCACAGACATAAGGTTCCCCATATTAAAACACACATGCTTGTCTCTGCCTCTTGTTATTGCAATGAAAGGCGGACTGTTTGTCTTGGTATATAGCTCAATCATGCATTCTCTACTAGATTCCCTTCCATGGAAAGTGGAGAATACAGTTGGTTTAAGTGTGAACATTGCTTTTTTAAAAAGGGCACTTGAGATTTAGAGCTTAATGGGCTGTTTCCTATAAATCTGGGGTTATGTTTGCGAGCATCTCCTCAGCTTCCTCTGTTGAGGTTGGTCAGCCCATAGAGCACTTGACTGGACAGCGGGATGGTGTGAGTTTTCATCTGCCATCACCCCGGAATGATTGGACCAGTTACCATGCACACCTGCTTGCCTTATAAAATGTGCTACAGTTACAGCTAAAACAAATTGCCCATAATAAAAATAACAATAATCATAATAGTAATAATAATAAACTTCTGCTCCATTCCAGGATCCCGACCTCTCACACCTTTAATGGGCCAACGTGCTCATTTCTTAAACCTAAATTGTATCAGGATATTTTTAGAAGTATGTTGCCTAAAAAAATAGGTTTTAGTTGGGAGGCATTTTGCCTGTTTATTTGGCCTCATCTTTGTAACATTAGTACTCAGCTTAATGAATTACGAGAATCCAATGGATGAAGCCACAGGAAATAAACTCAACCTTCTTTAATTTAGATTTATTAGGAGATCTGAATGACCTTTCTTGAAATCTGAATTATAAAATACTAACTATATTATTTTTAGCTGTAATAAATTATTGCCAAATAAAGATCTTTTGACAATAAATAATTTTCCCATTAAGTTATTCAAATGTAAGAATGATCCTAGAAGATTGTTATGTTATTATTCTTAAACAGGCTCAAGCCTGTGGTCAAACTAGTTGCCAGTGTTCATTTGCTTAGTGAACACCTTTTACATTGATCAAGGAAAGCAGACTACCAACCAGCCTCGCCCCTGTCTAAGTTACTAATGATGTTGATTTAATGACAGGGATGTGTCTGTCAATAATAGCAAAGTTGACTTGCCTCAGGAAGGCATTTCCATGAAGTACTTAATTACACATGCTTGCTTGCCTTACTCTTAAAAAGAACGTCAGAATTATTTTGACCCAGCACTGTCCAACAGAAGTAGCCATATATGTCATTTTTAATTTTCTAATATCCACAATGGAAAATAAAAGAAACCAGTAAAATGGATTTTAATGATATGTTTTATCTAACCCAACATTTTCAAAATATTGTTATTTCAACATATAATCCATATGAAAATCATTGAGATAGTTATGCCTTTTTTGCTGTACTATGGCTTCAAAATGCAATTTGCATTTGTCACTTACAGCACCTCTTAGTTTGGACCAGGCTCACATCAAGTGCTCAGGAGTCACTTGTAGCTAGCAGCTACTGAATGGGACAGCACAGTTCAAAATAATTACAGTACTTATCATAGCTTTTCCTTCCAACTACTTACATATATATTCCTAGCTTTGAACTTAAACTTCTGGAATTACTGTCCAACGAAACACAACAAAGCCAAACTAAAAAAAAGGAAAACAAGGGAAGAAAGAAGATGTCTTTGGTCCAAATTTCTTAACGTGGCTTACAAAGAGTTTCAAGGCCTGGCCTCTGCCACACTGTACAGCCTCATCGACACTCCTGCCAAACAGAAATTCTTCACCTTCTCCAAATGCCCTGTGCTCCTGCCTCAGTCTGCACTGTGTGAAAGACTCCTTCCACTTCTGCCTTCCTGCTGGCTCCTCATTCTTCCAGTCTCAGCCTAGACACTCTTTCAGAACTGCTTGGACTCTGTATGTTGCTCAGCCCACCACTGGCCTTGCACTTGCCCTTACACGTGGCATTTATACATTTTAGGGCTGCATGATTTTGGCTTTTTAAACCTTTCAAGTCTTCCTTTCTAGACTTCAAACTGCACAATGTCAAGAACCATACCATTTTTAAAAATTATTGCTTTCCAGTCCTTAGCACATTGCTTGACTCATTAAAAGTGCTTGCTAAATTTTGTTTAATGAATAATGAATGAACTGACGGGAGAGAAAAAATACGAACACTGAAACTCAAGATAATCATCTCCTCTCCTATCCCCAGCCTCTCATTAGGTGACTGAGAAGTTGATTCCTGTGTCATGTGAGACATGATCTGGGGATCCCAACATCTCCTGATATATACCAGTTACCTGAACTGCTTGATGTAAACTGTATTCTGCTGATTGATAACCCTGCTTGATTCTGCAGCCTCCTAGTCATACACTGGTTAAGTGATTAATTCATTCTAGAGATAGACAAATGGACATCTAAATTCAATGGATTATTAAACTCCTTGGGATTCTTTAGAAGGAAAGGGTTTATATCTGTTCAACCCACTTTTCTTCCTGGAGATTTTTAACATGTAATGCAATAAAAAGTAACACATCAAATTTGGGTTTTAGTTTTTTATGGTTGAAGGCCCCCACTTTCTAGTCCCATGACTGTCTCATATCCACCAAAATTCTTCCCATTCTCCACTGCGTTAATCAAATCACCAAGTTTGCGATTTCCCCAAAGCATGCTATGCTTTTTATGTCTTTGCTCCTTGATTTTCCTCCTCCTAGAAGGATTTTCCTCAATACCATCTGTCAAATCCTTCATCCTCATTCAGTGCCAGCCAAAGACCACATCTGCTAAGAAATGTTTCTCTCATTTCCCAATTAAAGCTACTTTTTCCTCTTCCAAACTTCCCATTGTGCTTTATGCCACTAAGAGGCCAAAATCCCATTCTGATTTGTGTCATGTACTTGTCTCACTTTGTTATTTCCCATGCCAGACTCTAAGTCCTTGGCAATGGCCATGACGTTTGCATTGTTACATATCCTCATCCCACCTAGCATGATGTCTTACACAGAATAGTTGCTCAGCAAATATTTGCTGAAGAAAAAGATGCATCAAAGTTTCTCTTAAATCCAGAAAATAGAACTACGTATTATTATAAAAGTCTTCGACAAGATTTTTCCAGCAGTCACCAGTGGCTAATCCTAAACCTAAACCTTAGGTCGAAAATAGCTTACAAAGTTATCTGGCCATAATCCCAGTATACACAGAGAGTTGTGTTTTCCAAAAGACAGATCTTTTCTTTTCATTCTTAACTGCTTTAATGTGCTCCGTAATAAAGATGTGGTTGTTTAAGCTCTGCATCTCAATACTGCATGCTCTTGGATCAGATACAAAGCCCCTTTAGAACTCAGTTTTCTCATTTGTCAAATTAAAGGATTGAACTAACTGATTTCTACTGTCCCTTTCAGATTATAAAAACCAATAATTTTTTTTGAGCACTCTTTTTTGGCCTAGGTTAAAATAGGATGGGTGGAGATAACTCAGCATTTCAGTAAAAATGCAATAACCAGAGAGGATAAAAAATGAGCATCCATATTCGCCATCAGTTTCAGGCATTCACAGAAGCAAACAGCAATCTCACTCATGAAATGTAGGCATAAACGGTGTTCCTCTTTGGTATATATGGGCAAAGTTTTTACTTTAAACTATATGAGTACAATGCCAAGAATTTGAAGGTGGTAGAGATTCTGGGTTGGTTATCAATTGATTTATCTTACACTATTCCTCTCAAGAGATGGTTTCCCAATGCATTAGGAGAATTCTTCCTTAATGCATCTCTCCACCATGGTATCTTCGTGAAAAGTCAGAGAGTAGAAAGAATGATAATATACACAATAGGGCATTGCCAAAAGCTTAGAACCAAAATTTAAGTTTTGATTTATTTTCACAGTTATTTGGAGAGTGGGGGTAGAGGAGAAGTGCTGTATGGTTGCTGTTGGTTTTACAAACCTAATCTGAATGCCCCTTGTTTGTGGCTGCATATTGTTTAATATTCACTATACACCTTCTGCAAACAATATGCAAGACAGGGCCCTTGCTCTTTTGGAACTCAGAGACAATTCAGGGAGGAAAGGAGGAGATAGAATCTACATTATGTAAATAAAATAATCTCTAATGAAAACATTTTCCTTGAGGTGTGAACAAGTGTATTAACTCCCAATTTTGTGATATAGCAATCAATTGCTTTCCAGCCCTAAAACCTACTGTTATAATAGCCTTAGAAAGAATTCTGGATTTGGGATTTAAGAATTTCTCTGCCCTTTCCTGTACTTCACAGGACGGATTGCAAGTTGTTCCCCTAAGCCCCCTTCACAAGCAGCCCTGAATCAACACTGTGGGAGTCCAGGCGTAAGATAGGCCCTTATTCTGCCCACTGAATTCACTTTTTTTTTTTTTTTATCAGCAGGGATAACAAGAGTCTTTTTTCCTTCTTTCTCAACTCAGTCCCTGCTGGTCAAATATTGCTGATGTGTGGACCTTGTCAAAGCCTTTGGGAATTATCATTATTATCAGTCATGATGTTAATGGGCTGTCATCATTGGCTGAAGTTCTTATTCTAGATGCTCTGTTTACTCAGCTAACAAAAAGGCAGCTTGGAATTAAAAAAGGAAACGTGCCAAGCAATTAATCCATAACTTGGTTGGAATGCTTTGGGGACTTTCTAACATTTCTTTTATTGAATTTTTGTTTAAGTGCAGTATCCTTTTTTCCTCTGAAATTTCATTCTGGAGTTTTTTATTACATGCCATTTCTGCAGGAGGCACATTGAGCCATTGGGACCTTCTGGGTAAATATCACGTGTTTTAAAATATTTATCAATAATGAGGCTGCTTGCTCACACATTCCCTGAAAATGCCAGGCTATGAAGCCAATTCATTGCACAGGTTTTAAAAAGATATCAAAATGCTCATGCCATAAATATTTTTGTTACAAGACACTTTTCAACTGCATACCGACAACAACCACAAAAACAATAATAATAATCCTTCAGTTAGAAGGATGAAAAAACAGCTAAACCTATAGACTATAAATATAGAAATTTTTTAAATGTTAGCAGTATAATAGACAGTATGGAAATCTCTCTATGGAGAGATAGTTGAAGTCATTTATTAAGCATATATCCTAGTTACACTTCATAATTTTCTTAAGAGTGTATCAGTTCTATCCTTCGGTTGATTGATTGCCAAAACATATGAATCTGTCCTTAACTGATTGCACAAAAAAAAAACTCACCGTATAATTTTTCCAGAGAACATTACCTTAGACTCGATGCTCTCTAAATATTTATATCAAAAGCTTAATTGTAAAAAACAATATGCATAGATTTCCTGAAGAGTCTATATTCTATCCATTTCTCTGGATAGTCTAAATCTGTCTCCTTCATTCAGACTAAACAATTAGAAAACTGTATGTTTGAGTTGCATTGATTTGCATCCTAAAATGCTTTTATTAAATTTTGCTTTGGCATTATGCCAAAGTTTGCTTTGAGGGGACAGACAGAATCGTTGAAGAAACAATGGAACAGTGGGACAATAGAACAATAATCACCCCTGTATGAAGCGTATGTTTTGATGTTGAAGCTTGGTGTTGAAGATGTTATCTTCCCAGAACACTCGGTGTCCTCTTTTAGGTCTCAGAAAACTGTACTTCTCATCAACTGCTTTTTGTTGTTGTTTTGTATCTTTGAGGGTTTTATTTTGTTTTAATCTTAAGGATACTCTGTCACTTTAAAGTGATCGTCTTCCTTCTCTTAGATAACTTTTTTCTTTGCTTTGAATGTTAGAATGTTCAGAGCCCCAAAAATGTGGCTCAGTTCTCACAAATATGCAAAAAGTGCACAACAAACGTGGAAGTTGTACTAACTCTCACTTGATCTTATTTTTGTTTTCAGATGTTTCCTTTCCCCTGATATTCCTATTTATTTATATTGATATTTTTATAAGTCATTTGTGTTTTTCTTAGCCATCGCAAATCAGTTTTAGGAGCAAGATGGACTATAAATCACTCTATGACATTGATCTTATAGTAGAACCAGACATGCTATAGACCCAGTGATTTAGTAAAAATTGGAACAAAGAAGAAAATTAACATCCAAGCATTAGAATATAAGGTAATAAGATGGGCCCTGGGACCTACCATCACCCATCCCTCAGTCTAAGGCTTAAAAGGCATAAGCCTGAAGCTCCAGGCTTCTCCCACATGGTCAGAGTCTCAGAGATCACAGACTTCAAGTGCATGTCAATGACAAACCAGGAAGGCAGAGCATGGCAGGGAGGGAAGAAAACATCCTGAATACCTGCATTTACTTTCGTGAATCCTAATCTCACATATGCCCTTTGTACTGTTTGTTTGCTGGTTCAGAGGTAAATCAAGCTGAAAGCAAACTGCAGTCTGAGTCCTTTCTCTCTGCTCTCACTCAGCCCCTACAGCAGATGCTATCAGTGCCATACTCAGGTCCCTTAGCCACCCACTGTTCTCATACATGCCACGCCATCCTACTGAGGCACCTGCACCTCTGCCAGAGAGCTTCCTCTCAAACTACACTTGAAGCTGCCTGGAAGTGCTGGGTTCTGGGAACAGCTCTCAGCCAAAGACGAATGGAGATATGGAGGACAATTACCCTGGCTCCTTCAGCCCTTGGATGTAGTAACATCCCTGATGCATGCTCAATACTGTCTCCCAGAGTCCCAGTTGCTCAGATCTTAACCTACTTACTAACTCATATTGACTTCTTTCCATGCCCTCTCTTCACTTCTTCATTCTCCTAGAGATGTTCCTGGCATCACCTCCTAATTAAACTACTTGCACTATCATTATGGTCTCAGAGTCTGCTTCAGGGAACCCTAACTAAGATTGAATCCCCCTAATGTAAGAGGGAAATGGTATCAGTCAGTCACTTATTATGATTTTTGAGTACCTACTTCCTCTCGTTCACTTAACAAATTTTTTTAATACCTACTAAATGCCAAGCATTGTATGAAGAATTGAGCCTAAGCTATAAACAAGAGAAAATTGGTCCCTGGCCTCATAGAGCCTAATTCAAGGATTGTCATCTAATCTTAGCACATTCCTATTTCAGAAAAGGTGAAGTTCCTGAACTCTAGCATTTTTAGTCTCTCGCTCACTATCTAGACTTGCTTGAGAAGTTGCCATAAGGGGTGTTGGCCCAACAAATGTCTTATTTGTTTATGGTACAACTCCTTTCTAATTGCTCCCAAATCTACAGAAAACAGGAGTTAAAAGATGTTGCACTTTATCACTGCCCTTTACTTCCTTCTCGAGTATCTCTTTACCAATCTTCTTCTGCCTCCCCATATCTTCATTCTCCTAAAGAACTTCCATTCATTCCCTTGATTTTCCCCTGACCTCCCTTATCAAGTTGAGACTTATCAGGCCAATATTCAAAGCCTTCCACATAGTGAATCCCCTCTGCTTTGCCAGTCTCTTCTCTTACTATTTTCTTATATAAATTCTTTGTTTCAGCTGTGCTCATTCATTTGCCACGGCTTATACACGACTTGCTAAATAACATTTCTAAATCTTCTATTTCTTTTTCTTTTTTTTTCTTTTGAGATGGAGTCTCGCTCTGTTGCCCAGGCTGGAGTGCAGTGGCACGATCTCGGCTCACTGCAACCTCCACCTCCCAGGTTCATGCCATTCTCCTGCCTCAGCCTCCCGAGTAGCTGGGACTACAAGTGCCTGCCACTACGCCTGGTTAATTTTTTGTATTTTTAGTAGAGACAGGGTTTCACCGTGTTAGCCAGGATGGTCTCGATCTCCTGACCTTGTGATCCGCCCGCCTCGGCCTCCCAAAGTGCTGGGATTACAGGTGTGAGCCACCGCAACTGGCCTTCTATTTCATTTTTTTAAGACCTAGCTCAAAATTACCACCTTAAAGAGCTTAGTCTGAGTTACCCCATCCTCACTGTATTAGTCTGTTTGTGCTGCTATAATGAAATACCACAGACCGGGTAATTTACAAACAATAGAAACTTATTTCTGGTGGTTCTAGAGACTGGAAAGTCCAAGATAAGGCTCTGGCAGGACTGGTATCTGGAGAGGGCTGCTTTCCGCTTCCAAGATGGCACCTTGTTGCTGCACCCTCCTGAGGAAAGGAATGCTGTATCCTCACATGGCAGAAGATGGAAGGGCAAAAGAGATAGAGCTCCCTTCAATCTTGAGCCCTTCTATAACAGTGTTAATCCTATTCACGAGAGCAAAGCACTGGGTATTCAAACCGTAGCTCATGATTGAAGACTTGGTTTGCTATTACTTCCTTCTGATTGAAATGAACTACAGTCACTTCCAAACCCTCTCACATATTTATGTTTTTAAATTTCCGACTAATTTGTAATTTCCCTAATAATTGGAACAATGCTTTCTTAACTTTTATTCTGCAAGGGAGGATAATGAGAATAATATAGTGCAAAGATGATATACCTGCATGTCCAGTATCACAGCCATGAGCCTCAGTTGGCTGTTGAGTACTAGAAATGTGGCCAGTCCAGATTAAGATGTGCTATTAGTGTAAATTGCATACCAGATTTTAGAGACTAGTACATACAAAAGAATGTAAAATATCTTATTAATAACTTGTTATCAATTAAATGTATAAGTGATAATACTTTGGATACATTGGGTTAAATCAAATATATTGTTAATATTAATTATACCTGTATCTTTTCACCTTCTTTTAATGTATCTACTTGAAAAGTTTTAAATTGCATACTATTTCTATTGGACAGTGCTGATATAAACTTTTTACAAGGATATATCTGGGTTTAAATCCTAGCTCCCTAAATAGGAATAAGAAACCACAGAGCCTGTCTTATAGTTGATGCTTAGGAGATACTTTTTGAATTGTGTATGAATGAATGAATTAATGAGTTAATTAATAAAGAATGTTAGTGTAAGGATCAAATGGTATGTATTTAAAAACCATCAGAATAATGCCTAGCACATAGTGTTTATATACTGTAAGTTCCTACTCCCTATTAGGTTCAACACTGTGTTACCAATAAATCGTTTTTCTTCTTTTTTCTTCTATAACTCACAGAAACATACTGAACCATGTATGATTCTAATAGCTATCATTTTCTTCACAAATATCTGTATTTTAAAACAAAATATCTTTAATATTTATTATAAAATTAATATATGCTCATTATTAATAATTTTAGAAAAATGCAAATATTAAAAGTAAAAATTGCACAAGGTAATATATCACATAGGTATTATTTTTAATATTTTGATGTATATAATGTAACATTTCTCTTCATATATGTACTTAACATGTCTTAATTAAAAAATAAATTCCTACTGTCTATGCAAATGGCCTCATAATGTATCTTCTTACTTTGCAGACATCTTTCCACATGAATTAAAGATTGCTCTACATAAGCATTGAATGGCTTCATAATATTCCATTGCATGGATATAACATAATCCTTTAAATCGATTCCTCATTGATAGTGATTTGCGTTGGTTTCCTGTCACTAAAATTAGTGTTCAAATTTTTGCAATTTACTGTTTTTTCATAGAAAAATATATAATTTAAATGAGTAGATAAAAGAGTGACTTTTCCTATTTTTCACTCAGAATTATTACACAATTTACGTTTCCAAAATAAAATAGGAGATTGCTTATTTCCAGATACTTCACCAATAATAAGATTAATCTTCTTTCATTTTGAATGATCTGATGTGTTTTTTAAATGCTATCTCAACATTGTATTTCATATTCCTTCCTAAATCTGGAAGGCATTTAGGGTCAATTTTTGTGTCAAATTCCCATTTGTCTCCTTTTCCCTATTTTTCTTATTGGAGTATTTTTTTTTCTTATTGATTTAACAGCCTTTAGTATCATTTAAAGCAAAGATTCCTTTGATACGTACAGTTCAAATATATTTCTCACCTTATCCTTTTTTGTTTGTAAATGCTATTTTTGGTCATATGAGATTTTGTTTTCTGCATTTTCATTTTGTTTTGTTTTTACTTTTTGCTGTCTAACCTATTAATATTTTCTTTTTATGATTTCTATCCTTGGTGTGTGGTGTAGAAAAGCCTTTTCCTCTCCATTGCAAAAATTTTTTTTTTTTTTTTTTTTTCTAATTCTTTTTTTTTTTTTTTTTTATTATACTTTAGGGTTTTAGGGTACATGTGCACAATGTGCAGGTTTGTTACATATGTATCCATGTGCCATGTTGATTTCCTGCACCCATTAACTCGTCATTTAGCATTAGGTGTATCTCCTAATGCTGTCCCTCCCCCCTCCCCCCACCCCACAACAGTCCCCGGAGCGTGATGTTCCCCTTCCTGTGTCCATGAGTTCTCATTGTTCAATTCCCACCTATGAGTGAGAACATGCGGTGTTTGGTTTTTTGTCCTTGCGATAGTTTACTGAGAATGATGTTTTCCAGTTTCATCCATGTCCCTACAAAGGACATGAACTCATCATTTTTTATGGCTGCATAGTATTCCATGGTGTATATCTTTCTAGTTATTTTGTCGTTTCATTTTTTACACTAGAAATACTTAATTTGATCAGAATTAATTTAAGTAAAAATATGTGAACTAAAAATTTAATCTTTTAAAAATAATTTAAATTTTAATAAATTGTTAGTAATTTAATAATTTAAAAATTCATTCCAATATCAATTACTTGAAAGCATTATTTTTCCATTGACTTGAAGCATCATCTATATATTGTATAATAACTTTTATATATAATTTAGTCTGTTTTGAGACTATTATAAACATAGACTTTAAAGGCTTTACTCTTGACCCCACTTTGAATTTATCTTCTTAAGTGGTTCCATAGCTCAGGGGTTAGAGCACTAGTCTTGTGAATTTATCTTCTTAAAATCATCACAACACTTATTGGTTTGATTTTTAAAGAATATTGGGTCAGCAGAATAATTCTCACTTCTTATCTGTTACATGCATTTTTTTTTTTTTTTTTTTTTTTTTTTTGAGACAGAGTCTCGCTCTGTTGCCCAGGCTGGAGTGCAGTGGCACAATCTCAGCTCACTGCAAGCTCCAGTCTCCTGGGTTCATGCCATTCTCCTGCCTCAGCCTCCCAAGTAGCTGGGACTACAGGCGCCCACCACCACGCCCGGCTAATTTTTTGTATTTTTTAGTAGAGACGGGTTTTCACCGTATTAGCCAGGATGGTCTCGATCTCCTGACCTCATGATCCACCCATCTCAGCCTCCCAAATTGCTGAGATTACAGGCATGACCCACTGCGCCCGGCCTACATGCATTCTTTTGATTAAAACACGTTCAGCACCATATTATCTTAGTTCAAATGAGGCAAACATAAGACATCACCTGTCAAGTTAAAGGCATCCTATCACACTGTTTTTGATCAAACTTAATGGAATCATTTTTCTCAACCCTTTTCTTGTTTGCTTTACCACTGTTGATCATATCTGGTCTTTTTCTTTTGATTTTTCTTTCTGTCATTTTTTTCTACTCATCCGCCCTAGTGTAAACCCACCCACCACTTCTCACATATATCTGCATTCTCGTCTCTGCTCTCTTTTCTTACATGTGGCCCACTCTTCTTCCATGATTCCAGCATGCAGCTCTAGTTTAAGGCAAATACTAAAAGAGGTTTTTAAGAAACATGTAGGACTCACTTTATAAACACAAGGAGCAGGAAAATCCTTAGGAATACCTAGTTCTGTTTTCTCATTTTGTGAATGAGAACTCCAAGTACCAGCTATAACAAAATCCCACTTACTCTGGCCTAATAAGCGCTAGAAGCCAGGTCTCCTTGCTCTCAGATAAGGACTCTGAGCTCCACTCCCCACTGGCTCTGTATTGAGAGGTAAAGTGATTAGAGTTAAGATCCCTGAAAATAAGCTTTGCCAAAGCTCTCCATAAGCAAGAACATCATGGCGTCTTTTTTATGTTCAGCCTTGAAGGCCAATGAGCACAATCACTGTATTTAAGAAGTTAGGATTCCTCCATTACAGTCTCTTAACGCAGACAACTTATGACTCTCTCTTATTGATAAGAAGAAACAACAAGGCTCACCTTTAAACTAGAGAGTTAGAGACAGACACACACAAAACTGCAGGATATGGTTCAGTAACAATAGCTAACATGGGTAGAGCACATTTTGCTTCAGTGTATTACATGCATTATCTCACCTAATTCTCTCAACAGGCCTGGGTGGCAGGGTCCTATTGCTTCATTCCACAAGATGGAAGCTATATCTCAGGAAGGTATAGAAACTTGCCCAATATCACATTAGGAGAGAGTGGCAGAGTTGGCCTTTGGTCCCAGGCAGCAGGACTGCTAACTACTACCTACATGCCTTAAAGATATATCAGAATGGCCAAGCCCCCAGGCTTAGGTGTCTGTCTGTCTGTGTCCAAGTCTCAACTTTACTACTTACTGACCAAGCAAACATCAGCATATTTTTCAACCTTCCTAAACCCCAGTTTCTCCAGCTGTAAAAGGAGATAATAAATATATCTTCTTCATAGGACTGTTATGAGAATTAAACTAGATAATTAAGCAAAGTGCTTAGTACCTGCTAAGCCATGGAAAAATATTGGCCATCTAGGAAAGAATGTTTCTGACCACTCAGTAACAATCTAAGAGCCGCAAGAACACCACAGGAGCACTGCTGGTTTCCAAACCTATTCAAGAGGTGGAAGGCATTTTCTCACTGAAGAAAGCATTGGACTGAATTGAAAACGACCTGTCCTAAAGCCACACGCCAATGTGTATTGCTGAAAAAATGAGAAGTGTCAAGGTTTTAGTGCAGCAGTGAGATCCATCCAAGTTTTGTTGGCTGTGATGGCAGATTTGGCATTTTGAAGAAGCATTCAGGTGAACCCCAAGCACAGAGAAGAACTGCCATGCTCTGAGCAAAAATCATTTTTTCTGACTTAGAGTCTTGGTAGGGGGGAAAATAAACGTGATAAGCAGAATCCCCTTGAAGAGGTCTCCCAGCCCTCCTCGCTCTAGGAAGAACTCAGAAGGAGTCTTTAGGCCAATCACTACAATTTTCTGATCTGTCTGTAGCTGATTGCCCTGGTAGTTTGAATTTGCATCATTAATGTTCCTCAAGATACACTGTCATCTTAGAATGCAGAGAGAAGAAATCATACATGTGCATTCTAACAATACAATCATGGAAGCAATTTATTTTGAACATTACTTTGGAGCAAGGCCTTTATGCAACCAGAGATTTAATAAATACATGGATATGAGACTGCATTTTTCACTTAGGTTCATCAAACACAGACAGATTTCCCATTATAGAGCAAGAGAGTTTGGAATCAGGCTGGGGTATTCCTTACAGAGATTAAAAAGACAGATGGCAAGGTGCTGTGCTCAGGGAAAAGGCCTTTATAATCAAGGAATTAGAATTTACTCCTCAATCTGCCATTTATGTTCAGCCTCTATACCCAGGGTCAACGCATATGCTACCAAAAGTTTCTATTATTTCAATTTCCTGTGGACCATCAAGCCAACATTACCAATTCTGTGAGTCTCAGGAAAGACACGCTTCAGGAAACTAAAATATCTAATTCAATGGTGTCTAATTCCACTGCAAAGATGTGGATATATACACAGTCAATAAATGGCACTTCCATCAAAGTGATGTTTACTCCTGTTGATTTTAGCCCTTGAGCTTTATGTACATTACTACATTTAACCATCTTGACAGCCCCGTGGGGTGTGTCATCCAGATGTTGGCTGTCACTTGTCCACTTCTGCTGCTCTGTTTTATCCCTATGGCAATCTGGACACAAAACCAGATCTTTCACTAGCTTCCACAAAACATCAAATCACATCAAATATTCTATAAGTCTATTTTTGTACCTATTTGAAAAATACAGGATCTTGGCAAAGAATCACAACCCACGATATTATCATTTATAACATCAGGAAGGTTTACATGCCCCCTTACTGAGTTGCCAGAATATTCTAATGATACATTTGGTGGGATTAGCAGAAGTAACATGAGATTCTCTGAAACTGTGGCTTATCATTGGAAAACTATCATTTTCATTTACAAAAACCACATACACATGCACTCTTGGAGCAAAACCACAAGGAGGTGCCCCACCAGAAGTGAGTAGCGTTTTGCAGTTTTAATTATCAGTTCACTGAGTATTCACTATGTACCATGCTCTGTGGGACTAGAGAAATAAACAGATTCTAACCATAAGACATTCGAAGTCAGGTTGGGGAGATATGCACCATATATATGTGTAGCATATCTATGTGAACCATACATGTGTGTAGCACACACCATACATATGTGTAGCATGCACTATACATATATGTATCATATCTATATGTGCCATAAATGTGTAGCATGCACCATACATATATGCACTGTACATATGTGTAGCATATCTATGTGCACCATGCACATGGGTAGCATATCTGTGTGCATCAAACGTATGTGTAGCATATATGTGTGCACCATATATATGTGTAGCATATCTGTGCGCACTATATCTATCTTTAGCATATATATGTACACACATACACACACAATGTTTAGGAGTTAAATAAAAATAAAACAAATTTGTCCCAAAATAGGGCACATGGATATCCTGAAAGGTCATTTACCAGAGCTGCAAAATCCTGAGCAGAAGAATCCATACTGCAGAAATAAATAAGTATAGGCATTGGAAGTGGACGGATTTAGGAGGAGGAAGAGAAGGGAAGGAGGGGAAGTGGGCCCGCCCAGGCAGACAGTGGGTCAGGTAAACATGTTGTTCATTTCAGAGACCAGAAAAGACTAGCAGAGTGGGAAAATGTGGGAACCCTGGCAGGGTCAAGGAAAATAAATAAGCCAGTAGATCATCATTAACTCTCCTCTCAGCTCTTTCAGAGCCCAGTGCCCAGGACCCTGAGTCCTATTTAAATTCACTTACAGGTCCTAGGTATGTTATCAAAGGGTCTCCATATTCTCTTACTCAAAGTCAGCTCTGCTCAGCTGTGCTCTCTGGTAGATAATTCAGAGGTGACAAGGACACCGGAGGAGGTTTTCTCTGGCTTTAGCTAACAAATCAAGTGTCACACCTGAATGGTGCCAGAGTGAGTTAAAGATTATACACAGCTTTGAAGAATGACCACATCATGTGATCACACAATCAGCCCATCAAAATATACATTTTGGGCACTTATTTTATGTCAAACTCCTATAATGACGCTAAATATCATCATAATGTGCTCACATATCTTTCTGATTCTGTAATGAGAAGTAGAATAAATTGTGGGTTCCCCATACAAGGTTAACTCTTCAGTTGTCTTCTCAAAAAAGGAAAAAATATGTTTGAAGCCATTGATACGGGTTGAGTTGTGTCCCTCCAAAATGATATGTTGAAGTCCCAACCCCAGCACATCAAAATGTAACCTTATTTAGAAATAGGATCTTCTAGAGGTGATCAAGTTCAGAATGAAGTCACTGGGGTGGGCCCTCATCCAACACAATATGATGTCCTTATGAAATGGAGAAGGTTGGCCACAGAAACAGACATGCAGAGAGAAAATGATGGGAAGACATACAAGAAGCAGATGACCACATGATGGAGGGATGTATCTACAAGCCCAGAAAGGCCTGAGACCACTAGAAGCCAGGAGAAAGGCCCGGAACAGATCCTTTCCCAGAGCCTTCAGAGGGAGCATGGCCCTGCCAACACCGTAATTTTGAACTTCTGGCAATTCCAGAACTATGAGGCAATACAGTTTGGTTGTTCTAAGCCACCCAGTGTGCCAGCCCTAGGAAACTGACATAGCACTTTATTAAAATCCCTTCTGATGTCATTTAAGAGATGGTGAAAGAGAGTGAGCCAATTATGCATGAGTCAACCTTTAGCCATTTTAATGCTGTGAGTCCTCCTTTTTTGAAAATATTCCAGTGATCAAAAATGCTGTTTTTGACAACACTGGGTTAAGTTCCACTCTTGTTACAACTACAAGGAAAGCCTCCTTATTTTTACCTCACATTTCTGTTGGGAGAAAAAAGAAACCCAGAGTTCTTCTGTAAGTCATTATGCTCTGAAGATATTTAGTATCAGGCTGATTACTAAATCAAAAGATCTGGTTACCATCATGTCTAATCTGCCAGAACTGAATCATATCCACTGCATGGCTTTCTCCTCCGTTTCCTCCAATTTCCCCCCATTCAACCACCTTTAACTATATTCCAGTTTCTAGCAAATGCTGCTGAAGCTTCAGCTATTTTCTTTAGATTATATAATTTTCCAGAAAACTCAGAAGTTGATCTGCTTAACAATCTATTCATTTTTCCTCTAAAGCATGGTATTATTTTCCATGTCTAAGAAATGGAGCTTTGTAATATTTGCTCTCCGATCTAGAAAGAAGCATTAGTCAGCTTGCATTGAATGTTTAAAAAAAAAAAAAAAGAAAAGAAAAGAAAGAAAAAACCTGAATGCTACTCTGGTTCTCATTGGAGTGAAATATTTTCTCCATGTAACCAGAAATAGTGATGGAAAATCTTTTCCTTTCACACAATATTTGAGCATAATTGAAGGTAAAAGCCTTCAATTATGGAGAAAGTCTTATGAGAGCTAGTCTTTCTCACAACAAAAACTAATCCATTTGGATTTATGTGACTCTATTAGCTGAAGCTTCTCTGTTTCGATAATAATATGAAATACTTTTTTAAAGTTTGCATATAGTGTCACCCACAAATGTCTCCAGCCATTTCCCCGTTCATCTTAAAATTTAGAAGTAATAACACTTTGCACCTTAGTGCTGTTTGACAGAAATACTACAATATTAGAAAACTGCAATAGTACCCTACAAATTGACTCTAAGATTGCTCATCAACATAGGAGAACTGATTAGTTAAATTAGCTTAAATAATAGAGCATTATAAAAATAAATTATTATCTCAAAATCTGCCATATAAATTATCCTTTTCATTATATTTAATAAAGAGAGTGGACTTCGAATAGCGCTTAATGATAGTCTATAAATGCTAATGCACTCAATTTGAAGGAACTGAGGTGAGAATTATTGGACAAATCATAGGATTGAGTCTTGATCTCTATACTAATTTTCCTATAAATTCATACCAAATAACTTTACTTCTCTTCACTTTTATTCCCAGTCTATAAAACAAAATAATAATATCTACCCAATAGGATTCTTAAAAATGATCCAATAACGTAATATGTGCACAAACATAATACTTTGATTTCTCAGGCTTCACAAGAACAGACGTGTTTGTACACACACAAATCAAACATGTGATGCAAATTATTTACAATTAGAAGTTGTATATGCAAATATATAGAACACCCCCATGCATATCAATATATTTGCTATAGAATTTAGCATCTTATTCCAACCTGCCCACTAAGACAGGAATAGACCCCACAAAACCCTTCACAGGCAGCCACCCTGCGCTGGTGTAAACATCTCTAGTGGGGGAAAGCCCACTCCCTCACAGGAAGGCTTATTCCATGTTAGAACACCTCCAGCTACAAGAAAGTTGTTTCTGCTGTCACCTTTTTAATTCCTCATGTTCTAGATCTGTTCTCTGATGCTATACAGAACAGGCCTATGTCTCTTTCACACAGGAGCTCTTTAGTTATCTAAAGAGTAATGCCCCAACACACACACATCCATGAATAAATAGCAGGTATCCTTGAATCCCTGGTGTAGCAACCTGCTATAGAACGTTTATTTATGTTTCTCATAGATGAAAAACTACAGCTAAGAAAGGGTAGTAACCTCTCCAAGGTCACACAGCTAATAACACAAAAGCCAAGATTCAAATGCAAATCTGCCAGACTTCACAACTCATGGTCTTAACCACCACACTTTGCTTCTAAGTATTTTCTTCTTCAAACCAAACACTCTGTTAGCCCAGTTCCATTAGTCGTTCTGCATATGAAACATTTCTTAGACCTTTCTTCAACCCTGCTCCACTTACAAGACTCTCTTTATGCCTCTGTTAAAATGTGCCAGTCTCAAAATAAACCACATGCAGTAACCAATCCCATATGCCAACAATTCCAGACACTGTTACTATACCTCCTTGAGAGATTTGTTCACCCACCCTCCCAAAAGATAATTTCATATTTTCTCCTTTTTAAGACTGGCTGCACCTCCTCCACCTGCCCTCTTCCAGCTGATGGCCACGCTCCATACTCCTCTAAGAAAATTAATGCAAACCACCCAAGGTCCTCTCATGGCCCCACTACTAAATATAAGAACCCAACTGCATGGTGTCCACACTCTCTCCCATCCCTCTCATCACAACATCGCCACCCCATCCCTATGGCTGCTATTTGTGTTCCTGCCTTCTCATCGACTGCCCTCTTGAAATTTCACCTTCTTTGTCCTGTGTCATCGTTCTCCCTCAGTCTAATGATTCATTTCCATCAGAACACAAACAAACACTAGTATTTCCCAACTTCAAAAGAAGGGAAGGAAGGAAGGAAGGAAGGAAGGAAGGAAGGAAGGAAGGAAGGAAGGAAGGAAAGGAGTGAGGGAAGGAAGGAAGGAAAGGAGTGAGGGAAGAAAGGAAAAAAAGGGAAGGAAGGAAGGGAAGGAGGGAAGCAGGGAAGGGAGAGAGGGAGGGACAAAGAGAGAGAATAGGAGAGGAGATGAAAGGAAGAAAGAGGAAAGGAGAGAAGAGGAGAGAGGAGAGGAGAGGAGAGGAGAGGAGAGGAGAGGAGAGGAGAGGAGAGGAAAAGTCTTCACCTCACTACCCATTTCCAACAGTTTGGAAGTTTCTATCCTGTCTGTCCAACTCACTCCAATAAGCTTTGGTTGCCTGAACACCCTGTAAGTGCTCCTACTACTCCGTTCTTATCTTCCCCACTTTTCTCTTAGTTAATTTTGCTCCAGTCACATTGGTCTTCTTTGTATACTCCAAAAACTTGTCATGCTTGTTGCTGCATTATAATTTCATCACATGATTCAGGTCTGTGCCCAAATATCATCTTCTCAAAAATGTGCTTCTCTGCTCTCTATCCCTGGCACACTCTCTGACAACTTCCCTAGTTCACTTTCTTCATAGAATTTGTCACTCTCTGAAATTATCATATTTATTTGTCTTCTTGTTTATCCTGTCTTTCCCCACCAGAATGAAAGCAAGGATCTTATTTGTCTGTTCACCACTGTATGACCAGTGCCTAGAATAACACCTGGCCCATAGTGTGCACTCAATACATACTCACTGAATGAGTGAATGAAATCAAAAAGTTTACCAAGAGTATTTTATAATTCAACAAGTATCCTGAGCATGAACATTGTTTCAGATTTAACTAAATCATTTTTCAAGCATTATTCATTTTATTAAATTAATTTAATGTAGTATAAGACAAACTTATTAGGCATCCACTATGTGCAAGACACTGTGGTAGATGTTTGGGTGTCACAAGAGTGAGTTCTTGTCACAGTCCCTGCCCCCTGTTAGAAATGGATAGGGAAAGAGATATCCAGAAATAGTGGGGTTATTATTGAAAGTTTACCCTCATAAAATAATAATTTTGAGTGCATTAAGGCTATGGAAACTAATATTGATGCAGGATTTTTCCTCCTTAGCTCAGCTAGGTCCAGGTTCTTGTCTCACGACCAGGAAAAATTAGGCAGGCGAACACTCACAGAGTAAGTGAAGTAGGGTTTATTAAGCAAAAGGAAAGCTCTCAGCAAAGAGAGGGGTCCTGAAAGCACATTCCCAGTTGCCCTCTTCACAGATGAATACAAGGGCTTGTACATACCAGCTGATGGGGCTGGGTTCCCTATTTGTACAAAGCACAAATTCCTGGTGGCTCCACTCCATCCCCCCAGTGCACATGTGGGCCCTTAGTCCACTGTGGGCATGTTTAGGCAAGCACCCTGTGCAAGTTCCCTTATCTGCACAAAACACAGGTCACAGGTTCTCTGGGAACCCTTTCCTTATTTTCTGCCTAAAGCAAGCTGGCTAACTTTTCAATACAACAACTAAAATAAATGGAAGAGCTATTGGGAAGATGCAGAACACTACAGAATTTCCAAGGACATAGAGAAAAATTCTTCTTGGGAAAGGATCTGGGTAGACTTTTTGAGCTAAACCTAGAAGAGTGCATTTAATTTTAACAACCACATATCCTAATTGGAGGGAAAGCATAACAAAGCTGAATCGGCAAGAATGGCAGAGCTCTTCTTAAAGTAGAGTATTTTCCTGAGCCCTTCTAGGTGACCACCAGTGGTCCAACCCACCTCAACGCTCCACTGCAGTTTGAAAGTCTATGATCCTGCATGGACTATTTCCATGTTCTAAGTTCTCCTCAGAATTTTTTTCAGATCCTCAAGATGTACACACCTACTTCTATTTTTGGGTGGACTCAGAAAGATCTTCTTACTCAGGAACACTACATTTAGATAAACACAGTCAGATGCCCTCAAAGACAAACCTAAGGAGAAAACTTTCAGAAGCATTTCGAAGACTTCAAACCACTACATTCATATAAGATGTTGTTGTTGTTCGAAAAGCAAACCAGTTGATGGAGAACTGTTATTGAATGGCTCCAATATCAGTGACTTAGGATATGTGAGCCAAAGAGATGAAGCATATTTAATGTAATTACACATCCATTTCTTGTGCTGTAGGACCACATGAAGCATTACTAATCCCCAAACATACCTGCTGGGAGGACTGTGGGAAACAGCTGTTTGGTTCATAAGAAATGAACCAAGTGAATTCAAAGTACTGCAGGCATTCAACTGCCGGATTCCCAGAGTCAGACCTGTCCACTAAGCCCAGGATTGATAAGGAATTAAAGAGGATTCCATCCAAAGGTACATTTGTTTCAAGCACAAATCACCCTGCCAACTCATTTGTTATTGTAATAACCTCTCTCAGCATTTCTATTATTGGAGAGGACTTCTTTTCAAATGAAAAATGACGTACCTGATTACTTGCATGGGATTTGGCGTCATACTCATTTTGGCTTCTTGTTTGAGTCAGTGAGAGGGCCAGGGAAAGGCCTTTACATCCTTGCATGCATATCAATTACAGTTAATGGAGTTCATAGGTTTGTTAGGCGTTGGAGAGTTAAAAGCCAAGAGCTGTAATGACGGAAGCTGTGCCAATTCTGCAGGTATATCCAAGAAGGCTTCAAGATTTCAAGCACTAAAAATAGTTAAAACGATCTCAGAAACTGTTTACATTCAGCAAGGATAATTATATGAGCCTCTAACTCTTTCCTATCATATTAGAATCCTTTAATAACCTATATTTTATTTATATCTAGTTGCTAAGTTTATTAGTGCTTATTATAGGATATGTTCTTAATTTTATGTTTTACAAAACAATTTGAATAATCGGAATTACTTTTGTGAATTTTCTTCCACTTGCAATAAGATGGGTGATTTATAAAAAGCCATTTTCTAAACATGCTAACAGGTGCAGGAAAGATTGACAGAGCAATACGAGAAAATATTCTTAATGTAGGCTTTCCAAGATTTTAAATGAAATTTCTTTAATGAGTGCATATCATTTTTAACAGGCCTGGTTTACTACTCAGGGGATGCTGAACATAGATTATAACAGTATGTTTTATTTAACAATAACCATAATCAGAGTTATGTGATACATAGATATGTGTATAAAATGAAAATCAACCAGCAACAGAGATTAGCTATCTGAAAAATATTTTTAAAGAAACTTTGGCAAAAAATGAAGACCAATAGAAAAATAACAATTTTGGGTTTTTGAATTATTAAATTACAGAAACAGATTTTTTTAAAACTGACCTCTTGAGAGTAGTAGGAGGTGTTGACTTTTAAGCTTTACTACATGCCTATGACCTTGGTCCTGTCACCAGTTGAACTTGGTAATTCAACCAAGTCTTCCCAAGCATTTGCCAGTGCTGGGGACACAAAGAGGAAGAAGGTACAAGTCCCACCAACAAGAAGCCACCTGTCCTGAGAACAGCCATATACTACAAACCCGAATCAAGAATTTGCCTGGTCTCCCAAATATGTCTCCCTTCTCTACTTGACTGGGGTGTGGAGTGGTTATTTTTTAAATCACTGTGTATGAATTACCAAGATTCTTTCTGATTTTCCTTCACAAATCTTTCAAGCCAAAAGGAATTTTACCTGAGTAAGGCTCTCAGAACTGGACTCTGATGTGAGGCCTCTATGAAGTAAGTTGCCTTTAAGAAGTTCTGAACATAAATTGAATTACCAAGAATTCTATTTATTGAAAAACACATTATATTGCATCATGTCCTTTTCAAATAGAGTGAAACTTGCTTATATTAAATTTCTAGGAACCCGAGGAAAAAATTTGATATAGGATGGAATTTGATATAGTCTAGAAATATTACATGTGCGTGTAATAGACCTGGATTTCCAGTTTGATTGCTATACACAGGGATTCAATACAGGTGGGTTCAATATTAACGGGTTTCATTGAATTTGCATTTGTGTTTTTCAGGACATGTACAGTATGTGTTTCCTCAAGGTAAAAATCAGATTCATTCCTGAGTCTAGGAAAGCTAAATATTCATGGAAACAGGAATTCTTCAAGGAATATGACCAGATGAAAGTAATGTAAGCAATCTAGTTTCACTTCATTCCACCTTAATATTAATTTAATTGTCTGGAGGTTAGGCTATTGAATTCTGGAATGGCATCTCTCTTTCCCTAGCTCTATAATTCTCTAGCCTATAACTTCTCTATTCTTTTCTTTCATTTAACATTTTAATATTCATCTGAAAGGAAGTGTTCAACAAAAGGGAATTACCAAAAGGTTTCAACATGTGAGGAAATTTTCTGTTCCTAAAAATGTCTCAAGTCTTGGAAAATCATAAAAATAACAAAAAGGTACTGACCATTATAAAATTGAAAGAAATCACTATACTAATATTTATATAAAATATACCATCTCTTTAAATTATAGGCACTGAAAATTATTAGCATTGCATAAAATATTGCACATATTTTTATTGCTTAGTTTTCAGAAAAAATTCTGAACCTGAATACTATTATTTTATTGACTTGAACTAGGGTGAGGGGAATTGAGATTTATAAATCTTTCCCTCCCCGATGGAAGTATCTAACACAGGCATGCCCAGGAAGCAATGTTCTTCACTGAAGGAATGAATGAATGAACTAAGCATACAGCTCCGTTTAGGAATCCTTTGGGTACTTTGACATATATACTACTTTCACCTGAAAGAACCAAAAGATAAAATCCCTATTAAGTTTATCGCCATGCAGTTCTATAGTCACTTCTGAATTCTACTGATTCCACCCAATATTCCAAGTAAGCAAATGTAATAAAACAAATAGAAGAATATGTTTTGGGTGCCATAACAGATCAGGCTTCAAACAGATTAGGAACTTCGAGCTATTTGCCACTAAAAACAAGAAAGATCTTGCACAGGTCATACAAAATAATTCTAATCTCTTCTACCTGAAATAGTTCACACAGTTGCCTCAACAACATTTTTTTTTATCATCAAAACAAGTGTATACTTAACTAAGTTAGCTTTTCTTTATACATTGGGTTGTGCCAGGAACCCTATTGCTTATAGAAGGAGCTGCTGTCTTTTGGAGCTCTACATACTTGGTATATATCACATAATGATGTATTTATGAGGGAGATTAGGTCAACTATTCACCTAAATAGCTGATTATTTTACTGATATGACAAGACATCCTGTGCGAAACCATTGGTCAAGTGGCATCATGTAGCCACAGCTTCAGGTATATCAAAAGGAGGCAACACTGATATATCTAAAAGAGATGCAGCAGAATAAACATACAGAACATAGAAAGGTGAATGACCTAGCACTTTGGGAGGCTGAGGTGGGACGATCACTAGGTCAGGAGATCGAGACCATCCTGGCTAACACGGTGAAACCTTGTCTCTATTAAAAATACAAAAAAAAAAAAAAATGGCCTGGCAAGGTGGCAGGCGCCTGTAGTCCCAGCTACTCAGGAGGCTGAGGCAGGAGAATGGCGTGAACCCGGGAGGCGGAGCTTGCCATGAGCCGAGATTGTGCCACTGAACTCCAGCCTGGGAAACAGAGCCAGACTCCGTCTAAAAAAAAAAAAAAAAAAAAAAAGGCCAGGCGCAGTGGCTCACGCCTGTAATCCCAGCACTTTGGGAGGCCGAGGCAGGTGGATCACGAGGTCAGGAGATCAAGACCATACTGGCTGACACAGTGAAACCCTGTCTCTACTAAAAATACAAAAAAAATTAGCCGGGCGTGGTGGCGGGCCCCTGTAGTCCCAGCTACTCGGGAGGCTGAGGCAGGAGAATGGTGTGAACCCAGGAGGCGGAGCTTGAAGTGAGCTGAGATCGCGTCACTGCACTCCGGCTTGGGTGACAGAGCGAGACTCCGTCTCAAAAAAAAATAATAATGAAGAGGTGAATAAGTTGAATAAATGATGCAGAGTTAATGCAAACCTTATACAGTGGCTCCATGAGAAATTTCCCTAAAGCTACTTTCTCCTCTCTCTTTCTCTTTTTCTCCCTGTGTCATTCTTTTTCTCTTCCTCTCTCTCTTCTCCCTTTCTTTCTCTCACTTTTTCATTCTTTTTCTCTGTCTCTCCCATTTCTTTTTCTCTTTCTTTCTCCTTCCGTCTCTCTTTCTCTCTCTGTCATTCTTTCTCTCTTCCTCTCTCTTCCCCCTCAGTGTCTCTCTCTCTCTCTCTTTCTCTCTCTCTATCTCTCCGTCTTCCTTCTTCCCAATCCACTTCCCAACCCCTCCCCTCGCACACACATACCCCAGCTGCCATGGCCAAAATAAAGCCTCTAGAGATGCTATCTTTTTGGCTGCCCAAGTGTCCTTTTTCTAACAGCAAATACTGCAGGAGGGCGGCCACACATTCCACCGGAGTCGTGCATTCCCTGGAAGCTTCAAACCCCCATGCTGGATTTAGATTGCCTGTTGCCAAGAGTCTAGTATGGGCACCTCACTCATCTGACCTAAGTGTCTTTCTAAACTTTTGGCTGAATTTGGCAGCTGCCAGCCCCTCTCCTCTGTGTCCTTTCTTGTTCCTCATCTTGTTACTCCCAGAGCCAGCCAGAAGCAGCAGTACATAGCTCCCAAATGAAATACACACAAGTCCATTAGGAATCACAAAAATGTTGACTCAATTCAAAAGCGGGCTATTAACAGTGCATATGTGAAGTTGACAGTACTTGCGATAAGCAGGAAAAACAACAACGAATACTAATGTCTTATATTTGTATAGCACGTTAGAGTTTTTAAAGTGTTGTTGTAACACTCTGTTGAGATACGCAAAGGGGGTACTGTTTTGCACATGAAATCATTTGGGTTCAAAAGGGTTAAATAAATGAGGAAAAACAAAAAAACAAAATTCAATCTTGGACCCACAAAGTGACTGCTCTGTACACGCTGAAAGATGCCCCTTAGGAAACATAATGGAAGGCACTTGTAAGGCATTCAGGCTTTTGGAACTTGTCTTTAAAATGTTATCAGTTCTCCAATGTGGACTGCTGATCCCCTGCATGAGCCATCAGGAACCACTCATCATTCTCAGGCCTCACCCAGCAGGCAGAGAATCAGAAGTGGGGCAGGATTTATATTTGAACTAGCACTCTCAGATAACTGATACACCTGCCCTAAGTGAGACAGAGCTTGTGAAGAGCCAGCCCCAATCTGAACAGTAGCCTCCTTAAGGAACACTACAGAGAAGCCAGGTTAGCCTGACCTCTCATCCTGAGGAGTAGCCAAAAAATCAGGACACCACTGAGATCTCATTCATCAATCTTTGAACCCAAGTAATGGGGGAGGTTTGCCCTTGAGCACAGACAATGGAGACAAACTGTGCAGGTTCAAGCCTCAGTCCTGCCATTTACAAAGTGACCATGGGTGATATCGTTTGGCTGTCTCCCCACCCAAATTTCATCTTGAACTGTAGTTCCCATCATCCCCACGTGTCATGGGAGAGACCCAGTGGGAGGTGATTGAATCACGGAGGTGGTTTCCCCCATGCTATTCTCATGACAGTGAGTAAGTTCTCAAGAGATCTGATGGTTTTAGAAGGGGCTTCTCCCTTCACTTGGCTCTCATTCTTCTCCTTCCTCCTGCCATGTGAAGCAGGACTTGTTTGCTTTCCCTTCCGCAATGATTGTAAGTTTCCTGAGGCCTTCCCAGCCCTGCAGAACTGTGAGTCAATTAAACCTCTTTTCTTTATAAATTACCCAGTCATGGGCAGTTCTTTATAGCAATGTGACAACAGACTAATACAGTAAATTGGTACAGAGAGAGTGGGGCACTGCTAAAAGGATACTGAAAAACATGGAAGTGACTTTGAAACTGGGCAACAGGCAGAGGTTGGAACAGTTTGGAGGGCTCAGAAGAAGACAGGAAAATGTGGGAAAGTTTGGAACTTCCTAGACACTTGTTGAATGGCTTTGACTAAAATGCTGATAGTGATATGGACAATGAAGTCCAGGCTGAGGAGGTCTCAGATGGACATGAGGAACTTGTTGGAAACTGGAGCAAAGGTGAATCTTGCTATGCTTTATCAAAGAGACTGGACACATTCTGTCCCTGCCTAGGGATCTGTGGAATTTTGAACTTGAGAGAGATAATTTAGAGTATCTGGCAGAATAAATTTCTAAGAAGCAAAGCGTTCAAGAGGAAGCACAGCGTAAAAGTTTGGAAAATTTGCAGCCTGGCAATGCAATAGAAAAGAAAAACCCATTTTTCTGGGGAGAAATTCAACCCCATCGCAGAAATTTGCATAAGTAAAGAGGAGCTGAATGTTTTTCACCAAAACAATAGGAAAAATGTCTCCAGGGCACGTCAGAGACCTTCAAAGGAACCCCTCCCAGGCCTAAGAGGAAAAAATGGTTTTGTGGGCTGGGCCCAGGGCTCCCCTGCTGTGTGCAACCTAGGGACTTGGTCCCCTGTGTCCCAGCCACTCCAGCTGTGGCTAAAAGGGGCCAAGGCACAGCTCCAGCCATGGCTTCAGAGGGTGCAAGCCCCAAACCTTGGCAGCTTCCACATTGTGTTGGGCCTGTGGATGCACAGAAGTCAGGAATTGAGGTTTGGGAACCTCTGCCTAGATTTCAGAGGATAAAGAAATGCCTGAATATCAAGGCAGGCATCTGCTGCAGGGGTGGGGCCCTCATGGAGAACCTCTGCTAGGGCAGTGTGGAAGGGAAATGTGGGGTTGGAGCCCCCACACAGGGTCCCCAGTGGGACACTGCCTAGTGAAGAGAGGCCATGGTCCTACAGACCCCAGAATGGTAGATCCACTGACAGCTTGCACCTATGTGCCTGAAAAACTGCAGGCACTCAACACCAGCTCATGAAAGCAGCCTGGAGAGGGGTTGTACCCTGCAAAGCCACAGGGGCGCAGGGGCAGAGCTGCCCAAGACTGTGGGATCCCATCTCTTGCATCAGTGTGACCTGGATGTGAGACATGAAGTCAAAGGAGATTTCAGAGCTTTAAGATTTAATTACTGCCTAGTCGGATTTCAGACTTGCATGAGGCCTGTAGCTCCTTTGTTTTGGCCAATTTCTCTTATTTGGAATGGGTGTATTTACCCAATACCTGTACCTCCATCATACTTAGGAAGTAACCAACTTGCTTTTGATTTTACAGGCTCATAGGCAGACTTGCCTTGTCTCAGATGAGACTTTGGATTTGGACTTTTAAGTTAATGCTCAAATGAGCTAAGACTTTGGGGGACTGTTGGAAAGGCATGATTGTGTTTGAAATGTGAGGGATGAGATTTGGGAGGACACCGAGTGAAATGATACGATTTGGCTGTATCCCCACCCAAATCTCATCTTCAATTGTAGCTTCCATAATCCCCACATGTTGTATGAGGGACCTGGTGGGAGGTAACTGAATTATGGGGGCAGTTCCCCCATGCTATTCTCATGATAGTTAATAAGTTCTCATGAGATCTGATGGTTTTAGAAGGAACTTTCCCCTTCCCTCGCTCTCATTCTTCTCCTTCCTGCCACCATGTGAAGAAGGACATGTTTGCTTCCCCTTCTGCCATGACTGTAGGTTTCCTGAGGCCTTCCCAGCCCTGAAGAGCTGTGAGTCATTTAAACCTCTTTCCTTTATAATTTATCTAGTCTCGGGCAGTTCTTCTTAGCAGCATGAGAATAGACTAATAAAATGGATAAGTTAATTAATCTTTCTGTGCCTCAGTTTTCTCATCTGTAAAATGGAAATAATGATAGGGTTATTATTATACTTCTTAAAATTACGAGATTAAATGAGTTTAGCAGAAATCAAGCACTTAGAACAGTGCCTAGCATCAAGTCATTATTGAATGAGTGTTGGATATTTATAACAAAAAACTCCTTTCCCTAATTACAGATCTTAGAAGTGACACATATTGCTAGTAGCCAATACAGGCTGATGGGATTTCCAGCACTGGGAACTAAATACTTACTATGGTAAGTATTCAATATATATTCATTAAAGGATAAAATGGTACAAAGTCCAACACTTCACCTGGATGAACAATTTGAATATGAACTAGATGGAATCAAGCATCCATTCTTTGGTCTCACAAACCAACCTTTCCCAAAATCTTTGAAGTTTGTCCTGAGAAGAGGCATACCATATATTATAAGTTTTGTTTTGTCTTGTTTTAATAAGCCTTTATATAAATTCTAGCTGAGATCAGCATCATTATCATTTCCGGAGGCAATACAGGTGGCTCCCCAGCTGAGTCATGATAGTCCTGTACAAATATGCACTTCATCAATCCTATTCCCACCCTGCCCTCTGTTTTCTAATTCCTTCCTCTAACAGCAGCTCAGCATTCACAATCTACCCCTGCTGTTTATGGTTTCATAGTGCACCACCATCCTTTGGATATTTTAGAGAGCAATGCAATAAACAAAATTTTCCAGAGTTGTTCATTTTCTAAAGAATAATTGAATTGCTGAAATATTATTTGGCTACAAAAAAGTTGGTAAGTTTTGAGTGCTGTTGACTTAAATGCACACATATGAGTCGACCCAACAATATTTTAATCATTATACTATTTGAAAAAGCATATGGAGAAGCTGTCACTCTGCACATGGTAAAAAAGGCAGCCACTTGGAGCCACCCATGAAGATGTTAAGACTGAGCTCTTGGAGAGATGTAGATATTTTCAGCATGGGCAGGAAAGAGCAAGTTTCCCTAAAAGAAAACACATTGACAACAAGGGAACAGGTTGCTTCTATTGTCAATTCCCTAACAACTTTCTTAAATTAGCTTTTTAAGAGAACCCTTTTCTGCATGCCTGATGACTCTCAGACCACCCAAGTTAATTTGACACAAATGTAATTTAAAAGATTCCATGTGTGTCTTAGAGAAGATTTGGGTATGTGGGGGTTGAGGTTTGTTTCTCTCTTTCTCTCTTTACTTTTAAAAAAGAAAAACCTTTATCATGTACATGCTTTTGAAGGTGAGGATTTTCTACTTAATCATTACTCATAATCTAAGATAACATTAAAATAAATGGATTTTACAATCTCCATTACCATTCCATTAACATAAAATACAAATCAACAAGATGGTTCTTTCATGGAAGCATTTGGACATAATTTCAATTGGAGTTCATAGGAATAACTGAGTAGATGTTGGTTAGTAGATGAAGTACTTTATATTTTGCGCCATGAAAATCAAAACGAATTTTCTTATAAAAGATAGAAACCAGAAAAGGAATCTGAGTTGTTCTATTACAATTTAGTCTTTTTTCAAGGATGAAGCAAATGAAGTGAAGACCTTCTGTGCTGTATCTATGACTCCTTGACACTTTCCTGGTATTCAACAGAACACTTAAAAGCAATTGGCAATATAAGAGAAAAATATGTAGGTGATTCTGTTTCATTTATTTTTATCCATCATCTTTAATGAATGGTTTCTAATTTTCTTACATGTAATGTCAAACCCATAGCATAAGAATTCCTAGGGATAAATTAGTTGAGCATGACCTAAATTTGCCAGAAGTTGAGATTTGATACTGTTTTTAAAGCATCCTTAGAGAAAGTGGAGAATGTAGAGTTCAGAGTCAGATATTTTTAGGTTCAAATCCCAGTTCTGCCTCTGTTTCTCTTTGAGCTTTGGGAAAGTTAGTAAACTTCTCCATTGATTAGTTTCACTGGCTAAAAACTTGATAGAAAGCCATTGCAAGAATTAAATGGGGGTAACCTTTGTGAGTACTGAGTGTGGTGAATTAACGGGAATAGTTGAGGTGGGTACATTTTTCTGAGAGGTCTTGGGCAATCTGAGCATTCTCAGGGATGGCTAGCACCCCAGACCCTAAGACCACTGTTCACCCAGGTTGCAGATTTGTTCTGCGTTTGGATGAGAGCATGAGGAAGTCAATCACTCCATTAAGATGAATTACTTCATACTATATTTTGAAGAGAATGAGACTGGATGAAGTGATAATCCAAAGAAATGGAGGGGAAAGATCAAATCAGGAGTTTCAAGACCTGTGAACCATAAACAAAAAAATTGTCTACAAAATTTTCTTTTATTCCAAAAAAAAAAAATGAATGAAATATGCCTCTAATTTAAGGACAGAAGACCAAGTACAAACCTGGAACAGTCAAATAAAGGTGAATCATAAAGCTGTCAAGGAAAGACACCCCTTACATAGAGAAGCTCTAACAAAGACTTCTTCAGACAGGTCAAAGAGAAGCAGATGCATGGAGAAGGAATGGAGAAGAGCTATCTTAGGGTAAATCATCAGAGTTGATGATACTCAGTTTGCTCAGTACCTAAGCAAAATACACTATACAAAAGGATTCTCTCTAATGCTTTATGTGGATTGCATTGTCTGAATGAGGATTAAAAAGCAATGTCACCAAAAAAAAAGTGAAGAAGAAGGCCTAAAACGAAAGAAAGAAAAAGAGAGAGAGAGAGAGAGAAAGAAAGAAAGAGAGAGGGAGGGAGGGAGGGAGGGAGGGAGGGAGGGAGGGAGGAAGGAAGGAAGGAAGGAAGGAAGGAAGGAAGGAAGGAGAAAGAAAGAAAGAAAGAAAGAAAGAAAGAAAGAAAGAAAGAAAGAAAGAAAGAAAGAAAGAAAGAAAGAAAGGAAAAGAAAGAAAGAAAGGAAAGAAAGAAAGAAAGAAAGAAAGAAAGAAAGAAAGAGAAAAGAAAAGAAAAGAAAAGAAAAGAAAAGAAAAGAAAAGAAAAGAAAAGAAAAGAAAGAATAGTTTCTTTGGAAAAATGTCCACATCATTTTAAAGTCTAAAACTGAAATCATGTTTAGGATCAAACCTAGGATATACTAGCTTTTCACCTTTCTTGGCTGAACACCACTCAAATAAAATTTGTTGAAATTTATACGAATAATACATATGCAAAGGTAAATTCACTTTAAGAGGTTCTAAAATAAAATAATAAAGTACCTAGTATATTACTGTGCACATAGATTATACCCAATAAATTAGAGCATTATTACTAAATAAATATTCCAATAGTCCAAAATATGAAATACTTTTATCCCATCTCTGTGGCTCAGATTCCTATGCTACTATTTAAGCCCATTTGATCATTAGCACAAAGAGGCATAAGGAGTATAACAATTATATTCAAATGTTCTCATTTTCAAAGCTCATAATACAAGTTCTTTCAATTTTTTTGATTTGTTTTTTGATTCCTTGATCTCTTTTCTTGATTTTGTCGTAAATTATTTCTGTACTCCATAAGTGCTCCTTGCAGACCAATCATCACTCCAGGCCTACCTCTTGCATGCTTTTCATATCTCAGTCTTCTCTATTACCTGCACTTTTAATCCCATCCACCACATCATTTCCAGTTTATTTAATCCCTTCTCCTGTTCAGTTATCCATTCATCTTCCACTCTGGTTTTTAGTTCAATGGTTCTCAAACTTTTTGGTCTGAGGACCTTTTGACACTTTTTAAAAATCATCAAGAATACCAATGAGCTTTTGTCTGTGTGAATTATGAGTACCTATTATATTAGATGTTAAAATTGAGAAATTCTAAAAAATACTAATGCATCTTAAAATAGCACTCACAATCTCTTTATAGGTTAACATACATATCTTTGTGAAAACTAATTCTGCTACAAAACAAGAGCAGTGGGAAGAGTGACATTATTTTACACTTTTACAAATTTCTTTAGTATCTGGTTTGATGGAAGATAGTTGGATGGTCATATCTGCTTCTGCATCTTATTTGTTGGAATATGTTGGATTAGTTAAGGCAAATCAAGACTTATCATGCAGATCTATAGATGGAAAACGGAGAAGTGTTTTCATAACCTTTTTAGATAATTATAGATTTTCTTCTTTGACACCCAACACCCAACATGGGTAATTTCTTAAAGTCGGTTTTAATATGGGATGTGAAACCATATCAGTGAAATGTTTGTAATCTGTTTCTGTAAAATCAGTTGGTCTATCTTACACATTAATGGATTGGTTGCCCATGCGTGATTTTATATCGTCATGCATTATTCATTTGGAAAATATTGGTTCCCTGAGTTATGCAGATCTTTCAAATGTTGACACATTTAATTATACAATATTAAAAAATTGTATTTGTTACTATCACCACCAATCTCATCACAAAAGTCTTTAAGTATTGTGAACCTGTCAAGTTCATGGTGGTAGATAGAAGTCTTCCAAAATTCTAATTTTCACTTGAAAGCTCAAATTTTTATCATAGGCAACAACTTCTGTCAGTTGTTTCCCTTGAAGTGACAGGTTCACTTTTTTCATTTTTGAGAACGTGTCTGCCAAATAACAGATCTGAATAAGTCTCACTTTTCTGCCAGTTGTTCTTTCAAGCAAAAATGGTATTCCATGAAAAAAAATGGCTAGATCAGTTCACAGCACAAATGATCTCGCAAGTACTTTTCCTCAAGGTGACCATCATACCTCATTTAGCATCAGAAGTGTCTTATCCATCTTTCCCATTTAATCATACAAAATGTTAAAAAGATATACTCACCAGCCACCCCTGCTACTGGTAGTCAGGTGGACAACATCTGCTAGAGCTTCTGGCCCAGTGGTCCTGTTTCTGTGGGAACTCAGCTGGAGGATGCAGCCTCCTGATATCCTGGGAAGCACCCAGGCAGCAGAGCATGTGACCCCACCCACCCCCACCACTGACAGCCAGGCATGCAATGTCTACTAGAGCTTCCAGCCCAGTAATTTTGCTTCCGTGGGAACTCGGACAGTGGGCATGACCTCTTGTCCAAGGAGGAATCCAAACAGCAAGGTAACAGCCCCATCCACCTCCACTGCTTGTAGCCAGGCAAGCCATGCCTGCTAGAACTTACAGCTCAGCAGTCCTATTTCTGCCTGAATTTGCCAAGGAGCACAGCCTGCTGTTGCCCTGGAAACACCTGGATGGCAGGGTGGACAACTCCACTGACCCCTACCTCCCATAGTCAGATGAGTGACACCTAGAGAGCTTCCAACCCAGTGGTCCTGCTTCCACCTGAACTCAGTGGCCAGGAACAGCCCTGTATTTCCCCAGGGAGGACACAGCAGATTAGATTAGGGCTGACCTGGCAAGGATACAGCTTTTCTGCCAACCATGGCCCCTGCCTGAGAAAGCCCTCTGGACCAAAACATCTAACAACAAAAAAATGCAAGCGTAGAGAGAGTAATCAGAGAAAGCTCCTCCAAAACCCATGAGCTGATTAGAATTGAAGCCAGTCAGCTGAATCCACTTTATAGCATAATCAAACTCCCATGGGAATCAAAGAAGATAAAGGCAAAAAAAATCCATCCAAAAGACATCAACTTCAAAGACTGAAGGAACGTCAGACCACACAAATTAGAAAAAACGAGCACAAGAACTCTGGCAACTCAAAAAGCCAGAGTGCCTTTTTTCCTCCAAATGAACACACTAGTACCCCAACAAGGGTTCTTAAGTGGGCTGAAATGACAGAAATAGAATTCACAATATGGATAGGAGTGAAGATCATCAAGATTCACAAGATGTCAAAAGCCAATCCAAGGAAGTTAAGAATCATAATTAAAATAAAAATACAGGAGCTAATCGATGAAATAGCCATTATAAAAAGAACCAAACTGATCTGATAGAGCTGAAAAACACACTACAAGAATTGCATAATACAATCATGAGTATTAACAGCAGATTAGACCAGGGTGAGGAAACAATCTCAGTTCAAAGACTGGGTCTCAGAAATAACTCAGTCAGACAAAAATAAAGAAAAATGAATAAATAAGAATGAACAAAACCTCTGAGAAATATGGATTATGTAAAGAGACCAAATCTATGACTAACTGGCATCCTTGAAAAAGACAGAGAGAAAGCATGCAAACTGGAAAACATGTTTCAGAATATCGGCCATGAAAACTTCCCCAACCTCACTAGAGAGACCAACGTTCAAATTCAGAAAATGCAGAGAACCCCTGTGAGATGTTACACAAGAAGACCATCCCCAAAGCACATAATCATCAGATTCTCCAAAGTTGAAATGAAAAAAAAAAAAAGTTAAAGGCAGCTAGATAGAAGGGGTAAGTCACCTACAAAGGGAAACCCATCAGGTTGACATGGACCTTTCAGCAGGAACCCTACAAATCAGAAGAGATTGGAGGCCTATATTCAGCATTGTTAATGAAAAAAAAAAATCAGCAAATAATTTCATATCCAGCCAAACTAAGCTTCATAAGTGAAGGAGAAATAAGATTCTTTTCAGACAAGCAAATGCTAAGGGAATTTATTGCCATCAGACCTGCTTTACAAGAGGTCCTGAAAGGAATATTAAATATGGAAAGGAAAGACCATTTCCAGCCACTACAAAAACACACTTAAGTACATAGAATAGTGATACTATAAAGAAACCACACAAGCAAGCCTACCTAATAACCAGCTAACAACATGATGACAGGATCAAATCCATACATATCAATACTAACCTTGAATGTAAATGGACTAAATGTCCCAATTAAAAGGCACAGAGTGGCAAACTGGTTTAGAAAAAAGCAAGACCCAATGGTGTGCTGCCTTCAAGAGACCCATCTCACAAGCAACAACACCCATAGACTCAAAATAAAGGGATGGAGAAAAATCTACTAATCAAAATCTACTAAGTAAAACACTTAAAAAGCAGGGTTTGCAATCCTAATTTCAGACAAAATGGACTTTAAACCAACAAAAATTAGAAAAGATAAAGAAAGACATCATATAAAGATATAGGGTTCATTTCAACAAGAAGACCTAAATGTCCTAAATATATATGCACCCAACACAGGAGCACCTACTTTCATAAAGCAGGTTCTTAGAGACCTACAGAGAGACTTAGATTCCCACACAATAATAGTGGGAAATTTCAACACGCTACTAACAGTACTAGATTATTGAGGCAGAAAATTAACAAAGATATTTAGGACCTGAGCTCAACACTTGACCAAATGGATCTAACAGACATCAACAGAACTCTCCACCCCAAACCAACATGTATATTCTTCTCATTGCCATATAGTAAATACTCAAAAACTGACCACACAATCAGACACAAAACAATACTCAGCAAATTTAAAAAAAAAAATGAAATCATACCAACCACAATCGTGGACCACAGCACAATACAAATAGAAACCCAGAAAATAACTCAAAACCATACAATTACATGGAAATTAAACAACCTACTGCTGAATGACTTTTGGGTAAACAATGAAATTAAGACAGAAATCAAGACATTCTTTGAAACTGATGAAAACAAAGATACAATGTACCAGAATCTCTAGGACGTAGCTAAGGACATGTTAAGAGGGAAGTTTATAGCAATAAACACCCACCTCAAAAAGTTAGAAAGATCTCAAATTAACAACTTAGCATCACAACTAGAAGAACTAGAGAAGCAAGAGCAAACCAACCCCAAAGCTAGCAGAGGACAAGAAATAAACAAAATCAGAGCTGAACAGAAGAAATTGAAACACACACAAAAAATACAGAAGATTAATGAATCCAGGAGTTGTTGTTTTGAAAAAATTAATAAGGTAGATTAACCACTAGCTAGACTAATTAAGAAAAAAAGAGAGAAGATCCAAATAAACACAATTTGAAATGAAAAAAGAGATGTTACCACTGACTTCACAGAAATGCAAAAAACCATCAGAGACTACTATGAACAACTGTATGCACACAAACTAGAAGATTTAGAAGAAACGGATAAATTCCTGGACGCATACTACTTTCCAAGACTGAACCAGTAAGAAATTGAATTCCTAAACAGGTAAATAGCAAGTTCCTAAATTGAATCAGTAATAAAAGGCCTGCCAACCAAAAAAAAGCCCAGGACCAGACAGATTCACAGCCCAATTCTACCAGATATATAAAGAAGAGCTGATGCTGTTCCTACTGAAACTATTAAAAAAAAATAAGGTGGAGGAATTCCTTCTCAACTCATTGTGTGAGGCCAACATCATCCTGAAACCAAAATCTGGCAGAGACACAACAAAAAAAGAAACCTTCAGGCCAATATCCTTGATGAACACAGATACAAAAATCTTCAACAAAGTACCAGCAAACTGAGTCCAACAGCACATCAAAAAGCTAATCCACCATTATTAACTAGGCTCTATCCCTGGGATGCAAGTTTAGTTCAATATATGCAAATCAATAAATGTGATTAATCACATAAAGAGAACTAAAAACAAAAACCATCTGATTATCTCAATAGATGCAGAAAAGGCTTTCAATAAAATTCAACACCGCTTCATGTTAAAAATCTTCAGTAAACTAGGTATTGAAGGAACATACTACAAAATATTATAAGAGCCATCTATTACAAAACATGGCCAACATCATGTGATTGGGGAAAAGCTAGAGGCATTCCCTTGAAAACTGTCACAAGACAAGGATGCCCTCTCTCACTACTCCTATTGAACATAGTATTGGAAGTTCTGGCAAGAGCAATCAGGCAAGAGAAAGAAATAAAAGGCATCCAGATAGGAAAAAAGGAAGTCAAACTATCCCTGTTTGCAGAAAAGATGATTCTATATCTAGAAAACCTTATAGTCTCTACCCAAAAGCTCCTTGATCTGATAAACAACTTCACCAATGTTTCAGGTTACAAAATCAACATTCAAAAATCACTGACATTCCTATATACCAACAACATCCAAGGCGAGAGCCAAATCAGGAATGCAATCCCATTTACAATTGCCACAAAAAGAATAAAATACCTAGGAATACAGCTAACCAAGGAAGTGAAGATCTCACACTGCTCAAAGAAATCATAGATGACACAAACAAATAGAAAGCACACCACATGTATGGATAGGAAGAATCAATACTGTTAAAATGGCCATACTGCCCAAAGCAATTTACAGATTCAATGCTACTCCTATCAAACTACCAATGACATTCTGCAAAGAATTAGAAAAAACTATTTTAAAATTCATATGGAACCAAAAAAGAGCCCGAATAGCCAAGGTAATCCTAAGCAAAAAGAACAAAGCTAGAGGCATCACATTACCCAAATTTAAGCTATACCACAGGGCTACAATAACCAAAACAGCACAGTACTGGTACAAACACAGACACGTAGGCCAATGGAACAGAGGACAGAGTGCGGAAATAGTGCCACACATCTACAACCATCTGATCTTTGACAAAGCTGACAAAAACAAGAAATGAGGAAAGGGCTCCCCACTTAATAAATGGTGCTGAGATAACTGGCTAGCCATAGGCAGATGATTGAAACTAGACCCTACCTTATACCACATGTAAAAATCAAGTCAAGATGTATTAAAGAGAAATGTAAAATTTTAAACTATAAAAACACCAGAAGATAACTAAGGAAATACCATTCTGGACATAGGATTTGGCAAAGATTTCATGACAAGGACACCAAAAGCAATTGCAAGAAAAACAAACATTGACAAATTGAATCTCATTAAACTAAAGAGCTTCTGCACAGCAAAAGAAACTATCAACAGAGTAAACAGACAGCCTACAGAATGGGAGAAAATATTTGCAAACTATACAACTGACAAAAGTCTACTATCCAGAATCTATAAGGAACTTAAACCAATTTGCAAGCAAAACTCAAGCTACCCCATTAGAAAGCAGGCAAAGGATATGAACATTTTTCAAAAGAAGACATACATGTAGCCCACAAGCATATGAAAAAATGCTCAATATCACTAATCACTAGAGAAATGTAAATCAAAACCAAAATGAGATACCATCTCACACCAGTCAGAATAGATAAAAAAGAAATAAACACACACTTTCCACAGAACCCAAAAAAGATAAGAGCTGAGATTGAATAAACTTAATAACTGTTATTGCTTCATTAAGAACATTCTTAAGTGAAACTAGCATTTATTTTCCCATGAATGCATGACAGTAATGAATACAATGACCACCAGTAGAGTTTAGTACCACTGACTTGATTTGTGCTAATGTGGCTACAGTATTTCCCATGCCGAAGAACCGCTGTTTTAGATGTCTCTGCACACTATTTAAAATCACACTTCCTCTCCTCATGAGGGCTTCAAGAACCAAGATTTGATAAAATTGCTTCTCCCCCCTTAAACTTGTGCATGTTGATACATCCCTGAGTCTCTCTACATCTTGTTTTGCCTTCAGACTTTAAGTATTTATATGAAGCATTTAAGGGATATAAACTCTTGCTGATTACTTGATTGATTTTTTAAAAAGCTTTAGAAATCAACTGCACATGAACAGGTTAGAGTTCACCTGGCTTAAGTTCCAAGTGACTAACTCATTAAGGAGAATGTTGAAAAGCTGGAGGGTGTCCAGGAGAGGTCAGCTGGGTGAGTGGAATGGCTAAAACCACATCCTCTTAGTACCTGTTGTGAGAACTAAAGATGTTCATGCAAAAGATCTCTTGGGAGGACATACAGGCTACCATCAAATAGAAGAATTGTGCTGTGTGGAAAAGTTATTAGATGGCTTGCTCATAGTCCCAGAAGACTATTTTTAATTCAACATTTTTTCTAAAAAAAGACTTTCTAAGAACTCTCTGTCCACCAATGGAAAGGGCTATTTTGAGGTGTTGGGAGCATCAATCAACATACGTGGCATGGGCTGAAAGAAAAGGGAGACTGAGATACCAAGGCCTGGAAAAGCTCACAGTTTGCAAAAGGCTCACTTTGGAGGCCTCCCAAGCTTACCATAGCTTGCCTGTTTGTTTTCACATCTGCATGGATAAATAAATGTGTCCAGAGGTAGACCACAGCTGGGAATACTTGGTGGGTTGCATTACCATTAAACACTTTCAACTCTCAGTGGTCCATATTCCATTTTTTTTTTTTTTTTTTTTGAGATAGGATCTTGCTCTGTCACCCAGGCTGGAGTGTAGTGGTGCGATCTCAACTCACTGCAACCTCCACATCCCAGGTTCAAGCGATTCTCTTGTCTCACCCCACCAAGTACCTGGGATTATAGGCATGCACCACCATGCCTGGCTAATTTTTGTATTTTTAGTATAGACAGGGTTTCACCATGTTGGCCAGGCTGGTCTTGAACTCCTGACCTTAGATGATCTGCCCATCTTGGGGTTCACATTCCTTTTGAAAGCAGGAGTTGGACTGTGATATCCCAGGAAATGCTATCAAAAGCCATGGAAGCAAATGCACAGGTATGCAGAAAAGCACACAGAATTTCAAGACACCCACGGACCCCAGATTAAGAAGGCCTAAACTGATAACTTCTAATGTCTTTTCCAACTCTCAGATTCTATATTTCCATATATCTTAGGCATTAAGATGCCTTAATAAAATAACATTTTCATAATTTCTTGTTCCATTTATTATGAAAGTAAAAAGATATGTTTGATAAATTAAAAAATAAATTGGGCTGGGGGGATTAATTCTAGCAAAGTCAAGGTATTGCTGCCTAGTACCTAGTGTCAGGGAGGATGGTTATCTCCATATCCAATGCATGATACTGATACATACTGAAGACATACCTGAGACTGGGCAATTTGTGAAGAAAAAGAGACTTAATAGACTCACAGTTCCACATGGCTGGGGAGGTTTCACAATCATGACGGAAGGTGAAGGAGGAGCAAAGGCACATCTTACATAGCAGCAGGCAAGAGAGCGTGAGGAGGGCAACTGCCCTTTATAAAACCATCAGATCGCAAGAGACTTATTCACTATCACGAGAACAGCACAAGAAAACCTGCCCTCATGATTCAGTTACCTCCCACTGGGTCCCTCCCACAACACATGGGGATTATGGGAGCTACAACTCAAGATGAGATTTGGGTGGGGTCACAGCCAAACCATGTCAGCCAGATAGGTTTTAAAAGCCTTTATGGGGTGGTGGAAACAAGTGGACGTCGGAAATCAATCAGAGGCATGATCAGGACTTGTTTGTGGGCTCAAGTGTCTTGTTTGGGTGCGTTAGATGAATCATTTAACCCCACCTATAAAATATATGTATGTTTGTATGTTTTCACCCCTCTCACAGAAATATTATAGTTATAAAGTAAGTGGCATCATCAGGGTTTTTTTCCCCCCACAATAAAGCTCTACCAACACTGGGATTTATTAAAATTTGTTTGAATGCTTGCCTCAGGAAACTATTTACTGAGAGAACTGAAAAATTAGCTGGTCAAAGGAAATGCAGCTAATACTCTGTGATTAGAGCAGTACATTTAACACAGTGTCACATTAAATGCTCTTTGACAAATTCACTTAGATTATCTTGGTTATGACTTATGACAAGGACCAAGAAATGGCTTGAAGGCCTGGCGGTCCAAAGTGACAGTAAATGGTCGCTGAGTCGTGAGAAAATGCAACAGGGAAGGGGAGGGGGCAGGGAGGATAAAGAAGGGAGCTTCAGGGATTGATGCTTGATCTGGTCTTATTTAATATCTTCATTAATGATACGGAAGAGGGGTAAATAGCCTGTTAATTAAATTTTCAAATGGGACTAAATTGGGAGATGTGATAAACATGCTCAAGGACAAAGTAACATGAAGGTACCCTGAAAGGCTGAAAGGATGGGCTTGAACAGAAAAAGCCAAAAACGTGTGTGTTCTAGAAGAAAGCAGTGGGCAAGAAACAGTAGGAGCCCCTGCATGTCTTTTGGGTTCTCTTGTTCCTCCTTTATTTTCTCGCTCTGGTGGAGCAGATGCCTATCAATACCACTTGGGGGCATTCAGGTCTGCACACCTTGAAGCTTGCTCACATTCTGCCTGAAGGGTCTATTCTGGCCTTAGGAGTAGGAGAAGCCAGAAGTGTGGGAAAGTTAATGCCCCAGAAACAGCTCTCAGCCAAAGGTGAATGGAGGGGAGTAGATAAATACTCCCACCTTCTTCACCCCTCCATTTGGGTAACTCCAGATGGCTGCCAGAATTCCTCAGCAAGACAGACCTTCAGCTGCCCATGGAGGTAAGTGGCATGAGGTTGAGCCCTTTACTGGCTTCCTTTCCTTTCCTATCACTTCCCAGCTCATCTACCAAGGTTGAGTGGGATCACCTCTGTCTCAGTCCATTTTTTGCTGCTATAATAGAATACCATAGAGTGGGTAATTTAAAATGAACCCAGGGACCCAGGGGACATTTGCAAAAGCAGGCTGAGTACCTTTAATGGGGTTTGGATTCATGTTTAGAATTAAAATCCTAAGTCGGTCAACCAAGCCCACCTGTCCCGTTAGACTCATGTTTCTGAACATTCTTTTTTAAAAAAATAAAATGTTTCTATTTCAATACCTTTTGGGGTACAAATGGTTTTAGATTACATGGATGAACTGCATAGTGGTGAATTCTGAGATTTCAGTGCACACTTTATCCCAATAGTATACGTTGTACCTAATATTTACCTTTTAATCCCACATCCCCCTCCTACCCTCCCCCTTCTGAATCTCCAAAGTCCATTATACCACTATGCATGTCTCTGCATACCCATAGCTTAGCTCCTACTTATAAATGAGAATATAGGATATTTGGTTTTCCATTCCTGAATTACCTCACTTAGAATAATGGCCTCCAGGCAGGGCCCGGTGGCTCACGCCTATAATCCCAGCACTTTGGGAGGCCGAGGCAGGAGGATCACCTGAAGTCAGGAGTTCAAGACCAGCCTGACCAACATGGAGAAACCCGGTCTCTACTAAAAATGCAAAAAATTAGCTGGGCGTGGTGGCACATGCCTGTAATGCCAGCTACTCAGGAGGCTGAGGCAGGAGAATTGCTTGAACCTGGGAGGTGGAGGTTGCAGTGAGCCAAGATCACACCATTGCACTCCAGCCTGGGCAACAATAGTGAAACTCTGCCTCAAAAAAAAAAAAAAAAAAAAAAAAAGAATAGTGGCCTCCAGCTCCATCCAGGTTGCTGCAAAAGACATAGAAAGGCAAATTCTTGAGCCCCACCCCAAACCAAATTAATTAGCAATTCTAGAAATGAGGACTAGCCATTCGTGTTTTAAAGAGCTCTCCTAGTGATTCAGATACCTGCTGAAGTTTGAGAACCAGTGGTTTACTAGGACTGAATCCAGACTCATGGACACCATGGTACTGTGGACAAGTTAAACACATCTCCTGGCCTCAGTTTCCTCTCTATGAAAAGGAGATAATGATAAGAAAACCTTCAGGGGACTGATGTGAGGATTAAACAAAACAATGTGTGTAAACTACCTAACACATCATCTCAAACACAGGAAATAGTGATGTCTTTCCCTACCTCCCTCTCCCCTGAGACAGATGACAGTTCAGTGCAACTTTGATTCCTAAGATGTGGCTCTAATTTAAACTGAGGGTGGATTCTGCTTTGTCCCATGGCCTTTAAAAAAGGGATTTTTATAACCAGTATACTCTCAAGTGACTGTCTAAAGCCCCAGAACAGACTGGAAGAGACAAGTGAGCAGAATTTGCTGACAGTTTTCAGGAGAGCATTGCTGGAAAAATCCTTGGCCATATTGAGTCTTTGTAGTTCAGGTTAGTATCTACCTTTCCACTAGCTTATTTATCATCAGGAATAGATACTGGAGAAACTAGAGCCTCGATGGCCCCATGAATGTCAGCACATCTGAGATAAGGCCAGATCCCCAAGGCAGTGACCCCGTTTCTCTGACCTTAGAACGGTACCTCTTTTGACTTTCTCATGGTTATGTAACTTAACCACATGTCCCTGGCATCTTCCGCACTCTTGCAGGGCTAACTGGCCCGTTTTCTTGTATTTCTTATGCTCAAAAGAAAGGCATCCTTTCCATGTCTCAATGTCCCAATGACCCAACCACAGAACAAGGCACTCTACCCTCACCATTTGTCATGGTGCAAACAACCAAATGTCACCTCAGTAAATATTAATGGAAATAAATTAACTAAAGAAACCCAAAACCCATGGGACATATGGAATTACATTAGAATCTGTGAACAATGGGGTGATAATGGTAATAACCTACATCCGAGGAGACTTTTTCAGAGAACTGAAAACACTTTACAATTAAGTGCCACATCAGTGCTAAATTTATTAGTGGGTAATTGGATGCAGCCTTAGCAAAACTCAGGCTCGACAGTACCACCCCTACCCATGGAAAGCTATTCTTTCCATCACTACCAAAAAAGCTCCTCCCAGCACTCCCATCAACAAGAAAATACAGCAGCTATGAATCTGAAAGGTAGTGAGCCAAATCAAGGTTATCTCAAAACATTGCAACTAAAAATGTATCTTTCCATAACATGGAGAGATAATCTATACCCCAAGATTTATTTTTTTAGCATAACAATGGTTTCAGCAGGAGTGCTATATCATACAGTGGAGTTCAAGCATCCTTTTCAAATACATTCAAATTTCAGTGCCAAGGGCATTTAATTCCTCTCTGTGCTTGATCCTGAACAATGCTGTAGAAAATATAAATAAGTGGTTTAAAAGGTCCATAAGAATGCAAAACATGTAATTCCATTATGGTATCATATGAGAATGATATAGTATCAACACGATAATGAAGCAAAAGAGAAGGTTCCATCATCCCTGGCTTAGAGAACACATTTAACAAACGAAATCTGGATAAAAGCAGAACTGCTGATAGCAACTCTAGGAAGTTAAAGAAATCCCCTATGCAACATGTTTTATTTTTATGTATCTAACTGGTGAAATTTGATAATTTGTATTTGAAAACTGTAAGGAAGCAAACCTGAGCCTTCCAATTTAAAATTATAACTGGATTACAACTCTGGACACACCACCATCAGCCTTTCCATGAAAATATCTATGGGCTGGGCACAGTGGCTCACGCCTATAATCTCAGCACTTTGGGAGGCTGAGGCGGGTGGATCATGAGGTCAGGAGTACGAGACCAGCCTAACATGGTGAAACCCCATCTCTACTAAAAATACAAAAATTAGCCGGATGTGGTGGTGCACACCTGTAATCCCAACTATTCAGGAGGCTGAGGCAGGAGAATCACTTGAAACCGGGAGGCGGAGGTTGCAGTGAGCTGAGATCTTGCCACTGCACTCCAGCCTGGGTGACAGAGCAAGACTCCATCTCAAAAATAAAAAAAAAATAAAATAAATAAAATCTATGAAGACCCAGAAGATGAAACACCACAGAATAAGAAAACTGGGATTTACACTCAAACTCTTACCAGAATTTTGGAGAAAGCTCTACTAATCAAGAAGCAATAAACCAGATTGGAAAACTTGCTTTGTGACTCACCAGTTGTATGTCGGGCTGAAAAAATGCTCCCATTGTCAACCAAGATTCAGGAATTCATCATTTGTGCCAATCACAAAATTGGAGAGCTGACTTTCCATCATGGGGGTGCATTGGAGTGCCCTCCACTCCTATCAATATTTCTCTATATATCTCCACTCAAAGACAGCAATAATAATATTAATAATGACAAGTGCAGCTATTACTTAGAATTTCCTATACACTCAGCTAAGTGCTTTAAAAGCATTACCTCATTTAAACCTTGCAACAAAAGATAAATGAAATGAAAATCTGGTTCTTTGAAAAGATAAATAAAATTGATAGACCATCAGCAAGATTAACCAAGAAAAGAAGAGAGAAAATCTAAATAATTTCAATAAGAAACAAAACAGGAGACATTACAACTGACACCGCAGAAATACAAAAGATCATTCAAGGTTACTATAAACACCTTTGTGCATATAAACTAGAAAACCTAGAAGAGATGGATAAATTCCTGGAAAAATATAATCCTCCTGGCTTAAATCGGGAGGAATTAGATACCCTAAACAGACCAATAACAAGCAGCGAGATTGAAATGGTAATTTAAAAATTACCAACAAAAAAAGCCAGAACCAGATGGATTCAGAGCAGAATTCTACCAGACATTCAAAGAAGAATTGGTAGCAATCCTATTTACACTATGCCACAAGATAGAGAAAGAGGGAATCCTCCCTAATACATTCGATGAAGCCAGCATCACCCTAATACCAAAACCAGGAAAGGACATAACCAAAAAAGAAAACTACAGGCCGATATCCCTGATGAACATAGATGCTAATATCCTTAACAAAATACTAGATAACTGAATCCAACAACATATCAAAAAGATAATAAACCATGATCAAGTGGGTTTCATACCAGGGATGCAGGGATGGTTTAACATATGCAGGTCAATAAATGTGATACACCACATAAACAGAATTAAAAATAAAAATCACATGATCATCTCAATAGATGCAGGAAAATTATTTGACAAAATTCAGCATCGCTTTATGATTAAAACTCTCAGCAAAATTGGCATACAAGGGACATACTTAATGTAATAAAAGTCATCTATGACAAACCCACAGCAAACATAATACTGAATGGGGAAAAGTTGAAAGCATTCCCTCTGAGAACTGGAATAAGACAGGTATACCCACTCTCACCACTCCTCTTCAACATAGTACCGGAAGTCCTAGCCAGAGAATTCAGACAAGAGAAAGAAATAAAAGGCATAAGGCATGCAAATTGGTAAAGAGGAAGTCAAACTGTCCTTGTTTGCTGACTATGTGATTGTTTACCTTGAAAACTCTAAAGACTCCTCCAGAAATCTCCTAGAACTGAATTCAGCAAAGTTTCCGGATACAAGATTAAGGTACACAAATCAGTAGCTCTCCTACACAACAGTAGCGAGCAAGCGGAGAATCAAATCAAGAACCCAACCCCTTTTATAATAGCTGCAAAAAAATAAATAAAATACTTAGGAATATACCTAACCAAGGAGGCGAAAGACCTCTACAAGGAAAACTGCAAAATAATGTTGAAAGAAATCATAGACGACACAAACAAATAGAAACACATCCCATGCTCATGAATGGGTAGAATCAATGTTGTGAAAATGACCAGACTGCCAAAAGCAATCTACAAATTCAATGCAATCCCATCAAAATACCACCATCATTCTTAATAGAATTAGAAAAAAACAATTCTAAAATTCATATGGAACCAAAAAAAAACCTGCATAGCCAAAGCAAGACTAAGCAAAAAGAACAAATCTGGAGGCATCACACTACCTGATTTCAAACTATACTGTAAGGCCGTAGTCACTAAAACAGCATAGCACTGGTATAAAAATAGGCACAGAGACCAACGGAACAGAACAGAGAACCCAGAAATAAGCCCAAATACTTATAGCCAACTGATCTTCGACAAAGCAAACAAAAACATAAAGTGGGGAAAGGACACCCTTTTCAACAAATGGTGCTGGGATAATTGGCTAGCCACATGAAGGAGAATGAAACTGGATCCTCATCTCTCACTTTATATAAAAATCAACTCAAGATGGATTAAGGCCTTAAATCTAAGACCTGAAACTATAAACACTGGAAGATAACATTGGAAAACAGCTTCTAGACATTGGCTTAGGCAAGGATTTCATGACCAAGAGCCCAAAAGAAATGCAACAAAAACAAAGATAGACAGCTGAGACTTAATTAAACTAAAGAGCTTAGTCAGTAGAGTAAACAGGCAACCCACAGAGTGGGAGAAAATCTTCACAATCTATATATCTGACAAAGGACTAATATCCAGAATCTGCAATGTACTCAAACAAATCAGCAAGAAAAAAAAATAAACAATCCCATCAAAAAGCAGGCTAAGGACATGAATAGGCAATTCTCAAGAGAAGACAGACAAACATATGAAAAAATGCTCAACATCACTAATAATCAGAGAAATGCAAATCAAAACCACAAATGTGATATCACCTTACTCCTGCAAAAATGGCCATAATCAAAAAAATCAAAAAACAATAGATGTTGGTGTGGATATGGTGATCAGGGAACACTTCTACACTGCTGGTGGGAATGTAAACTAGTACAGCCACTATGGAAAACAGTGTGGATAATCCTTAAAGAACTAAAACTAGAACTACCATTTGATCCAGCAATCCCACTACTGGATGTCTACCCAGAGGAAAAGAAGTCATTATACAAAAAAGACACTTGCACATGCATGTTTATAGCAGCACAATTCACAATTGCAAAACCATGGAACCAACCCAAATGCCCATCAATCAACAAGTGTATAAAGAAGCTGTGGTATATATATAAAATGAGGAATACTACTCAGTCATAAAAAGGAATGAATTAACAGCATTTGCAGTGACTTGGATGATATTAGAGACTACTAAATGAAGTAACTCAAGAATGGACAACCAAATATTGTATGTTCTCATTGATATGTAGGAACGAGGCTATGAGGACACAAAGGCATAAGAATGATACAACGGACTTAGGGGATTTGGGGGGAAGAGTGGGAGGGGGGAAAAAAGATAAAAGACTACAAATAGGGTGCAGTATATACTGCTCAGGTGAGGGGTTCACCAAAATCTCACAAATCACCATTAAAGAACTTACTCATGTAATCAAACACCACCTGTACCCCAAAACCTATGGAAAAATAAAAAAAATAAAAAATAAAAAAAAGTTGAATACAGAAAAAGAAGCTTAGAAAGGAAAGTGAGAAGAAGCAACTGTGGCAGGGACCCTTAGAGAGAAGAACATTTCAGGTAGTAGGGTGTCAATAGGGGCTGGTAATTTTGACTTGAGTTAACTTTAAAAATATAGCTACTTACTCATTCTAAATTAGGGTGAATCATACTGGACATCCAATTTAAGACATGGCAATCTGAAACAAGTGGATATTTCAAACTCTATTGACCTATATTTCTTTTCTTATCTATATGGATACTGCCATCTGCTGATAACTGGCATTTTTGAGGGGTCTTTTTTTGTAATTATGACATTGTATTTAAAGTATTGTTGCCCTTGTTCCCTTTGGGGGGTAGATTCTTCTCCCAGGTCTCCACATGGCTGGCTCATTTTCATCCTACGGTTCGTAGCTCAAGTGGCAATTCTTCTAAATAGTTATCCCTGATCACTACATCTAAACAACTTCTACCCTCTACCCCTAGTTAATATCTATTTCATCATTTGTTTCACTCATTTAATTTCAGATTTATCATAATTTGTCATTACTTTATGATTTTATGTATTCATTTCTTGCTTGTGTCTCTTGTCCCAGAATATAAGCTTCATGAAAGCAGGGACCTTAGCTCTCTTGTTTACCACTGGAATAATAGCACCTAATGCCACCTGTCTCTTAGAAAGAGCTTAATTAATGAAAAAAAAAAAAAAAAAAAAAAACCTTACAACACTCCATAATACAAATGCTATTGTTACCTTCATTTTAGGGAACTGAAGTTCAAAGATATGAAACAATTTTGCAAAGTTCACAAAGCTTGAAGAAGTAGAACTGGGATGTAAACTCAGATTACAAGACTCTTGAGCAAGTAACTATTAGATTATAGCACGGCCCTTATAAGATATTTGTCAAGAAATACAGAGTAACGTAGGGTAGCATTTAGGATCACAGGAGATATTGTCCTTTCGAGTGATGTGATACAAGGGCTGAGGGAAAACAAAGAAATGGAGAGCTTCAGTAGCAGTTATATGACAGAAATTTTCATTTTTGTGCATTCAGTCTTTTCAGAATATCAGAGCTAGGAAATACAGAAAGAAGTTCCCATCTTGGTCCCAAACAGTCACCCTGTAAATGATATCTAGCCATACCACCGAGAAAGAAATGTTACCAGCACCAAAAAGCAAGGCCAAGACTGAGTGAAGCATTCTTTCCATGTATTTGTAGAAATAATAAAATAAATAAATGAAGCATGTAAATTGAATACAAGTGGGAAAGAACATTTTATGAAAACTCAGAAAATGAAAAGACTTCTGAAAAAAATTATTACAAAAACTGGAATCTAGAAAAATTATCTGGAATTCTCATTTAAATAGAGAACAATTTAACTTCCATGAGGCAAAAAAAAAAAATCACTAAGAGATTAATAATTGAGGACAAAAGTCAACAGGATAAGATTAAAAGTGATATAGTGATATATAGTCAAATAGAAAAGATTTCAGAGGAATTAGAAAAGCAATAATAGAATGTAGAACCACACTAGAGGCAAAAAGGAGTGTAATTGACACTGCAGAAAATCGATCAGAGATATGAGGGAAAAACTTCAGAAGTTCGGAGAAAATTAAATGTTCAGAGAAAAATTAAAATGTTAGGAGGAAATATAAAATAACATCTCGATAAACATCTACCATGTTCCTAGAAAAACAGTGGAAAGAAATAAACACATGGACCCATCTGGAAATGTATAACCACTAGGATAAAGTTTTATACATTATATATTTATAGGTAGGAAAAAAATCAGTTTACATACAAATAAAAGTCAGGCTGGCCTCACACATTTTACTACTAAATGCTAAAAAAAAATTAGATAATGATTAACACATTTTGAATATGACAAAGTTGTAAACCAAGAATATTATACCCAGCCAATTCATCTTTCTGAATAATGGAAAAGAAAGTCTTGGAAAGGCAAAAGTGATAGTTTACCTACTTGCCCTTCTTTTAAAATTAGAATTAAAATTAGGAAAACTCAATTCCAGGAAGTCATAATATAAAAGGACTGGTAGCCCTGTGGGTTATTACTTCAGACAACCACACTTGAACTAATGAACCTGCAAGAAAAAAAAATTCCACCTACTTCCATTAAAAAAGACTAGGGGAAATAAATTTTGTGGTCATATTTAGTGCATAAAAATACATATTTTTAAAATTTTAATTCAACACATTTTCTTTAAGGAGCTCATATTATTTAATAGAATATAAATAAAGAGAAAATAGCACGTTCAGAATTCATCATACTTGAGCTAAAAGAATCAATATCTTTGGCTTTGCTCTGCTGGCATTAAAGCTTTCCAAGTATCTATTTTAAAGAAGTAGGACACTGTTTCTGGCTGGTTATGTTCTCCGCACACTGGCTGTTGTGCTAAGGGGTTGACTAGAAGATCTCCATGGCCCCTATTCAAAAACACAATGACTTTTCTGGTTCAGGAAGCTCAGTCAAAGCAGCCTGCCAATCCTGCTGGTCAGCCTTGCCCTGGGAGGCAAGTCTTGTCAACTGGGGTACATTTCAGAAGCTTTCTTTCCCTAATTTTTTAAATAACTTTTTTTAAATCACAAAAGTAGTCCATGCTTATAACAGAAAATATGGAAAACTCTAAAATATAAAAAGGAAATTAGAAAATGTCTCATAATCTCATGATTCAGAGTCATGATTTTTCATTTCCAAGAATGCCAGGAAGCAAGTCATTTAAAGGCAGGACATCACCACATCCTATGGGGCTGACACAGTTTCCATGGCTTCACTTTGGAAAGGAGACAGACAGACTTAAGCAAGCTGCCACGCAAGGACTTGAGCACCCCTCATCTGAGCTGTCCACACACTCCAAGCTCAAATAAAATAAATATGATAACACCCATAGAAGCACTTTATAAACTTCCAAGGATTATACAAACATTACTTGTAATTATTCTCAGGAGCAAATGGGTTGGTATATTGACATTGTCATTATTGCACAAGGGGAAATTCGTTTCTGAGGAACATTTTCTCAATTTCCTGCCTTTGAAGGGGCTGCTGTCATTTCAGCTTTTCTTTGTGTGGCAGGCTACTCTCTGGCACCTTGTCTCCCACAACGATCTGGCAAGGCCCATGGTTGATCCTGGCAGACACATACATCATTTCAGGAATCCGCTGCTCTATTCATAGGGCTGCACATTTATGTATAGTGTTCAGCTCTGCATTGACCCCACAAAAGAACACAACTTCAAGTGCTTCACTTTAAGGCACAGAAAATTCAAGAAGACTGGCCTCCCAGAAGAATGCAGCAAGAGCCCAGCATTTTTGCAAACATAGGTATTGATGTCTACATGCTTTCTTATTGTCGTGTGCATCATTTACCCTGTCAAGATGTGAATGATGTTACAATAGAGACTTGTGAGAAAGGGATGAAAAGGAAATGTTGCAATTTGTCAGGGTGCAGGGGTGGAGTTCCCCGTCCTTAATTTCATGTCCCCTGAATCATGGCTGGTGGCCTTGTTGTTCCTTGTCTGGGAACACTCTTCTCTAGGCTTACCTAAAACCACTCCTTCCTAATTTTCCAGCCACATAACTGGTCATTTTCTTTCCTGGTCTCCTTACTCATTCCCTCTTCTCTGCTCAACTTTTAAATGTTGGAGTGATCTCAGTCTACAGCTTCCAGAGAGCCAAGCTCTTGTCTGATGGTTTGCCACTATAGCCTCTCAGTGACAAGAATAACATCTGGCACTTAGTAGCTGCTCACTAAGTATGTTCAAATGAGTGCATGAAGTCATATATGAATTTATGAATTGCTGACAACCTCTCTATTTCAATTGCTGACAACCTCTCTATTTCATAACACAAAATTTTCTCACACTTCCAAACAATTTATTCTCATGCCCAGAGCTGCCCACCATTGCTAGGTCATTTCATTGAATGAGATTCATGAATGTCTGCCTGTAGCTTTAGACCCAAGCCCCCCGCCCTTGCCTTTATGAAGATACCTAAAGTCACATGGCCTATGGATCTCCTGCCTTAGAATCAACTCTCATTGAGGCATCCACCTCTCTCTTCCTTATTCTTTGAAACACTTATAACCAAAAGAATTACAGTATCTAGTCAAGCAGTATTTTCCCATCCCTAATCAAAGGAAGCTGCAATTCATTCCAAATACTTTGACTTTCAGCAAAATGCCCCCAATATTTCTTCTCTATTAGAAAACTAAAAAAAAGCAAAAACAAAAACAAACAAACAAATGAAAAAACTCTCTGCAGAATGAGGCCATGTAAAATCACTAGTTTCAGAAACCCATTATTACACGAGGGCAAACTAGGTCATTTTCTGAGCCTCAGTTTGTCCTTTGCTGATGTAGGTGTAACAGTATTAGAAAGAATTAGATCAGATAATGCACAAGAAAGGGTCTAGGACCATTCCTGGGACTCAGGAAACATTGAGAAGATCTGGTTGAATTTGAATCTTTACAACCCTTATTGCCAGAGTTCATTTACATTCTCATCCGAGAAACAAACCACGGCCAAATGGATGGTGCAGGAGTGGCCACTGAAAAGGGAGACTTTAAAGAGGTGGAGGAGAGAAGCTTACTGAAAACTGAAAATGACCATGCAGCCACGTGGTGAAGGCTGACATGCATAATAAATTAGTAAATGACTTAGTAGTACTCTATCACCCAGCTCAGTGTGGTGAGAAGCTGTAGACTGAGATCACTCCAAACTGTTTGTTCAGCAGCCCATGAACAAGCAGTTTGCAGAGAGCCAGGACTGAAGAAAACACCTGCAGGAACCTGTGAGTGCCTCCTTGAAGTTGGCGCCCCGGGGCACCTTGCTGGCCTTGTCCCAGTCCCTGCCCTTCTCAACCTCAGGGAATGACAGAAAGTCTTCCACCACCCCTCGTGCCCCCGTACGGCACCCCTCCGCCCTCAGCATCTGTGTGCTATGGACCAACACTCACGCAGGTAGGAATCTGGTGACAATGGGCAGAGTGCTGTTGCCAACTTTGTATCCAAACCACCAGATGAATGCTGTTTTATACCAATTCACATTTTACTACCACTCTGTAGTGGGGAGAATCTGTCCTGTGTTTCAGATTATTCAGGAGTGCTAAAAAGAGGGGAATACACAACCTAGCAATAACTCATAGATGTAATTATCTGGGAGATTCACAAAAGAACCACCTGGCTTGGGCATTACACCTGAATGCATGCAATTGCCCAGCTCATAACAATCTTTAAAATTAGTAAATATGGGTTAGCAGCAAGAGAAGAGGACTCTTGCAGATAAGCATAGGTCCCAGTAAAGAATGGCTTTATTTAGAACCAGTAATCCACAACTTCTTCTGGGGATAGGAACAAAGAGAGAAAATTTTAACTTCCTTCCCACCATTTTCTTTTTTTAAAATGGGGTTTCTATGTATCTTTGATGAGCGAGACAATCCTTAAAAGACCAAGCTGTGTTGGATTTGACTATCAGGTGCGCTTAAACTGGAAGCAATCTTAGGCATTGTCAAGTCGTAACACTTTTATTTTAGGGTGGAGGAAACTGAGGCCAAGGAAGTATGTGTTATTGTTCCAGCCTAAGGTCTCACAGGTGATCCAAAAAGAGAACCCAGGAATTCAAAACCCAGGAATCTGACATCATGAATTTTGCTGTATCTGCTACCTCCTACATAGTTTTACTTACAAGTCTTGAAGTCGGCATATTTTTTTCCTTACAGAAATTTACTACTGTAATGCAAAACCAGTATCACTTGCAATAAATAAAAGGCACCATAAGCATAAGCAGAATGAAAGTGATACAATGTTAAGTTCTAAGTAAGAAGGTTCTGAGATTATATCCTGTTAAATAGTGATATTATCAAGTGAAATGCCCTTAATACCAGCAGAAGCACTGAAAGAACATTAGAAAAGCAATGGTTGTCTCAATACATGACTCGATGCCATTTAAGGTTGTATTTCTGTATCACCAACCACGTGGTCACACTCTCGGAAGCCCTGCACTACCCCTAACACCAGCCAGTAGCCTTGCCTCCTCCAGGCAGCCTACCAGAATCCCTGGAGAAGTAGCCTTGTCAGTGAATTATGTATGACTTTCTCAGTGGCTACACACTCTTCCCCTTTACCTTATTTTGAAAATTGAGAACCACACTTGATTTTTAGGTGAGGATTGCTGAGAATGTGCTCAGAGAATTAGGAACACAATAGGAGAGGAAACTCACTAATTATAGCTTACAGAATAAAAACTGAGTCACCAATTATAATCACTGAGATTGAAGTTCTCATAGAGGAAACATTTAATAACAAATACCTACTCTGTGCCAGACAAGACATATACTTTATCTCATTTATTCTCTCAACAACCTTAGAAAGCAGATATTATTGGCTCCATTTCACACATGAGAAAGACAAGTCTCAGAGATGTTAAGTAACTTGACTCAAGTTACACAGCCAATAGCCGAATTCAAACTGAGATCTTTTTTTTTTTTTTTCAGACGGAGTCAGAGTCTCGCTCTGTCGCCCAGGCTGGAGTGCAGTGGCACTATCTCGGCTCACTGTAACTTCTGCCTCCCGGGTTCAAGTGATTCTCCTGCCTCAGCCTCCTGAGTAGCTGAGATTACAGGAACGCACCACCAGGCCCAGCTAATTTTTATATTTTTAGTAGAGATGGGGTTTCACCATGTTGGTCAGGCTGGTCTCCAAACTGAAATCTTTTATGCCAATTCTGGCTGCACATTAAGATTGTCTGGGAGCTTTTAATAATGATCCGTGTCAGAGCTTCACTCACATTGACTCTCAGTAAATTAGTGTGATGTGGAGGCTTATCATGGTATTTATTTGTGGAGGCTTATCATGGTATTTATTTGCCAGCTTCCTAGGTGGTTGTAGTATACATCTGACATTAAGAAACCCTGGCTTTAAACCATAACCTGTGTTGTTATTCCCTTGCCACTTTTTTAGTTATTTTTAAACTCTGTTTTCCTAAATTTTCTTTATCATTTCCTAGTGAAATTTCAGGGAGCACAAAAGTTCGAATCTATAAGCAAATGGGTCACTCCCTGCCCAGCGTTGGGGCACCTCCAGCCTGAGAGTGGGACATCCTGGACCCCACCTCTGTTTCTGCTCTGATATAGCTAGGACCTTAGGCAAAGCACTCCTCCTTGTTTCCTCATCTGCAAAGTGAAGAGGTTGAACTTGGTGATCTTTAAGCTCCCTTCCAGCTCTAAATTTCTGTCATCAGCTTCCAAATGCTACAAGCTGGTTGCAAAGCCCTGTGAATGTATAGCCTGTCTGCCCTTCCCATTCTTTCACTTTCTTCTTCCCTCAGCTCCGTTTCTATTTAATGAGCTTTGGCCTGAGGGAGCCCTGCTTGTCCTTCCCCAGTCTTCTAAGCTGCTCCTAGGGCCCTAGCTTATTTCTTACCACGGGAGCTTTTGTTATTACAAATTTTCTTCCACTTTTTTTTAACCCAACTTTAGTTCCTTCCAGTCCATAGGGACCCTTCATATACCCAAGTGTCCTTCCACAGATTTTAATTAAACACAATCATCTTCTTAAAGTTCCTCCCAAAGTGGGGGCCAGGGTTCAGAGGGTAGGGGTGGAGAGGAGAGGAGAAGTTCATTAAGTTCATTACCAGATAAATGTTGTTACCATAGTCACCCAAAAGGAGACAAGGGAGTTAAAATTCAAGTGTTTACATGTGTACTCATGTGCATATCCAAATTTTGAGATTCTTTCAGTATCTCTCTTCCAGATCCATTTTCTCCTACAAAATATTAAACATAGAAAAATACTTTTCAGAATATGGATCATTTCCCTTCATGGAATTCTTCTTCTTGTGCTTGTGCATTCATAGTTTGTTTCTTAAGACATACAGGTCTCAGGATTCATCACCACAAAGCAATTTAGAAAAACTCAAAACGCGGGATACTCCTTGCCCCTGTCCCTGTGTTATAGTTAAATCTAAGTCTAAGCCAATGCAAAGCTGTGAACCGTGGGCCACTCCCTTCCAATGGACTTCTACTCTTGGGGTACACCTTGTCTGAGCATGGACTTACCAGCCTTTCCCCACCAGCCCCAAATTTCCCTGAATTGCAACAGGCCCTGAAACATTTGTAACACTAAATCTGAGGCTGATTATTCCACGATGATACTCAGAATTTTCTAGGGCATGACAGACTTTATGAAGCATTTGAACAGCTCCATGTTCCACAGGAAGAAAGACAATTTCCAGGCTGTGCCAGGATGGAGTGTGGGGAGCATCCGACAGTTTTTCTGAAGGAAACAATTCTGTTGATTGGAACAGTATTTTGCAAAAGCCTACTTAGTTTTCATAGGTTGCAGCTTTTTAAAATCTCCTGACATCAGTTTTATATTTATCCTTGTTGTTGGTTTTTTTAAGTGGAACTAATAATCAAGCCTTTTAGGGCAAGTTTATTGTTTTGGATACAACTGTTCCCCATCCAGCTCCACACAACCACCTTCCCACTATTAGGCGGGAAGAAAATTTTTCAGTTCCTTTCATTATTCCTCCTTTGTCATAAAACCATTGGTGTGTTTCTGATTTCCAGAAAGAAAAGAGAGCATGTTTATGATTTTGCCTTTATTTTTAGAGACGTTCTTCAATTCCTCTTCTAACAGTGTATATTGTTACAGCAATCGCAAGTTCTAATTTATTTATTGTTAAAATGCTAATTATGCATTTGCCTTGTTTTTATTGAAACTAAAGAAGCAAAAAAGTTAACTCAGAACGTTTCTGAACATCCAGTTGGGCTCCAAATGTACATCAAGTCTTTCCAGGAAGCAGGACAGAGAAGGCTTGTTGCAGATCCAGGGAGTCACTTTTAGATGAGGTTGCTCTCCATTTTAGCAGTGAGGCAGCATCAGACTTATTCTGGTGGCTTTTTTAAGTGACAAACTGGAACTGCAGATCCCATATGAATCACAGGGAGAGCATGAGCCCCTAAATTATGTTCCACCTTCATACAGACAACGGCAAACAGTGCCATTTGTGAAAGTATAGGAAGTCACTGGTCAGCAATAAGTGTGACGCAAGTGGCCCCAGAAGACCCCCCCAGGATCCATGTCACTAACTGTGTATAACAAAAAGTCCACTATTGAGGCTGGGTGCGGTGGCTCATGCCTGTAATCCCAGCACTTTGGGAAGCTGAGGTGCGCAGATCACCTGAGGTCAGGATTTCAAGCCTGGGCAATATGGTGAAACTCAATCTCTACTAAAAAATACAAAAATTAGCTGGGCATCATGGTGCATGCCTGTAATCCCAGCTATTTGGGAGACTGAGGCAGGAGAAGCACTTGATCCCGGGAGGCAAAGGTTGCAGTGAGCTGAAATTGTGTTAGTACACTCCAGCCTGGGTGACAGAGCAAGACTCTGTCTCAAAAAAAAAAAAAGGCCACCATTGAATACATCAGAATACATTAGAATGTCAGAGCTAAATGGAACTTGGACATCACTCAGCCCTAATCCCCACCTTACATTTGAGGAAACTGAGGCCTTGAAGTGGGAAATGACTTAGTCACAAGCACCAAACTTAGCAAGTTAATGACAGAGCCAGGATTACAACCCTGGTCTTCTGACTCTAAAACCAGTGCAGTTTCCAAAAGTGAGCCCCAAAGCTTCACCTACATGTAGCAGCAGAGCGTTCTCCATTCTGCACCTGCAGCTCTATGAGGATGAAAAAGGTCCCCATTTATTAGTCGTTGACCACATACCCGGTTCTGTGCTAAGTGCTTCGGCCACATTATCTCATTTCATTCTCATAACAAACCTTTGAGATAGGTATTATTACAGATAATTCAACTATAGCAGATCCAGAATTCTGTCTGGGCTCTTCTGTCTCCAGAGCCCTTGGCCTAACCCACTGCCTTAGTCTCTTCTACTGCTTCTGTCAGCTCCTTCCACACCTACAGGCTCTGGACAGATACTGACCATGACCTTCTTCCCTGACCACAGAAATCTGACAGTGAGTTCAGGTAGCAAGCAGATATCCCCAGATCTAAGAAAAGGTGGGCCTTTCCCCAGTGTCAGGAAGTAAATTATGACTGCTCTAACAATTCATGATAATCCCATTCCCCTGGCCCAGTGACTGGTGTAGTGTGATGTGTGATCCCATTATGGCCAATAAGAAATGAAGGAGAGAATTCTCAAGGCTCCCCTGACTGTCTAAAAAGATGGAGTTTCAGAAGATAAGATTTTTAGCCTTTGGCTCTCAGTTTCTCTGTAGGATACTGGCATGAGCATGAGATGCCTGGAGCTGAGGAAGCCATATTGCAAACATGAGGTGATAACCATGAGGGGAAAAAAAAACCCACAAAGCAAAAACAATAAAACAGATAAAAAACAATACACTGAGGATGGAGTGACAAGGCTTTGAAAAATTTGAAAGACATTGCTGAGCCATTGCACCAACCTAACAGTGCCTACCTGCATATTTCCTGTTATTTTCAAAAGTTAAATACTTATTGCCTAGGACACTATTAGTCAGATTTTCTGTTCCTGGAAGCTAGAAGCATTCCTAACTGATATGAGCTGTTAGTTCAGAGATGTGTCACTTGAGGGTAGCTGCCCAACCCTATGCCTCACTTTCTTTGTCAAATGTGTACTAGTTGGAGTTATACCAAGGTTTTGTAATTGATTTTATGCTCAGTATCATTTAACATACATCTGGAAGCATTTGCCATAGATTCATCTACTCTCATTTGGAGTATGGATTTTTAAAAAATTTTTATTGATATATAATCATTATACACATTTTGGGAGTACATGTGACATTTTGATACATGTATACAATGTGTGATGGTTATATCAGGGGAATTGGGATATCTACCGCCTCAAATATTTACCTTTTCTTTGTGTTGGGAACACTACAATTCTTCTAGCTATTCTGAAATACATAATAAATGATTGTTTAGTATACCTTCTTACTGAACTGTCGAATACTAGAACTTATTCCTAATATCTAACTGTATTTTTGTAACCATTAACCAGATGTATGGATTTTTGACTAAAGAAAATAAATCCCGATTCGTTGAAGATAAAATTTAAATACAGGGACACATATCTCACGTGTGTGGCCATATATTAGAAGTAATTTTTTTGTATCCACTATGAGTTAGTAAATCAGAAGATTATTCAGTACTCAACAGCAATTTGATAGTTATTCAAACAGAACCCAAATGTTGGCCCTTCGAGTTCAGCCTGAGCCATATATACCATATTCACCTCAGTCTGCAAGATCCCCTACAGAAAAATGAAAAGAAAAGGCAATGACTCAGAATCTATACAGAGGGCCCATTTCTGCAGTGTTTCCCCAAATATACAATCTTTTTCTTCCATCTTCCTACATGCATATTCTAGGATTTACTAGTTTTGAACACATACATTATGGGCATATGTTTACATTTGTTGTTTGATTCTGTCTTATTTTGAAACTATACTAGAGTACTCTGACACATAGAACTGTTTTCTAAGACGCTCTAGCTCCATGTCTGTCATCCCTGAATTGTCAGTTGTTCCATCAACAAACATTGGTGTGTGACGAGCATTGTGTTGAGAATTTAGGACTTGTATCTGAAAGGGTTGGGCTGTGTGGGTTGTTTTTTTCCAGTGACAACACTAATAGATTTGATCCCAGCAATAAGAAGTTATGGTATCCTCTCATTCTTATCCAAGAATCCCATCCCCAGCCTTGGGAAAGGAAGAGAGAACTGTCAATGTTCTCCTCTCCTCTGGGGAGAAACACTGGTGTGAGCAAAGCATCTAGCTCAAATATGGTAAGAAAATAGTATCATACTCTTTGAGCGGGTTCCATAGGCTTCGACTCAAGAAAAAACAACAAAGGATATAATCAACTTCCTTGTTACCTAAGTTTTTTGTATTCAGCTGGTCCTTTGGGAGAAAACTAGATAACTAGATGAGGAAACTTGTACAATTCACTAGAAAGAAGCTTATTTCAGAAACTATGAGCTTCTTGAGAATATAGGTTTGCTTCTTAATCATTTTTACATCCTTAGAACCTGGAAGAGTATCCCACACAAAGTAGGTACCCAATAAATGTGTGTGTGATAAATGAATACACAGGGTTTATTATTATTATTATGGTCTTATTATTACTATTATTTTTCATCATCATGATTATTATTAGGTACAGGTAGTCTAACTTGGTACTTTCATTTGAGATATGGTGGATAAAGAAAACTGGTCTCTAATAAAATGTGGTATTCTGGTCTATTTTTCAAGGTCTGAGCTACAAAAGTGCCACAAAATGTAGTTCTGTGTCTAGATGAAATCTTATTTTAAACTTGCATTTTAAAAACTCTGGAATGAAAATCTAAGTTGGGGATCTCAAGTTGGTTAGAAAGGAAATTATTAAGGACCCTTTATTATACTCTAAAGTGAGAAACATCACATTGAAAATGCACCCACAGTGTTGGGACCTCGTAAAATATCCACGAAGAAAACGCTCTTAGACAAAATACCTGATTTTTTCGATCAAGCATTGTATTTGTCAGAGTACATGATTGGGGTAGCACTGACAGAAATTTTATCACATTTAACATTTGTTCATTTCACACTTCAGGCTCTCTCTCGATCACAGAATTTATTTCATTGGCATTTGTCATATCTCGGCTATCTTCTTTCACCACTTTGTAGATGGTGGCTTTTTTAGGCGACTTTTTCTAAGCTGAGGATTTTTTTTCTAGGATGCCAATCCAATCTGGTATTTCAAAATGCCAACACCATTGGCCCTGCTGGAAACCGATTAAACAATTTCTGTGCCTAACAGCTCTTTTCAAGTTGCTGAGTTTTTGATTTTCATTTCTTAAGGCTAAATTTTCACACACACAAAAATTGCCCACTCTTTGCATGCAAATGAAGCAGTTTAGAAATGGAAATTCAAGCACAGTGAGCCCTGCATTAATTTACAAATCCATGGCATATTTAAAATATTTTTTCAAATTGCTTCACACGTTTTGGGTGTGTGACACATCGCCATTTAACTTAGTCAAAGTTATTTTGCTGATAAACTTTAGATAACTCTAAAGAAGGCATCTTTGGGAGAACCAAGGGAGAACTGTTTTCTGTTCCATTACATACATTTTTTTCATTAAAATAAAACGGGATCAACTTGGGTGAGCTAGAGCTCTCTATAAAGACAGGAATTTCTCACCCAGATGAGAAACTTGAGTGAATGGAAGAGGAAAGGGAAATCAATGTCCTTGTGAGTAAAAGTCTATGAAAGTACAGTGTGTATGTCATCAACACTTTACATTTCAATCGCTTCATTTCTGGTTCCTGTAAGAAGAGAACCCAAACGTATCTTCACGCCTCTGCAGAGATAAAAATAGGTAATCATCACTAGTCTTCAGAAAAGTATATCCTAGCTTTCTGTTTTATATTTGCAAAGAATGTACATTTGCCTCAAATAGGGCTATTGAAGGGAAAGACTTTTTATCCTTTCATTTTCTTATACTGCATCAAAGCTAGCAATTTTAGAACTGATATTCCTGAGGTTTTTTTTTTAATTTAAAGGAAACCATCCATTTATCAATATCAATCAGCCTGTTCCTGACCAATTCAGATTTCAGTCGGACTTATAAACTGTAACGTGCCCTAATTATGAAGTCATAATAAGTATCACAGTGGTATTGGTGCAGGGACAAATTGTCCATGGAAAAGATTAGAGAGACCTGAGAAGACTCACACATACATAGAAAATCTGACACTGCAAATAAGTGGGAAAAGAAAGACTTCAATAAGGGTGCTAGGACAATGGGAAAGAAAGAAAGAAAAAGAAGGGAAGGAAGGAAGAATGGAAGGAAGGAGAGAAGAAAGGAAGGAAGGAGGCCGGGCGCAATGGCTCACGCTTGTAATCCCAGCACTTTGGGAGGCCGAGGCGGGTGGATCACGAGGTCAGGAGATCGAGACCACGGTGAAACCCCGTCTCTACTAAAAACAGAAAAAAATTAGCCGGGCGTGGTGGCGGGTGCCTGTAGTCCCAGCTACTCGGAGAGGCTGAGGCAGGAGAATGGCGTGAACCCGGGAGGCAGAGCTTGCAGTGAGCCGAGATTGCGCCACTGCACTCCAGCCTGGGCGACAGAGCAAGACTCTGTCTCAAAAAAAAAAAAAAAAAAAAAAAGAAAGGAAGGAAGGAAGGAAGGGGAAAAAAGGGAGGGAGGGGAAGAAAGGGAGGGAGAGAGGGAACGGAAGAAAGGAAGGAAGGCGGGAGGGAGGGAGGGGAGAAAGCAGAGAAAGGAAGGAGGGAGGTAGGATAGAAAGAAAAGAATGGATTCCCCTCACACACACTGTTCACTAAAATCAGTTCCAGATAGATGAATAACATATGGAAAAGAAAACTTCACAATTTTTAGGTAAAACATAGGAAAACATTTCTGTGACATTAGGATGAAGGAGGAGAGAAAACAAGTCACAAAAAGAAGAAACTATAAAGAAAAAAATATAGATTCAACCACATTAACTTCCACTCATCAGAAGACAACAAAAGAGAGTAAAGAAGCAAGACCCCAAAACTGGGAGAAGATGTCTATAATAACTGTAATTAACAAAGGAGGAATATCCATAAAATAAAGAACTTCAATGATTCAAGAAAAAAAACAACCCAAGAGAGGACACACAGCCGATGGGCAAAAGAGATGAAGGGGCATTTCACAGAAGACCCAAGATGAATGCCCATTACACATATAAGGAACTGTTCGTGAATCATCAGGAAAATGCATAATGAAATCACTAGGAGATACCATTCACTCCCATGAGGTGGCAAAACGTTTTAAAGTGTGACATATCAAGTATTAAAATGGTGTCCAGTAAGGATATGGAATAACAGGCACTCCTGTACACTGGCGGTGGGAACAAAGTTGTTACTCTCAATTTGGAATACTATTTAGCATTACCTAGTAAAATTAAACTGAGGCCAGGTGCAGTGGCTCACATCTGTAATCCCAGCACTTTGGGAGGCCGAGGCAGGCAGACCACCTGAGGTCAGGAGTTTGAGACCAGCCTGGCAAACATGGTGAAACCCCGTCTCTACTAAAAATACAAAAAATTAGCTGGGCATGGTGGCACGTGCCTGTAATCTCAGCTACTCAGGAGGCTGAGACAGGAGAATTGCTTGAACCTGGAGGCAGAGATTGCAGTGAGCCAAGATCATGCCACTGCACTTCAGCCCAGGCAACAAGAGCAAAACTCCGTCTCAAAAATAAATAAATAAATAAACTTGTGCACACTCCATAGCCACTCTCAGATGTATTCACTCCCAGATATACAGCCAATCCCAGATGTAGATATAGATGATATAGATACAGACATCGAGCCAAGAGAAGCTTGTGCACGTTTACCAGTCAACATACATAAGAATATTCACAGTATCATTGTTCTTTGGAGCAAAACAAGCCAAACATCTGTAAACAGAAGAATATATGAATGAATGATGACACAGTCATATGCTGGAATGTAATACAGCCCCACGTTAACATAGTTAAATCTGAAATGTATAACACTGAGCAATCAAAAAGCAAGTTTCAGGAAAAATGCATAAATAAACCTTTATTTACCTGAAGTTCTAAAACAGACAAAATTAAGTAATAGCTTATTTAGGAATATCTATACATAAAGAAAACCAAAGGTGCTATTAACACAAAATTCAGGATAGTGACTATCTCTGGAGAGTAGAAGAGGGGATTACAATCTGGGGAGGTCCTGCCTAAGGCTCCACAAATATCAATACTATTTCTCCTCTTACTGGGTTCATTTTGTCATTAGTCTTGAAATTGTACACAGATATTAGACATATTTCTTTGGAATTATTATATGTTTATTTTTTAAGTTTTAAAACAAATTTTGATGCATGAGAGCCAAATCAAGGCTACAAATATGCACCATCCTCCCAAACACAACCTACTCCAGTTTGACTTAAATAGTGAGTTATTTCCAAAACTTTTGTCCAGAAGGCATGTGAGCTTCTTCCTCACAACACTGTGGGAGAAGAATACAAGCTGATACAACAGCATTGATTCTGAAAGCCCTTTGCACACCTGTGCTTATCACTGCTGTTACGGTTGTGTTGTCGTTCTTGCTGCTGTTATCTATCGTGCTTGTCTTTCTGCCATGTCATAGACTGAAACAACACTTGACAGTTTGTTGGCTTGATGTATCAGTTCCATTTTAATAGATCCTATGGTGGGTGACATTTGAAAAAAAGTCTCCAGCAAAGAATCTTGTCCTGAAGTCCCAATGGAGCAAACTTTGGACTGGTAGACATTAGACAGAGGTTTTCCGGGGAAGCATCTTTATCTTGTACAGATGTGTTTAGTCCATGCTTGTTAGACCCCAAATTTCTATATGCAGTCCCAAGAAAATGATGGATGTGTATTTCTTCACATCTTAAATGCACTTTCTTTAGCTACTTTAACATCTCTCAAATCTGGATGCATTTGCAATCTATGGCATAACATGGTTTGACAGCATTTTTTTTTCTTTCTTAGTAAAACACAAAATAATGGTTTTCTTAAAGTTGATGGTTTCTTACTTTCTCTAGCATATAACATCAAATTTCCACAGGAATTCCCATATTCCCATCAATTGGAGAGAAAAAAAAGCAGATGCCAGAACATAGACAGATCAGATGCTGCCACACTGCCTAGAGACTGGAAATGACAGCCTGCAACAAGCCACACCTGAAGGCTGCTCTTGAGGGCAGGAAAACAGAAGGTCCAAGGAGAAGGAAAACGCTGTTTTGGTTCCATTTGAACCAAAATGCTGGTAAATGTTCACTTCAATTTTTTATGGTTTTGTGTTCATTTCAAAACACTCACAGACAAAAATGCATTAAAGCTGAACTATTATGGACCCTCTGCTAAACTCTGACCTCAGGAAGCTCTAAGCTCAAAATGTTGAGCCAAGAGAGATATACAAGTAGTGACAGCCACAACATGTGCATTGAAGCTCAGCAGTGCTGCCTAGGATATCTGCCCCAGCAATGAGAATGAGAACAGTGTTCACGACAGCCACTCCTGAGCTCTGAGAAGCAGTTCCACAGTGTGCAAAGGGTAGAAGAATCTCTTCACCAAAATCTCTGGTTAATAAAGAATATATCATGTTGCTCAGGTGGTCTTGCACAAGTGGTGTGATGCATATGAAGCAATCCAGTTGAATGAATAAGCAGTAATTCATAAATCTCCAGGACTTACAAAAATCCTTATAGAGCAAAAAATAAATAGATCCATGGGGTTCCCTGAACCCCTTACATTAGTTAACCCTGCCCTAACTTTTATTTCAGTAATGGTCACTGATGTATATGGCACCAGATTGAGGATTTACCAAATGATGTATGTATTTTTTATATGAGGTTTCTAACAGAGTTATTTGTTTCTATAGATCCTTTGAGCATTTAAGAACTATTTGATAGGTTGCAATTTAGGTATTATAAGCTATATTTGCAGTGTTGGGCACCAAGTTTTCTTCAGGATATTAAGATGAGATTCTTTCTGTGTTTAGCAGGAACTATCTAAATTTCTGGGAGTAGCATCTACAGTTTTCCATCTGTTCATGTCAAAACCTCCTTTGACTAAGCCTCTCTAGACAGAGGGTCTTGCTTATTTGGTTTGATGTGTTATTGGTGGGGCCAAGTCCAATATCATGTACACATGGTGCTTAATAAGTAAGAACTGTTTAGAGCTTAAGTGAGTTTAATCTGGACACAGTTGGGCACCATGGCTCATGCCTGTAATCTCAGCACTTTGGGAGGCCAAGGCAGGAGGATCACTTGAGGCCAGGAGTTTGAGGTCAACCTGGTCAACATAGCAAAAAAAAATTTCTGGTAGTTTTTACAAAAATTGTTTTAAAAAACAGCTGGACATAGTGCTGCATGCCTGTAGTCCTAGCTACCCAGGAGACTGAGGCAAGAGGATTGCTTGAGCCCAGGAGTTCAAGGTTACAGTGCACTATGTGGCACCACTGCACTCCAACCTGGGCAACAGAGAAAGACCCTGTCTCAAAAACAAACACCAAGCGGGAGGGAAGAGCAGAACTTGACATGCTTGGTTTTCTTTTGAGAAAACAATATTTACCTGATGCCTGATGTAGCCTGGTCCTGAGTGATGCCGTCCAACATGCTCCCACTCAAGGTGCAGTCTCCTTGAGTATCCCACATTCTTAGGGGAAATCAAGATAAAGATTCTTACCACCTCCCATACAGTAAAGGAAATTTCAACAGAGAAAGAAAGAACATAGGTAAAACTCCAGACCAGCAGCCTGAGCCGCTCTCTGCCACCTGGCCATTATAACACCCTCAAGGGCCCCACCAATGCCATGCCTTCTTTCCACTCCATGAAATACAGCACTGGAAAAGACTGGGAAGTAGTTTGCTTCCAGTGCCCTGACATGTGACAGTTTCCTGCATGAGACTTTTATTCTTATTAGGCATTTGGACTTTTAAATGACTCTGTGATTAATGCTTCGATGCTGCACGTGATAATTGCCTTGGCAGAAAGATGTCTTTGTTCTTGCCCACTCACCTTTTGTATGGTGTTTCCCACTCCTGTTCCCTTTTTATGAGTTGTTGATGTTCATCTATATTTAGCAAGTGTTTTGCTAATATCCAAGGAGTCATCAAAGGTGCAGCTGCTTCGTCGCTACAGGAAACCCCCGCTTTAGGGGGCTAGCTCTGCTCTAGGAGGATCTGCTTTGGAACTGTCCTCTGCATAACGATGAGAAATGCTCTTCTTAATTTTTAAATTAGCTGGCTGAGGCAGCCGTCTTTTCCCCCGTTTGGGGCTCGATGAACTCATATGTTATTCTTGGTTGACTGTCAGACTAACGAGGATGTTTTTCTGATGGTCTTTATTTGGAGTTATATTCACTTGTTTTTTCCTCCCTTTCCAGGAGCTCCTTTCTTCATTGTGTGGACATGTGACCTTGTTTTTATGTTTTCAGTGTCCCAAGCTAGGAAACCTGTGATAGTCCTTTCCTGTTCCTTCCTGAGTTACTGGTTTGTGTAACAAATGCTTGGCTCACTTCCTTCATGTCCTTAGAAAAGGAGGTCCGCTAAAATGGCTCCCCCCACCCCACTGCCTTTTTACCACGTGTGAACACTGCAGCAGAAATCATTACAAGGCCCACCCTTCTTGAATGTCAACTAAATCTGGTTAATTGACAATATACTCAAAATAGTCTATTTGAAAGTAATCTCACTATAAGACAATGTCATCATAGAGTTCTCACTACACTCTAAGCTGCCTCTGTCCACAAAAAGAGAATGCTCAAAGACAATTCCCCATAAGGCCTTATTAGTCTCTCCAGCAACTCATTTTCCGTCTTCCTTAGAAAGAGAAAATATTTATTCTCCATTGATTTAGGCTAACAAAAATCAGGAGTGCCAACCTCGGCAACATAGCAAGAACCCGCCCTTACAAAAAAAAAAAAAAAAAAAAAACCATAAATTAGTCAGGCATGGTAGTGCATGTGCCTGTAGTCCCAGCTACTCAGGAGGCTGAGCAGGGAGAATTGCTTGAGCCCGCGAGTTCAAGACTGCATTGAGCTACAGTTGCATCACTGCACTCCAGCCTGGGTGACAGAGTGAGACCCTGCTCTCTTTAAAATTAAAAATTAAAAATCAGAAGTGAAAAAAAAAATCACCCTTTGCATACACATCTTGAAACAAAATAAGTAGGGAAGGGAATTTTGGAATGGATTTCACAAGTTCTTTTGAAACTGAGAGGAATCAACCAGAGAAGGAAAACTAGAATGGGTAGGAGGAGGGCATTTGAAGTAGTTGCTTCTACTTTCATTATTGCCCCTCCATCCAGTATGCATATGTGCTCTTGTGGCAGAATTAGAGGAGAGATGGAAAAATCAGCATTCCCAGGCAGCCCACTTTGTGCGAAGCTTTAACACACCTTTTGGAGAGACATTGTAGTGCAGGTACCTCCCTCATGATGTTATGAGGAGGAAATGAGTTGCCTGACATATAATAACAGTGCCTGACATATAATAACCGCTATAAATTAACTTCAGCCAAATAAATAAATATATATCCATTTGACTTTCATCATCCTCCGAGCTAGATTTTTTTGGCACAGACACCGTTGATTGCCTGCTCAAAAGCTACTTCCTTCCCCTTTCCTTTTGGGCAGGGTTGACCTCCACTTGACAAAGGCTGCAAATGACATATTCTACCTTTCCCAGCATTCTTTGTAACTGAAGCATAAACATGGAACCCAGTCCTGGCCCATGGGACCAGAGGACATTTTTGCTGGGGGGTCTTTTAGAAAGGTTTTCCTGCCTTACAAAAAAAAACAGATGGAAAAGGAAAAGTCCCCCTGATGCTTCCTGTCTTTTTCCATCTTTCTCTGACAGTCATCTCTGAGGAAAACAAGAACCTAGTTTTGCTAAACCAACTCTGGAACCACCTCTGCCCAGGCTTGTTGTCAAGCATTGTGTTGAGATAATGCACTTATATCCTTACTTTTTAAGCCACTTCCAATCAGGTGGTCAGTTACTTGTAGCCAAATACATTCCAAAGAATGCAAGATTATTTTATATGAGGAAATGGGGGATTACAAAGGTTCAATAAGTTTGCCAGCCAGACAAGTGGTACAGCTAGATTTCGAACCTGATCTAACTCTAGAGCTTGAGCTCTTAGTGCTGTACCAGGAAGCCACCACCACAGTGCTCACCAACTGGACAAACTAGTTTAGGGCTTGGAACACCAAGGAACCACTGTGTGCAGGGTTGACTGGAAAGAGTATAATATTAAAAATGCCTTATGTATGTATCATGACTCTAGTGATTTGCAAATCACTTTCGCCTCTAGAAATGCAGAGCTGGAAGGGAGCTTATAGACCATCCAGTCCAGGTGACAGAACTGAGATGTCCCAAGTCACATACCTGGTTAAGTGGCAAAGTCACATGAGAACTGATGTCATGACCCATCATTCTTTCTCTACACCATTATCCCATTTTATCAAACTCCCAAGGTCATCCTGAGAGGTAGAATAAACAATTGGACATTCAACCCTAAAACGCAGAGGAGAGTCAGGGCTGCAGATAAATACTTAGGAGTCATCAACATGCCAAGGGTACTTTAGAGCCCTAGGGCTGTTGAATTCTAGGATGCAAAAGAGACAGTATGGAGGACTGAGCCTGGAGCTCAGTGCTTACTTTATTGAGTGCTTACTATATGCCAGGCACTGTGCTACCTTAAAGATATTAGTCCTTGTAACAAATCATAAGGCAGATACTGTTATTGATCCCACTTTACATATGGAGAAACTGAGGCACAGAGTGGTTTGTTTGTTTGTTTTGTTTGTATCTTGTCCAAGGTAGTAAGTAGTGAAGCATAATATAGATTCAGGCAGTCTGGCTCTAAATTCCTGACCACTATAATATTTACTCTCAAGAGCTCTGCTTCTGTATCTTAGGCCTAGCTTATAGAGATGTGCTTTTATAATTTGGAGGATGAGCATATTAATACTCTCATTAACATCACAGATGTCAACGAGGTCAGCCCTAAGATTATGACCCTCCAGCCTGGCCAGCTGGCACTGTAACCAGCAGATCGCTGCTGATAGTCACTGCTGGATTACCCAAAGGACATTCTAATGCATGCAAAAAACACCAGTGAATTACAACCAGCAAAAGAGAAAAGTTCAGCTTCAAAGAACTTACCCAGAATTTTCCAATACAAAATCTGAAGAGACACATTTTTAATTTTAGCATGCATGCAAGCTTTGGGCTTTATGGTTTTGTATTGTCCTTATTTTTAGTTTCTAGGTCTGAATCCAGCCTTGTAATTAGGAAGTCTTGAGGGAAGACACCACCACATGGCCCTGTTTCAGGATTTCGTCATCTCTCTACACATTGTTATAGGAGTTCTTGACCATCTGCCTGTCTCTCATCTTATCCTCCCTGATTTCATCCTTCATAGTGCAATATGAAAAGCTATCAAATATAAATCTAAGCTTGTCTCTCCTACTTAAAGTATTCCCAATCATCTATAGGATAAAAATCTAAGCACCTTAGCATAGTATTCAAACCCCTTGGTGATCTGGGTTGTGTTCATCCCTCTGGCTTCATGTCCTGACCATTCACACATCAAACTACCAACATACCATTTGGTATAGTACACAGACATACACAGACACACAGACATAGACACACAGAGACACAGACACACAGAGACACACCATATTTCTCATGCCTCTGGGGCTCTGCTCATGGTGTTCTCTCTTCTTAGAATGCCCTTCCTACTATTTCCCTTCACCTATACTTTAAAATCCATAAAGACTCTTCAATAAACCTCACTGCAACACTTATTGCTATCTTGACAAATTACCTAAATTCTCTGGGTCTCCTTCCTCGTGTTTCAAAATGGGGTTAAATGGGATACTACGTAGCCATAAAAAAAAGAACAAAATCATGTCCTTTGCAGCAACATGGATACAGCTGGAAGTCATTGTCCTAAAAAATTAATGCAGGAACAGAAAATCAAATATCGTATGTTCTAACTTATAGATGGGAGCTAAACACTGGGTATTTGAGGACATAAAGATGGCAACAGTAGACATTGGGGACTACTAGAAGGAAGTGAGTAGGAGAGATGAGGACAAGGGTTGAAAAACTAACTATTGGATACTATGCTCAGTACCTGGGTGGCAGAATCAATCACATCTCAAACCTCAGCCTCATGTAATATACCCAGGTAACAAACTTGTGCATGTACCCCCGAATCTAAAATAAAAGTTGAAATTATTAAAAATAAAACAAAAATGTAGTAAATAAAAATTCCGGAGATAATCCAACTATACATTTTCTACAATAAACCCACTTTAGATCTAAGGATGCACATAGATTGAAAGTGAAAGGATGTAAAAGGATATTTCATGCAAATAGTAAACAAAAGAGAGCAGAGGTGGCTATACTAATATCAGACAAATAGAGTTTAAGTCTAAATCATTTAAGACAAAAAAAGACATTACCTAATGATAAAAAGGTCAATTCATCAAGAAGATAAAACAATTATAAACATATACACACCGAACATCAGAGTTCATAAATATATGAAACAAATATTGACAGATTTGAAGGCAGAAATACACAGTTTGACAATAATAGTAGAAGACTTCAAAACCTTACTTTCAATAATGGATAGAACAAAGAGACAGAAGATCAATAAAAAAACAAAGACTGGAACATACTACAGGCCAGCTGGATTGAACAGACATATAGAGAACATTCCTCCCAACAATAGCAGAATACACATTTTTCTCCAGTGCACATGGAACATTCTCCAGGATAGATCATTTGTTAGTTCACAAAACAAGTTTCAATAAATTTTAAAATATTGAAAAAAAGTCTGAAATATCTACTCCGCCCACTATGTCTCAAATACTGTACTAGGCACTAGGAATACCATGGTGGATAACACAGATGTAAGTCCTGCTTTCACAAAGATTGTAGTTTAAGTGGAGTTACAGAAAATCAATTGTAATGCAATATGGTAACTGGTTGCATTTCAAAGTGTATTTATTGAGTTATTTTCAGATGCAACACCTTTGCATTAGTTATGTAGTCACCCACCATAGGGCCTGGGCTGTACATAGCTGTGATTCTCCCTCAGAGGCTGTAATTGAGCTTCTCTACATCAAATTTTGTCACATCAATAACCTTTCGGGTGTCACCTAAGGCAGATTTAAAACGTGACTGCCAATTATTTGGCACTCCTGTGATCAGGGAATGAGGTCTCTATCTCTTCCCATTGAATCAGGTGGGCGGGCAGTTTTGGCCAATGGAGTATGATGGAAGTGATGCTATGTGACCTCAAAGTCAGCTTTCACTTTGCTCACTGGAACCTGCACACTTGGAGCCCTAAAACTAGCATGTAAGAAAGTCAACTTTTCTGAGACTTCTAAGCTAACAGGGCCACATGTAGATGTACTGGTCAACAGTCCCAGCTGGGCCCACCTTTCAGTACTTCAGCCCAAACACCAGACATGTGAATGAAGAAGCCTCCTCAGAAACGGGTCCTCCAGACCAGCCCTCATAATCCAAGTTAACTGTACCATTCAAATTACCCCAACTGAGACTCCAGATATTATAAAGCTGGGAAGAGCTTTCTCTGAATTCCTGATTCACAAAATCTGTGAGCAGAAGTTTGGGGGTAGTTTGTTACACAGCAATAAACAATCAGAATATTACCACTTCATAATAATTTGCAGTTTTACCACACTGGACCAATTTATCAAACTATTGATTCAGAGCTTCAAAACTGTATCTCACTTATCCCCCTGCAATACTGCAACATAATTTAATTCGGATGCCAACCACCCATAGTTAGCATCGGCCTCCATAGGTTTAAGGGCATGGTCCCCAACAAGACTACCTGCACTTCATAAACCAGCTGCAAGTCCAGGGGTGCACAGGCTACCTGCACTTCTGACCAACTGGGTACATATCCTGAGAGTTTCCATGGCCTCACTAATGTTGAATAATTTGCTAGAATGACTCAGGAAATTGCTATACTTGCAACTACAGTTTTGTTATTAAAGGATACAACTTAAGACGAACCAAATGAAGTGAGATATAGCAAGGTCTAGGAGAGTCCCAAACACAGGGCTTTTGTGCCTTTACCTCATTAAATCAGAGCACATCACTATCCAGGCATATTGATATGTTCACCAAGCAGAAAGCTCTGAGCTTTGGTGTCCAGAGTTTTTATTGGAGTTTCATTACATAGACATGATTGATTAAATAATTTCCAACTCTCCTCTCTTCCCCAGACGTCAGATTGGCTCAAAGTCCCTCTGTAATCATTTCGTTGATCTTTCTGGTGATGAGCCCCACCTGAGTCATCGCATTAGCCTAAGCTCAGGTGTGATCCAAGGGGTCATGAATAAAAAGGCACTCTTATTACTCAAGAAATTCCAAGTATTTAGAATACCCCTCCTAAGAATTAGAGATAAAGGCCAGTCAAATTATTTATTATACAAACCCTCCTTCCTCCCCATAGACTACTTCATTATATTGGCGGACTCAGCAAACTACATTACTCCTTTGATGCTGGCTTCTTGTTAGGCTTAACCAAAGGGGTATGAGAAGAAGACTGGAAGGAGGAAGAAGAGATTTACTGCTTTGTGTTTGCCTCCTGTTTTCTTCCCGTTCCTGTGGGCATCACCCTAGCCACACTTTCCACCCTGTAGTGGCAGTTCATTTCAATACCTACTATCCATTATACTTTGTGGTTTTCCTAACACTCCCAGAACCAGATTCATTTTGCCTCCTCAAAAACATGAGAACAAGCCAGCAATCAACAGTTACCACTCCCACTTAGACATCTGGGTCTCAGTCCATGAAGCCCCTTCTCCCAGCTCAGAGACACCAGCACCAGTTGAGCAGAATCTCTTCCTCAAAAGTCTGTGTCCCAGCCCCACAGGGTCCCCCATCCAAGTTCAAAAACACTAGAACCAGCCAGCTAGTAGCCTCTCCTCAAAAGTCTTAATTTCAGCTCTACACATCCCATCTCCAAGTTTCTAAATTTTAATAATTCTAACCACCACATTTTGTTTCCTAGACTCTGGGGATGATACTTCAGTTCATTTTTCCTTTTCTCCAATATCTAGTTATAAATTTTTTATATTTAATTATTTCTGTTAAAAAATACTGGTGTCATTTTAATCTATCGACTGATACACAGACTGTCAAAGATGACTCCTCTCCAGAATTGGTAATAGTTCCATCACCACAAGAGTTCACCCTTGGCTTCCTTGGACTTGCCACATCATCATAACAGGAGCTTTAGACCTGCACTATACGATAGAACCTACTATGATAATGAAAATGTTGCAATTGGCAATGCACAACATGATGACCTATAGCCTCCTGTGGCTGTTAAGAACAAAAATGTGACTGGTGCAAGACAGAAACTAAATTTCCAGTTTTATTTATTAATTTTAATTTTATATAATTAATCTTACTTTAAATAACTACATTTCACTAGTGGCTATGGTATTGAACAGTACAGCTATATAAGCTTATTCTTATCTCTCTCATTTACTAGAATTTGTTCTAATTTTCTATTAATTATGTTGTGGTCTGTCTTACCAACTGTGAACTCCTTGAGGCATCACTGATTGTCTTGGTACCTGGGTACATGGCATAAGGAGACATTCAAAAATGATTAACAAATTGAGTATAGTGTGTAACCAGGGTAGTACAGTGGACAAAGACTGAGGCCCTGTGTCAGTGAAGAAAGTGATAGCCTTGGATTGTAGAATATAACTACTAGGATAGGGCACCTAACCTGTTTGTGCCTCACTTTCCTCATCTATAAGACCATTTATATCCCACAAGTTGCACTTATTAGGAATCAAGGTACTACTTACAAAATTGGTCTAGAAGCTAAAGTTTCACCTTGGTATTAATTTTGACATTCTATCTTTCAAAACTAAGTTTAATGCCTTATCTTCCTACCCATGTCCCATATCAACTAGATATTTAAGAAACAGAAATATACGTAATGTATGTCTTTTAAGCAGAAAATACACAGAAAAAGTTCTAGAAAGTTTGTCTCTGCTCCTTGGCATGAAGGAAAGAAGGAAGAACTCCACTTCCTTCTATTATTCATTCATCCAGTAGGTCATTCAATAAATAATTATTGCACAAATTCCAAGTATCAGGCATTGTAATGCCTAAACTACTTTTTTTTAAGATGATGTGAATTGAATCTTTCTACTATTCTCTCTCATGGCACCTTGTACTTCCATTAGTAGTGTATAATGTAGCTAAATATTCTACAAATTATATAATTGTATCTGTTGTACATTCTCTCAATTAAATGGTAAGCTAAATGAGGGTAGAAACCATGCCTGTCTTTTCAACTTGCATCCCCAACAAACTGTAACATCTATGGTAGCATCAATATAGTATGTGATCACTAAATTGTTTTTTAATAAATGAATAAACAGTAAAAGAATGCCATAGATAACATTTTGAAAATTAGTCACTAATGCCATACCTCACAAGAATTTAATAATCCCATATGACAAGTTTTCTCAAGAAAATTGTCAACCAAGAACTTGAATTCCAAAGCCCGAAAGGGAATGTGGCTAGATAAAACATGAAGACCATAACTGTGTCCACAGTGCTCCACTCATTAAATCAATGGTATTCAATGAATTAGCCCAAAACAAAGAACTTGACAGGGGACATAAACAGATATTTTAAATTTGCAAAAGATACAAAGTTCTTGAAAATTGAATCTTTCCATCGCAAGAGCAGAGCTTTTTGAAGAAGAAAAAGAGTTCTGACCTTGAAAAAGCTAATAGTCTGAAATGTTAAGCCAGAAAGGAAGAGAGAATGCCTGATGATGTGACTATAGCTTTCTGGCCCAAAAAGACACTCATGTTGAACAGCATGTGGAAGGAAGAAGGGAAGAAGAAGCAAAGAGGAATCAGAGAATAGTTTAGATGCTGGTGGATTTAGATGGTTTGCCCCTTCCCTCCAAGCCAAGCCCTAAACTAGGGAAGAAATTCTAGAAACTCTAAATTCAAGAATCTCAAAAAAGGTTTATAGGTCCTCAAAGTAGAAGCTGAAGCCTAGGTAATCAGCAGTCTCATGGAGAAGTCCCTTGTTCCAACACAGTTTTGCAACAGTCAAGTGAAAATGGTAGTAGGACATGTCTGCAGACAGGATTTATAATGATACCCTGAGCCTTCCACAATACTAGCGAGGTCGAGAGAGCATCTGAAGTCCTCCATGCACAAAGAGAAGGGTTTATCATGAAGCTAAGGAAGTTGAGGCTTCAGAGCCCTCATTTGCATGCCCCCTTTACAAAGCCCCAGAAGAAGTCCTGGCAATGTGTTCACATGGTCTGAGGTTTTTATAAAATTCACAACAGTAAAATATTTTAACGCAATTGGTTAAGACCACTGTTTCTTTTCATTCCAACTTCCTCTCTGTCACACTTCCCTCTGTGTCAGATGGTATTGGAGTAGCCATCAGCATATTTTGGATACAGCTAAGAGGAAGTTGAATTGAGGATACATTTATATTTTAGTTTAGTCAGATATATTTACATGGTTCCCAGCCACTTCTGTGTATAATTGTTTATGCTAGCTATCCAAGTATACAAATGGGTGCCAAAACTCCTCCTAGCATCCACTGTGCCAACTCAGCCAGAGTCATGGCACAAAGTTACAGAGCCCGAAGTTACAATATGATGTAAACATATCCTACAGCACCAAGAACCAGAACAAGATGGGTAGTGGAGGAGAACGTTTAAAATGTATCAGCCAAGTGCTGGCCTATGGAAAGTTCCTCCAGTCAAAAGAGGTATGAAATTATAAAGTAAAGCATTCGGCTTTCATTGATGCCTACTCAAAATGAAAGTGCTTCCAAGCCAGGAATTATACCAATTAATATATTCAACTTCCAGAAAATCATCATTTTTTTATCCTGTTTCTTAAAGGTAGCTCTCAAAATTAAATTAGGCCTCTCACCACAAGCCTTGCGATCTTCCCTGCTGTACCCAACAGGGGCATGGATGTGCTGAAAGAATGGTGCTAGACCTGTGGGGACCTTACATGCAGGAGAACAAGGACACAGAGGGAACCACGTGGACAGAGACGAGGGCCCTTAGGACCCTCCTGCTATTAATACAGAAAGGAGAGATGCTGATTATCTGAGACCAGAGGAATGCTTCCCCCAAATACCAGAACGGAACTTAACTGGTACTTTGATCAACACCCAGGGAGAAGGGGAAAGGAGAGATTTGGCTCTGAATGAAAGACTAAATACTCAGGTAACCAAAATCCTATGGTGATTAAGTTGACATGAAAGTAACTGATATTTAATTCCCCAACATCAGCGGGAAAAAAGAATTGAGATCTTATTTCAGTTCAGTTACAGAAAAAGAAGCTTAATCTTTGGGCACCTGAGTTTTGTGACACTAAACTTAACACTCAGCAAATGGATCACAGAGAAATTCTGCCAGAGTGGCTGAGTCAAGTCAATATACAATGTTTCTGGTGACAAGGTTGAACTTTACTTGAGTCCTGTGCTTCTGGAAAACAATGCTGAGTAAAAAATCCCCTGCCTCCTCTGCACCTATTGGTATTTTTGGAACAGGTTAAATGCAATGAACCAGGCTGCTCTTTTATATTCTAAACAAAATGCCTCACTCTCCTTCCTCATGCCTACCATACGACTCACAGATGACTCTTTCATTCACCTGCTTCTACAAAACCCTACAGTCCCTTCCCTCTTTCCCCTGAGATATTCCTCATCAATGAACATTCTCCCTATCACAGTGGTCCTCATAAAACCATCTCCTTGATTGCCCAGAGTATTACATCTTAACACTGTCATGTTCTCATTAAGCAATAACCCAAAGGCTAGTTGGGTTTGCAGTTACAATCATAAAACTAGGATTTTATAAGCAGAGTGCATTTGGGCATATGAAGGATCTGAACAATCCATTCCATGAAGAAGACTCTTCTGAAGTTAAAAAAAATAAAATTGCAGACTTCCAAATGATTATAGCTGTGATTTACACAGATTTGAAAAAAGAGATGACCAAAAAATTTCCCTGAATTTAGTAACGATTAACAATAAATTTTATTTTTTTAATCCCAAGGGAGCTCTGCATACGTTTGATGAATTCAAACTTATGTTCAGGTAAAAATAATTATTTCTGTTGAAGAGCCATGCTTAGTGACTTCACACCTTCATAGCCTTTTTCAAGTATCTCTATGACACTCCAAGATATTTGGGCCACATGTTAGAAACAATGAACTTTGTTTCAGGTAAAAAATAAAATGTGAAGAAAGAGGAGTTGACTCGGCTGGGGTAGGCAGAGTGTCATAGTATCCAGAGCTGTTCTTTCAGAGGGCTGGTGGCCAGGCAGGACTCATGAAACAGACATTTCTTACCCCTAACCTAATTCACCCCCAAGCTGGGAGCTGGGAATACTCAGAAGCAAATGTCTCTTCCAGAATTTCCTTATGTGACCCCACAGACAGGAATCACCCTGAAACCTCCCACTCCTCCAATCTTGTCCTCTACTCTCGCTCTTTCTATTTCTCTGACACACACACACACACACACACATAAACTCTCTCTCTCTCACACACTCACATATACTCTCACACACACTCTCTCACACACACTCACACTCTCTCAAACACACACTTTCACACACACACTCACACACACACACTGGCTCTCTCACACACACTGACACCCTCTCACACACCGTCTCACACACGCTCTCACACACTCACACTCTCACACATACATACACTCTCACACACACACACACACTCACACTCACACACTTTCTCTCACACACATTCACACACACACACTCTCACATACACTCTCTCACACACACATACACAAACTTCATTTCTGGCTCTATACTCAGGCCTCTACTTCCCGATGACCTTGATCCTTTCAGAAGAAGGAAAAAGAAAAGTCTGTTCTTCAAGAAATTCAGAGATCCCTCTTCCTGGGACCCACTCCAGGGAAAGGAAAGAGACCAGAGGCGGAGAGCAGCCAGGCCAGGGGTGAATCCCAGCTGTACCCTGCTCCCTGGCCCCATCCTTCCTAAGCTTACCACCTGCTATCCAGCCCAAGCTTGAAATTGCCAACAGGAAAGAAAAATCTACATTTGTGAAAACACAGACAACAGGTTTGTGGATATTTCCAAATTGATTTGAAGGCAAGATATTTTGTAAATATTATGAAAGGAATAATGTATTGGTCATAATTTGTATACCATAGCAAATGCACATACTATCCTTCCTTAAAACCATACAGACAAACCCACACATATTTTGCAGGCTTCTTTAGAAATGTAATAAACATTAATTTAATATCTAGCCAAAATATTCAAAACCAGCTTTCGTGCCATAGCGTGAAACATAAGATCACCCTGCCCATACTGTGGGTGGCACAAGCATTCCAAAGTGGAATCGTTCGCTGTCTTTTCATACGGCAGCATTCCATTTGTTTGTTTGTTTGTTTTGAGATGGTGTCTCACTCTGTCACCCAGGCAGGAGTGCAGTGGTATCATCTCAGCTCACTGCAACCTCTGCCTCCTGAGTAGCTGGGACTATAGACACACACCACCACGTCCAGCTAATTTTAGTAGAGACAAGGTTTCCATCTTAGCCAGGCCGGTCTCAAACTCCTGACTTCAGGTAATCCGCCTGCCTTGGCCTCCCAGAGCGCTGAGATTACAGGCATAAGCCACCACGCCCAGCCAGCATTCCATCTTTATGCAGGATTTTATTTTAGATCCAAATTTGCAAAAGGGAGTTAACATATTGCCTAGTTGTAAAAACTAGACAAATACATCCGCATTATTCTTGACCCTCAACATTCTAATGAGGGTGAGGGGGCATTTTTAGATTTTGCATTTTGAAGCAATCCTGACAATTTTACATCTCAATATCTAAGTTTCATTTCCTTCCCTAAGATCAAAGTATACATTATTGTGATGATTGCTGTGAAAAGACCCAAGTGTAGTTAGATGAAAATGGCCTATGTGTGTACTAGTGATTTACGTTCAATAGGGAAATGAGTGTGATTTTATAGACAAGAATGATTTTTCCTTCTGTTTAATATTTAGGCCGTGTCTCCTCTGGCATCAGAGTCCCTTATCTTTCTCTTCCTACTTCACACTTTCCATAAGCCTTCTGGTTTCACAGCAGACACACTATAAATCTTCTCCTTCTAAGTGTCCCACATATGTTTCATTAAAAGTGTTTGTTTCTTTGATCAGCTTGACGTTTTTTAATGTGAAAAAAATAATAACTCTGTCACCTGGCACTTGGAACTGTAAAGGCCCTGTATGCAGGGCTGCATATCTGAGTGGGCCTGAGCCAGTGGTCTGTGTTTGCCATTCAGACTCCACCAGGCATGGGCCCCCTCCTCCTCCAACAAAGTACCATAGACTCAGTGGCTTCAATAGCAAAAATTTCCTGTCTCGCAGTTCAGAAAGCTGGAAGATCACAAGATCAAGGCATTGGCAAGGTGGCGTCTTCTGAGACCCCTCTCCTTGACTTGGACTTATCTGTGTACCTGTCAGTGTCCAAATCTCCTTTTTTTTGAGATGGAGTCTTGCTCTGTAGCCCAGGCTAGAGTGCAGTGGTGCAATCTCAGCTCACTGCAAACTCTGCTTCCCGGGTTCAAGCGATTCTCCTGCCTCAACCTCCTGAGTAGCTGGGATTACACGTGCCTGCCACCACACCAGGCTGATTTTGTATTTTTAGTAGAGACGTGGTTTCACCATGTTGGTCAGACTGGTCTCGAACTCCTGACCTCAGGTGATCCACTGGCTTCGGCCTCTGGAAGTCCTGGGATTACAGGCGTGAAGCACCACCCTGGCCCCTAATCTCCTTTTTGTATCAAGGCAGAGTCCTGCTGAATTACGACCCACCCTACTGGCCTCACTGTAACTTAATTACCTCCTTAAAGATCCTATCTCCAGTCACATTCCGATGTACTAGAGGTTGGGACTTCAACATATGAATTTTGGGAAACAAAATTCAGCCCAACATATCTGGTATTTTTTACACATTGGCAAAATACGTGAGGAGGAAGAAGGAAAAAGAACAGCCAAGGAGAAGCAGTCATCGCTGATTCCTTGGCAAAGTGGAGTGGATTTCTCGGGGGCTTTGGATGTCGTCTATTAAGAGGCTTGACTCACTCACAGAGGGTATGGCACCAACACTTCAGCAGGCAAATTAAGCCATCACAGCAAGGCCAAGGTGAGCTCTGAGTCACAGATGTAGGTCTATTTGGGTCTTCTGGGCCTCTGCGACAGCCCATTTCCCAGCAGGGAGGGCATGGTGCAGACAGAGTATGATAAGGCCCCTAATTTTCCCTCCTTCTTCTCCTCCTCCAGGCCATCATTGGTAGTGGTGATCTCAGAATAATTTCACAGAATCCACTGAGTACTTGTAGCCTTCACCCCCAGGAGTCCAAATGACTCAACTTACGTTACAACTCCAGAAGCATAATTTTTGCCACATAAAAGGGCACACCATGGAAAGCACTCTGTCCTGGGTAATTGATTCATGTGCCACCCATTCCTCCTCCAATGGGACTTTCTCCAGAGGGTGAGGAGATTGCAACACACATCAGGACTCCTGGGTTCCTGTCTGCAGCTTGTAATGTTCTCATCAGTTAGCACACACAGACGTCACTGTCAGTAATCATTTTTAAGCTGCTTCCCACACCACTGGCTGTACAAAAGTTAGCTTGAGTTTCAGAGGCCATTTCACACATCAGGTTGGACTTTGGGTTAAACCATTAGGTTTTTCAAGTCTGTGGGGAGTATTATTTCTGTATTTCATTTGCACTTTCTTCTTAAAAGTATACTCTCATTTGGCTTTGCAGCTTGAAAGTGTACTCTATGACTCAGGAAAACAAATGTCATAAATATTACCACGATCCCCAGAAAATGTGGGCGTGTGTATTAACATAAGTAGGGTAAGGAAGAAGGTAAAAGTGGAAAGGGGACTTTTCATTAGAACCCTCAAAATTCCCAGCCACAACCTTATCACCTTATACTCCAAAGATACACACTGCTGTACTCAGGTTTTCTGACATGAGTGGCAACAGTTTAGGGAATTGGGAATGGCAGATAAAGTGCAACAGACGCCCTTCGTGCTATTTCACATTTCACAGTACTGTTCATCCAATACTGTTCATCCAATACTGTCTAATAAAGACACACTTAACTTCTTTACTCTGTAAACACAAATATCATCGTTAATAATAGTATTATTACTTCAGTCTTTTCCCTCACTTACTTACATTATTGCACACAAAGGGAAAACATTGTCTTTATTATAAGATACATTATATGTGCTGTACACACAGACAGGCAGGCAGGTGCTATGACTGACCATCTCACCAGAACGACGGAGAACAGGAGAGAAATGGTTCCCCCAAAGAAAGGGAAGCTGTGCAGACAAAAACAACAGCCCAGCATGACAGGGGGTGAATTCTGCAGAAGGAAGGATAAAGCCAAATTGTATGTGATTATTTTCTGTACAATTTCAATAAATAGGAAAGGAAAATTTAGTTATGGGCAGTGTGTTCCAGTTCAGACACAACCACTAATTAGTTACAAAACCTTTAAAAGTCTCCTCTTCTGCAAGCTTGTTTCTTCATGTGGAACCTGAGGATGTTAAAGTACATTGTCTCCAGATGACCTCTGGGTCTCAGAGGATCTCCTTACATGACTGAAATGTGGGAGATGTAACTCTGACATCAAATAGCAGCATGAATGTGAGAAAATCATTTAATCTCCCTAAACTTCATTTGTAAATCAGGAGTGATAATGTTTTAAGTCATTCATGAAATTTCATGTGCAAAATCATGTGGAAAATAAATATCAAGAGCTGCCACATAGTGAACATGTATATATTTAGTGCTATACTAAATACCTTCTTATGGCTGTATCATATTTCTGTATTCTGTTTATCCAATACAGTTGCCTCCCCTTATTTGAACTTTCACTTTCTGCAGTCAACATTATGTTATTGCAGTCTGAAAATATTAAATGGAAAATTCCGGAAATAAACAATTCATAAGTTTTAAATTATATGCCATTCTGAGTAGCATGGTGAAATATTGCACCATCCCACTCTGTCCTGCATGGGACACAAATTTTCCCTTTGTCTAATATGCCCACACTGTCTATGCTATTCACCTATTAGTCATCAACACCATCATCTGCTCCTGATGGATGTCAGGATTGTCCTTCTTCTGACAGATCATCAGAAGGCCACCAGTAGCCTAACACTATGTCACAATTCCTACATCACTCACCTCACCTTATCTCATCAGGCAGGCATTTTATCATGTCATATCATCACAAGAAGAAAGCTAAGTACAATACAGTAAGATAATTTGAGAGAGAGAGACCACATTCATATAAATTTTATTACAACATATTATTATACTTGTTCTATTTTATTATTAGTTATTGTTGTTAATATTTTCCTGTGCCTAATTTATAAGTTAAACTTCACCATAGGTATGTATGTATAGGATATTATATATCCTATATAATATATATAGGATTTGGTATTACCCATGGTTTCAGGCATCCACTGGGATTCTTGGAACATAACTCCTATGAAAGAGAGAGGAACTACTATAATGCCTGGTGAAGACCCATTCTTTATTTCTTTTTTTTTTTTTTCTGAGACAGTCTTGCTCTGTCACCCAGGCTGGAGTGCAGTGGAATGATCTCAGCTCACTGCAACCTCTGCCTCCTGGGTTCAAGTGATTCTCCTGCCTCAGCCTCCCAAGTAGCTGGGATTACAGGTGCACATCACCACACCTGAAACCAGGTTTAAAACTTCAGAAAAGTGGATGAATAATATGGAGAACTTAGTTGAGACGCTTTCCTGGAATTTGGAGAAAAATTACATAGAGATAAAAATTATGAGAAAAAAATGATAGATTTAAGCTTTGTTCATAGTCTTTCATAGCTAAAAACCCATGCAGAAAAAGCTATAGCTCTTGAAACTAAATAAACGAAGACAGTTATAGAAAATTTTTGACCCTGAGAAACAACTTGAATATTGAAATGAGTGACCATATTACAAGTAGAATCTTAAACAGACAACCTCACTTAGACTTCTAGTTGTATTTTTTATTACAAGGATAACAAAAAAACATTTTGTCAAAATCTGGACTGAAAGAAATTAACTTGAAAGATGTAAATATTATAGTACATGAGTTAACATGTTTGCAACACTAAATACAAGAAGACAATGGAGCAACATCTGGAGAGTTTGGGGGTTGAACGTTAGTGAATATGAATTTTCATTCCAGGATGAGTTATTATTTTTGTGTAATAAGAACCTAAGGCAGTATCAGATATGTACAAGCTCAAGAAAATATAACCCTTGTCGTTTCTTGAGGAAATACACACTGCAACTGACCAATGAACCAAGAAATAAACTAAAATTAAAACCTCAAAAACAAAACTAATGTTGGTCTATGTCTGAATGTTAGCATTCCCTCGACCAAAGATTCCTATGTTGAAACTTAACCCTCAGGTGATGGAGTTAAGAGGTGCAGCCTTTGGGAAGTAATTATGTCATGAGGGTAGAGACCTCATGAATAGGATTAGTGTCCTTATGAAAAAGGAGCTTGTTCATCTCTTCTGCCACATGAGGACACACCTAGAAGATGACATTTATGAGGAACAGGCCCTTACCAGACATCAAATCTGCTGGTGCCTTAACCTTGGACTTCTCAGCCTCCAGAACTGTGAGCAATAAATTTCTGTTATTTATAAATTACCCTGTCTAAGGTATTTTGTGATAGCAGCCAAACTGACTAGTGCATAGTATAAAAGGACTGGGTTTTTGCTTTTAATGGTCAAGGACTGCCAAGACTAATCCTGATGGAGTGATAAGAAAGAGGGCAGCATCTTCAAATTGGGTCCCTTGAGGTCTGGGTCCACAGAGGTGACTCAGGTGCCAAGGAAGATGAGCAGAGGGCTTTGCTAAAGCATACTAGGTCCCCCACTCCCTTTTCAACCACAGCAGCTCTGTGTTTAGCCCTTTCTATTTATTATGGTTCTGCCATATATTTAGTTTGGGGGGAAAAATCGTTTCAGCAGTTTAAAAAAATGGAGAATTAAAAACCATCTGAACAGTAGAAAGACCAGATAGAAAAATCTGGATTTGAACACCAACATTGCCACCTACTAACTATGTGACCTTGGGCAAATCATCAACCTCCATGACCTCTGGACTCTTCAGTTATAAGTTACTACCACATACCTTATAGGTTCTTGTCTGGACAAACTGAGAAGAGATGTGAAAGAAATTTTCAATGTGCTAACTTCCAGCAGAAACTGCATAATAATTTATGCTGTTTGTTTAGAGTATGACTCACTCAAAGGCGTATGTTCAATCTCATGCCACAAACAAGTTTGGAAGGTGAGACAGTTTTCCACATGGAGCTGGACCTCCCAACCACTTTTACTTTAGGATGTGCTTAGAGAATGTCACTTGAGGTCAACAGAGGCATCAGCTTGTGGCCCAGGGGTTCCAGCCACTCAAGCCTCATCCAGACACCCAGGGGGACTAGGAAATAAGTATCATGACCCAACTGTAACCCATCCATGGCACACCAGTAAGGCAGTTCTGAGGTAAATATTCACATTTCCATCTCTTAATGTAATATGTCCTAGATTTAGCATGCGACAGCATCTCTTAGGAAGCTACCCCTCTTTTGATTTGCTTGCAGGTCATCCAGAACTTACACACACCCTATCATTCCAAAATTAATTTCCGTTTGACAAACTGAAGTTGTCAATCGCCTCACCTTTCCATACTTTTACGCAAATCTACGTGTCTCTCCCACAGAGCACTGAGCCAGGACACACTGAAATTTGAGGTTTAGCACCACGTTGCTCAGAGCGTTCCTCTGTCTGTGGGCATCCACAATTCAACCGCACTATCTTCAGAGAAACTGACATTTTTCAAGGGTTTATAATTACATGAAAAATGATTATGTTAAATATGTAGGAGAAATTGATATAAAATGTATATGAATTATAATCTTAATTCATAAAGAGTATATATTAAAAGAAATACTGAAAGTAAATGTTTTACCAGGTTAGCAGCAGTTTTACCTGAGTAATAAAAGACTTTTTTTTTCTACCTTTCTGTATTTTAAAAATATTTTATAAGGAATGGCATTGCTCATTTTTAATGAAGCATAATTTAAATAATGTACACAAATCTTAAGTAAACAGCTCAATGAATATTTATACATGTGTACACTCAGGTGACCACCATTTAGATCAGGACTATTTCCATCTCACCACAAGCCCTCTCACGTCCCTCTCAGTAATACCCACTCCATCTCAAAAAAAAAAAAAAAAAAGCAACCATCATCCTGACTCAATTGCTATGAATTAACTTTAAAGAAATATGCAACACACTTAAAATGGAAGAGATAATAAATATTATTTTTGATTATAAAAAATGTAGGAGATATAAACAACAAAATGTAAGTATCTTAACACACACACATGCTTTTCCTGAAAGTATGGACTGATAATTACGATTGCTGTGTGCCTGCAAAACACATCTTCTGGGAAATGGCCACCATGAAAGAGAAATAATTCATATGAGCTAAAGGTGACCCTCCAGGGCTCTGAAGTTTTGGTTCAGAATAGCAAACTCTGTCCTTTTTGGCACATGCATAAAGTTAATATTCATATGAATTTGCAGAGTTTTTCAGTTCCTCCAGAGAGACCCTGCAGGAACAGACTCCCCTTTGAGATTTCTGATAATTATCAATGCTCAATGAGCAGAACTTGCTTACTCTAATACCTTCTTTCTAAATATAGTTGCATAGGTTTTTCACCTTCCCAACCTGGCCAAAACCTAAAGAGATAAACGTTGGTTTTTTTTTTTTAATTACCCTATAGGATCCAAGAGAGCCGAAAACATCTTCTGTTTTAATAGTCGATACTATGATGTTCTCCATAGAATGAGTTTCTGTACCTACCTTTCAGATCTAAACAGCATCACTGAAAGAAAGTCTCTTTTTGTGTGATCAGTTCAACATAACATGGGGTTTGGCCATTTCTCTCCAGTGTCTTTAAAGGGAGACAGCCAACACTGTCAACATGCTTTATTTCATATGCTTTCATATAACTGAGAAATGGGTATCAGTTTCCCCTCTGACATCACTTATGACATTTAAATAATTTATCCTTCTGACTTTTCCATCTGGAAGTGATTTTGTTTAACTTCAAACACTTTAGGCTTTCTTCATCATCTCCTCACCACTCCCCAGATTCTCCACATGTGGTGAGGCGTGGACAAAAGTTCTAGTGTGAGTCTGTGTGGTGCTCAAATAGAAAAGAGAAGGTCCAGGCATGGTGGCTCATGCCTGGAATCCTAGCATTTTGGGAGGCCGAGGCAGGTGGATCACTTGGGGCCAGGAGTTCAAGACCAGCCTGGGTAATATGGTGAAACCCTGTCTCTACTAAATATGCAAAAATTAACCAGGCGTGGTAAACCCAGGAAACAAGAGATTACAGTGAGCAAGATCATGCCACTGCACTCCAGCCTGAGTGACAGAGTGAGATTCTGTCTCAAAAAAGAAAAAAAGAAAGAAAGAAAAAGAAAAAAGGGCCGGGCATGGTGGTTCACGCCTGCAATCCCAGCACTTTGGGAGGCCAAGGCAAGTGGATCACTAGATCAGGAGATCAAGACCATCCTGGCCAACATGGTGAAACCCCGTCTCTACTAAAAATACAAAAATTGTGGGTGTGGTGGCGTGAGTCTGTAGTCCCAGCTACGCTGGAGGCTGAGGTAGGAGAATTGTTTGAACCCAGGAAGCAGAGGTTGCAGTGAGCCAAGATCACACCACTGCACTCCAGCCTGGCAACAGAGCGAGACTCTGTCTCCAAAAAAAAAAAAAAAAAAAGGTTCCCATTGACTATGCGCATCTCCATTATCCTATACCTTACAAACCCTCTCCCAACTGTGTGGTGTTTCTCACTGGCCTCCACCTCACTGCCAGATCTCTTCTCTTCTGTTCTGTACTAAACATTTGTTTCTCTTGGTAGTGTTATTTGTGAAGTCTCAACATCCTCCCTCCAAGCCCTGTTAGATCCCCTGAGGGGCTTCTCTTCCCTTTCCCTGTTCTCATGGTAGCTTCCTTTTCCTAAACATGTTTTGGCCAACATTTTTGTTCTTTTGTTTTTCAAATCTGGCTCCCTGACCTGTTGAATGCATTCACCCCACCTTTGTCTGATCATGCATAGATCTTTCAATCTATATTCCTACCATAGAGGATATGGCTCTCTCTAAAAGCAAATCTCTCTCATACCCAAAAACTAGCTCCCTCTTTGCTGTCGGTGACTGCTCAATGTGCTCTAACATCCCAATTGTCCATTCAACCCATAGCCAGTGGGTTATTTCCTGAACACATACAAACTATATGAAAATAATAATTTTCTTAATGCCCTTTAGATATTTAGCCTTGTCCCCAGATAATATTCTACCCACATAACAAACCCCTGCCCATTTTAATGGGTTTTCCTAATATATTTAAAGATTTCACAGCATACTGGCATAGAGGAAAGAATCTGGGCTTTGAAAGCAAACAGACTTGGGTTCAAGTCCCAGTCAAATATCAACTTCTCAGGACATCAGTCTCCTTATCTCAAATAAAAATAATAAAAACTACTTCACAAGACAGTTGGTAGGAGAAACGAGGGAACATATGTTCCTATATAAGGTACCTAGCATAGTGTTTGACAGATAGGAGGAGGTGTTTTAAACTTAGTTCTGTGACCATTCCTTTCTCTGGTTTTTTTTTAAAAACAAATGTTGGCACGCATGGGTATGTGTACACACACACACACACACACACACACACCTAATATAAACCCAAACTCCCTAGACTGGTACCAAATTAAGTTGTCTCTCTTCTGAGCCACAAACCCTATTTCTTATTCCTTTTCTGAATGCAAACATTAGTGATGAAATCTCTCTTCCCCTAAGCTCTGCAGCCATCCTCCCTTGCAAACTCTAGATGTATATAGCCTCTCTATTCCCACTGATAAGATGCTACCATGTGTTTTGGTCACTTCTTGACTTGACAAATGTAACTGTTGTCCAGATGGCCTATCCTCCCTCTGTGCTTCTCAAGTCTAGTAAATATTAGAGACTGCTGCCAAGATTCTCTCTCCCTCTGGCCATTCTGAACCTAGTTCAAATCCCTACTGTTGCTTTGCAACAACAGTTACAAAATTCATTTTTTACAGAATTCAACATATCCTAAATCTGAAATGAAAGCAAAATTCTCCCTCGAATGTGTTTGGTTACTTTTATTGTTTTTCTAAATGTTTACTTTGTTCACGTGTTTCTACTCCTTCCGACTTTTTTATTTCTTATTCTTTACCCACCACTTGGATTTTTCCATTCACGCTGCAATCATTTGAAAGTCCTTTCCACAACTCAGGTTGAAATTTAACTGCCATTGTGACAGTGCAGGAAGGTCAGACCTTTAACGGGTGATTAGGTAAAGGATTAATGCCATTATTGTGGGAATGGGTTAGTAATCTCAGGAGTGGATTTTTTATATATAAAAAAAAGGATGAATTCAGCTTGATTTCCTCTCTCTGTCTCCACATGCTCGCTTGCCCTTCTGCCATGTTATGATGCAGCATGAAGGTCCTCACCAGATGCTGGTGCCATGCTCTTTGACTCTCCAGCAGCCAGAATAATGTGCCAAATAAACTTCTGTTGTTTAGAAATTACCCAGTCTCTGTTACTGTGTTGTAGCAGCAGAAGACAGACTAGGACACATGCTATAAACTTTTTTTCCTCACCCAAAAGTGTTCCTAAAACACCATCTAAAAAGCTAATGAGGCTGGGTGCAGTGGCTCATGCCTGTAATCCCAGCACTTTGGGAAGCTGAGGCAGGCCGATTGCTTGAGGCTAGGAGTTTGATAGCAGGCTGGCCAACATGGTGAAACCATGTCTCTACTACTACTACTAATAATAATAATAATAATAATAATACAAAAAAATTAGCCTGGTGTGGTAGTGCACGTCTGTAATTCCAGCTACTCAGGAGGCTGAGGCACGAGAATCACTTGAACTGGAGAAGCAGAGGTTGCAGTGAGCTGAGATTGCATCACTGTTCTCCAGCCTGGGTGACAGAGTGAGACTCTGTCATAAACAAATAAATAAATAAATAGCTAATGATACCTAAATTGATATATCTATTCAAACAATACTGTTGGAGCCTTTAAAAGAATAAAGCAGTTATTCTAGTGTAGAGAAATCACCCAGATATACCGTTAAAGAGGACAAAAAAGTATGAAAAAGTGTGTTTAGTTTGACCCTTTTAATGCAAAAAAAAAGTACATCTGTGTGTATGTACATACACACACACACAAAGAAAGAGTCATATTTGCATATGTTTCTGCAAGGATACACAAGACTTTAAGTGTTTACCTTTCAGAAGAGGGACCTTTTTCTACTATTTGAATTTTCTAGCTCTGTGCCTTAATTACTTTTTATTCTAATGTCATCAAGTATTATCTGGGCAGTAGGATGATGGGTAATTATTGCTTCTTTTTTATACTATTCAACATATTAATATCTAAGAAATCTTATATTTAAAAAATAAAAGTAATGATTTCCCCACTCCAGAGGCTTGAGCCTGGAAAGGATTGTTAGAAGAAGCCAACACAAACCCATCACAGCCCCTATGCTGAGTGCACTACTTATTTCAAAATGTCACAGGTCCTACATCATGTTCAGCACTGAGCTGGAAAAATAGAAATGCACGAGGGACAAGTGCACTGAGAACATAAAAATGAATCAAAGACAGTGCCTGTTCTCAAGGAGTTTCTGTGTAAACAATGGAGTAATTTCTACAATCAAGGAGAGACAAGATGCTGGAGGAAACCTCTGTGGCACAGCAAGGACAGACTCGGAGGTAGAGACTTTGAGTTGGGCCCTATTTCAGTAAAGATGAGCCAGGCTACGCAGTAATAATAAATTGGTCCTGAAATCTCAGTGCCTAGCACTATCAAAGGTTATTTCTTGCTCCTATGAAGACTACTGCAACAGGCTGTGCAGCTCTCCATGTTTTCTGCCATATGAATCTCAGGACAGTTTGCCATTGGTAAAATGGTTAACAAGTTGATCTTTGGGAGCCTTTCACACTTTCTTTCTTCTTCAGTACAATTTTTTCTTTCTCCTCACTACTGACAAGTAGCTTTCTTCACATCCCTTTTCTCCACCCAAGGAACCCAGTTCTCATACATTTGACTGATGAAGCCCCCTCCCTTATAATTGCACTTTCTCCCCCATCCTTCAGACTCATCCAGTGCACCTTCCCAGAGGCAAAACTTACCAGAACTGTGTCTTGTTCTCAGCTATTTGAGAAGTGTGATACAACACAAAAATGTAGAAACAAATGGATAAGAAACAGAGTCCCACTGGAAAAATGCCTGCCAACATTAGGAATCAAATACAGAAGAAGTATTAATTAGAAGTGAATATCCACCCAGGGAGACTCATGCACCCTCTCTGAAACAGTTCCATGCTCCTCATTGTGACATTAGAGGCAAAGATCTGCAAACATGAAGGCGCTGTATTGAGCTAAAATGAAGCTGCGAGAATGCATCTTAGAAGACCCTGACACCCACTGTGCTAATTCTCTATTGTACCCTCCATATCCATTCTCTTCCCTTCTCTAACCTGCTCTAGGTATAGAAAAGTTCTTTGTAGATTATAGCACTGGTCTCCCTTGCCATCTGGCTTCAACCAATGGGACTAACTAGCAGGTAATCAGAGGGCAGGAAAAGAGAAAGTTCACGGTATTCATTTCCTCAGGTTTCTCCCTGCCTTGCTGTGGCATGACAGTGGCTACAGTCCCCTATTTAATGCCACACTCTGGTCAAGTGGTCTCTTTCCCATGGCTGCAACTCTCGTTAGGTTTGTTCCAGGAACAACCACCTCCTTTTATCTCATCAAGCCTGGATGTGGTAGCAGCTTCCCACTGTTGCTGGGACCTCATCATCTTTTGTTGGTTTCTGCAACCTTGTTCTCACCTATGTTGAATTATCCCTTCATTACACTCTTCAATTACCCCTTAAATATGTCATCTGTCGGCCGGGTGCGGTGGCTCACGCTTGTAATCCCGGCACTTTGGGAGGCCGAGGCGGGCGAATCACGAGGTCAGGAGATCGAGACCACGGTGAAACCCCGTCTCTACTAAAAATACAAAAAATTAGCCGGGCGTGGTGGCGGGCGCCTGTAGTCCCAACTACTCGGAGAGGCTGAGGCAAGAGAATGGCATGAACCCGGGAGGCGGAGCTTGCAGTGAGCCGAGATCATGCCACTGCACTCTAGCCTGGGTGCCTGGGTGACAGAGCGAGACTCCGTCTCAAAAAAAAAAAAAAAAAAATGTCATCTGTCTCCTGCCAGTCTCCATCCAAGCTCAGCTCTTCAGTCTTCCTCAAGACAAGGGACAATACAAGAAATGCAGAGAAGCCAGGTCAGCCCTAATAAGCAGCCTCAAAACAAATTCCCCTACTGAAACCCTTGTCCACTATGAGTTGGAATTCTTAAATGGTGTATCAACTATGGAAAACAGTATAGCATTTCTTCAATAAATTAAACATAAAGCTGGGGGCAGTGGCTCATGCCTGTAATCTCAGCACTTTGGGAGGCTGAGGTGGGAAGATTGCTTGAGGCCAGAAGTTCAAATCCAGTTTGGTCAACATAGCAAGACCTTATCTCTTAAAAAAATTAAACATAAAATTACCATAATTACCAGCAATTACACATCTTTTCAAATAGGTATTTGTACACACATGTTCATAGCAGCCTTATTTACAGAAGCCAAGAGATGGAAGAAACCCTAGGATTTATTTATTTTATTATTATTTTATTATTTTTATTATACTTTAAGTTCTAGGGTACATGTGCACAACGTGCAGGTTTGATACATAGGTATACATGTGCCATGCTGGTTGCTGCACCCATCAACTCGTCATTTACATTAGGTATTTCTCCTAATGCTATCCCTCCCCCAGCCTCCCACCCCACAACAGGCCCTGGTGTGTGATGTTCTCCACCTTGTGTCCAAGTGTTCTCATTGTTCAGTTCCCACCTATGAGTGAGAACATGTGGTGTTTTGTTTTCTGTCCTTGTGATAGTTTGCTGAGAATGATGGTTTCCAGCTTCATCCATGTCCCTGCAAAGGACATGAACTGATCCTTTTTTATGGCTGCATAGTATTCCATGGTGTATATGTGCCACATTTTCTTAATCCAGTCTATCATTGACGGACATTTGGGTTGGTTCCAAGTCTTTGCTCTTGTGAATAGTGCCACAATAAACATACGTGTGCATGTGCATGTGTCTTTATAGTAGCAAGATTAACCCTAGAATTTATTGATGGATAAATGGATAAACAAAATGTGGTATTTGTACACTGGAATATTATTCAGCCTTTCAGCATGAGTTTTGGAGTACATAATTGGAGTACATAATTTTGGAGTACATAATTGACCATTTTAACCATCATTTTTAAATGGTATGGTTCAGTGATGTTATGGTTTGAATATTTGTCCTGGGACATTCAAACCATAACATTCAAACAAAAAATTCAAACCATAACATCGCTGAATCATACCATTTTCAAATGATAGTTAAAATGGTAAATTTTGTGTTATGTGTATTTTATCACAATTTAAAATAATTTTTAAAAATTCCTCTGCACCATGTTATAAATAAGCTTTCTTTAGCTATAGCAAGTATCAAACATGCTTAATTCAAACAATTTCACTGCATCAGCCAGGACAGGAGGTGAACACATAAGCTCTCATACAAGCTTTCACCAGGACTGGGACCCAAACTGGACTAAAATGTGACATGCCAGGGAAGCCAGAAACCAACAACATGTTGAACTGCCAGAAACCCAAGAACATACCTATTCATACACAAGGCTCTGCCCCCAGGCAACAGAAAGATCTGATTTACATGTTCTCCTCCAGCACCCTGGCTTTGAGGTTGAGCCCCATGTTCTCAAAACAAGGCAGTCTCTTTGCTTCTTCCTCTACCTGGGTGAAATAAAAGCCAGGGACAACTGAACCAAAATGACTGGCTTTACAATTTTTTTTTAATGTTCCGTAGCCACCCTGGTTAATCCTTCATTTCCTGAAATATATGATCTCCCCTGTTCTTATCCTGAAGCTCATGCTGCCATCACTAGTAAAACTGGGACATTTGGAGCCTGACATATCTCATTACACAATATGCACAAAAGGTCCAGAGTAGAAGCAGAGTGAACTCGCACCTGGTCTTACCTCCTAGGGTGAAGCAGGGCTATAAATGCTCAGCTCTAGCTATTGGGAGAAACTCCCATTAGGCAGGCAGTACAAAGACAAGCATTTGTCTCATGCAGTGAGTCTCAAAGTGTGGTCCCTAAGCCAGCAGCATAAGCATCACTTGGGAACTTATTAGAAATGGAACTTAATAGGCCTTGCCCTAGATCTACTGAATCAGAAATTCTGGGAGTGGGTCCCAGACATCTGTGTTTTAAAAAGGCCTCCAAGTGATTCTGATGCCTCCTTACTGTGGGTCTCAAATGTAAGTGCCAGTAGGAAGTGCAAATTCCCATGCCCAATAACAGAAGGACTGATTTAGCAAGTTAGAGGCATAGTTGAGGAACAGTGTTGGAGACCAGCAAGTTGTATATAACAAGTCCAGCAAGAGAAGGTAGCTAGTAGACAGGCAAGCTTAGCAGTGAGGAATCAAGAGACAGACCTTACTCTGTAAACGTTAGGAAGGCTTGTAAGTAGTAACAGGGCTCTAGTCCCCAGCATGGGGAAAAATCCCGGAAATCCCACCACAAAGAGGTGGGATGGAGTCAGGGGGATGGATGGAATGTTGAAGAGGAAAAATAGAAAAGATAAGGAAGACCTAGATAGTCAAAGGGACCTAGAAAGGTTGTCAGGTCAGGCATACAGCCATGGGGGACGAGACAGAGATCCAGCCACCAAAACTGGAAACACAATTCCCAAAATGTAGTCTGAAGACATATTAATTAGCCCCAGAGCAGAAGAGTGAGCCAAGCCACCACAATGACAAATTCAAACTCCTCCTGAGTGAGCATGCTGGCCCTTGCTATGTGGAGGGGGTTGCCTGGCTCTACAGGTGGGATTCACCAGGAAAGAGAAGTGTGGAGATGGGGAATGAGCACATCCTGAAAGAGACGGATGCCTGGGGAACTGATAAGTAACCAAGCTCCAACTTAGCGCTGGGAGTCTCACAAGGAATGTGTAGCAGTTTCTTTGCAGCCTTAACTAAAACACAAGTCGCTTATGTTCCTTTAAAACATTTCCACCAGGCAAACAACCAAGGTAGTTAATCACACCCTTAATAAACAAGGTAAGTTATCATGCCTACACAGATACCCCTACTCACACCCAAACTGAGATTTTATATAGCATTAACAAACATAAAATCTTCCAAGAGAAGTGGAGATTAGGCATGATGAGCGTTTTCATTCTCTCATTTCCCCCTCAGGTCTGCCTCCTTCTCTATATTCCAAGTCACAGTGGGGAATGCCAAGGCAAAAACAGTCTTGCTTCTCAAGTAAGCTCTTTCATGCAGATCGATTCTCCTTCCTCTCCCAGTGGTTGTTCTCAACTCCCACATCCTTCCAGATACCCTGAGTCCTAAAATAACCCTTGTTACATCATCACAAGTCAGTTATGTATATAATACAAGAAGGTTTTTAGTATAATTTGATGAACTCTATTTTCATGGTTTCTTTTTAGAACTATTAAGTAATAGTAATGTAGCAATACCTTATGTATTATATACTGCACACACATACACACACACAAATATACACACAGAGGCCCCCGGCTGACCCTCACTATACAGGAGGGGACTCCTAAAGTTGTGATGTCTTAACCTAAAGAGTCGGAGCTCCAATGGGAGGAGGTGGAAATACTTTCCCAGCCTAATTAGGTGGAGAACAGAGACACAGAGAGCCTTAGACGCCTTCAAATTTACTTAAAAAGGAAGTCGTTTTCTTTTTCAACTCTAAACTGAACTTCAGAGCAGCTCTGTGAAAGCCTCCAGGCCCTATGCCTGTCAGGAAGGCTACTTGGGGTATTTATCCTTTGCCACACAAAATGATTCTCTCTGAGCCATCTTAGAGAGAAGAGAGGGAGTTGCAAAGTGTTTTCATCAAACAAACAGCTCTTCATCTCAAAGAAAAACAGAAAATGCTAGCCTATGACATAGAAGTTGCATCACCATAATAGATAGATCATGTTTCTGTGCTTCCAGAATTGTGGGGTTAATTTTGGTGAAAAATCCACTCCAAAAAGCTTCCCAAACACAGCATCACCAAGAAAGGGTTCCCTCCTAGGCAGCTAAACTCCTGGAATGCTCAAGACATCTAGATTGAAGAGGCAACCGATAAGAGACCTCCCGTCCCTGCCATGCCCCAGGTTGTCTGCCTGGAGAAGCGGTGAGGGAGTGACATCCACAAAGCCCAAATTGTTGTGCAACGTCCATGACAGCATGATCTTCATGCAGCATCTGTTCCTTCCTGTCAGTGAGTGCGGATGATGAACTACCAAGGACACTAACATCTAATTGCTACTTTTAAATATCTGGGATTGGCTTTGAGGACTCCTCCATTAAAAGTGGGAAAGGACTAACATCCAACCAAGCCCTGGGTAGATTGTGAAACAAGGGCAGATGTCTTGGCCTTTGACTGTCCTCTTATTGCCATCTCTTCTCCATCTTTTTCCTTGCCTCTACCCATCTATACCCCACATTCACCTCCCCTATCCAGGGACCTAGGGACCTTAGCATTACTCCATCCTCAAGCACTTCAAACATACACAGCACAAGTAATGGTTAAAATGGCAGAGAGTGGCAGTTAAGGGCAGGGACTGTGGAGCCAGAATGCCTGGGTTTAAATCCTGCTCCTCTGCCCGCTGGTGCTATGACGTTGGCAAAATCCTCTGTGCCCCCATTGTCCCGTATTAAGCTAGGGACAACCACAGTAATAGTATCCACTAGAGTTGTTGCAAGGATTTTAAAAGCTGACATTTTTAAACATGTGTAGTGAGCACTCTGTAAGTTCTTGCTAAATATATAGCAACATGCGTTATCAATCAAGAAGCACTAAGCTGGCACCTATCAGGTGACTTATGGGGGAACAGGTGCTATGGAAGACATACCTGAGTGAGATTCTAATGCAGCCTGGGCATGTGCCAGTCATGGAGCATTAAAATGGACACTCATTTCCTATAAAGATGGCAAGTTTCCTTCATCACCATCAGTGTCTTGGTCATAGATATTCATGCAAATTCTGTTTCTCTGCTTTGGTCCTGAGTCTTCACTGTTATTTCTCTTCCAGGACAGACCTCAGGTTCACTCTTCCCCAAAAGCCAATGAAGAAGACATTTCATCATCTAGGACAAGTAAGGTCTAGAGTTTGCAGGGTCAAGAAACGGCAGAGTGTGACAAAGCATGCACACTCATAGCCATTCTCTTTCCAAACCTACCCTCTCCTCACCACTTCACCTCCAGTCACCTCTCCTGGCTTTTCATAACACCTCCTTTTTTGCAAAGGGGCATTTCACTGAAAACTAAGCTTGAAGACAGAACTAATGTCAGCATGTCAACGCTCTGTGTGGAAGCTAGTTCCTCTATGTGCAAACCCCAAACAGCGGATGGGTCTGAACACTTGCCATGCGTCTAGGCCAGACTAGGCCTTGCGGACATGGTGGTCACCAACCATTCTTCAGTGAGCTCTGGAAGACAAAAGGCCAGCTACACCATGTGGAATCGCCTTGACAGGCTTGGGGACTTCAGAAGACAGAGGAATAAATAATAGTAGGGATAATCAGCACAATCTCTGTGTGAGAAATGGGCTTTAAAACTTGCCTAGGATGGAGAAAACAGAGACCACTCTAAGAGTTAGGGACAGAATCTGGGTTGCATTATGGATCATAGCATGTTTGTGGAAGAATAAGACCAGCCTACGCATGGTAGAGAATGAAAGTTAGGAAGGAGTGGGAAGAAAAGATGGATCGAGAAGGTTGGCATCAGTTTACAAAGGGCCTTTGAAAATTCACCTTGGGAATCTAGATTTGATTTAGTACTAAATGAACGAGATATTTTTTTTCCACTAGCCCTCTTGGAAGCTGGATAAACACATTCCCTACCTGGGCCACTGGGAAAAGCTATTTCTCTAGTAACTCCCATCCTCTCTTTTCTGCCCTCCCTACATTCATCCTACCAGGTCCATTGCCTCACCTGGACTGTTGTAAAAAGCTCTTAACTGGCCTCTCACCTGCACCCGCTGCTTGTTCCAATCCATCCCACATTAGGGTTGTCAGGTTCATCTCCCTGAAGCCCAGCTCTCATCAAAAGCCTTCCATAGCTTTGCACTGCCAATTAAGTTGCACTCAACTCCTCATTCTTAAATTCAAGGCCATTCTGGCTCCAGTCTCTATTTGCTTTTCCCATCTTTCATCCTATTTCTTCATATGTAGTCAGGATAGATCAGACAGGGGCATTCTCCCATCTCAACCTACTTGACTGCATGTGGTCCTCGCCCTGAAATGGTCTTCCTGGATGCAAAACTGAGCAGAACATAAAGCAACCTGAGATCTGGAGACAGGTACAGTCTAAGCAGACAGTGGGGTGAAAGGGAGCCTCAGGCAGTAGCAAGGGGCTCTACTACCAGGTGTGTCTGTGTCCAGAAGGAGGCACTGGCAGCCTAGCAGTTTTGAATATGAACTCTGCAATCAAGCAAACTGGATTATGCCCTAGATCCAGCATGCCATTGCTGTTAGACCTTACATAAATTACTCTAGCATTCTAGGCTATAGTTCCCCCATCTAAAAAGTTAGGCTCATAATAGCATCTTCTTTGGAGGGTTGTTCTGAGGATTAAATGAGATAATATGCATAAGCACTTAGCATAGTGCTAGGCAAATAGCAATAGCTAAATAAGTGCTAGCATTGTTTGAAGCAGACTCACTGCAAAGCGATTGCAAACAGGCAGGCTCTAGTTCCAAATATCTTCATATTTATCATTCCTCCTTTCTTCCCTCTTCCCAAAGTGAAGCCCCTCTGAGTTCTTTTAGGATCTTCTCTTCTTGCATCTTCAGTCTTTAGCTGTCCATTAGTATGCTCTTTTTTTCCCCCCGCAAACATCTTACCTCCTTGATCCTATCCATTAGTATGCTCTTTTTTCCCCCCGCAAACATCTTACCTCCTTGACCCTATCTAACCCCACACTTTCAAGGACCTTCCCTACATGTTTTGTAGCACCTGAAATGTGCAGACTGAGTGAGGGAATGAGGTTTAGAGCTGCAGTTCGAAGGCGAAGGCAGGACAGAAGGTGTGGATGTGGAAGATGTTAGCAGAAAACTGACATCATTAAAATAGACGAAGTTTCTGAAGAGAGAAAACACAGAAAGAGGAGCAGAAACTTGAGAAATGTGCACCAGAAACAAAGATGCCTGCAAGGAAAGACAGGTTTCTCCCACCTTTGGTCTTCTTGGTTCCTCTTAGTGCCCTCCACTCCCTTACATGTATATGGCTGCTACCAAGCTGCTGTTCTTGGCGCTCCTGTCCTCTCTCACTGTGCTCCTCTGGTCATCTCTCCTTGTGATATTTATCCAAATGTACAGCTTCATCCTGAAGTACCTGGCCTAGAAGTCTAACAGATACATGGAACACACCCTCCAATACTGTGCCTTGAAATGCAGTGAAAGAAAAGAGAGAGGCAGTGAGTAGTGTCCAACTTAAAACGGTCTTTTAAAGCAACCTACAGAGCAAATCTAATTTTCTGTAAAGTTGCTCTATCTTCAAATGTCATGAAGATCCAACAGAACTCCAAATACAGTCTTTGGGTAGTGGATTGGATTAGACATTGTGTATTTCTTCTATTTGTAAAATGAGCTCCATGCAACCCCAAAAGAGGAAGAGAGTCAGCAGTAACCTATTGTGGCTGGATTGCATGGGCAAAAGAGCAAAGCCAAATATGGCAATCTCACCAATGTGCCCAGCCCTCAGATATCTTACAGCCCAATATTTTGTGATATCTACTTTTTAAAACTGAGGCTATGCATGCATATTTACAGTAAAGTATATTGATCTAAAGAATACCAACTGATAAATTTTCGTGTATGAATACATCTGAGTGACTACCACACGAATTAAGATACAGAATAATTTCAGCCCCCCAAGAAGTTCCCACATGCCCTTTCCCAGTCAATACTGCTCTCCTGTCTGCCAAGTAACCACTCTTCTGACTTTTATCATCACTGATTACTTTTGTCTACTCATGATCACTTAAATTGAACCATGCAGTATGAACTCATTTGTTTCTAGCTTTTTTCACTCAAAATAATATCAATTCATCTGTATTTTTGTGTGTGTCAGGAGTTTGTTCTTTTTATTGCTGTATAGTATTTTGTTGTATGAATACCACAATTTATTCATCCATTCTCCTGTTGATGGACATCTGGATTGCTTCTAAGCAATTATTATTGCGAGTAAAGCTACTAAGAACATTCTTATACATGTTATGTGTTGTTATGCAGGCACTTGTTTCTCTGGTGTATATATCCAGAAGTGAAATTGCTGGGTCACAGGGTAGGCATATATTTGTCATTATTAGATATTGCCAAATGTAGTCCAAAGTAGCCACACTATTTTATATTCCCACCAGTAGCGTCTGAGAATTCCAGTCATTCCACACATCCATTATGGCCAAATCTTACTCCAACTAACTCCATTTACAGCAAAAGATTTTATGGCTTTTTTGTCCTGTGAATTTCAGAATAAGTTTTTCCTTTAAATGTCATCTGTATTCTAAAAGGAGGACATTATTACATGAACATCTCATTTCATCCACCAAAGAGAAAGAAGTTTTTTTTTTTTTTTCCACTGCTTCAATTCTACAAAGATCTCTTACTAACAGGAATGTACTCATAAAGAAAAATAAAGAGAAATACAAATTGGTAAAGTAAAAACCTGACTTACAAAACTCCTGGCTTAGGAAACTGTTCTAATTTGGTACACATCACTGAGACCATCCACTTACCTATCTTAGTTAAATAACGCCATTTGGCAAATAGCAATTGTCTCAGAAGATGTCACTCATAGAAGAGCAGATGTCTAGCCAATGTGCCAGAGAAAGGACTAGCAAGTCTGGTTCTCAAACTTCCCTGTAAGACACCCTCATATGGATTTCGGCATAAGTGGGCTTTTCGTTGTCATTAGGAGTTTTCCTCCCCCTGGCTGTTCAGAAGTTTCAGATGAAATTTTTGTGATGTTTCTAATGAAAGATGGTATTTGCTTGCCCACCATAGAAGATACTTCCTCGGCAGGAATGCTGTCAAACATGTTGCATTCACAACATGACACAAAGTCTAAAAATCACAGAGAGACTAATTACTGGAAGAAAATTACACCAAAAGACCTATTTCCTCATGATAAAAATGACAGCCTGGTGCCCCATTACCTGGCCTTTTCGGGCAACTAGCCTGTGCAACATCGTTCTAGTGTTTTGCATTACAAGCCACGGTAGAGGAAGGAGGCACTTTGGTCCTGTAAGCAGCTCAGTGAGAAATCAAGGTGAGCTGTCAGTTAAGTGAGGTCTAATTATAAGTCTCATTTCCAGTATTTATGAATGTGACAGACAGTAACCGGGGCTTACAGGTGGCTATACATGGGACCGCTTGAGTAAGTCCTTCTCTCTTTATACCAACATCTGAATTATCATCTTGAAGCTTTGACATTTAGGGCCGACAGCCAGGGCCTGGCCCAGCCAAAACTGTGTACTGAGGCCCACCCCTCTTTGCTCACTGTGCTTTGGCTGTTCTAATCACCCACCTCATACTAAAATGGTCTGTTCCTCCCCCTCTCAAAAACCTATTTAAAGCGATAGAAAGTAGTCTTTTTCCTCCTTAATATCTTAAATCACTTCAAATCACTTCTCCTCCAATCAAAGGTCACATGTTATATTATTCTATTTATATGAAATGTCCAGAATAGGAAAATGAACAGAGACAGAAAATAGATTAGTGTTTGCCCAGCACGGGGAGGGTCGAAGGGAAAAAGGGTGACTGCTAATGGGAATGAGATTTCTCTTTAGATGGTGAAAGTATTCTAAAAAGTATTGTGGTAATGGTCGCATACATCTGCAAATATACCAAAAACTACTGGATTGTACATTTAAAGTCGGCAAATTGCATGGCATATGAAGTAAATATCAATAATGCTGATTTAAAAAAAAAAAACTTAAAAAAAATCTGTGGGTTTTTTTCCCAATGCAGAAAATTGCAAGTATCCAAGAATAGGTAAGAAATTTGGGAAGTAGAGAGTGAGCAGGGAAGAACAGAAACCCTTCCTGTTCCCCTGAAATCAGCCCTATAGGTCAGTACTGCTAATTATGTTAGAAGGGGGAATCCTGCTTGATATTAATCAATGCCGTTCATACTTTTTAAACCCATGACTGTTTTGATAAATATAAATGTCTTATGACTTCTTCTGAGAAATTTGAAAGTCCAAAATAAGTTAAATGTTATGATTACAGGTAAGTCAAAGAAATTATAGCACAGTCTCTCAGAGACAATGCTGTACTCTCTTCACTCATTCAGAATCACGAGACAGAGTAAGCATTGCATTATGTTCCTAAAACATGTAACTTTCTCTTTATATCATATTATGTCAGAGCTGGAAGACACTGTAGGATGCTCCCTTTATCTTTAAAGATACTAATCTGCCAGACGTGCATATGAACTTAGGGTTCAGACTAAACAAGAGGAGGAAAGGGGCCTTGAATATGGTTGGGAAGGGCCAGAGGGAATGGCTGCCGGCAGTTGTCAAAGGGAAAGAATAGGAACTACTGGGGATTATTTGCTGGTAGAAGAGCAAATTTGAAAAGAAAGGGGTCTGTAAGTAGAGGCAGAGATTCAAGCTCAGATACGACCATTCCCTGGGATATCATTCATTGAGAATATATCACTCAAGCACACCCTACCCTCTAGGAGAACACGGAATTTTACATTGTCTGTAATTGATGGTATTAAGAAATTGTCATATATTTTTATAGGTATGATAATTCTGGTGTAGTTATGCTTTTTAAAAGAGCCCTTACCTTTTAGAAATGCACACAAAATTATTTATAAATGAGAATATTAAATATATGGGATTTGTTCAAATAAATCCAAATAACTTCCCCTATAAGAAGCAGGAGGGCATATAGATTAAAGAAGTTTGGGCATGAGCTGCTAATTGTGGATTCTGGGTGGTGGGTACAGGGGATCCATTATATCATTCTGTATATTTAGATATATGTTTGAAATTGTCATAATAAAAAAAGTTTTCAACCACATGGAGTATCTGAGACAGGATTTCTTCTCCTGCCCTAGAAAACCAGAAAAAAATAAATATATGAAACAATTATTTTCAGACATTGAGTAACAAGCAGTGTATGGAGAAAAATGAAGTGAGCCCTACAATTGCCCCAGCTCATTGCCAGGAGACAGTGTCCATGTGGTAGTACAGAAAGGAGGAACCCAAATGAAGCTCAGCATTCTCACTGCAAGGTGGAGACAAAGATTGGAGCTGAGGGAGGCTAAGGTCTGTAGAATGTACAGGATAGAGCACTGCAGAAGAGAGAGCTGCACAGAGAGCGACAGCATGCTCCAGAAATCTGAAAAGCTGTCCCTTGGCTGCGCATGCATGAGGGGAAACTATAGAAGGTCAGTGAAAGAAACACTGGAAAGCAGTAGGTTGAAGAACTCCTGATGCTCACATGGGGCTTGGTATCATTTGTGCTTCCAGCAACCAGACTGTGGAATACACAGAACATAAGGCAGGGTGTTCAGAAAGATTTTGCCTTAGTAAGGAAGCTAAATTGGCCCTAAACTAAAGGCAGATTCAAATCTAACCAGTCCTTGAAAGAATCAGATGAATTTTAAGTATTCCCTTTAGGACTAGTGTTCCATTATTGGAACGCTAAGCATGTGGGATTTATATTCTACTTTTCAAGGTCGTCACCAAGGTCTGATTGTAAAAATTCAAAAAATTGCAACCTCAGGCATAAATGGGTTAACTAGGTGCCACAACAAATCCAACACATTTTTTAAAAATACTAGAAAACCCAGAATCCAGCAAAGTAAAACTCACAATGTCCATCATCTAATCAAAAATTACCAGAGATGCAAGGAAGCAGGAAAATATGACCATATCCAGGAGAAAAGTCAGTCACTAGAAACAGTGCAAGAAATGACAGAGATGATGTCATCAAGGGACAAACACGTTAAAATAGGTATTGTAAATATGCTCCAAATGTTTAGGAAGGTAGAAGAAAATATGAATAGGATAAGGAGAGAAATAGAAGATGTAAAAAGAATCAAAGGAACTTCTTGAGATGAAAGCTACATATCTGAAAATTTTAAATAATACACTAGATTGGAAAATTACTGAAGAAATTACCAGTAAACTGGAGATATAACAAGAGAAATTATCCAAAATGAAGCACAGATGGGGAAAAAAGACTGAAAAAACTGAACAGCGTATCATTGACCTATGGGAAAATTTCAAACAGTCCAACATATCTGGAGTTCCAGAAAAAAAGAGGGTGAAAGACAAAAAACATTTAAAGAAATAATGGCACAAATTTTTCCAAATTTGATGAAAGCAATAAACTCACAAATCCAAGAAGCTCAACAAACTCCAAGGAGAGTGAACATGAAGAAAACCACACCAAAATCTCACCAAAATAAATTGCAGAAATCCAGGGGTAAAAAGAAAATCTTAAAAGAAGCCAAATTAAAAAGACACATTACATACACAGGAATAAAAATAAGAGTTACAGCAGATTCCCGCCAAAATCCATGCCAGCCAGAAGGCAATCTAGCAACATATTTAAAATACTATACTGAAAGAAAAAAAAAAAAAACCTGTCAATACCCCAAAAATATATTTCAAAAATGAAGGTGAAATGAAGGCTTTTTCAGACTAACCAAAACTGAGAGAATTTATCACAAGCATCCCTGCCTTACATGAATGTTAAAGAAAGTTCTTTAGGCAGAAGAAAAATGATACCAGATAAATACCAGATGGAAATCTGGATCCACGCAAATAAACAAAAAGCGCCACAAGTGCTGTTATTCCCCCCTCAGATTCACTCCTTCCTCTTCGTCTCTGATACCTACTCCCTCTATCTTCAAGGCCACTCCTCCCTCCATGAAACTCCTGCTCATGATCTCCAAATGGCTTAAATGATAGTTTCTCAGCAAAGCCTCCCTTACATTGGTGGCAGGACTCCCTCTTACTTATCACTGGGAGTAGCATAATCGCTGTTGAATGAATTAAGTTTGGATGGATGGGATCCTGAGTGGAACATGTGCAAGAGCAAGTCTCTGTCCACAGTCATGCTTCATTCGTTTCTTCACTCACCCATGTAATATTTTATGCAATGACCTATAATTCATCAAGAAAAGAGAAAGATGATCTGTATTCCACACATGAAGAACAACCTGGCATTTTCAGAAATTCTCCAGTGATACAAACCATAAACTCACTGAGTGCATACTTTGTACTATTTAACACAGAACTGCACAGCAATGAGGCTCACTGAGAAGTGGATGAGGTTAATGGAGAAAATAGAGTCAAAGTAAGTAAAAATCTGCTCCTTTGTTATAGTCAAGTTGAATAAAACACACATGTTTTCACATGAAGTTGAATGCTCTCTTTTAACTCTCTATTTTATCTACAATTGTGGGTTTAGTTTGTATCCAGATTAAAGCTTTAACCCGCTATTTTATTCCTTTATTTTAAAATAACAGAAATATTATGAGGTTAAAAAAAGCATGAAGTTCAAATCGATTCTCTACCCTATTTATAAACTTGCTTCTCATTTCCTTTGCTCTATTTTTCACTTAAAATATTTGTCCAAGTAATTAACACCCTATTTATTTAAATATGTAATGACTACATTTACTTTTGACCAGTTCATGAGAATCTCAGAAATAAAATACTAGGCAAAAATTGCTAGTTAACATTTAAAAGAATTTTAATTTCCATGTTTAAAAAATGGAGATTATAACCTACTTAAAAGTTTGCTAGTAGTTATTGGAAATAGCTTTTTCTATTTTTTTTTTTTTTAGAAGGAATTTCTTACATACAACCCCTATCTATTCTAAGTCAGTTTCTTTTTGAAAGCAGAAAGCCAATCTTTATTTTTAAATCTTTTTCTCTTTATAGATTAAGCAGTATTGCTGTCACATACAAATATTCAAATGAAATGCTCTGCTATTTTTAATAGCTTTCTGATTATTAACTATTTTAATAATAATATATTTGGTTTGTAGCAATGAAAACTTCAGTGGGGCAAGAACTTTTGTCTGCTTTTATTGTTCTTGTTATTGTTGACTACTGAATCCCTAGAGCCTACACAAGGATTTGGCACAGAGTGAAAGCTCCATAAAAGCTGGTGGAATGAATGAATGAATGAATGGTGTCCAGCCTGTGGCAGCCTCAGAATCTTTCCTGGGGCCCCTGTTGGGCCACCAGCCTTTGGAGTTGTGCTTGGAAGCAATCTCTGGCCATCTGTTCTCCCTCATTCTGTCCACCTCATCTTTCTGTGTACAATATGTTAATTTATTTGATGATATTATCTACCTTTGTGTAATCATTTACAAATAAACCCCAAAGGTTTCTGAGAGGGGAAAATATTGCAGTCTCTCACATATTGCTAAGAGACTTCACATACTCATTGGGCGCTCACATTTCCCCACGACTTTCAAAACAGTCACATTTCACTCCACCGTTGATTCTGCACTCAAATCCCATCCCAGGTTTGGGGTACTGCTTCTCATTTGTTCTTGGAGGGCTTACCTTGAGAGTAACCCACAGCCAGATGATGGTTCAAACTGAAGCTTCCCAAGCCAAACCTGAACCCAGTCTAAACTCTAGAAATGCAGGTTAGGGGTATCTAGCTACCCAAATCCAGTGCTTTTTTATAAAATCTGGCTGGCTCACTGATCTGCCAGGATCAGAGAAGTTCCACAGACAGGGAAATTTCCCTGAGTCAGGATAAATGCCTCATAACCTCAAAATACACTAATCTCAATCCCAAATTCTCTGATGCAGGACCTTGCTAGACACTGAACCACAATGAGACTTGTCAGAGACTCTCTACGGGAAATGGCCACAGGATTTCTCACATTGTGGCTTACATCCGTAAGCATCGAGAAACCCTGAACATAGAAAGGATGTGTGAATAGCCTATTATGACAAGAATCTAGGAGATACAAATGGGTAGGAGTGAAGCAGTGTCTTCTTAAATGTCTGTAAAGCAGAATACCAACATTGTTTGAAACACTTTTCAAAGCTGCCTTTGATGTCACTTCACTAAATGGTTGTTCCAAACACTGTTCATTTTGTTAGTGTGATCATGCAACAAAAAAGTAAACTCATTTCAACAAGGCTATTTGGTTCAGGGGAGCCAAAGAGCTCTGGTCAAAGAAGATCCCTTTTTGCTGTGGTTGCTAAAATTCAGCCGCTTTATCGGAAAATATTTCCAAACTGTAAATAAAATAAACTTTTGAATAAGATACTTAAAGCCTCTATATTTTTAAAAAGTATCCTCCCATCTTTTAAATGCATTGCTCAGAGGAACTGTGAACTTGCATCTTTTAGGGTTTTTAAAGCATTGGCCACAGAGCCCCGTAGCATTTTAAGGGGAAAGAGCTCTTTTTATTACTCTGTTATAAACACTTTTTTTTTTTTTTTTGAGACAGCGTCTTGCTCTGACGCCCAGGCTGGAGTGCAGTGGTGCAATCTCGGCTCACTGCAAGCTCCGCCTCCCAGGTTCGAGCCATTCTCCTGCCTCAGCCTCCCAAGTAGCTAGGACTAGAGGCGCCCGCCACAACGCCCAGCTAATTTTTTTTATTTTTAGAAGAAACGGGGTTTCACCATATTAGCCAGGATGGTCTCGATCTCCTGACCTCATGATCCCCCTGCCTCGGCCTCCCAAAGTGCTGGGATTACAGGAGTGAGCCACTGCGCGAGGCCTTAAACTGTTTAGCTTTTTTTTTTTTTTTTTTTTTGAGACGGAGTTTTGCTCTTGTTGCCCAGGCTGGAGTGCAATGGCACAGTCTTGGCTCACCACAACCTCTGCCCCCTGGGTTCAAGCGATTCTCCTGCCTCAGCCTCCCAAGTACTGGGATTACAGTCATGCACCACCACGCCCGGCTAATTTTGTATTTTTTTAGTAAACACTTTTTATCATGTTTCCAAATCAATTGAATGCTGTATTTTTATAAACTTCCCTTAAAAGACAAAAAACGGGTGTGTTATATATTTATATAGTGTGTATTTCACATTATACTTTTTTATACTTTTATGCAATCTACAGTGAATTTCAGCTAAATGAATATTAGGTGAAAGTCACAGGAAGTTATCAAAAATAATGACTACTATTTTATTCCAAAATTTACTTGCCTAAATGCTTAAGAAATACGCCTTTTTAATGATAAAATTCCCCAAAAAAATGTGCATAGCATGAGTCTAAATCCACTTTCCAGACTTGCTTCCCCTGTAATATCTGTAACAGAACAATCCTGAATTAGCTGCTACTTTCCATAATTCTTGTCAGCAAAATCTATCAGTAGTTCTAACTCTGATTATACACGCTGGTAATGTAATTAAACGTGTTTTAAGCCTATCTCTGATGTCACAGTTTCAAATATAGCCACATAAATTTTAGCTATATTTCATACATAATTTATATATACAAATGTGTTTGCATGCGTACCTGGATTAAGTATAATAAATGTAAATTATATAATTTATATCTATATATGTTTAACTGTGTTTAGTTTCAATCAGACAATGGTTTGATATATATTTTTAATGAGGGGAAATCCTACTGCAATATTAAGATTTTGTGTTTTGCAGACTTCATTTCTTAGTATTTTTTTAATTAAAAAGACAAATACATTTCAATGTTCTTTTTAGTAAATGTTATGCTTCCTGTTCCAAAACAACCTTAAGTTTATAAATAAGAGTTAATGAATCCAAGAACCATGTTATTTCATGAGCTTGTGAACAAACAATTTAAAGTCAAACTAGAATTCTTTCCAAGTTGGATTTTCACATGATACAGTTTATAAACAAGTTTTGTGGGGTAGAGAGACTGGTTTTGTCTTGTTTTGTTTTTCTTTATTTTTAAGAAACAAAATTCAAATCCTGCCTTTGAAATGACTTAACTAACTGGATTTCTAATCCATCCCATAAATGGAAGTGTGCTAAACTTGGGGGTTGCTCATGCCACCGAATCCTCACCCTGCACTTGTTTGGCTGTCTGAGAGCATTCTAGACGGGCACATAAAGGGTTTCCAGCATGACATGATGCTCCTTCATTGAAGAAGGAGGGAGCCTGCATGGCATCCACTCCGGACACCTCCATCAGAAATCGAGCCTGAGAGAAGTCACACTAACCTTGGACTCCACCACGCTGTAAACTGTCTCTTTTGTGATTGTGACAGACACTCCCCCAGATTCTCTCTTCCATACTATCACTTTATCCTTTCTTTCTCTGCTGCCAAACAGAGTGGAGTTCCCGGAGTTTTGACACCTTGTAAAGGCATTCCAGTGGATTCTAGCACACCCAAACAGATGGTGTGAAAGGAATACAGGGGAAGAAAATGGAGATCTCTGCCAGATTCTCATGTATTCTAGGTAACTTGGTGTTCCAGGAGAAGAAAAAATATATAAAAAGGAACTGATATCATTGTTACTGCCTGCTTTCTGAGCCAAGCCACCATGCTTCTGCCAAAGATAACAACGTCTTTAAGATAGCTACAAAAACTCCTAACATTATGTGAGGTAAAAGAGCTAGACCTATGAGGGGATATAAAACAATAACCTTTATTATTGTTATACTGTGTTACACTGACGTTTACATAAAACAGATTTTTTTTTGTTTTAACAAGGAATGACATCCAGCTCAAAATAACATCTCTACTTCTTTTCCTTGTCCAGTGTGTTGGAAATCTCTGCTTAGCTTCATCTCTGTGGCTAGCACCGACTTCCACAGATGAAGGCTAGAAACATGGGAACTAAGTATGTGAAATAAACATTAAAGAGCAATTAAATGTTTTTCTTCCCAGATACAACCAAATGTTTAAAATATATATATATATATATATATATATATGCACAGATAAGCACATGAAAAGACATTTAATGTCATTAGATGTTAGAGAAATGCAAATTAAATCTGCAGTGCCATAGCGCTACACACCTCTCAGAATGTCTAAAATAGAAAATGTGACAACACCAAATGCTGGCGAAGATGTGAAGAAACTGGACCTCTCTTACATGGCCAGCGGAATGTAAAATTGAAACAGTTTAAAACTTTGGAAAACAGTTTGGCAGTTTCTTTGAAAACTAATCATGTAACATGTATACGAAGCAGCAATTATGCTCCTAGGCATTTATCCCAGGGAAATTAAAGCTTATGTTCAGATAAAAATCTGTACACAAATGTTTATAGCAGCTTTATTAATAATAACCAAATCCTGGAAACAACCAGATGTCCGGTCAATGGGAGGTGCAAACTATAGTTAAACAAACCATAGTATGTCCACACCATGGAAGAGAAGTGGGTGTGGCTATAAAAAGGCAACAGGAGGAATCCTCCTGGTAATGGATGTGTCCTGAATCTTGACTGTATCAATGTCAATATCCTGGCTGTGATATTGTACCATAGTTTCACAAGATGTTACCATTGGGGGAGACTGGTTAAAGGGTATATCAAATCTCTCTGTATTACTTCTTACAACTGCATATGAATCTATAAGTATATCAAAATTAAGTTTAATTCAAATGTAACTTCTGTTAAAATTTAGATTTTTTAAAACTATGCCAAGATGCTGTTATGGACTGAACTGTGTCCCTGCAAAATTGATATGCTGAAGCCCTAACTCTCGATGAGACTGTATCCAGAGATAGGGTCTTTTGGATGTAATTCAAGTTAAATGAGGTTATAAAGGGGCAGCTTTAATCCAATAGGACGGTGTCCTTGTTGCCGGGGGGAGAGCCCTCACCAGAAACCAACCCCACTGGACTTTGATCTGGTACTTTTAGTTCTACAACTGTAAGAAAACAAATTTCTGTTGTATAAGCCACCCAGTCTGTGGTATTTTGTTATGGTAGCCCAAGCTAACACAGACACAAAGGAAAATATGGATATTTTGAAAAGATAAATTTGAAGACTGTGGTGATTCAAACAGGTTTTTTTAAGCATTCACATTAAAATAGATTATGGAGTGTATGTGTGGTGGGGAGGTGGGGGGGGGATTGTGCATGTGTGTGTGCACACATATATATTACATATAGACTATTTAAATTCAGTGAAGAAAGTAGCTGCGTCTCGCCATGTCTTTGTCAACCTACTCAAAAGCTCTAGATCAGAAAAAGGAAATTATGGGTGCTCTACCAAGGGCATTATAATGAAAAGATGATATAGATGGCATTAAAGCAGTGATATGCAACCGGGCTGTGCGAAGATGCAATTATTTAAGCGCCATTCCCTGGTCATAAATGTGGCCTTTCTAGGGGTTTTTCACTCTCTCATCCAATGTCCCTTGGGTACAGAGACATAAATTATTGCATGGCTAACCAAAATCAAGGTATGGAATATAATTTAGAGCTGGTATATGATCCACATAGATATAAAACCCATGCCCTTCACCTGATTGCCTTTCTGCTTGTCAGACATGCACATTTCATATTGAGAGACTTGAAAGACATATGATGAACCACATTCTTGCAAGTCCTTTGGTTCCTGAAATCCTCATGCAGATATTCACGCCCATATCCGATTTGCCACTCTTCAGCTTTTCCCCAACTCTAGCTCTTCCTGATCTGCCCCTTTCCTTCTCCTATGTTCTTTTCTCAGCTTCTCGCTAACCCCAAAGTTCTCCACTGACTCGTTCTCATCCCTCACCTTCTACACACAGGCCCTGCCTCCTATCCTGCTCAATTGCCCCTGCTCCACCATGTTTTCTCTTCCTTGTATTCGTATCTCCTTACTCCATCGTTACATAATCCAGATCTCAGCCATACACAGGCTTAGAGAGGAAATTAATTGTTTCTTAAATAAACTCTACAAAATTTCATTAACAAGACTGTTTTTTTTTCTTTTGAATGACACATGACATTCCCCTCAATTCTCTAGAACACTTTTTACTCTGGGACTTTGGCCCAGAAAGGATGGATGAAGTCAATTCATGCTGACTTCCTAGAACTAAATCAAAAGGAAACCCCAACTTTCCATGCCCACATGACAAAAGGACCAGGGGCTACTCCCTTTGCACCTCCCCTCCTTTTTTGCCTGGGAGATGAAAAATTGAAAGTACCTCTGATTGGTTCCCTCCTGCAACCAATCAGGCTGTTTGCAGGCCAAGTTTTCATTTGCATAGGAGTATAACTTTGTAACTTCACTTCAGCCTCTGATTGGTCACTTTCTGCAAGCAATCAGACGTTTGCATAGGATGTAACTTTATAACTTCACTTCAGCCTCTGATTGACCACTTTCTGCAACCAATCAGACTGATCGTGGGCCACTACTTCATTTACATAGGGTGTACACCAAGTAACCAGTGGGAAACCTCTACAGGTATTTAAACCCCAGAAAATTCTGTAACCAGCAGTGAGCTGCTTGCTTGGCCCACTCCCACCCTGTGGAATGTGCTTTGGTTATCAATAAATCTCTGCTTTTGTTGCTTCGTTCTTTCTTTGCTTTGTGCATTTTGTCCAATTATTTGTTCAAGACACCAAGAATCTGGACACCTTCCACTGGTAACAAGAGGGGAGAGGAAATAGACTCCACTTCTTGAAGGGAGGAGTAACATACATGTTCATAGAACAGAGAAACTATTGGCTACCATGTTTGGAGATAATCTGTCACAAATAGGCAGGAGGAATACAGACTACTTCTCCTGCAATAAGTGTACCGTATTAAAAACAGGGGTGATTTTAAGTGATCTTGAAGTCTGAGCAACATAGAAAGACCCATCACTACAAAAAAAAAATTTTTAAACTAGTCAAGCATGGTGGCACACACCTGTAGTCCTAGCTACTCAGGAGGCTAGACGGGAGGATCACTTGAGCCCAGGAATTTGAGGCTGCAATGAGCCAGGATCATGTCACTGCACTCTAGCCTGGGTGACAGAGCAAGACCCTGTCTCTAAAAACTAAAAATAAATAATCTTGAAAATGTTCAGAAGCCAATAAAAATAACAATGCTTGTTTTTTGCAAACAATACTATTATATATTTTCCCTAAGACTGTTAATAAGACCCACTTATTAACTTAGCAGTGAGTCCCAAAATTTCTAGGATTAGAGTCATTGCTTTGGGTTATTTCACCTTCACAACTCCTGCCTGAAAATGCAAATGCCTCTGGCATTGATCTGGGACCAACCACTAAGGCCCTTGGGAGAATTAGAGATTAGAAGCTAAGTCCATGAGAGGTCTTTAAGGCAGTGCTTTTAGTCCACGATCCATGGTTGGGCTTTGGGCATCTGAAAATCCTTGAAATCACTTTCAAAATGTTGTGGTTCAATGTGCATTTTTCATCTGTTTCTTAAATGATACCAAAAAGATTAAAACTCGCTATTCTAAGGGTGTAATTACTAATAAATCTCACTAGAGAAAAGGCAAAGCTAACATCATTCTCTTTAGTAGAACTGAGTATGTAGAACTTTAGTGTTCCTTAATCATTTAATATTCGTTGCCTTTGTCTCTCTCCTATTAGATCTCAGTACATGGAAGGAAAAACCTTCTCTTTATATTTGCATCCCACAGTGGGGAGAATCATTCAGAGGCTTCAACATACATCCCGTCTAGGTCTTCGATCACGTTCCTTAGAACCCTTCTGGGACTAATGGGGTCGAGGATGGAGCATAAGATGAAGGAGAGCCCCAGGAGGTGAGTACTTGTCCCATTGAAACAGAGCAACACCACTTTGACTCTTGATCTTACTATTCTTATGTATAAGTTTTCCTTTAAAGAATGAATCTTGAGGCTAAAAGTAAAGTTTGAGAACTACTAACAAGTTCTACTCCCTTATTTTTCCAAGTGATAAAATGGATTTAAATGTTGTGCTCAAAGTCTGGAGTCAGGGCTAGACTGGAACTATAGTTTCTGTTTTCAGATGCTTCATTACACAGTTTTGCAGTTGACTCACTCTTTCCCCCTGCCACCTTCTACTAGAGGCCTGATATGGTTTAGCTGTTTTGCCACCTAAATCACATCTTGAATTGTAGTTCCCATTATCCACATGTGTCACAGGAGGGACCCAGTGGCAGGTAATTGAATCATGGGGGCGGTTACCTCCATGCTGTTTTCCTGATAGTGAGTGAGTTCTCACGAGATCTGATTGTTTTATAAGGGACTTTTTCCCTTTTGCTTGGCACTTCTCCTTTCTGCCATCATGTGAAGAAGGATGTGTTTGCTTCCCCTTCCACCATGATTGTAAGTTTCCTGAGGCCTCCCCAGCCGTGGTAAACTGTGAGTCAATTAAACCTCTCTCCCCTATAAATTACCCAGTCTCAGGTATGTCTTTATTAGCAGCATGAAAACAAACTAATACAAGGCCTGAGTGTTCTCTCCCTGACCTTCATTACGTATTTTCCTCTCAAGCCAAAATGTCCTGCAATCAGGAAACAGCCAGCTGACAAATCAGGAACCTGGGGAATTCCAGGGTGGACCACTTCCTGGACCCAACACTACAGTGAGGCTTGGGAATGGGAGGAAGGAGAGCTCTGAGGAATCCACCAAAGAGAGTAGCTTCAACCTGATCTCATTATTAGGCCGTGAACTGGTCTTGATTCTTCCTACAGCTTTCTTTTTCCACCAAAGAAGAAAAATGTAAGGTAGCAACAAACTGCATTCTTTTTTCTCTTGTATAATGCAAAAACACATTGTCCCTAGTCACTTAATTCCTGACAGCTAGAAAGTGCATTTCAAAGTCATACACCATATTCCAAGCCTTCCGAAATGCCTAAAGGAGAGAAAAACTAGACAAACCCCAAATAAAGATATGTGTATAGATTTCTATACTTGCAATGTTAATGGGCCTTGACTAAGACCACTGTGATTTTAATACATTGTATTGTTTTATTCCTACTGTATTTTAAAATAGAACATCTCAAAACAATTAGATTAATTAAATATCCATGGGGATGCAGAAAATGTTTTCTTATCACACTTGGGGACTTGACCAGCGCAGTTTCTTAGCTTTTTCAGAACTTCTTAATGACAGAGTTTCACCCCATCAGAGCCTTGACAACTATTTTAATCTGTCATTAAGAAGAACATTTCAGTACCTGGAAAATTTTCAGACTTCTTGAGACCTAAATTTGCCAAATGTAGCTGTTTAGTTTAGGGGAAGCTGTCCTTCACCATGAGTGGCACACTTTCAAGCTCTCTAGTTTATTGTCTGAGAATGCAAAGTGGCTTGTGGTCTTGGGAAGTAAAATACAGGTTAGAAAGGTTAGAAAAAGTCACTGAGCAATTTTTATTGCCTATGTTTCATCAAGATACTGAAAGTTGAAAATTTCAACCCCGTGCTAATAACACAGTATTAGTTACACTTCACTGCTTTGTGGAGCCAAACCAATCTCACTTCTGTTCTCTCAAGCCTAAATTCCAAGAGCGGGCAGGTTTTTAAGAAAACAAAAGCTGCCATAATCTCTAGTATAGGCCGGTGTCAAGCCACAGGAGTTCTAGCAAAGACCACATATTATCATGAGCTTGAAACATTAAAGAATTCTGCAGCATGACAAGCTCTAGGAAAGAAACTCTTAAAAGAGACTCATTTTTCTCCACAGTGTCAGCTGCAGGAATAAACTAGCAATGAGTGAGAAGTTTGGAGTTGAAAACGAAGAGCCCATGGCTGCCTTGGTTTCAAGGGCAAGTTATTTTATGACCTTGGATCAGGCATTTTCTTCCTCTAAATGCCTCTACACTAGGAGACTTGCTGTTTGGTCCCTTTGTAGATGTTGAGTTTGCATAGTTGGATGGGAGATTCTTTTTACATTTATAAAATGACAGGGTTGTCAGTTCTGTTGGCTTGCCTCTCCCACTGTGAGAGAAGCCAGTTTTACATCTACCTAAACGAATGCATTCTGGCTTTCTTAATAACCTATAAATACTGGTCTTTGGAGTCCACTTGGAACCAGCTGTAACACTTTTCTTGTTCCCTTATTAGTTAGTGAGTTAAATAAAATCATTAGCATGTGTTCATTTTAAACTTGTCATGGTTTTACCTTTTTAAAAATTATTCTTTTGTTTGTTTGTTTGTTTGTTTGTTTTGAGAAGGAGTCTCACTCTGTCACCCAGGCTGGAGTGCAGTGGAGCAATCTCAGATCACTGCAAGCTCCACCTCCTGGATTCACACCATTCTCCTGCCTCAGCCTCCCGAGTAGCTGGAACTACAGGCGCCTGCCACCACACCCGGCTAATTTTTTGTATTTTTTAGTAGAGACGGGGTTTCACCATGTTACCCAGGATGGTCTCGATCTCCTGACCTTGTGATCCGCCCGCCTTGGCCTCCCAAAGTGCTGGGATTACAGGCGTGAGCCACCACGCCCAGCCTAAAAATTATTCTTTAAAATATGTACATAGATATATGTAAAGTGACATTAACTAGACTTATTTTAGAAGGAAAAAAGTCTTTTTATTAGAGCATGTTCAAAGGAATAGTTGGGTTACTTTCAAGTTTATACTAAGAGGTATCAGCCAATAGAGATCAATACTTTAATAAATGATTTATAATGAGTATTTTCCTAAATAAATTGATGCTTCTAGAGCATTTAAACACATATTTCAAGTGTTTTAAAAATCTTCCTCTAATCTTATTTATACTCTCTTTAAAAAGAAAAAATATGTGCTACATAATGAAAGATTTCAGCTCAATTATTCCAAATTACAAATTCATGAAATCCTACTTTAATGAAATTTTACATATGTAAATTAATAGAACACTGACTCTTAAAATGCTTGCAGTGGATTGAGCCCTAAGATATCAGTTAATGCAGGCCGGTATGGTGGCTCACGCCTGTAATCCCAGCGCTTTGGGATGCCAAGGTGGGTGGATCACCTGAGGTCAAGAGTTCGAGACCAGCCTTGCCAACGTGGAGAAACCCTGTCTTTACTAAAGATACAAAAAATTAGCTGGGCATGGTAGTGGGCGCCTGTAATCCCAACTACTCAGGAAGCTGAGGTAGGAGAATCACTTGAACCTGGGAGGCAGAGATTGCAGTGAGCCGAGATCGCGCCACTGCACTCCAGCCTAAGTGAGAAAGTGAGACTCTGTCTTAAAAAAAAAAAAAAAAAAAAAAAAAAAAAAAGATATCAGTTAATACAATGCAAAAAATCCCTTCAAAATTAGTCTTGGGTAATCAACCTGTCTGAACACATCTATTAACAGGGGCTCGCTCTCTTTCCAAGAGGCTATTTTATGGTTAAAAGCTTCTATGGTTGGAAAGTTTTCCTTCTAATTCATCAAAGTCTCCCTCCTTGAAATATTCACCCACTAGTCCTAGTTGCAGTTTTAATATTAATAGACACGTAAAATCTGTCTTTTATCTTCCTTCTCCTGTAATGGTGTAGCTGACTTGCCATTGCAGATTCTTTCAGGAACAAAACAGGTCTAAAAAATTATCATAGGTTATGTCTGCTATATCATTTCAAACAAAGTCAAGAATTAACAATTATAAACCTAGACACCTTGATTGCTGCCACAAACTATCCAGATCAACCCCTTATAAACAGAATCCAAGTCACACAGAGGTTGCAATGTTATTCCTAGGTTTTCGTGGATATTTTTATAGATATTCCTTTAAACTCTGAACCTTTAATTGGAAAAATAAGGTACTTCACAACCAAAACACATGATTCTTTCAAAACCAAGACATTACAATAATAAAATAAGGTGTTGTCCTATTCTGCTCCACTATCCTATAATTCCAAGAATGTCATTGTATCTATTTTTCTGCAGGTATTGGAACTCTTCTGTAGTCTGTCAGAGAAATGGCCGCAGCTTCACATTATGCTGTGACACCCATATAATACACAAGACTCTTATGTTGTAGCACCCTTTGTCTAATAACAGGCATTTAAAAAAAATTTACAGTTTAAGCATTAAGACAACTTATAGTTTTTTACATGACTTTCTCCTTTCCTTAAAAGGAAAGACAATATATAGACAATGTGTCTCAAAATAAATTCTCTAGCAGAGGGGACAAGCTGTGGAATGCAGGATCTCCCTCTTCATTGGTGAAGAAGAGAGAAGTTTCTGTGGCTTTTACAGATTCGTTTGCTAGGGAATAAAGAAAATCTTGCCATTTTCTCTATGTCAGATGTAAAAATAAAAAGCATAGAGGAGAAGAATGGGGCCATAAACTTGATACAACGTATTGCAATCGAGTTTCATCAGATAAACTACGGAGACAGTTTCGATGATGCTCTTGTCAGAAAACACATGGTACGATACACTGTATATGTGCCAGATAGCTTCTGCACTTTCAGAAATGTCATTTCTAAAAATGTCTATCCATTTGGAAAATAAGTATGCAATAAATCTGTAAATATTTATTATAAAAGCAATAAGAAAACAGTAAAGAATGAATGCAGCTTTTGACAACACTGCATAAACTGTTAACAACAGACCTTTGGAGCCGACAGTTCTGTTTCTAGATCAGGGGCCAGGGCCCAAATGTTGCAATAACCAGGGCCATATCAATACATTCCACACCCTCTTTCCCGCCATAGGAGGTCCACCTAATTGAGATGCCAAATGATGCGATGTGAGGCAGAAGTAAAACATACAGATCTTGTATTTCTGAATCCATATGTCTTGCTTGATCAATGAACCAAAATAGCTACTCGTTGGAATTGAAAAGCTGCAGAACCTGCTGCTGTTCTTTTTTGTTCTCGATCCTATAGAAAAGAGCTAAAAGGCAAGGAATAGGGAGAGAATCTCCCATAGAAGGAAGAATATGCACACTTCTACAGGTCTTGCGTCACCCCAAGGCTGTCCTTAGAAAGCACCCCTTTCTCTTTGGTAGTGACCTTTCTGTTTTATTTGGCAGCCCAATTCCCCTCAGCTGACTGAGAGAGGATGGTTATAAGCTAGGGGAGGAAGGCATGGATTATGAATGACTTCCCTATCTTTCTGTTTAAGAAACTCAAGTTCATATTAGTTCACCTTTTCTAAATAACTGTCTTGTGGACAACTTAGCTCAACACTTCCTGACTTAATCCACGGAATTAGAACATCTGCTCTAAATATAAGATTTACAGAGGGAATTATACCTACTCCATCTAGAGAATATTTGCCTCTGATGTCATTCTTGATTAGATGATTTTGGAATTTTGATTGCTTCACATGAGATTATTATGATTTCAAAATGCAGCTTGTAAATGTATTCAGTTCATCAAGGACTATAAATATAAATCTCCACCAACAGACTTCTCCTGCTTCGGTCTTCTTAGATGCTCTTAGGTTAATAGGAGGACAAAAGAAATATATTTAAGAAAAGGTGAGAAACTCCTACATTAGAAAATAATTTTCAAAACATCTGGCCTCGTATTCAGGAATTTGATGATAATCATGAGCCTTTTAATTAAATTAATGAACACAGGGTAATGAGGGCTATTTGAAAAAAACAGATGTTAAAAATGTAAGGAGAAGTCATGCTCTGTTCAGTAAAACAATGACATGATTAAGTAATAAAATTCCTCCAGATTTTTCTATATGCCTTTGGGTCCCATCTTCAACTTTCTCTTTCAAAGGAAACTACCTACTTTCTATTCACAATTCCTCACACTGTAATGGGATTTGGATCTAACATGGTGAGACAGGAAAAAAAAAAGAAGTAACTCTTTATAGAAAAAAAAGAGATTACAAAGTTCCTAAATTAAAATTAGATTGAATGTATTTTAAAACTGAGGTTCCCTGAAAATTTGACTTGCTTCTTTATTTTAATCAACTTCAAGGGACTTTTGCAACTGAGATTAGCTCTCAAATATACTCTAAATATACTCTAAAAATTTAAGATTTTATGAATCCACAAGTTTTATGTGAGTTCTACATGAAATCGTGCCACTGCTGCTATTTCTGTTGAAGAACTAGGATAAGAAAGAGGAACAATAAGATGTATATTAGAAATCTAGTGGGTCAGTTTGCAGGAGAAAGAGGAATAAGCATCATTTATTTCCAAAAGGCTGCAGTTCAGCACGAAGACTAGCCTATCTGACATGCAATTATGTGTCATGAGTTACAGTGGTAATTAAGTCTCTAGAACAGCAAGCTACCTCGAGAACCCCCCAGGACTTCAGGTGGCTGGCTCCCAACTCTGAATCATCTAGTGCTTCGCCGTGGCTCATCCATCTACTTCATTCCTTTATTTATCACCATTGTAAGCCAGGGGACTATGTTTGGCTCTAAAACACATATTTTCCCCCTTGCATGCCTACTGGCCTATCTTTCCACTTCCTAAACACTTTCTCTAAAAAGGAAGCCCATTATCCCAGATGGCCTAAAACCAAGTGTCTTCATTTTCTCTCTTCTTTACCAATACTCCCGTTCACCTCACCAAGAGGCTGAGCAAGGTCCCCCCATGTTAGGTCACTGTCTAAGTAAGGGTCAGCTCCATCCATTCTCTCTGTGGTCACCCTTACATATCCTGATACACATTGGCAATAGTTCCTCTCGTTCATTCATTCAGAAAATATTTACTGATGCACCAGCAGCTGAGACATGTGGTCCAATTGTCTGAGAAGGGAGGAAACAAATAAAAGGAGAGCCATAAATCCAAAGGGAGATAGGCTTTCACAGGAACAGCCATAAAGCCAGGCTGTTTTCAAGCTCCTGGGTCTTCTGTGTGGCCCCTCTTTGAATCTGGCAGCTCTACCCAGTCTCCCTCATGGAACCATATGTAAAGAGTTAAGCATCAAAGAGGTATCACGTTATAGAATGTATGAATCTTTTATGTAGCGGCCCAGTGGGGATATTAAAGAAAAATGAAGGAAAAAAATTCCCACCCCATATCCAGTAGAGTCATGTTTCCATGCATGATAAGAAGAAGCCAATCAGGCCAGGTTGTGGCTGATGTGCCTGTTATTTGTACTCTAGGCCCCATTAACTTATACTAGCAATTTTGGAAAAGTAATTTCTGCTGCCAGATGGCAGCCCAGAAGTAACTTTCTTGATGAGCGAGAGAAGTTGCTCCCCATTTCATTCCTTGACATCACAGTGCAGCCCCCTCAACCTCAGCCCCACAGGCTGGGGACTGGCTGGTGGGGTCCACGCAGACTGTGATTAAATGACTCATCTCCTCAGCATGACTTGTTTGTAAAGGTTTTTCACAACAAAAACAGCAGCAGGGTCCCAAACCTGGAGTGGGTATTTGTCAAAAATGAGTCAAGATAATAAGGGGCCATTGAAGGAACACCTACAGTTGGGTGGGAAAAGAGCAGCATTTGTGACCTGAGGATGATATTCAATTGAACACTTCCATCTGCCCTTTGGAAAAATTTGACCCTAGCAACAGAATCAATTCTTGGTTTACTGCTAGTTACTCAGTTGAGACCACAGACTCATATCTACTCATGACTTTGCTAGTTGTAACGACGCCCACATCTTCAGTCAAGTCAATAGTGCCCTCAGCTCTTCTTCTCCAAGTCCCCTTGGTGCTACCAATTACAATAGACAGTGAGACAGATGCCGCCCAAACCATAAAACCCAACTAGTCCTCATCCACCCGGAATTTCAAAATCAGCAAGAAGAAATGAAATAAAATAAAAATCAGTGAAGCTCATAAGTGGTAATTTTCATTTAAGGAAGGCATATCATAAAATAAAATAAAATAAAAGCAGGCTGTCACTATCTTTTGTTGCAAAAGAGGCTTGGAGTCATCTAAATAGACACACACAAAAGACTAGAAGGGAACTGTCATTAGAGATTTCCATTAAAGTTACTATGTCCAGATTAACAGCTCTAAAGGGTAATGGGAAACAATCTTCCTGATAAAGGATCAAGGAACTAACAGTAGGAGAGAAGGGCTCACATTTGTTAAGTGTTCATTTATGCCAGGCAGTATGGGACTGCACATATCATTTTATTTAATCTTTAAAACAACCTTGTTTGATAAATATTATTATTTTCAGTTCAAACATAAGAAAACTGGGACTCAGAGATTTTCAAAGTCCTGCCCCAGTGCAGTGGCTCACACCTGTAATCTCAGCACTTTCGGAGGCCGAGGCGGACAGATCACTTAAGGCCAGGAGTTCAAGACCAGCTGGCCAACTTGGTGAAACCCTGTCTCTATTTAAAACAAACAAATAAAAAATAGCCAGGCATGGTGGCATGCACCTGTAGTCCCAGCTACTCAGGAGGCTAAGGCACGAGAATCGTTTGAACCCAGGAGATGGAGGTTGCAGTGAGCTGAGATGGTGCCACTGCACTTCACCCTGGGTAACAGAGTGACACTCTGTCTCAAAAAAGAAAGAGAGAGAGAGAGAGAGAGAGAGAAAAGGAAGGAGGCAGGCAGGCAGGCGGGCAGGCAGGCAGGCAGGCAGGCAGAAAGGAAGGAAGGCAGGAAAGCAGGCAGGCGGGCGGGCAGGCAGAAAGGAAGGAAGGCAGGAAAGCAGGCGGGCGGGCGGGCAGGGGGGCAGGTGGGGGGCAGGGAGGCGGGCAGGGAGGCAGGCAGGCGGGCGGGCAGGCATTTTCAATGTCCTATATAAGTATGGTGAACCTTTAGTGGCATTTGTCCTGTCTGGCTCCCTGGCAACCAAACACCCTTATTACTGGAGAAAGCCTTCCCCAGGCGATTCCCGATGCTCCCTAAAGGCATCCTTACCTCAACTTTTAAAGCCACCAGACATTCGTTCTTCCTCCCACTGGCACACAGAGTACAGGAATGTGGCAGGTCCATCCGAAAACTCCAGCCCAAGGGCTGCCTCGTGAGTATCGGACGCAAATGTGCAAAGACCGCTAGAAAATGATTCTCAGCAGTAGCGCCAGGTTGGAAGATATAGTTATATTGAGGATCCAATCATAGAAAGATTAACTAACAACATACAGCAGTATTAAGTGACAAGGAGCCAGTATAGGCAATCAACAGTGGGAATTCTTAAACAGAACTCTCCTTACGGGTTGAAATAATCAAGGGAGACTTAGTCGATGGAGAAGTTGGGGCTCTGATCATACCTGGAAGTATACATAGCAATTGGAGAGGGAAGGTGATTCCTGATTGCAGGAAGACCCTAAGAAGATGAACATGAACATGGAGGCTTCAGAACAGGTTCAAAAGCCAAAGCGTTGTTACTGAAGATGTTTAGCCAGGGGGGTGCAAGGGAAGCGGGCTTTCGAAGACGGACCTGGTGGTGTTGAGCAAGATGAATTTGACAAGAGAGAGCACAGTGACAAGGTTTGTACATGTTTCTTGAAAGAGTGCTCCTGACCCAGACTTTTTTGGGAACAAGCGGCCTAGTTCTGGATGTTCATGATTTGGTGAAGACATGATGAAGAAGCTGTTCTCAGCAGGGATAGCTTGAGGGAGTGAGCTGCAGGGATGAGACTGAGAAAGAGGCAGGAGCAGAAGACCCTGCTCTCCTTTACTCCTTTCACGGCTGTGCCCCACAACTCTGTTACTGGTTCTATTCAATGGTACAAAGGCTTCACTCAGTACCCTCGCCAGGGGACTAAAGCCAAATCAAGTCTTGGCTCCCAAATCTAAGGATACATTCAGTCTTCACTAAATATGGCAGCCATAGTTTAGTATTTTCAGAATAATCCTGTCTACACCTGTATTTCCCTTTAGAATTTGCTAAGACAACTGTATCATAATTTCCCCTCCCCTCACTGAGAGTAGGGACCTTTGGATATAGGCTAAATTGCTCTTGTGTTATAGGCATGAGATGTTTGTCTGAGAAAGGTCTTGAGCCCTATGCTAGGTGGACCAATGATGCTGAGGGAGAGGGATGTAGAGGGGGAGGAATTTAAGGTTTTTAAAACAGGCAGGCAATTGTACATAGTTACATAAGATGTAACCATCAGGGGTAGCTGAGTGAAGGGTACATGGGGCCTGTTTATACTATTTTTAAAACATTCTGTGAACAAACAATTATTCCAAAATTAAAGGCATTTAAAAAAAAAAAGATAGGCTGTTTGTTTGTTTTTGAGACGGAGTCTAGCTCTGTGGCCCAGGCTAGAGGGCAGCGGCACAATCCTGGCTCACTGAAATCTCTGCCTCCTGGATTCAAGTGATTTTCCTGTCTCGGTCTCCCAAGCACCTGGGATTACAGGCAAGTGCCACCACATTTGGCTAATTTTTGTATTTTTAGTAGAGATGGGGTTTCACCTTTTTGGCCAGGCTTGTCTCAAACTCCTGACCAGTGATCTGCCCGCCTCGGCCTCCCAAAGCGCTGGGATTACAGGCATGAGCCACTGCACTCAGCCAAAAAAAAAAAAAAAAAGATTTTAACCAGTAAGAAGGAGAAAGGGTGAAAGGAAAGAAAAGAGGCTGACCAAAAAAGAAGAAAAAAAAGGTTTAGCAGAACAGATCCACTGGTCAGAGGACCAGGAAAATCTTTGTCCAGTGTATCTGCAAGGCAGCACCTCTCCCCCACATCCCCAGCTTCTTGCCGGATCCCCACTCTGCAATCCCTCCCTAGACCCTACGGGACTGTCCTCTCCCTTTAGGGAGGCAGCCACAGAGCTGAGAGCCTAGGGTGTTTCCCATCCCGCTGCATGCATGGATTCAAATGAAGACCACAGGAGCACTGCCAAGGACTCCTCAGCCCCTCCCTGGTGGCCGGCTCGGCCTCTGAGCCACATGGAGCCTGGCTTTTGTGAGCACAGGTGATGGTGGAATGAACAGTTGGGAGATCCGAGGTCTGCTTTCAGCTCAGCAGGGCTACCTGAGTTGAGAAACCTCATCTCTTGGGGCGTCCATTTTTTGTTTGTAAAATGAGCATGTTAAATTACTATGGAAGGTTCTGCTCCTCCTGGGAGTCCAGGATGCTATGAGTTCTATGAATCTAGGTACTGCCTAATGTGCCCCTTCCTAACACTAAAGAACTGATGTGAATATCATCATAGTTTTGACTAAATATGGCCCTGGAGGAATTCATTTTTTCCTTGGTGGAGTCTCCAAGTTTACTGGAAAGCAAAGGGCCCTGTCCGACCCATTCACGCTCCAACTCAATGCACACTCTCCACAATGCCATCCCTGGTGATCAAAGCCAGGGCACTTTATCTGGCCTCCTCTTGGTATGGTCATTATCTACTGCAAAGGTCATGTTCACATGTGCTCTTCTCCCCAGCTCAAATGGCAAGCTCCTTGAAAATAAACATTATTATTATTCATAGATGTGTGCCCATGTATGGCAGCAGTATACACTCATGAAATGAATGAATAAATGATGTCAAAGAATTCAAACCGAAAGGAGATGAAGGATGGCTTCTGTACCTTGTCTGAAAATTCCCTTTTTTTTTTAATTTGGGAAATAGACAATCATATCAAAGGAAGGCAAGTTTGGGGGCAAGAAATCACTCAGAGATGCATATTACACTCCACATGAATCATTGGCAAAATGAAGGATGAAAGCTATGTGAAATAAACAATTACAGTAAATCTGAGACTCTGTACTGAGATGAAGCTAAAGGAGCAATTGCCAATCCTTACAAATGAATTTGCTCAGGTCTAGCTTGGAAGCAAGGTCTTAGGAGCTGTGCTTAGGTTCAGTTGATCCACTTTGGGAATAAATGCTGTGTACAAGAATCCCAGTTTTCTACTTTTGGAAGTATTAACAGATCACAAGAACCAGATTCTACTTCTACTCAGCACATCTCTGATCTATGTGCTTATGGAAGTTAAATAAAACCAAGAAAAAACATACCTGCAAGACTGTTAGAAAATGCATTTAAAAATCCAAAATTGTTCCAAAGTTATCTATGCTACCACATTCCCTTTCCGTTGGACAGATAACTGAATGATGACTGGGAAGTAAAAAGAAAATGAAGACAAAGTATTACATTGTCTGTTGCTACTTTCTATGAGGCCTAATGGTCTGAGAAATCTAAAAGGAGCTTCCTTCCTTCTTCTGTCCTCCCTTCCTCTCTTCTTTTCTTCCCTACTCGAGAGGCTGAGTTATAAACGCAAAGTGTGACTCTGAACTGGATCCTCTTACTAGAAAGGACAGTATTGGGATAATCGCCGGAAGTCAAATGAGCTCTGAGGATCAGGCGTTAGCAATGGGTCAGTGTTGATTTTCTGACTTTGGTGGTTGTCTTGTGCTATGCAGGAGAATGTCCTGGTTTGCAGGGATTACTCATGCTTGCATTTGGAAGTGATGGAACATCAAGCTAGCAAAGTATTCTCAAATAGTTTAGAATTTTTAAAGTACTTTGTACTAGTTATACAAGTTTAGTTCAAGTTTGAAATTATTTTAAGATAAAATAGAAAAAATCTGAATGTAATAATATTATTTTTAAAAAAAAAGAAGCAGTAGCAATGGCAAGCCGTTGAGAGTCTCTGGGTCTGCCTATCCCTCTGACCCTTCTATAAATGTTGATGTTGACCTCCCCAGGGTGCCAGAGCAAACCTCTCCAGGGTAGTCCACAACAGTTCAGCTCTACAAGGGGTCACAGAAGTCCCTACTGCCACAGACAGCGTACCCCTATTCCCTCTTACTCAGCCCAGTTCCTCCTCTAAACATTAGGAATCATAGCTGACTTGGGGTGTTAACTAAGGCCTGGCCCTCATGGGAAGCCAAACCACCTTCCCCAGTGAGCACTGGCACTTCCGGCTTCCTGCTTCATGACGGTTTCATATCTGTGCTTTCTCCAGCCTCTAATTTTTGTGTACCGAAGGCTCCCCAAGGTATTACCTCAACTAATCCACCTCTTCTCCTGGCTTCCCCTCCCTTAATCTCCTCCACAAACCCTGAGTGCCTGCTGAATTGCTTCTCTCCTGCCCTCCAGATAAACCCTGGGTACTTCTGATTTCTCCTATCTGGAATATTCTGCTTTCATTCCTGTCCCTCTGAGCCTCACTTCTTCCCACATCCTATAAAGTCCATTTCAAGGGTCATCTCCTCCTCTGTGAAGCCTCCCCTAACCAGCCCAGCCCACCTCTGAATTCCAAAGTGCTTATTGTATCTAGTATGGCTCTAAACACACAGGCCTCTGATTGCAAAGTTACCTTTCTCTGTGGACATCTGGTCTTCCCCATTAAATGAAAGGTTTTCGGGCAGCAGGCATAATTTCTTACATCTCTTTATAGTCCTCACCATACCTGTTAGTGCCAGCTCACTAAGAATGGGCTGATTCAAAGAGTCTCCCACACTTTCTCAACATTACCTCCCTCAGATCACTAATACCAATTGCTGCCATTTGTTTTGGGGTGAATGCATGCGCCACACACACACACACACACACACACACACACATACTTTAGTCAAAATGGAAATAAACAAGTATGCCCTTCTTCCTGCTTTATTCTCACACTGAGCCAATTTGATCTTCCTATACTTAGAAGTCAAAGCAAAGCATTTAATTAGTCCTTCCTCGTAGTTCAGTCCAGAACCCTAGGAAACCTGTGAAGGAGAGATTTTGGACTCTTCCTGCCACCCACATCATGGTCCGTTTCCTTAAAGAAGACCCATTCCCATCCAGTTTCCCTTAGATGCTTATCCTCACTTGCAGGCCCCACTGTCCTATCAGCAACTGCCCAAGATCTTGGTAAGGTGAACAGCTCCCAGGGGAGTTTGCAAGATAACAAAAACCATAGAGTGGAAAATCTGCAAAGCCCCATAGAATGAATCCCTAAATGGGGGATGTCAGGCAAAGGAGCGGGTGGCAACTTCAGGTAAGTATTTATCCCACCCGCTCATTCCTATCTACACATTACACATGCCAGAGTTGGGAGCATTTGAGGCCCAACGAACCAACAGAAAGACAAGAGAAAGGGAAGATTGTTTGCAGAAGGCAGCCGAGTAAATTGCAAAACTACGGAGAAAACTTTATGAATGCTTATCCCATGGAATTCTTCCATGTTGAGAGAGCCTTTAAGGAAAAGAATGACTTCATGAGTGATAGCAGAGAAGGGGTGGTGTCTATAATGAAGACAGACAAAAGTCCAGAAGGTATATGATTGGGAGCAACAACAGACAAGAGAGGCAAAGATGAACTATGAGAGCCCGGCCACAGCGTGGGGGTCCCCAGGTGGGTGTGAGAAGCTCATGTGGACACAGCTGTCCCTCTTGGCAGAGGGCAACATTAGCTTATGCCATCTTCAATATCTATGATGCTAATTCAGGATTGCTCAAGGAAAATAGCCCTGTTCGGGCCCATCTGTTCGCTACATCCCAATGGCTATGTTCTTTGCAGATTTAAACACAATTTCCCATACAAATACCTTTTTTGGATGTGGCAAATCCATAAAACAGACTCTTAGCTATAACCTAACTTTATTAAATAATATTTAATATGCCAGTGTCCAAATGGCAAATGTGATTAGCTGGGAAATTATATGGTCAGATTCTGACATAATCCCTTTGGCATTTGGGGTAGGGCATGAACTCTTGAGCGGTCTATAACATTCCAAAATCCTTCATAAAACTAGTGACTTGGTAACTGAGAAGAAATATTTTACTTTATTATCACTATTATTTTAGAGACGGGTCCCTCTCTGTCATCCAGGCTGCAGTACAGTGAAGCAATCATGGCTCACTGTGGCCTCAACCTCTTGGGCTCAAGTGATCCTCTCGCCTCAGCCTCTGGGGCAGCTAGGACTACAGGGGTACATCACCAGACCCGGTTATTTTTTAAAACTTTTTGTAGAAATAGGGTCTTGCTGTGTTGCCCTGGCTGGCCTCAAACTCCTGGCCTCAAGCGACCTTCCCACCTCAGCTTCCCAAAGTACTGGGATTACAGGCATGAGCCACCATGCCTACTACACCATAAAAACATTTTCAGGGCTGGGTGCAGTGGCTCACGCCTGTAATCCCAGCATTTTGGGAGGCCGAGGAGGGTGGATCACGAGGTCAGGAGTTCGAAACCAGCCTGACCAACATGGAGAAACCCCATCTCTACTAAAAATACAAACATTAGCTGGGTGTGGTGGTGGGCACCTGTAATCCTAGCTACTCGGGAGGCTAAGGCAGGAGAATAATTTGAACCCAAGAGGCGGAGTTTGCAGTGAGCTGAGTTCATGCCACTGCATTCCAGCCTGGGTGACAGAGTGAGACTGTGTCTCAAAAAAAAAAAAAAAAAAAATTGAAAATTCATTCTGACCACCAGTTTTTCAAGCCTGCACAAGTGACACTGAGTACATTCAGTCTCCAGCACACCCATGTTCCCCTTTGGATGTTGTTACCCCTTTCTCTCACCCAAGAAAAAATGAGAATCCATTGACTTCAGGCCCACATGGTCAGGAATGAGTCAATGTCAAACCACATCACAGTTCCAACTGGCACAGAGATGACTGTACGCAGACTACAAAGTACTTCCATCTACATTATCTCATTTGGGCCCTGTACTTGCTCTCCCAGGGGTAAGAAAAATAAATATTTAATAAGCCATATGCCAAACACTGTGCTGGGTAAACACACATTTTAATTTGTTTAATCCTCACAAGAACCCACAAGGCTAGTGTTCAAATCCCCCTTATTACAGATGAGGAAACTGAGACTCAGAGAGGTGACAGATCTGGCCCAGGGCTGCATGGCTAGTTGTGGTCAAGTTAAGATTCGCAGCTAGATCATCAGGCTCCAAAGTCCAGGCCTGCTTCACTGTGCACTACAAGAGCAGCAGATTATGACATGTCTTTCTGCATAGCCACCAGGCAGGCTTGCTCAGGTGCAGTCTTGTTCAGGCCCTTTGGGGCTTCCTCTAGAACTTGGGTGTAGATGCCAGGAGTCATTTGTTGGGTGTAGATGCCAGGAGTCATTTGGTGAGGAGATCAGCAACCTTGGATGAGTTGCATACTACGTTTCCACCTCTCATTTTTCTGGCCTGGAAATAGGTTAAAGTGCTAGTCTCATAACACAATGCTGAACTTTGTGAGCAAGAAGAATGCATGTCTCCATGGCAGGGGAGAGGTGAAGGAGTCGGCTGTTGTCTTCTGCCCAAATGCTGTAGGTTTCTGAGCACTTGTATACTTAAACCATTTCATTGTTCCCATCGAGTGTCTTTGTTACAAGGAATTATTTCAAATTTCTAAACAAATCATATACAAATAAAATACTATTTGTATATTTTATAGATAAAAGAATTCTATTTAGTTTTGGAGAAAAAAAGGCATCTGCTGCTTTAAAAAAATAAGTTTGAGGCTGGGCAAGGCGGCTCACACCTGTAATCCCAGCAATTTGGGAGGCTGAGGTGGGTAGATAACCTGAGGTCAGGAGTTCGAGACCAGCCTGTGCAACATGGTTAAACCCCATCTCTACTAAAAATACAAAAATTAGCCAGGCATGGTGGTGGATGGTTGTAATCCTAGCTGCTCGAGAGGCTGAGGCAGGAGAATCGCTTGAACCCAGGAGGTGGAGGTTGGAGTGAGCTGAGATTGCACCATTGCACTACAGCCTGGGTGACAAGAGCAAAATTCTGACTCAAAAAATAAAAATAAATAAAAATAAATTTGAAAATACGGTCCAGAGAAATAGAACCTTCAAAAGCACCTCTCAAAATACATTTCATGTGCTGAAACCTTGAATAAGTATATTAGTTTGCAAGGGCTGCCATAACAAATAGCACAGACTAGATGGCTGAAACAACAGAAATGTACTGACTGTTGTCAATTTATGATTGGAGAGTCACGGTCTGAGATCAAGGTGTTGGCAGCAGGTGGGTTTTTCTGAGACTTCTCTCCTTGGCTTGTAGATGGGTGTCTTCTCCCTGTGTCTTCCCATGGTTTCTCTTCTGTGAGCATCTGTGTTCAAATGTTCTCTTCTTATAAGGTGAGTTGTATTGGATTAGAACCCACCCTAAAGGCCTCCTTTTAACTTCATTATCACTGGAAAGACCTTATCTCCAAATGCAGTCACATTATGAGATACTGGGGGTTAGGACTTCAACATATGAATTTTAGGGGACAGAATTCAGGCCTTACAATAAGTATCGGGCAGCCCTCATCTGGTGCTTAAAGCCGCCAGCCACTACCTAAGAATGGGATATTCTCTGTAACCAGTTAAGAGAAACAGGATTCCAAACAGATAACTAACTGAGCTGGACATGGGACTAACAACTCCCTGATAAAAATCAAAGCGTTAGACAAGGACAAGGGCCTGAATACAAAGCTGCCCAGCGCCTGTTTGGATGCAAGTGAAGGACAACCCCAGGCAGTGCAAGGTCCCTTCACTGTGCAAATTTTTCTCTAACTCGTGTATATTTCTGCTCATACCTGAAAATAATTATAAAAATAAATATTTCTAAAATTGCAGCTAATAGCATTTTCCAAAGATGACCACAATGATGTATTCCATCCTACATGGCTTTACTTACAACATGATTTTAACCCTCCTCCCATTGAGAGGCAGGGTCTACATTCCCTCCCGTTGAATCTCTGTAAGCTTATAACTATGGGGAAAGTGATATAATGTGACCTCAGGTGAGGGCACAGAAAGCAATTCCACTTCCATTTGATTCTTTTAGGACATATGCTTTTGAAGAGTTGCACCCTCATGTAGCAGTTTGACTTCCCTGAGGCTACTAGTTCATGTACAAATTACAAGGAAGGACCCTAAGACTTCAAGAAGAAAGAGAGCGAGCCCACCAGCCCCCACTGCATTGGCTTCAGCCACATGTAACTACAATGACTTATAAGACCCGGAGCCAAAACCACCCAGCCAGACATCCCCCAATTTGCTGACCCACAGAATCTATGAGCATAATAAAATGATTGTTGTTGTTTTAAGCCACAAAGTTTTGGGGTAAATTGTTGCACAGCAATAAATAACTCGAATGAAAATATTCTGATTAAGTCTTTCTGATGCTAATTTGACTTTGCTTCTTCCAAAAATTAGTCTAAATGAGTAAAATGATCATTTCCTCTTGGCATGTCTATAGATTTTCTACTTGGCATCTTCTCCATCTGCAAATGACAATATGCCTTTGGTTTTCTGGTATTCCATGGAAGCTACATGTGTCAAGAAGTCAATACTGCATGAGTTCCACAAATAAACCATCCCACTCACCATCACTGTTCATGCATTTCCTACAACAGCCTATATCTAGTTCATCCATGTCTGCTTCTATCTTTTCTCTCCCAGGTTTCTGCAGCAATCATACTCTCATTTCTTTCTAGGGGCTCTAACTTCTGTTTCTCTGCTTGTAGGCCTATGTCCTTCTCTTCTGTTAATGACATTGGGTTTCTCCCCCCTCTTTACACACCTGCAGTCAAGATGGGAAACAAAAAGATTCAAAACTATTTTGACTCAGACCTAGGAACTTGTGATGTCACCATAAGATGAGATTCCTGTCTCCAGCCAAATCTCACCTTGAATTGTAATAATCCCTATGTGTCAAGGGCGGAACCAGGTAGAGATAATTGAATTATTCGGGTGGTTTCCCCCATACTGTTCTCGTGGTAGTGAATAAGTCTCACAAGATCTGATGGTTCTATAAATGGGAGTTCCCCTGCATAAGCTCTCTTGCCTGCTGCCATGTAGGACGTGCCTTTGCTTCTCCTTTACCTTCTGCCATGATTGTAAGGCCTCCCCAGCCATGTGGAATTGTGAGTCCATTAAGCCTCTTTTTCATATATATAAATTACCCAGTCTCAGATATGTCTTTATTAACAATGTGAGAACAGACTACAACCTGACCCTGACAATCCTTGTGCTTCCCTCATCTTGCCTCTTCTATTTCCCCACTCTGCCTCTGATTAGAGTGAGGAATGCTTCTGGGGTAACTGCTAATTGAAAGTAGGTTAGTCTCTTCCACATAGCGAGAGCTAATCACCCATGATCCAGAATTCCAGGAGCATGAACATGTATCTCCCTCACCAACCTGATGCCTGAAATTCAAATGCAAGAGATTCATTCCTTGAAATTAGATATCGGCTCTAAAGATTCTTTTAAAGTGGGAGGTGGCCAGAATGAGATGATTGCTATAGTCAGTTTTAACAATCAACTGAAGTACCCCAGAATCTGAAAAGGTTACCCTCTAAGAAGGAAAACTAGTAAGTGAATTCTATCAACATGCAAAATTAATCAACATATATTGAATCATACTAGCTGCTTTGGTAAACATCTTATCCTAGAGTTTTAATAGTGTTCTAAAAAGTTGTCTATAAAGGTGTTTCTGAGGCTGGGCACAATGGCTCCTGCCTGTAATCCCAGCAATTTGGGAGGCCAAGGAAGGTGGATAACTTGAGGCCAGATGTTTGAGATCAGCCTGGGGAACACAGAGAAACCCCATCTCTACTAAAAATCAGAAAAATTAGCAGGGTGTTGTGGCGCACACCTGTAGTCCCAGCTACTCGGGAGGCTGAGGCACAAGAATCGCTTGAGGCTGGGAGATGGAGGTTGCAGTGAACCGAGATCCACGCCACTGCCCTCCAGTCTGGGCAACAGAGTGAGACATCTCAAAAAAAAAAAAGTGTGGCTGAAGAAACACTAGAATGCCTAATGATAAATGAGGCAATTGAGAGGTCATTTCAAATAAGGTAGAAGACGATCGTGACTTTTTCTATGAAAGCTGAAAACTCATCAGTGAATTATAGAGTTATGCATTACATAATGACATTTTGGTCAATGATGGACCACATATACCACAGTAGTCCAATAAAATTATAGTACTGTATTTTTATTGTACCTTTTCTATGTTTAGATACACAAATATTCACCATTATGGTCAGTTGCCTACAGTATTCAGTGAAGTCACATGCTGTACAGGTTTGTAGTCTAGGAGCAATAGGCTGGACCTTATAGCCTAAGTGTGTAGCAGGCTACACCATCTAGGTTTACGTAAGTATGCTCTACGATGTTCGCAGAATGAAGAAATTGCCTAATAATGCATTTCTCAGAACGTATCCCCATCGCTAGGTGATGCATTACAATACTGTTTATTGGCATCGCCAAATTTAATATGTCACTTAACAATCCTGATGGTCTATGACTTTTGTAAACCTATTATTTTGCCAAGGCCTGAATTTGAACCAGACCCAAAGTGAGACCAGTCTGTGATTCTGAGTCTTTGACTAAAAAAGAAGACTAATCAAGCACCCAGCATCCATCTATCAACCAGGCTCCACTGTACTCACTCACCGTCACACCGAAATTCATCCTTACCAAGAGGCTAAAGACTTGCTTAAAATTTTAAGCTGTTCTTCACCACATTTTATGGGGAAGACTATATACAATAATGACATGTACAGATTTCCTGATCACTGGCATCTTGAGTACATTCCTCTCAAGATAATGTAACTTTAATGTAATTTATAAGAAGGATAAATAGAGTTCTAAAAGAAAAGATAGCTGCATGAAGTAGATGAAAGGGAGGCCCAGAATCCTCCTGGTTAAGATTTGGGCTTGAGGCTAGACAGCCTTGGATCTAGCCTGGTTCTACCACTTAGGAAGAGTGAAAGACACTGGATGCGGTCATCAAAAAGAAGCCCCAAGTGATGAAGCAGGGAGAATTTGCCAGGCTTTCAATGGGCTGGAAAAATATCTCTCAAGCCTATCATCCTCAGCTGTGACTCCACACTCACCATCTAACTTGCACTAACCAATGGTGATCCCCAGGAACTCTGATGCTGGCCAAAGTGAACAGAGAACCAAGAATGCTGGGCTTAAGTAGCCGGGCGTAGTGGCGGGCGCCTGTAGTCCCAGCTACTCGGAGAGGCTGAGGCAGGAGAATGGCATGAACCCGGGAGGCGGAGCTTGCAGTGAGCCGAGATTGCGCCACTGCACTCCAGCCTGGGTGACAGAGCGAGACTCCGTCTCAAAAAAAAAAAAAAAGAAAAGAAAAAAGGGCAACTCTCACTCCTAGCTTCAGGTTTTTACTTGCATCTCCAGTTAGTTTAGTTATTGAGAGTCTCTGAGAATCTGATCAGCTCTGGCTGCATTGATGGAATCAAGTGCCTGGGTTTTTTTTTAATTTGACCAGAACATGAGCCAAAGACATGATGATCATAGTAAGTGCTCCCCTGTGAAACTATCCTGCGTGAAGGCTGGCTGCCCTCATGCTCAAGTACACCACGGCCTCTATAAGATCTGTTCTGAACTGGATTATGTCCAACATCCCTGCAAAATTCATCTGTTGAAGTCCTAATCCCCAATGTCACTAAATTTGGAGATAGAATCTTTAAAAAGTTTATTAAGGTTAAATGAGGTTATAGGTGGGACCCTAATCCAACAGGACTGGTATCCTCATAAGAAGAGACACCAGAAGTGCATGTGCACAGGGAAAAGTCATGCAAGGACATAGCAATAAGGCAGCCGTCTACAAGCCAGAAAGAGAGCCCTCACCAGAAACCACCCTTGCCAGCACTTTGATCTTGGACTACCAGCCCTTAGACTTGTGAGAAAATACAATTCTTGTTGCTTAAGCCACCAAATCTCCAGAATTTTGTTATGGCAGCCCTTGCAAGCTAATGCATTATGTCTTCACATTTTCTAACTCTAGTTGTTTTTCAGTTATGCTGTTTAAAATGCAAATAAACCATTATCAGTCATGAGTAACTTTTTATGCATCAGTCTGTCTAAACTTTTCCAGTGGGGGTGGTGTTCAGAACAGATTTTGTTTGGGTAAAGGAAGAGGGAAGGTGGGTATGAGAGAGAGCCAAAACATGGAATAAGCTAAGGAAACCTGATCAGGCACAGGTGGCAGGTGGGGAAGAAGCAGGTGGAACATCAAAGTCAGTGCAAGGGCTCTGGGTGCTGGGAAAGTCATACTAAGCTAATGTTTATTGAGCTCTAAGTGCCAGGCACAAAGCTCATGTGTTATCTATTTATTCCTTTCTAACAGGCTATTATAGGCAGTATAATATCCTCACTTGACAGATGGGCAAACTAAGGCACAGAGAAATTAAATAGTTTTAGAATCAGAATTTGACCCAAAGCTGTCTGTCTTTAGAGCCTAAATCTTTTCTGTCGTTGTTAACAGCTTTATAGGAATATAATTTTATGCCATAAAATTCACCTGTTTTAACTGTACAGTCCAATGATTTTTTTAGTAAATTTACAGAGTTGTGTAACCATCACCATAATACAATTTAAAAAAATATTTATCATCACCAAAGATTCCCTATGCAGGGCCCAAATCTGAACCACAAAACCACACTGTCTCCTACACCATAGCAGAAGACACCATAGGGTGGAAGACTTTGACAAAAAGCAACTAGGCATTCTTTTTCTTTTTAAGAGACAGTGTCTCTCGCTCTGTCACCCAGACTGGACAGCAGTGGTGCTTTCATGGCTCACTGCAGCCTCCAACTCCTGGGACTACAGGCACATCTACCACGTCCAGCTAATTTTTGTTTTTCTGGGTCTTGCTATGTTGCCCAGGCTGATCTTGAACTCCTGGCCTGAGCGATCCTCTCACCTCAGCCTCCTGAGTCTCTGGGATTACAGGCAACATATCCAATGACCCAGCAATTTCTCTTCTGGACAAATGTCCCAGGGATTCTCTCCCATCTTCATAGGAAATCACATACAGAAATATTCACTATGGCAAATCCACTGTAAAGTGGCACTTTGGAAGCAACTCAAATGTCTATCAATGTGAATGAACAAGCTGTAGTATATTTATGCAGCATGATATACTTAAACCGCCAATGAAGTGAATAAACTATAAGAATCTATAGAAGTAAATCTCAAAAACATAATATTAAATAAAAAAAAGGAAGTTGCCAAATAATATGTACAGTAAAACACCATTTACATCAAATGTTAAACCACCAACAGCTCAGGCTATCATAAGTCTGTTTCAGTTTTACTCCTTTGGGAAAAAAATGTGAAGCAAATATGGCCTGAAGCTGAGATGTTGATAAAGCATAAACTTAACATTCTATACTTCTCTTTATAATGACAATCGTATTTTAAGAAATAAAAGGAAAGTGTCTCTTAAAATTATAACAAAACAAAACAAAAAAACACGCAAGTCAAACTTCATTGAGTCCCCTAGCTGATAACTGATTCTTTAAATGTAAAGAGTTGTTCTGTACTGAGCAGGTGCCACACACAGTGTTGGGTACATTCAGTGTTTATTTCATTTCATCCACAGGCCAGCTCCTCTAGACTTCTGGGTTTTGGGGTACACGTTTACCTAAGACTGCACACTGCACACCTCTACCCCTGCTGCTGTTTAAGCAAACTCATCCTCCTCCCCTATTCAACAGCTGAAGTGTCTGAGGAAGATAGATGATGTCTTTGTGTTTGAGCAACAGAAAACTAGGACTGTTGGTCTCATATAAAGCTAATTGAGTCTTTAGCCATTATTGAATATGGCAGGGGGCAAATTCACCCGGCCTTCTCAGAGGCCACCTTGGGAGGATGAACAATCGAGGAAACCTTAGACCAGACACGATGGATTTAGACATCTTTATCTCTACGGTCTTTGTGATGGACTGTCTGTGTCCCCCCAAATTCATATTGAAACCCTAATCCCATGATAGAGGTATTAGGAAGTGGGGCCTTTGGGAGGTGATTAGTTTGTGAAGGTGGGGCCCTTAAAAAGAGACATCAGAGGCTGGGCACAGTGGCTCAAGCCTGTAATCCCAGCACTTTGGGAGGCCAAGACAGGCGGATCACCTGAGGTCAGGAGTTCAAGACCATCCTGGCCAACATGGTGAAACCCCATCTGTACTAAAAATACAAAAATTAGTTGAACGTGGTGGTGGGTGCCTGTAGTCCTAGCTACTCAGGAGGCTGAGGCAGGAGAATCGCCTGAACCCGGGAGGCAGAAGTTGCAGTGAGCCGAGATCGCACCACTGCACTCCAGCCTGGGTGACAGAGTGAGACTCAGTCTCAAAAAATAAAATAAAATATAAAAATAAGAAACACCAGAGAGCTCACTTGCCCTCGTTCTGCCGTGTGGGGACATGGCAGGAAGTGGGCAGTCTGCAGCCTGGAAGCTGGTCCTCATCAACCCCTGACCATGCTGGCACCCAGATCTCAGACTTCCAGCCTTCAGAACTGTAAGAAATAACTTTCTGTTGTTTATAAGCCATCCAGTCTATGGTACTTTGTTATAATAGCCAAACTAAGTCAGTCTTCTATCTAGATAAAACATTTTTCATCCACACATTTTTTTACATCAACACATTCCCAAATTTTCCAAAGGAAAAGTGTCTCTAACAATGCCCCCTTTACACACCTGACACAAAATGTAGCATCCTTGTCTCCTTGTACCAAAATTCAAGACTTTATCTAACCCTTTGCTCCATACAGTCCGGGAATATGTGGACCACACCAAAACTTCTCGCTTTCCATCTATTCCCCATGTCTTCCCTCTCCCAGCCCTGTTCCCACCAGTGTTAACACCCTTCTAGCTTCTCTTCTCCCAGCCTTCCCCAACATCTCACGTGGTGCAATTCTTCCCAATCATCCCAAGAAGCTCAAATGTCCCTTCCTCCTCAAAGCCTTCCCCTCAAAAAGTATTACTAAACTCTGGTTGCATTTTGCCTGGACAGCTCTTGTGAATCAAAAGAGATTTTGCTATATATTATTGTTATTCATTTTATATTTTTTATAATTCCAATGATACTATGAAAAGAAGAGAGATTGTGTCTTGTTAAGCCATTCTTATTGCCTAAAACAGAGCCTACAGTAGATGCTTAATAACCATTTGTTAAATGAGTACATATTTTGATCTTGACCCATCAGCATTTCAGTCTGTTTCATTTTCACTTTAGTGGTTGGCATATGTTGACAAATTTGCTGTGTAGGGAATGAAAATAAGTCTTTTGCTTTCCGGTGACCTAAATCAACCTGTTTATACAAATCAGAGGACCCATATGATTAATCAATTAATAGTCTCCTGACCAGTGGTTCTCAGCCCTGGTTGCATGTTATAACAACTTAGGGAGCTTTGAAAAAAAACACCGATACCCAGACCCCTTCTCTGATGCAGCCAATCTGGGATAAGGCCTGGGAATCTGGAATTCTGAAAGCTCTGCAGGGAATTCAGGGCTGAGACCAGAACCTTCATACCAGGGCTCTGCACAGCCCTTTGAACACACTGGGCTGAGGTTGGAGTACACCAGCTTTGAAAGGAAGCATGAACAATGTGGTAACCAAAGGGAATGTCAACCCTATTTGCATCAAAGCCTACAAACTGCTTAAGCACCACCTTCCCAGCAGTTTTTATTCAAACGATGGGTGAGCTTATTTGAAGCACATCTTATCTGTTAAAGCACTTACAGGAGACTCTTAAATGCATAGGCAACTTCAACTTTTCCACTTCCCCTTGTCCTGTCAGCAGTTACTGCATGAATTTGAAAACATAAAACTCCTTTCCTCATATTAAAAAAAAAAATTCTATAAACTATGTATGTACTAAAAGAATATGAGTACTGGACCATGTAGCAATAAGCAAATACAGATACAAAATCATGTCCAGCGAAAAGAGCAGAATATAAAATAGTACTAAATGCGACCACATACAAAGTGACACAAATATTGGGTTCTTTTTAATGGAATATTTTTCAGCAATAAGTTGCAACATAAAATGGAGGTTCAAAATTATTTTTAAAGTGCTACAAAACTCAGATATATTCTATAAGGTTAATTTGCCACCTAATTATGACATATGATCATCGGTGTTTTTACAATATTCTCCAAACAAGAGCTGCTCTGTGTTTCTGTCTTAGATGAATTTCTTCCTCAATTGTTCCATTTAGGTATCTCCTGACTGTAGGTTCTTTAGGTTTTCGTTCTGTGGTTGTTTTTTATTGTCCCCTTGAAAGTTCCCCTTCTCCCTTTAGTGACATCATGTAATTGGCCAACCCTGGAACTACATTCTTGCTGATCTGCCAGCTGTGGGAGTTAATTCCTTGCAAACTGAGCAATTTTGTCAGCTCACCACGGTGAGGTGACACAGACATTGCCTTAAGAATAAGTTATTTAAGCTTGAACACAATTTTGTTTTTCTTTTGCCTTCGAAGGAAACAAAATGGCAACCTGCACTCTTTACAAAATGTATCTTTTTAGAAAAGTAGGTATCAATCGAGTTGCATTTTAAAATCTTTAAGCAGCCTAGCTGGGAACCCTAACATTACTTCACTGGTAAGGGAATACATCTTTCCTGACCAAAATAACTGCCCTTAATTAACACTTAAGGAATTGTTTGTTTGTTTGTTTTTGAGCTCTGTGGCCCAGGCTGGAATGTAGTGGCATGATCAGAGATCACTGCAGCCTCAAACTCCTGGGCTCAAGAGATCCTCCCACCTCAGCCTCCAGAGTAGCTGAGACCACAGGTACACATCACCATGCCTAGCTAATTAAAAAAAAAAAAATTGTAGAGACAGGGTCTCCTTATGTTGCCCAGGCTGGTCTCAAACTCCAATAAATGTTATTTTTATTTATTTTATCTTTAAACTGGCCTGTAAATTAAGAATAATGTTCTCAAATGGTCAGTTAAGTGGATTCATAAATCAAGTTCCATTCAGGTAGAAAATGTCAGTGTTTCCAAGTTGACCTTAACATGAGGTCTCTTCAAAGAAGTCAGACAGCAATAGAAATGTCAAGTTTTCTTCATTCTTTCCTTTGCCAATGTGGAAATCATGGTCAACATTCTGATGGCTACACAGGATTCATGAAAGGATGTCCAGATGCTCTTGTTTGAGTCCTAGACAGTTCCCTCAACTTCCAGAGCTGCTGTGTACCTGGTAAGACTGGGTGAATTAAGCATCTACCTCACACGTTTGTGACTAGATCAGTGGCTATTGGTATGCCGGCATCATTGTTAATGATGTGAATTCATTTATTCAAAGAGCATAGAATGAACAGTTACCACGTGCAAGGCTCATAAAGAAGACTATTGAGTTGGAGTTCCTCTCCCTAAAAGGTGCACAAATTGCTGGGGGCAAAAGAGGAGGAATACATTTGGAGGCTTCAGGAATTTAGTCACTCACTCTGCGCATTTTGAGACAAGTATTCTGCTGGTTGCTAAAGACAAATTAATAAATGACATAGGTATGCTCCCTGCTCTTCTGGAGCTTGAAGTCTATCAAAAGAAATGAGTATCGCCAGGCACGGTGGCTCACATCTGTAATTCCAGCACTTGGAGAGACAGCAGCAGGAGGATTGCTTGAGCCCAGGAGTTCAAGACCTGCCTGGGAAACATAGTGAGACCCAGTTCTCCACAAAAAGTTAAAAAAAGAAACAAGTAGCAAAGTACTAATTACATAACTAACAAAATAATTGTGATTAGCAACAAGGAGAAAGGCTTAATTTTCCCAGATTTTTGTGTAAGAAAAGGCTATGCAAGTGGCCCAACCATTCTTTCCAAAACTCATATTCTATGTTTTTTACATGTAGTGGCTAATTATAAAAGAGACTACACAGGATCTAGATTAAGAGATGCATACAGCACAGTGTGGGGAAAGGAGCACGGAGCTTCCACGCCCTCCTCAGCGGGCCATCCTCCGGGAACCTGAAATGTCTAGCTATCCAGAAGCCCCCAAACACTGTCCCCTTGAACCTCTGTTCAAGATTCCTGCTATCACTATAAACTTCCTCTCCCTTAAAATCCCAGCCCAGGGATGGATAAAATCTCTAATTTTTTTTCCATTTTAGCAGAACAGATTATTTTCAAAAATTTACTGTTAACTAAAGTGGATGAGAGGAAGAATATTTACCAAAATTGATTTGCAAATGCATTTTAAAAGCAAGCTTCTATAGTACAGGTTTCTGATCTTAAAAATTCCCACACATCAGGGGAAAAAATTGGAAAGTTGTTTAATAGAATCTGGAGGAAAGTAAAGTTGGATTTTTACCTGACACCTTGGAACAAAATTAATTCCACGTATATGAAGTTTTCAAGCATAAAAAAATCATAAAAATATGTGAAAAAAACATGGAAAATTTTATTACAACCTTGAAGCAAAAAGGGCCTTTCTGAAGAATGTATGAAACAACACAGAAGCCATAAACAGTAGATTGATAAATTTGACTACAACAAAATGAAACCTGTCTAGTGAAAAACAAAATTACTATAATCGAATATCAAAACACAATGACAAAGTGGAAAATAATATTTGCATCTCATATTACAGAAATCAGGCTTGTTTATTTAATATAGAGAGACTCTACAAATGAAAATGCTAACAACTCAATAGAAAAATGGACAAAGAATACCATCACCATTTACAGTAAAGGAAATATGCAAGGCTTATTAATAGAGCAAAATGTAACTGAGCTCTCTTATAAAAAGAAAAATACAGAGAGAGAGAGAGAGATGTCAAGTAACGTTAAACCATTTTTGTCTCTCAATTTGGCAAAAATCAAAGTGTCAGGTCATGTACTACAGTTGACAGAATTGTTGGAGAACAGGCACTCTCATTCATAAGACAGTGTGCACTGTTAGCGAGAATGTAAAATGGTATAGCCACTGTGGAAAACAATATGGCAGCTCCTTAAAAAATTAAAAATAGAATTACTGTATAATCCAGCAATTCCGCTTCTAAGTGTACACTCAAAAGGTTTAAAAGCAGAATCTCATTTCCACACCTATGTTTATGGCAGCATTATTCACAGTAGTCAAGAGGTGGAAGTAACCCAAATGTTGCTTAACAACAGATAAATGGTAAACAGAATGTGGTATATCCACACAATGGAATATTATTCAGCCTTAAAAAGAAAGGAAATTCTGACACATGTTACAGCATAGATGAACCTTGAGGACATTATGAAATAAGCCAATCACAAAAGGAAAAATACTGTATGATTCCACTTATATGAAGTATCTGGAGTGGTCAAATTCACAGAGACAGAAGGTAGAATGTTTGTTGCTAGGGGCATGGAGGGAAAAGAAATGGGGAATTGTTGTTTAGTGGGTATAGAGTTTCAATTTTGCAAGACACCAAAGTTCTAAAGATTGCACAATGTGAATACACTTAAAGCTACTGAACTGTACAATTAAAATGATTAAGGTGGTAAATTTTAGATTATGCATTCTTTACCTCAATAAAAAAAAAATTAATGTTTTAAAAGAGCAGGGGCCTGGTGCAGTGGCTCATGCCTGTAATCCCAACACTTCGGTAGGTTGAGGCGGGTGGATCACCTGAGGTCAGGAGTTTGAGACCAGCCTGGCCAACATGGTGAAACCCCATCTCTAATAAATATACAAAAAAATTAGCCAGGTGTGGTGACAGGCTCCTGTGATCCCAGCTACTTGGGAGGCTAGGGCAAGAGAATTGCTTGAATTCAGGAGGTGGAGGTTGCAGTGAGCCAAGATCATGCCATTGCACTCCAGCTTGGGTGACAAAGCAAGACTCTGTCTCAGAAAAAAAAAAAAAAAAGAGTAGGAATGGAAATTGATAAAATTCCCATGAACAAAAATTTAGCAAATACCTATTCGCAAATACCTATTCATAGATATATAACATAGATATCTATTTACAAATATATAGTATGTGCAACATTTTAAACTAGCATACTTTGGACTCAGTAATTCCATTTATAGTAATTTAAACTACAAATATACCACATATGCACAAAATTAGATACCTAAGTAGATAGTCACTGCAACATGGTTTAAAACAGCAAAAGACTGGAAACCACTTAAGAAAACCATCCATGGGGCCCATAAATAATAAATTTAAAGAATTTATTTAAATAATATGTTTTTGAAACCATTCCAATATAACTTACATAAATTGTGATACATTCATAAAATGCTAAAAAAAAAAAGGCAACTCTATACGAATTTTCATCAAATGATCCTAATTATACTGTTAAAGGGAAAAAAGCAAGGACAAGTATGTGTTTACAGAACGCTACAGTATGTGGAGGAAAATGAGCATACATTTATAACTTTGTATATGCACATCGCTATCAACACAGAGGAAACTGATAACTGAATGCCTGGAGTCCATGGGGTGAGAGGAAGATATACTTTTCGTTACATATTTTTTGTGCCACTGTAACTTTGTAACATGTATTTTGTATTTGCATCACAACAAAACCACTGGGCCCCCAAATATTCTAATCCTAAGAAAATTGTTGCTGTCAAAAGTAGTTGTTTTTGCCTGCCTTCCTTCCCTCTCAGCTTCCCACCGATCTTTCAGCCCCATCTCTCACAGATACAATCTTCTTTTTTTTTTTTTTTTTTTTTTTTTTTTTGAGATGGTGTTTTGCTCTTGTTGCCCAGGCTGGAGTGCAATGGCACAATTACGGCTCACTGCAACCACCACCTCCCAGGTGTTCAAGTAATTCTCCTGCCTCAGTCTCCCAAGTAGCTGGGATTACAGGCTTGTGCCAACATGCCTAGCTAATTTTTCGTGTTTAGTAGAGACGGGGTTTCACCATGTTGGTCAGGCTGGTCTCAAACTCCTGACCTCAGGTGATCCACTGGCCTCGGCCTCCCGAAGTTCTGGCATTACAGGCATGAGCCACTGCGCCCGGCTGCAACCTTGTCTTACCAAGTCTCAGCAGTTTACCCATCCACTTTGTTCATCTCCTAAACAAGTACGTCCTTTTTCAATAGCAATTGACTTAAATTAAGCACACAATAATAAGGGGTCATGTGAACCCTAGCCTTTCACTTTAACAATATTATGTAATAATACCTTACCTATGTACAATAGGATAAAAGGAATATACATTCAGTTATAGATGTGTGTGATTTAAAAAACTGCAGGTTTTTAACACTTTCACAAGAAACTGTAGTATATATTTTAATTGCTTTCCAATTAAAGCAGTTGAAATTTGTGCAGGATCAATATTTCTTTGAATGCCATATAATGTGAGATGGTACTATGGGGGAGCCAGGTTTTATATGGGCCATATATGCATAACCATTACATTCTCTGATACACTCATAACATCATGAAAGGGCACTGTTAATAGCTAGATGAAGTTGGGCACAGTGGCTCATGCCTGCAATCCCAGAACTTTGGGAAGCTGAGGCGGACGGATTGCTTGAGGTCAGGAGTTCGAGATCAGCCTGGCCAATATGGTGAAATCCCATCTCTACTGAAAATACAAAAATTAGCAGGGCGTGGCGGCAGGTGCCTGTAATTCCAGCTTCTCGGGAGGCTGAGGCACGAAAATCGCTTGAACCTAGGAGGCGGAGGTTGCAGTGAGCTGAGATTGAGATCATGCTGCTGCACTCCAGCCTGGGTGACAGAGCGAGACTCTGCCTCAAAAAAAAGTTTAAAAAAAAAAAGTAGCTAGGTGACTTGTCATCAATTCAAACTCTTTCCCATCAAATAATCAATCAATATCCTAATTTGTATTTTAAATTAATAGGATAAGAAATAGAGGATTAAGTATAATATTCAAAATTATAACGATAACCAAAAGGTCAACACTGGTTAGAAGGAATTAGTAAAAATGAGGTAAATTCTCAACTTTCACAAAGGAGAGTCAATATATATTATCTAATTATAAATCAAGAAATAGCTGTGTAAACAGACTGTCTAGACAGTTATAGGGAGAACCACCAATAGAACTAAAGTCTGAAACTGTTTTTTGTTTGTTCTTGAGAAAGGGTCTCATTCTGTCACCCAGGCTGGAGTGCAGTGGCGCAATCATGGCTCTCTGCAGCCTTCTCCTGGGCTCAAGTGATCCACCCACCTCAGGCTCCCAGAGTGCTGGGATTATAGAGACAAGCCACCATGCCCTGCTAATTTTGTGTGTGTGTATTTTTGGTAGAGACAGGGTCCTGCCATTGTTGCCCAGGCTGGTCTTGAACTTCTGGGCTCAAGAGATCTGCCCACCTCAGCCTCCCAGGGATTATAGGCTGGGATTATAGGCGTGAGCCACCACACCCAGCCTAAAGTCTGAAACTGTTGATGAGAAGTAGAGCAGGAGACTGTTGCTTTCTAGCATAAGCTCTTCTTTATTATTAAATGTATTATCACATGCATGATTCTGATACATTTTTTGAAGCAGTCAACAATTTTCTATTGACAAAGAGTATATTACAAGCCTGCAACTGGGCCAAGCACAATAAAGATACCCCCAAAATTGATAAATAAATACAATTAATTGAAAATTTTAAAATTGGAAACAGGAATTCTATCCTCAAGGAGTTCATGCTCTCATAGGAACATTTGAGATACATGTGAACACACTCATGTATGAATGTATATATACATGTACATGCATATGTGTGTATTCACGAAGACTGTGTGTGTGTATGTGTGTGTGTGTGTTTCTGTATATACAAATGAAAATGGAATGTTATTTAGGGGATGAGGAGACCAGGGGTGGGAGCGTGCAGGGGGACTTCATTGAACAGCTGGGCCTGAAGGTTCTGGACAGGAGGAGTGGGTGGAGGATGGTTCTTCTTGGCAGGGAGTTGTGATGCAAAGACGGGCCTGGCAGGTTTGTGGGACAGTGAGGAGACAAACCTGACTAGAGTTGAGTTGGAAACTAGCAAATAAGATTGGCAGAGTGGCCTAGGGAGGGGGATAAGGAATCAGATTACAGAGATCTGTGACATCCAGACAGAGGACCTGAGGTTTGATGGAATAGGATATGGTGTTTTCAGATACTGGGCAATGGAATGAGGTTGGTTTGACAACGTCGAGTGGAGGTTGCCACTGGTAGAGGAGAGGCTAGGTGCCGGGTAGAAGTAGGTATGGAGTGACGATGCGATCTAAGGAAGGGGGAAGAGAAACGAAGAGAGACACCCCTCTACTCTACGATCCTTGTAGTCAATAGGCCCCAGGTAGCAACTCAGCCTTCCCTATTTCTGTAGTGCTAAATGGCGGGGGTCTGATGTCAGCAAAGAAATACCCCCACCCTTCCTATAGACAGACACCTCAGTGCCATCCAGGACAGAACTAAACAGCCACACATCACTTAACGATGGGAATACTTTCTGAGAAATGCATCCTCAGGCAATTTCGCAATTGTAAGGACATCAGAGTGTACTTACACAAACCTAGACTGTGTCGCCTACCACATACCTAGGCTATATGGTGTAGCCTATTGCTCCTAGGCTACAAGCCTGTACGGCGTGCTACTGTGCTGAATACTGTAAGCAACTGTAACACAATGGTAAGTATCTATGTGTCTAAACATATCCAAACATGGAAAAGCTACAGTAAAAATACAGTATTATAATCTATGGGACCACCCTGCCATATATGTAGTCCCTTATTGACAATTTCATTGTGCAGTGCATGGCTGTACTTGTAAAACAAAAAGGGGGCAGGATAGCTAAGAAGGATTTGGTTAGATGATCAGTAGGTGATCCATTTGTATTTTATTTTATTTAGAGATAGGGCCACACTCTATCACCCAAACTGATCTTAGCTCACTGCAGTCTTGAACTCCTGGGGTCAAGTGATCCTCCCACCTAAGCCTCCCAAGTAACTGGGACTACAGGCACACATCACCACGCCCCATTCTTTTTCTTCTTCTTCTTTGTAGACATGGTGCTTCACTTTTTTTCCCAGGCTGGTCTTGAACTACTGGCCTCAAGCCATCCTCCCTCATTGGCCTCCTAAAGTGCTGGGATTACAAGCATGAATCACTGTGCTTGGCCAGATAACTGGTCTTGGATGTTAGTTAGATGCATGGAGAATACTAGCAGAGTGGAGAAGGCATAGGTTCAAACCCCAGCTCCGCCACTTACTAGTGTGCATCATTGGGAGCATTACTTCACCTCTCTGCGTCACAGTTTACTCATTCACAAAATGGTGGAAATCAAGACCTCCTCCAAGGAAGAGTGTGAACTTTGCATGACAAAAGGTGAACGAACCAAGCACCTCATAGGTGGCACTCAACATATTTTAGGTTCCCTTGTCTAGTGCCCATTGCTGTGTTTTGGTGGCCCAGCGTCCATTCCTGTCTACGCACTGTCCTTGTGCTTTACTGCATCTGGCTCCACCTCCAACTCTAGGGCTGCTGTGCAACCCAGACCTAAGCAATCAGCACATTACATTCTCCTGGCTCAAGGTTAAGTACATAACCCAATTCAGACCCAGGAAAATTAGGCCCAAGATTTTTTTGTTCAAACTGTTGGGAGAAAATAGGCTACTTTTGCATCAGGCAGGAATCTGGAATTCTGTTGGCCTGAAGGTACTGTCAGTCATCACACCACCACATTCAATTCAAGAATGAAACTATCAGGGAGGTGAACAGAATGGAAAGATGCAAAAATCCGTTTATTAATGACACACTGGATACAGCTATCCCTGTAGGCAGAACTGCTCCTGGACTTCTATAATGCAGCCAATAAATTCCTTTTTTAAAGTAAGCTTCAGTTGGGTTTTTCTGGCACTTGCAACTCAATGAGCCTTAACTGATATATCTTCTTTCCCATCCACTGCCTTAGATCACTGCAATTTAAGTTTTCCATGGAAAAAGGCAAGGAGTTTTTCTGTGTCCTCCATCTTCCCGGCAATAGAGCAACACATAGAACAGCTTGCCAGATTGCTCTGACTTACCTTCTCAAATGAGCACCTCTAGATCACACTGGAAGCAAGTCCACCTAAAGTCAAAAATAACCACCTGCTTTTCTCTTTATCATGTTGGAAGGGGTAGGCATATTTCTCATGCTTTTCTCATCACGTTTCTTTGTTGCCTCTCTCCCCCACCGGTTTCCCCATCAGGGAAGGTCCCCATATGGACAGACTGATTCTAGCATCATCCTTTCCCTTTGCAGTCTTTTCGTACTGCCATCTATGGCCTCAGTTGCAACTGCCATACGTTTCCTCTCCTCCTCCATATTTCAGAGCCGGAAGACGCTTGTTAAACATTTGCTCCCAACACCTACCAGTGGATCTTCTTTTATTAAGGAAGGAGCTCTGTGTGGTGGTGAGATGGTTTAAGTCAACCTTGAATTTATAAATAGCTAACACTCCAATTGGTTGTGAGCCTGGCAGAACGGGTAACATATGCGTGCCCCCATTTGAGTGGGCCCAGCTTATGTTATGTTGAGCAATTTTTTTTCTAGAAAGGAATAAAAATTAAATTATGACAAAATGCCTTAATTCCCTATTATTCATCTCAGGTTCCAATTTTTAATCAGACACTCCATAACTTTAATCCAAATCCCCATGATTTGAAGACAAATAGCAATTCTCCATTGAAAGGAGCTGCAAAACACACGTGTATGCCCCAAAATTCGTTACAATATATTAAAATTGCAGTTTGGGTTTGCATTTCCCCTAAAACCCTGAAATAAAAACAAAATGACAACACACAAAGCAAAATGAGCCCTCAAGAACTGAAAAAATTTTAATCAAATTTGTTTTCCCTTTACCTTCTTTAAAAATATTACAAATCCTTTTGAAAGTCCAGCCAAGCTTACTCTAATCTCTGATAATTAGGAACAGAAAGAGACTGAACAAATAAGATTCACCAATCCACCTCACCTTATCTGTTAATTTTAACCTCTTCTCACACACACACACACATACAAAATGTGTAACTCCTAGAAGTAGCCAAATTGACTGACATTGGGTTTGTTTGCTTGTTTTTTGAGACACGGTCTCGCTCTGTCACCCAGGCTGAAGTACAGTTGCGTGATCTCGGCTCACTGCAACCTCTGCCTCCCGGGTTGAAGCAATTCTCATGCCTCAGCCTCTGAGTAGCTGGGACTACAGGCAAGCGCCACCCTGCCCAGCTGATTTTTTTGTATTTTTAGTGGAGATGGGGTTTTGCCATGTTGTCCAGGCTGGTCTCCAACTCCTGACCTCAAGTGATCCACCCACCTTGGCCTCCCAAAGTGTGACTGATATTGTTTCCCCGCCTCCCACCACTCTCAGCCCTTTCAGATCACAAGGAAGTAATAGCATGAGAGAAGCAAAGAAAGAATGAAGGCTCTGTGGTCACAGGCCTGGATAACTTGCTGAGTCTCCAAGCTGAAGAACTGGTTGCTGGACAGGTGACCTAGCTGAATGGAACATTGATAAACTCAAAGAAGAATATACAAACAGACCTAAAGGAAGCCACCAGCAGGCCAAAAGCTTCTATGCCAATAAGAGAGAAATTCACCACTGAAAAGAGAAATTTCCTCTTTTTAATTTCTTTTAACAGTTGCTCTACCTCATACTTGCAGAACCCTTTATACTTATCAAAGTGCTTTTATAACTACCCGAAAGTTAGCTATTCCTGTAATCATGAAATGCTCAATGCCCGGAGTACCCAGAGAGTTAGTGGCTAAGCTGAGCCAAGTGCCTGACCGCACAAGACAGTTCCAGTGGATACTCTCCACAATCCTGCTGTCCCTATAAAACATCAGCATTGTTTTCAGGGATTCTGTCTTGAGTGGTGTGCTCCAGCCATTCAAATATCTCTCTTCCACAACAATCCTCAAATTTGATAAGAATGACAAAAGGGAGGAACAGCTGGAGAGAACACTGGCTCCAGAGTCAGGGCACCCAGGTCAGTCAAGGTGCTGCAGGGCTGGTGAGCAACCCCACCTTCTCTTTGCTTTTCTTTGCTCAGCCTTAAAATCAGGACTCTACTGTCTCTTCACTAATCTCATTAGAATGACCTAAGGACAAAGGACACAACATCAGGAAGCATTCCTAAGGCCATGCTTTGATGATTATTACATTTATGGTTTAACACCTGAAGATTCAAACCGAAGTACAATCTTTATATGCAAGAGCATAAAAATAAAGTTCAAATATAGGTTCATAGTACTACTACTAGTGAAAAAAAAAAACCTGTGAGTCCTTCAATTCTCAAGACAAAGCCATATTTTTGGTTCATACATTTTAATGCTAAAATCTATCAATGTTCCAGCAGAGGATATATCATCTAATTATTCTTAACCAGACTTATGTTTACTTCTGTTCTCATTACTAATCATTTGCTTAATTAAGGTTCTTACCTCAGAGGTTCTCAGCACAAATGCAAAATTTGTGAAATTGAGATAGATTCAGGAGCTATAATCACTCTTCAATGTATATGGCCAAGTAAAAGACCAAGTAATGAAACAGATCCTCAAACAATTAGGCTTAAATGTAGTCATATGTTTTTAAAAAGTCATATGTACTGGGATGCAAACTGTGTGTATGCCAGGTTGTAAACTTCAGGGATATCCATTTTTTGGCCGTAGAAAAAAAATTTCAAAAATTAAGATATAAAATAGAAGCTACTTTAAATTCATTTGAGAAATAGGCTATACATAAATGCATAGAATATACATAATATATCAAAACTAATTCCCTCCTAGACTTGCCTATTTCTGTCAGTTCTTTATTTACAATTGTTTCTGACTCTGCAATCTGCTTATCTCTCCCTTGGACCCCACCTCTAGTTTTTGTGCTTTCACCTCTGTGGGTGTGCCACGGTGCCTAATAGCATGGATTCTAGAAATAAATTGCATGAATTTGGATTTCAGTTCTATTACGGTGTAACCTCAATCAAGTTACATAACCTTTCCTAGTCTCCATTTCTTGATCATCAATTGGAGACAACAGCAGTATCTATCCTATAGGATCTTTGTAAATGAATGTAGTGTGCATTACAGCACCTGATACAGAGAAGGGATCCACAAACTATGATTGTGGTGGTTCATATTTGGACTCCTCCCTGGCCTTTGTCTCTTCAGTCTGTCTCTTCCAATCCCTATGGGGCATTTTTGCCAGACTCTCCCCCTTAAAAAATCGATGTGTGTTTTGTTTTGTTTTGTTTGGTGTTTGTTTGTTTGTTTTGAGATGGAGTCTCACTCTGCCGCCCAGGCTGGAGTGCAGTGGTGTGATCTCAGCTCACTGGAACCTCTGCCCCCTGGGTTCAAGCAATTCTCCTGCCTCAGCCTTCCAAGTAGCTGGGATTACAGGCACCCGCCACCACACCCAGCTAATCTTTGTATTTTTAGTAGAGATGAGGTTTCACCATGTTGACCAGGCTGGTCTCGAACTCCTGACCTCAAATGATCTGCCCTCCTTGGCCTCCCAAAGGCGTGAGCCACATGTGCAAGATTATAGGCGCGAGCCACATGTGCAGCCCAAAATCCATGTTTCTGAACCTACTAAGCAGTTGGCAGCAGAGCCAAGAGTGCACATGGACCATCTCATCCCCCCCAGAGACATAGGCGATGAATCATCAAGGACCTCAAGCTGCCAAAGAACACTGAAGCCTTGGCAGTCGAGGCAGAGCTGACCCCAGCCCTCTCACCCCCAAGCTCACCTCTGCCTTATGCTTTCCTGGCCCCAGCTCAGGTCCTTGGACCAGGGCTAACCCTCTTAATTGGCTTCCCAGCAATCGGCCTAGCCTGTCATACCACTGTATTAACTTGTTCTTAATAGAAATGAGCCCCTAAATAGTCATTTTAGAATTGGATTAGAAAACATGGGCCACTCTAATCAGAACTCTAAACGCAGGGCATATTACAATCCCTTCCTGCATGAGATTTCTTTTATTTAACTCTATCTATGCTTCTAAAATAAGCCATTTCTCCCAAAAGACGGTATCATAGATCAAAAGAGCCAAATGCATGCTAGAGATCTTCTCTGGCCCTCTGTTTTTAGAGATGAGGTGACTTATGCTACAATAAGTTCATGATTCTCTTGTGGTCATGGTAACTGGGCCAGTTTATTAGTCCATTTTCACACTGCTGATGAAGACATACCCAAGACTGGTTAATGGACTCACCGTTCCATGTGGCTGGAGGTTAATGAGCTCAAATAGTTAATGGACTCATAGACGTTAATGGACTCACAGTTCCACATTGCTGGGGAGGCCTCACAATCATGGTGGAAGGTGAAAGGCACGTCTTACATGGTGGCAGGCAAGAGAGAGAATGACTATGAAGTGAAAGGGCTTTCCCCTTATAAAACCATCAGATCTCATGAGACTACTACAAGAACAGTATGGGGGAAACTGCCCCCATGATTCAATTATCTCTCACCAGTTCCCTCCCACAACATGTGAAAATTATGGGAGCTACAATTCAAGATGAGATTTGGGTGGGGACATGGCCAAACCATATCAGCCAGGAAAAGTCCATCTTGATTGTCGTACACACACAGACAGGTATTTTCCATGTTGGTTAAGCCCAGGAAGGAGTGTCTTATATGAAAATTCACATTGCTTTTATTTTATTTAGAGACAAGATCTTGCTCTTTTGCCCAGGCTGGAGTGCAGTAAAATTATCATGGAGCACTGCAGCCTCGACCTCCCAGGCTCAGGCATCACCTCAGCCTCCCAAGCAGCTGGGACCCCAGGTACATATCACCACGCCTGGCTAATTTTTTTTTTTTTTTTTTTTTTTTTTTTTTTTTTTTTTTTAGAGATAAGTTCTCCCTATGTTGCCCAGGTTGGTCTTAAACTCCTGGGCTCAAGTGATTCTCCCACCTCGGCTTCCCAAAGTGCTGGGATTACAGGCATGAACCACCACACCTGGCCTCATTAGTTTTATAGAAGAGTAATTATAGACTGAGGTTCCATGTGTATCTCTTAGTCATCTCTTGCGTTTTGTTGTTGTTTCTAAATAGGTTTACAGGGTCTAGCAAAGATCCCAAAGATATATTCACTGATTATTGTAGTATTTTTTCTATGATTGCTATTTTTTATTCTTAAAGTTATAATAATTATTTAGCCTTATAAATATATATATATATATTTTGACATAGAAAGATATTGACACTATAGTGCTGAGTGAAAAGAGTTTACAGAATATAGTTTGATCTCATATTCATTTGTTTTTGCATATTACAAAATCTAGGAGCTTAGTAATCAGAATTTCAGCAGTAGTTATCTCTAGGAGGGTAAAGATTACAGGACTTTTTTTCTTTTCTTCTAATAAGTTTACATTTGTTCAGTTAGCTATATAATTAAATACATTTACTTATATTTTAAACTTTCAGTAAACATAAAAAGAATATATCTAAAGCATGTTTTATACCACTCGTTAATCTTGTTAATCTTTTTATGTATTTATTTTTTTAATTGACAAAGGAAAAATTGTAAATGTTTATGGTCTACAACATGATGTTTTGATATATGTATACACTGCATGATGATTAAATCAACTTAATTAACATATCCATCACCTCACATACGTATCACTTTTTGTAATGAGAACATTGAAAATCTACTCTCTGGGCAATTTTCAAGTATACAATACATTAATCTCTTTTTGAAGTCAGTTTGGAAGTATGAGTTTCACCAACCACACAGAAGACCTCTGGAAGCCCAGTGATGTTAAAGGTAATAAAACCTGTCGCTGAGAACAACACCTCATTTCAAGTTCCTTAAAATGGAACTTGATAATGCATTTGTCTGACTTAATTACTTCATGCTTTCTGCCTGTAGGCAGTTACCTGCAATTCTTTTCTCTGAAGAAGAAAAATATTTTCTAACTATAATTGGCAGTGATTACTCACTCACCCTGCAAGCTTTGGCCTCCCCTACTCTCTGCTACTGCACCTGGCCCCAGCAGAATTGATCACTCTCCTGTAGCCCTGGCTTCAAAACTCTAGTGACATATTTGACACAACTTGCCTGTTTGTCTTGCCCCATGTAAAAACAGCCCCTTGGGCTGGGCACAGTGGCTTTCGCCTGTAATCCCAGCACTTTGGGAGGCCAAGATGGGTGGATCGCCTGAGGTCAGGAGTTTGAGACCAGCCTGGCCAACATGGCGAAACCCCATCTCTACTAAAAATACAAAAAGTAGCCAGACGTGGTGGCACACACCTGTGATCCCAGCTACTCAGGAGGCCGAGGCAGGAGAATCACTTGAACCCAAGAGGCAGAGGTTGCAGTGAGCTGAGATCACGCCACTGCACTCCAGCCTGGGCAACAGAGTGAGACCATGTCTTAAAATAAATAAATAAATAAATAAATAAATAAATAAATAAATAAATAAATAAATAAAAATAAGCCCCTTGAGGACAAGACCTGGTCCCTTGGGTAGACTCTCTTTGCATCCTGCCATCCAAAAGAATGTGTGGCCATGGCATGGGATCCGTATCTGTTGGCTAAATGAATGACCTGGATTAATGAATCATTCCAGTAGACCTTTCTCAACCACCCAGAGCAACCCTAGGTACAGGTGAGAGGCATTTAAGGGCGGGGAGGCTTAGACTCAACGGATTAGAATCAAAAATAATTAAAATTGCTCTTCAAAATCCCCAAATCTCCCATGAAGTTTAGTAAACATGAGTTTGTGAATAAAACCCAAGTTTATAATACATGGGTATAAATTTATAAGCTATATAATAACATAGACTATGATAGGAAACATATGAAAATATCGTTCCCCAGCATATGTAAGAGAGAACGCAGACCATGCATGGTTTGACTTGTGAAAGTGAAATCTGACTCCACTGCTTGAATCCCTGTGCCCTTTTAGCACATTGAGCCAGGTTCTATTACGGCACATGTCACACCATTTTATAACTGTTTGTCTACAGGTCTGTCACCCCCATGTGATTTAGTGAAAGAACCTTGTTTTCCTTGTTGTCCTCAAGAGCTTAGCACAGTGCCTACCATAGCTTAATAACAAAACCTAAAGTTTATTGAGTGCTTAATGTGTGTCAGACACTGTACTAGGTGTTTCTATGTCCTTTATCTCATGCTGTACTTCAACAAGCCCAAGAGGATTATTAGCTTAATTTTACAGAGATTTCAATTAACTTGCTTAAGGCAACCCACGTAATCTAGGAAAAGCCAGGATTCAAACACAAGTTTCATTGAATCTCCAAATCCCACTCATGACCATTGCAGTATTCTGTCTCTCCATTATAAAGAATTTGATTTAATGCACATTTAATGAGCATTTACTGATTCATAATTACTTAACAGAGAAGCTAGGAGTGGGGACATAGCTAGGAAAATTAATAACAAAAGTGATCAATTTGACTAGAGTAAGAAGACATTATTAAGTCCAATCATAAATAGGAATAATGGCAGAAAATATAACTCAGTGAGAAGACAGACTTTAAAAAACTGATTGCTCACAATCCTTCAGTAACACATCCACTACTTGAAGTGGGTGTTGTTTATATAGGAACAGCAGTTATTGTATGAAAAGCACAAAGTTAAATATATAAAAATTACTAAGGTATATTGGGAGTGGCTGAGTGGTATAAGCACATTTGTTGTCACACCATCATAAGAAAATGGTAGGTGGCATCAATCAAGATAGAGAAGAAAGGATCAAGAAATGTTTATTAATGCATTTCATTTTCAGGCAGGGAAGGACCCAGCCAGGAATTGGAAGTCAGAACCCTATGGCCCTTTCTGCTTCGAACAAAGCTAGCTCTATGACCTTCGGCACATCCCTGAAGCCCAAGTTACCCATCTGTGGAGTTGGGATAAATTAAAAGGTGCAGGGATTTTTGTTGACAGCCATATGCTTCCTTTCTCATGTGCTTCTCAAATGGTCCTATCACAGGAAGCATGGTCCATATCAGAGTATGGTGGAAGGCCGCCGAGCTCCCATGGCCACAGCTCATCTGCATGAAATAGATGCAGGTGTAACTGAGTTTCCTTGGAACAGAGCATTGGCTAGCTGGCTGGCTGGCATGCTTGCTATGATGACTCAGATGCAAAGCATGGTGTGTTGCATGGGCGAGCCAAGGTGAGGACCCTTTAAAACAAGCATTTATAGGCTGCATGTGCATTTTTCCCATTTGTTTATATTAATTTATATATATTTTATACACACACACACACACACACACACAATACCCCTCAGTGCTCTGGCGTAAGCAAAATTTGCAGCTTCATGTATTTCATGCTTTGTGCTTGGGTGAATTTGCTAAACATAGAAAATGTTCAAAAATAACTTCTGGATCCACTTGAAAGACACTAGAGGTTTGTACTTGGACAGCCAGGACAGTGACTAGAATACAGAAACCTGCTAAGGGAATCAGGTTGAGGAGTAGCCGCAAGAGGGAAGAAACTCCTCAATTCTGGGGTCAGACCAAAGCTGGAAACCCAGTGTATGGGTGTCTCTTTGTTTCTGTCCTTCTCCCACCTGCAGCCTCTGTATTTGACTACTGGACTCCTTCTCAGCATGGCAGGAGGGAGGAAAAGAAAGAAATTGAAAACCACATTGATCAGTGTTGCTTCTTGTCGGCAGTTGTGAGAAAACATTTTAGAGGAAAAAAAGAAGAAGCTGAAAGCTGTAAATACGTAAGGATTTGCAGATGGTTGAAGAATTTCATTACCTATGCTGGGTTCTTGACCCTATCAGCCCAGTCTTGCAGAACAGTAACGGAGACATCAAGATTCATGTCCTCCAACATAAGTGGAGTTTGCTAGTTGTGTGCTGGTTTAATGCCACTTCTTTAAGGCAGCCTATAAGACGGTTCTGGAAAATGGCAAGTATTTGAAAACATATGAACAGTCTAGAAAGTTTGTGGATCAAAGGCACAGTGGAGTGAAATGATTTAAACTAGGAATTCTACAGACGTTCTCCTGGCTGGTAACTAGACTCAATTCCAGGTCTGTGGATTTGTCAATCATTCATCTATTCTGCCCCATCATTTTTTATCAAGCAAGGCAGCATGCTGGTGCCACACCATGCTTTCTGTACCCATCTAGTCAGAGTCATACCTCACCCGCTAGAGAAGAGCAGAGCAGCATGAAATGATGAGTCTTCCTCTAAATGCAAGCAGGGCAGGTAACTCTGTTTGCCAAAGCCAAAACGTAAGACAAGAAAACTGGATGACAGCATCTGGGATTCAAAAGGGCATCTGGATTAGTGGAATGAGCGCTAACCTGAGAACAGCTCTTCATCACCAATTCGCTGTAGCTTTGAGTAAGTTAGCTCACTTTTCTGCCCTAGCTTCTTCATCTGTAAAATCAGAAGTTTCCTTTTACATAGTTCATTTTTACTGAATATTTACCTAGTGTGTACTAAGAACAAAGTTCTGTGTTAGTTGGTGGTAGAGATTCTAGAAAATGTATGTGAAAGCACTCAGAAGAGTATACATAGGAACTATCGTTATTGTTAACTATTTTGACAGTTAATGTTTCCAGAATGTTCTATGGAATCTGAAGACATTAAGAATAGACTACGGGAAATGGCAGGGAGAAACGTATTACCCGAGCAGAGAATCCGGAAAAAACATGGGGAATTTTACTGGTGATGAGCACAGAGGACACATAAGTTGTCTCAGTTCAGACACACAGATCAAAGAAAGGGAGAAGAAGATAAAGTTTAGAGACTGGTAAAGGGAAGAAAAAGAGAACCTCAGTTCTCTTTCAACAGAAGAGCTTCAGGCAGTTCAACACGGCCCTGCAATTTCATAGAACCTGCTTAGAGCTGTGGAACTTGAGTTATCAAATAGTCCAACTCCCTTACTTACTAGGTGAGGAAACTGAGGACCAGAAAGAGGAAGTGCTGCCCCAGGGGATCAGTGGCAGAGCCCAGCCTAGGAGTCAATCACATTTCCTAACTCACAGGCATCTTCTCCCCAGCCTGCAATAAAAGCTTTTGGAGAGTTGATTATCATTCTATTATACATTGCTGAGCTAGGATCATTGCCTAACCCAAGGAGGCAGTTATCTTTAAGTTTAAAAGAGAGAGAGAAGAAATTCTAAAAACTATGAGCATATGAGCACAGCCACACAAATCATACAGGAGAGGACTAAAGAAAATTTGAAATCATTGAGGCCTCTAAAAAAAATCACTCAGATGAAAAACAGGAGGTTAATAGGAAGCTTTTTGGCAGCAGGAAAGAAAAACTGGTATTCTTTCTGCTTATATGTCACTGTTGCAATTTAAAAAAAAAAAACAAATTAAGATGATACTAAAAAGCTGGAATTTGGATTTTCTAATCATCCTTCAGTTATTCATAATGCACCTTGAGTAAATTCTGGTAACAAAAATAGAAACTGGAGAAAGAGGGAAGATGCTCAAATGCTCCAAGGTAAACTGAAAGATAACTCCAGTACCATTGTGAAAATGATGTGATGGCATGCCAGCCTTGGTAATCACTCTCCCACCCTCCTGCCTGCTGGCCTGAATAGTAGAAAGAGGGTAGACCCTTGCCCTCTTCTTTGGGCATCCCAGGAAGGATTGTCAGGTCCACAGGGTTCTCCTGTGAGAAGGAGCTCAGGGCATGGGCCCTCATGTCCACATCTCATCTCTGCCATTTCAGCTGTGTGATTTTAGGCAAATGTCCCTGGTTTGATCAACTGTGGAATGAGGGCAATAAATGTTCCTGCCTCATACACTTATGATGAGAATTTTTTCAGGATTTTCTAATATGCATGAGGCACTTAGAATAGGGCATGGCACATAGAAAGTTAACCGGCCAGGCACAGTGGTTCACACCTGTAATCCCAGCACTTTGGGAGGCAGATTACGAGGTCAGGAGTTTGAGACCAGCCTGGCCAACACGGTGAAACCCCGTCTCTACTAAAAATACAAAAATTATCCAGGCATGATGGTACATACCTGTAATCCCAGCTACTCCGGAGGCTGAGGCAGGAGAATCGCTTGAACCCGGGAGGCAGAGGTAGGTTGCAGTGAGCCAAGATTGCACCACTGCACTCTAGCCTGGGCGACAGAGCAAGACTCCTTCTCAAAAAAAAAGAAGTTAACCAATGGTAGTTATGATTATTGGCTATTGCCCAGTTCTTAGCATTTCCTCTCCACAAAATAACCAGTTATGCTTCTGAAATCGGACTTTAATTATATTACACAATAAGGATATGTCCCTAGCTAAATTGTATTTAGCAGTGAAATTGATCATAGACAATGAATTACAGGATTTTCTACATAAAATTATCTACAGTATTTATGGGTTGAATTGTGAGTCCCGATTTCTCTCAGCAAAAAGGAGTGGCTCATCTCACACCATTCCTCCTAGCGTGCATGGCTCATCCTCCCCCTGCAGTCACTCAGCCGGCTGCTGGGGATGTCTTTGTCACTGAGGCTCTGTGCTCTGGGAGGAATTAACACAAACCTCTCAATCGCTGACCACCAGGACCAATTGCCTTTCCTGTAAACACAGCCTCAGACTTGCTGCTTTCTACTGCTATACCCTCTTCTCATGCTGCTGCTGTAGCCACTCAACAACCTTCTCAGAAAACAGTAGATTGTTTCCAAGGTTCTCAATCCCGCTGGCTCGTCCCAGGGAAGAGAAGCTTGGAGGGAGAGAGGAGGTTTCAGAGATTTCCCCTAGACTGCAAGGTTTTGTGAGATGGGTAAGAGTACGGACCCACTCCACACAATGCCCCGGGCAGAATCCCAGGGAGAAAAGCTTTGTGGCACACCTGGGGGCACAGGGACCAACAAGACCAGTCTGGGATCCCCAGCTTGTGAGACCCCCAGACCTGGGTTAAGAGGGAAAATCTAGTGAAACTGCCTCAACTCGAGGGACCGGGAGGGCAAAGCTGGGAAGGCCTTTCCCTATGTGTTTATACCGCATTCCAGCCACCTTGGACTCCAATGTCTGGGATCATTTGTCCGTGTTGAGTACAGGTTCCTGGGATTCAGCAAGACAGGAACAATCCTTGCCCTCCTGGAGCCTACAATCTAGTCTGGGGTAGAGACGAGTGAGCAGACAATTACAGTAAGTCCTAAGGGTGGTGGAGACTAAAGGACTCAGGGAAGTCTCTCAGAAGGAGATGGTTGCTAAGCTGAAATTGAAAACAATAAATGGAGTTTCTGTCCATCTCTTGCATAGCCCCGCCCCCTGGCATGATATTTGGGCAGAAAAAAGTTGGCAGGGGACAGTACTGCCAAGAGGAAAGTTTGCCATGGGAAGGGAGCCTGGGGACGTTCCCCTATCCCTTCACTTGCTTTTCCTTCCCCTCCTAAAAGCTAAGCAGTGGAATCTTACAGGCTAAACCCAGAGAGTGCACACAGTGCTTATTTCTAATCCTTGACTATCCGCTGCCCGTGGATTAGAAAAGCAGGGCAACTTGACACCAGGCAATTTGACCCCGTTGGGAACACCCACAGATCAGGCCCAGTTCCCCTGCTGGCCGCCATCTGGCTGCCTGTGCCCCTTGCAGCCAGCCGGCCCCCTGGTGGCCCTCACCAGACTGTCCCACACCCCTGACGCGGGGCTGCAGATGTTGCTGTTCTATTTTAGACCGCAGCACAAGGAGGTAGAGGGGACAAATGTGCCTCACACCTCATGGACAGTACCAGGACCTTGGCTGCCTCTGCTCCTTGTTTCAGGACTTGGGGTGGAGTCCTTGAAACACTTCATACAACACTTTACACTCTATAAGGCATTGGTGGCTCTTGCCATCTACCAAAATGAAAAGCCAGCAGCATTGAGGCCTTGAAGTGAATTGCCACAGATCACACCACTGGTAAGAGACAATCCGGACTTGCACACAGCTCTCTGGCTTTGGCCCACTGCAGTGATCCACTTTAAAGGAAGAAACTTTGGGCTAGGCACAGTGGCTCATGCCTATAATCCCAACACTTTGAAAGGCCGAGGCAGGAGGATCACTTGAGGCCAGGAGTTGGAGACCAGTCTGAGGAAAACAGTGAGACCTTATCTCTACAAAAAAATTACAAAAATTAGCTGGGCATGGTGGCACACACCTGTAGTCTCAGCTACTTGGGAGGCTGAGGTGGGAGGATCCCTTGAGCACAGGAGTTTGAGGCTGCAGTGAACTATGATCATGCCACAGCACTCCATCCAGGGTGACAGAGCAAGACCCTGACTCAAGAAACAGAGAGAGACTTAAGAATTATCAACTCATGAAGCAACTACTCCTACTTCTGGTTTTATAGTTCAGTTCCAAAAACAGTATATGTATATTTCCCTCTATACTTTCATCTAATATAGTTCAAATTTGAAAGTACCAGTTTTGCTGGACCACTTAGTTGAAATACGTGACCCAAGAAACCAAATATTCTTACCAATTACAAATGTGTTTTTACATATTAACTGCCACTTTTGGTCTGTAATCAATTCAGAACTTGTTAGATAAACAAAAAGTCATCTCCTTTGTTTGAGGTTTATGTGTAAGTTAATAAACATATCATTCATTTCCGGTGCTGCCAGCATTTGGTCTTTAGCTCTGATGTATATTAAAAACTACTGCGTGAATGGTACATGTGTGTAAGAACATATACAGCTCATATATTCATTAGAGGATACACGCAAAAGCACAGGGCATATTTTTAAATCCTGGGATCAATATAGTACCATATTCTTAAGTGGCTGTTGAGATGAAACACACATACCCTAAAATTTGTACAGCTTCTTAGTAGGAGAAAGCTCCAGAAACAGCATGAAAAGTCACACCAGCTGCTGAAGAGGAAGCTGCCTGGGCCTTGAAACATGCTGCAACTGGGCTAATGTCTCCCGATATTATGTCATTAATAAAAATCTATCATCTCAAACTTATGCATCTGAATCTCATTTTTTAAATGTGCTCTTTATTTTTGTCCTCAGACTACCCTGCAGCTCCTAGATCTTGTTTTGTTCTGGGTGGAAAGGAGAGAAGAGGTGGGTCACTCCCCGACTAGCCCACAGGCCTGGAACTCTTAGCCATTTTGTCTGGTGATGAATGCAGGCCTGAGAAATATCTCAGGAAAAAACTGCAGTGATCCAGATCATAATAAATGATAACACTTTGTAGGTTTGAAAAAATACAAAGAAACAGAAAAGCCAAAAAAATCTAATCAGACCAGATTTTGATGTGTGCAGTTTACTTTTATCTTATTGGCAGTTGAAACTCATCTTGTATTTAGAAACATTTTGAAATTTGTCCCTGTAATGTTTTCAATTAGAAGCTTTCTTGCATGTGATGCATCAAGGGAAAAACAACACTTAGAGTTAGAACTAAGGTACTCCCAGAGACAAATATGATTAATGGGATAATCTTGTAGATTACAATAGAGGCAGTTCCTGCCATTCCCCGCTCTCCAAGGACTGGGGCTACTCACTCCAATACAAACAGCTGCACATTCCTCAATACCATTATTATCCAACACAAGGCCACATTCAGCACGTTAAAATTCCTATAATATCCACATTTGGCAATTTCCTATTGTGCAACTTCAGTTTCAGAAGTTAAAGCTTCAAGTTCCATGTGATTACTTGATAGAGTTTACAAATGGAATTGATTTTCTCAAGCGCCATTAAAGGTTGCTCTGTGAGAAACCAAACAAAGACTGCCCCAACAAGCAAAACAGCTTTTATGTGGCACATTGAAAATATAAAGGGCAGTCCTGTCATCTACCAGTCAGTCCCCCAGAGGCCCCCCTGAGGTGCAGGTGAACGTTTTTATTCCTGATTTACAGGGAAGAAACAATCACAGAGAAGTTAAGAGACTTGTGCAGGGCTTGGCTGAACTGATGGTGGCGAAAGGATTAAGAAAGCCAGGTTCCCTGTCTCTGGGTCCCATGTTCAGTCCACCAGGCAAGCCAGCTGCTTCCAAGACAACTGCTCAGCTCCACCACGAGGAAAATATAAATTCCCCTCTATCTCCACAAATGATGCAAGCTATAGTGGTAGTGGGCAAAATCTGATTGTAACCTTTTTCTTTTTTCTTTCTATGGTAGAGACAAAGAAAGCCTTTGGAGAGGCCAGGTGCCTTGGCTCATGCCCGTAATCCCAGCACTTTGAAAGGCTGAGGCTGGCGGACCACCTGAGGTCAGCAGTTCAAGACCAGCCTGGACAACATGGTAAAACCCCGTCTCTACTAAAAACACAAAAATTAGCCGGGCTGTGTACCTGTAATCTCAGCTACTCGGGAGGCTGAGGCAGGAAAATCACTTGAACCCAGGAGGCGGAGCTTGCAGTGAGCCAAGATCATATCACTGCACTCCAGCCTGGGTGACAGAGCAAGACCCCATCTCAAAAAAAAAAAAAAAAAAGCCTTTAACGACCCCTAGTAAATTATTTCGGGGCAACAAAATTCCCTTTTAGATGTGTCCCACTTAATTTCCCAAATTAGCTTCTTCTCTTCCTTAACATTTTGGGGATACACTGACTAATCTGCACTTTCTCAACTCTAAGCAGACTCCTCCTTGATTAGTATGTTGGATCCTTCAATATTTTTTCTATTTGCCCAGAAGTTTTTAGCCTCCTGACATTTGTCTGCAAATTGGCTCCAACGACAAGACATAAAGCTGGCTCTAAGGAAAACTGTAACCCAAAGGAACTTTTTCCTCTGTACCCTGCTTCCTCCTGGTGGCACCATTTTCCTCCAAAAGCTGGAGAGAATCCTCCCAAGAAAATCCGCATTTTAGGTCAGTTTTTCTAGTAAAGCCAGCAAAATACAAAACTGTTCATATTAAGATATAAATAGCTGATGCCAGCTTAAAGTGCTCCTAGGCATTTGCATATTGCAAGACCCAAAGCTTGAAACTGCAGAGAAGCTCTGGTGTGTAACAGGTGGAGGGAGACCTCGTAGTCCCTGAAATCATCCCATATGCCAGGGGCTCCTAAACTTTAGAGTGTATTAGCATCACCTGGAGGGCTCCTTAAAGCACAGATTGCTGGTCCCACCCTTAGAGTTTCTGATTCAGTAGGTGTGGGATGAGGCCCAAGAATTTGCATATTTAACCAACTCCCAAGTGATGCCACTGATTGGTGGGTCACGCTTTGAGCAGCGCTGATTTCAATACTGCATGTTCCATGGACACAGGAAGACAGTCCCAGCAAGAACTGTTCACAACGCCCAGAATCAAATAAAGCCATAGCCCCAACCTGGGCGTGGGGCATGGCATGGGGGATGACCTAAGAGAACCTGAGTGGGTAGAATGAAGATTTTGGCTAAGTGGCCTTGCTTTGCAATTCTTTCTGACCCAGGCCAACCAGGAAAGGAGACTCTTGAGCTTGGGGCACTTTATCAAGGACACCTTTTCAGAGTGTTTAGATTTGAGGATGGCTAACCAGCACTCTAATTGACCTCAGCTGTCACACTGGTACACAAAGATGTTGCTCAGTACCCAGGGACCAACCGTCAGGGGGTTATAGATCAATATCCACACCTTGAACTGCACTTGAAAGTAAATTAAAACCCATACAAACTGCACCGTGAACAAGCCAAGGTGTGAGCAATGATTTGCAAAAACTCTTTAATTAGAGTCAATCGGAAATGTCTCTTGCTTTTCTTCTTCCATTCCACCTACAATGCTAGTGATTTTATTTTTCTTTCAGACATCACAGATGTTGTTTGACGGAATCGTACAACACTGACTATCTAAACACCTGAACTTTGGAGAGTGTATACAAATTGGAACCTATTATCAAATAGAAAATATGTGAGTCAATTTATGTACCCACAAAACCTAGGGAAAACAGTCACTAAAATCCAACTTGTCTTCAACATGGATGTTAGTGATGTCACTCAGCATCCATATTATAAGGGGGTGTGAGAGAGAGAAATTGAGAGGCGATATACAAACTGCCTCCTTACTTCTCCACCTATAAAAAACATAAAGAATAGGCCGGGCACGGTGGCTCACACCTGTAATCCCAGCACTTTGGAAGGCCAAGGCGCGTGCATTATGTGGTCAGGAGTTCAAGATCAGCCTGGCCAAGATGGTGAAACCCCGTCTCTACTAAAAATACAAAAAAAAATTAGCCGGGAATGGTCGTGGATGCCTGTAATCCCAGCTACCTGGGAGGCTGAGGCAGAGAATTGCTTAAACCTGGAAGGCGGAGGATGCAGTGAGCCGAGATCGTGCCACTGCACTCCAGTTTGGGCGACAGAGTGAAACTCCATCTCAAAAAAAAAAAAAAAATATATATATATATATAGTTTCAATTTCATACAGCAAAAAAATAAAAACAAAATGTGAGGGGGTTGCCAGGGGGGCAGGGACAGAGAACATCAGGATAAATAGCTAATGCATGCTGAACTTAATACCTAAGGGTTGGGTTGATGGGTGCAGCAAACCACCATGGCACACGTTCACCTATGTAACAAACCTGCACATTCTGCACATGTATCTCGGAACTTAATATACGATTAAATTTTTTTTTAATGTGAGAAATACTTTCAATGTCTCAAGTAGGTCTTTTGGTATAAAATACATCTAAATTACTTTTTTGTCTCCATGGAATTGGAGGGCACACCACATAGGTTTTTCAGACTTGGAAAAGCATAGCTTCTCTCTGCTACTGTCTCTTCAGCAGAAAACTTTCTAAGGAACTTTTGAAAGTCGAACTTGGCTATAACTTCTACTTAAACACACATGTAGACTTTTGAATGAACATAAACATCTTCACTACATTTTGTTTTCCTCTTTTACTCTAGTGATTTCCGCTGTGGTTTCAGGCTGCTCAATGCCAAGCTGTAGGCAATCATTTGCTAAATCAGTTAAAAGTCCTTCAAGTTAAGCAGTAATTTGGACTACAATAGTCTGTGGTGGTTTCCCAATACAATCTTGGAGAAGGAAAGACAACACGTCACTTCTCTAAAAGTTGCTTCTGTTTTCAGAGCTCAAGTGCATTTTAGGTGCCTGGAACCACGAATATCCCAGAACCATACAATTTGGTGGAAAATTAGATCAATTCACTTTTTATATATTGTTCATATTTTGGAAAATGAATAGCTTCCCTTTTCTAAGCTGGAAAGTGTGCAGAAATGATACATTAAACTGTTTGGGGTTAAGAATCTTACATTTCTTTAGTCTATTTAGAATCTTACATTTCTTGAGTCTATTTAGATGCACAAATAAGAGTCAAAATCTCCACCACCAACTCATTCCTGTAAAAATCCTTAAATGGAAACTTCTCTTCCTCACCAACTTCCCTAATCTAATGTTCATTTTTTTTTCAGAGAGGTGGGAGACAGGAAGTTGAGAAAGCTTAAAATTCTAGTCTCCCAGAAATGGTCACGCAGTAGTTTAACAGCATGCAGGAAACTGAACCCATTTAGCCAAACAATTCAGTGAGGATCCACTGAATGCCCAAAACCACGGTAGGTACTCTGAGAAATTAAAAGCTGTTTAAAGAGACAAGATTAGCACAAATGTAGAAATGGGAGAATGATGGTTGATGGTATTTGATCATGTACTACATTGTGAGATGTTATTATAAGGAAGAAAAGTCGAGTTTTTAATTTTTTTTTTTTTTTTTTTTTAAAGAAACAAGATCTCACTCTGTTATCCAGGCTCGAGTGCAGTGGTATAACCATAGCTCACTGTAGTCTTGGACTCCTGGGCTCAAGCAATCTTCCCACCCCAGGCTCCCAAGTAGCTGGGACTACAGGGACATACTAATTTTAAAATTTTTCTATAGAGACGGTGTCTCGCTATTATGCCCAGGCTGGTCTGCAACTCCCAGCCTCAAGTAATCCCCCTGCCTCAGCCTCCCAAAGTGTTGGGATTACAGACGTGAGCCACCACGTCCAGCCCTGAGAATTTTTGATCCTAAAAAAATTCCAGACTTTATATCTAGAATGCTACTTCAGAATTCTCTCTTACTTGGCTGAGAATGAATGGAAAGCAGGGTCAGAGGTTGGAAAAGGAATAGGTTTGATGTCCCAGGCACTATATATAGGTACTTGAACTTAATCCCTTAACTTCTCTAAGCCTCAGTATTTTGCCCATGAAATACAGATCAGAATACCTACCTCAGAGTGTAGTGAGGATTAAATAACCTAGCTAAAACCCATAGTATGGAGCTCACAGTTGAAAGTAAAATAGGGCTCGGTGCGGTGGCTCAGGCCTGTAATCTCAGCACTTTGGGAGTCTGAGGCAGGCAGATCACTTGAAGTCAGGAGTTCAAGACCAGCCTGGTCAATATGGTGAAACCCCAACTGTACTAAAAATACAAAGATTAAGCCGGGCGCGGTGGCTCACGCCTGTAATCCCAGCACTTTGGGAGGCTGAGGCGGGCGGATCACGAGGTCAGGAGATCGAGACCATCCTGGCTAACACGGTGAAACCCCGTCTCTACTAAAAATACAAAAGAATTAGCCAGGCGTGTTGGCGGGCGCCTGTAGTCCCAGCTACTCGGGAGGCTGAGGCGGGAGAATGGCGTGAACCCGGGAGGCAGAGCTTGCAGTGAGCCGAGATCGCGCCACTACACTCCAGACTGGGCGAGAGCGAGACTCCGTCTCAAAAAAAAAAAAAAAAAAATACAAAGATTAGCCAGGCAGAGTGGCACACGGCTGTAATCCCAGCACTTGGGAGGCTGAAGCACAAGAATTGCTTGAACCCAGGAAGCAGAGGTTGCAGTGAGCCAAAATTGTGCCACTGCACTCTAGCCTGGGCAACAAGCGAGGCTGTCTCAAAAAAAAGGAAGTAAAATAGACAGTAGTTGTTATTATTATGACATGATCTCATCCTTCTCATCACTTGGCCTAATTTGTTTGGAGCAAAGAATATTCCACCTCTCTAGCCAGTGCTATGGGTCTCCAATGTGGATCCAAAGACCCAAACTTTCAACATCCTCTTCTCCTTAATTATTTCTGTTTGGGGTTTGACATACTGATCATTCTGTGCTCCTATTCCTTTACTCCTTTCCATATTTCCCCCTCAGTACTAGATTTGGATTTACATTCTACTTGGGAAGAAAGACAATAATATTTTGTTTAGCAAAATATTTGGGTTCTTAGATATTGATAGGCAGAAAAATAAAGCAGAGAAAAAGGATAGAAAGTGAGGGAATTCAGCCGGGAGCAGTGGCTCACGCCTGTAATCCCAGCACTTAGGGAGGTCGAGGTGGGTGGCTCACCTGAGGTCAGGAGTTCAAGACCAGCCTGGCAACATGGTGAAAACCTATCTGTACTAAAAATACAAAAAATTAGTCGAGCGTGGTGGTGTGCGCCTCTAGTCCCAACTACACAGGAAGCTGAGGCAGGATAATTGCTTCAACCTGGGAGGTGGAGGTTGCACTGAGCTGAGATGGCGCCACTGCACTCTAGCCTGGGCTACAAGAGTGAAACTCTGCCTCAAAAAAAAATAAAATAAAATAAAATAAAGTGGGGGAATTGGCCCTGGTGAGCTTGTGGTGGGGACTAGGGTGTTGCAATTTTAGATGAGATGGCCAGGAAGATGGCGTGAGAAGGTGACATTTGAGTAAAGAATGAGGGAGGTGAGTGAGCTGGGCTTTGAGTCCAGCCCAGATACCTGGAGAAGAGAGCTCTAGGGAGGGACAGCAGCAAGGAAAAGGCCCAGAGTTAGGACCATACCTGTGAGAGGTGACAGCATGCTGGCAGTCCTCACAGTCCTCGCTCGCTCTCGGCGCCTCCTCTGCCTGAGCTCCCACTTTGGAGGCACTTGAGGAGCCCTTCAGCCCACCGCTGCACTGTGGGAGCCCCTTTCTGGGCCGGCTAGGGTCGGAGCCGGCTCCCTCAGTTTGCAGGGAGGTGTGGAAGGAGAGGCGCGCGCCGGAACCGGGGCTGCGCGCGGCGCTTGCGGACCAGCTGGAGTTCCGGGTGGGCGTGGTCTTGGCGGGCCCCGCACTCGGAGCAGCCGGCGGGCCCTGCCGGCCCGGGCAATGGGGGTCTTAGCACCCGGGCCAGCGGCTGCGGAGGGTGTACTGGGTGCCCCAGCAGTGCCAGCCCACCGGCGCTGAGCTCGATTTCTCACCGGGCCTTAGCTGCCTTCCCGCGGGGCAGGGCTTGGGACCTGCAGCCTGCCATGCCTGAGCCTCCCGCCCCCTCCATGGGCTCCTGTGCGGCCCCAGCCTCCTCGACGAGCGCCGCCCCCTGCTCCACGGCGCCCAGTCCCATCGACCACCCAAGGGCTGATAAGTGCAGGCGCACGGCACGGGACTGGCAGGCAGCTCCACCTGCAGCCCCAGTGCGGCATCCACTGGGTGAAGCCAGCTGGGCTCCTGAGTCTGGTGGGGACGTGGAGAACCTTTGTGTCTAGCTCAGGGTTTGTAAATACACCAATCAGCACCCTGTGTCTAGCTCAGGGTTTGTGAATGCACCAATGGACACTCTGTATCTAGCTACTCTGGTGGGGCCTTGGAGAACCTTTGTGTCCACACTCTGTATCTAGCTAATCTGGTGGGGACGTGGAGAACCTTTGTGTCTAGCTCAGGGATTGTAAACGCACCAATCAGCACCCTGTCGAAACAGACCGCTGGGCTCTACCAATCAGCAGGATGTGGATGGGGCCAGATAACAGAATAAAAGCAGACTGCCCAAGCCAGCAGTGGCAACTCGGGTGCTCTTCCGCACTGTGGGAGCTTTGTTCTTTTGCTTTTTGCAATAAATCCTGCTGCTGCTCACTCTTTGGGTCCACACTGCCTTTATGAGCTGTAACACTCACTGCAAAGGTCTGCAGCTTCACTCCTGAAGCCAGCAAGACCACGAACCCACCGGGAGGAAAGAACAACTCCAGACACACCGCCCTAAGAGCTGTAACACTCACCGCGAAGGTCCGCAGCTTCACTCCTAAGCCAGCCAGACCATGAACCCACCAGAAGAAAGAAACTCTGAACTCATCCAAACATCAGAAGGAACAAACCCCAGACGCGCCACCTTAAGAGCTGTAACACTCACCACAAGGGTCTGCGGCTTCATTTTTGAAGTCGGTGAGACCAAGAACCCACCAATTCCGGACACACCTGGACTCACTGAGAAACAGCAAGCTGGCGTTGACTTAGCCTGCTCAGTGTGCAGAGTGGGTTGAAGAAAAGACTAGACCACATGAGAGGAGTAAAGGGGTGGGGGCAAGAGCCAGAGCAGGTGGGACCTTGGAATCACTGGAAGGACTTTGCTTCCACTCTGAGTAGAAGGCAGAGCCATTGCAAATTTGGAGCAGAGGAGTGTTGAATGACTTTAACAGCTGCTCTGTTGGGCATAGATTCAGGGAGGACGGGGCAGGGTCGAAGCAGGGAGATAGTGACAAGGCCATTGCAATCATGCAGATGCTAGATGGTGGCGGATTGTAACCTCACCTCACACCGATTCCGTGATGAACCATGGTTAACTCAGGGAGGGGCGCTAATGAAGTCAAGGCCAAGGATTCTCGTGAATAACCTTTGGGTAGGTGATCTGCAAGCAAACCTGAGCTTCCAGACCTTTGGAGGGCCTTAGCTGCCCTACATTTCGGTACTCCTAAAGCAAGTTTTTCAGAAGATTGCTCAGGCTAAAACACCAAACTTCTTTGCAATGGGCCGGGCTAGCATCAACTTCAGGCTGAAACCTCGGCTTTCTGTACTGATCAGAAGGTTGAGGTTGATAGCAATACCTGTCTGCAAGTCATTGCAGTAACAAATACTTAACAAATGGGGTTTGTTTTGTAGACCTAATCTTTGAAAACATAAGGCCCACTGTGAGGGGTGCAGTTACTACATTCAGCCCTTGGTAGTAAAATCACAAAAACCATTGATGTAGATGATGGCAATAGATCACATTCCCACTCCCACCCAGGCATCTCTGTTCATGATGCCCTGCAGGGCCAGGTGGAGATGTGTGCCTGGGTCGGTATAAACCTCTCTCTGTGTTTCAAGAACACACCTTTGGGAAGGTGACAGTGTGGTGGGGGGACAGCAAACTGCCAGTTTAGAAAGCTACTCCAGGCCTCAGTTTCTCATCTGTGGAATTAAGACATTGACTGGTAGATCCATGGGATCCATCAGGGATCACCCCAGCTCTAAGCATCTATGATACTGTGGGAATGGAGATGAAGATATTTCATTTAACATCTGGTCAAGAGTCCAAGTAAACAGGTGAGAAACTCTCTTGCATACCTAGGGAGTGTGAGCATGAGTAAATCCTTTCACTCTTGGAATGAGAAGGAAATAGTAAACCCACTTTCTAGGCTAATCATGTGATATTTTACCAAACTCTGAGTTTAGAAAGATGTTATAAAATCTGGCTTTTATTGAATGTATTTAGATCGATTTTATCAAGCCATGTTCCCTGATACATATTAGGATTGCACCTCAAGGTCTTGGGTAGCCTTAGGTCATATTTCAGCTGTGGTTCTTTTGTTAAGAGCAAGAAGTATGTGAAAATATTTTGTTTTGTTTTTATCAATCTTGGTAGCTCACGTGATGTCCTTCAAGAGCCAGCCATACTCTGGGGCTTATCGTCTTGGCAGAAAAAGCAATTGTCCAGAGGTCAAACAAGGGCATGTTTCCTCCCCTGCAAGCCAGCTGAGACCTTCCATTCCCAGACTGAGTTTCAGTCCTTTAGTTTAGCCTTAAGGCTTTGTTCCCTAATAAAATGCAACACACTGGAAAGATTGTCACTTAAGTTACTCTTAGATTTACTTGACAAGGATAAGTTGAGATCAACTTTTGAGGAGCAGAGGAGGGCCAAATAGACCATGTGTCCTTGGGAGGGAAGAGCTGTGTCCCTGGGATGGGGAGCATTTTGGAACCAGAGGCTGGAAGCACCAAAGCCGAACAGTTCCTTCTCACCAGTGCTTCCCAGGCAGAGCCTCACCAAACAGCACAATCATGGCATTTCCCCTGTGAGGCTTCTTTAAGAACCCTATTTTCCCTGGTTTAAGTAAACTCAAATATTTCATTTGTATTTCCATAAGCACACATTTTCAACTCTTGCTGCCTTCTTGGCTGTTGAATGACTGTCATCACCATGTGTAGAATCATGGATCTAAGAATCCTTAGTGTCACTTAGTCCAACTTTCTTCCCCAAATAGTCTCTTCTAGGATATCTCCCCCATTGATGGCCACTATGTAGGTGCTTGAACCTTTGCAGTAACAAGGACCTCATTGCTTCATAAGGCACTGTGTTACATAATGGACTATTGTATTTTTAGGAAGTTCTTTTTATTGAATCAAACTTTATCTCTCTAAACATCAATTGATCATTTCTAGTCTCCCAGAATTACTTTGGTTAATGGATCTCAAAGTCTAAATTCAAACATTGTCACCTAAGCATTGAAGTCCTCCCTGTTTTTGTTCCTCTCACTAATCTAGTTTTATGAACAATCCTATGAAACCTCGATGACCACACATCTGACAAGCCCATTCCTGTTTCAAAAGGAAAGGAAGGTAGGGATCTACAAGCTAGTGTCTTCAAAGCAGATCTTAGCACAATTCTGATTCTGCACCCAGCACATGACATTCTCCCTGGAGATAATCCCAATGCCTACTTAATAGGTTAGAGTCCCAGCATTTAATACCTGACCACATTAAGGGTTTCTAACAACTCACTTAAAATTAATCCATAACGGATATTTTTGACATAAAACTCGAAAGGAAATAGCTTCCTACCCAAATTAACTACAAAATCGGGAAAAACTTTAAAAGTTTCTGTATTAGACTGTACGCGACTGCCTACTGTATTTAACTGGACTCTTCATGACATCTAGTGGCGAAATCTGGAAGAGTTTCCAGTACTCTAAACGTGGCAGAAGATGGGAAAACAATTCTTAATCCTATTTGATATTCATTCTTTGAATATTATGTTTTGTGAAATTGTAAACTGAATTCATCTGTCAATCCATTATAATAGTATACTCATTTTTATTTTAGGCATATCTGTGGCTTTATACCTTTTAAATTTGGGCTGACTTTGAAATCAATCACATCTATTTTTTCACGGATGTCAGAAAGAACCACATTGGTTTAGGGGAAAAAAACATTCTGGATAAGCATAAATAACGATATTTTTAGCTGGAAACACACCACAAAAAATGTTTTGCATAACTGTATTCATCTTCAAATGTAGTTTTAAGACTCAATTCCAGTAAAATCTGAGTCATTTATAGCTAACCTTGAATGTATTGTTATTCACAATTAGAAGTAGATAAATTTCACAGGCAGAGAAGCTGACAAGTCCTTAAGACTTCACACTTAGTTTTGCAGGAAGAGCTGAAGTTAATTAGAAGTGATTATACATACATTGCATGTGTGTGTGTATTTGTGTTGTTGCACACAGACACCACGAAGGCCTTGGGAAGGTTGCATTTTTTTATGTTTTAAAAATAAACATAATCTCCTTCCCATGTGTTGCTATAAGCCCAATAAATCTAGGAAGCTCAGCAGGGTTGAACAAGGTCATTTCTCGTCAGGACTCCAAAGGGGAGCAGGAAGCAACCCTGTGCATCAGATGCTGGCATCCTAATCCCTGCTCAGCAAGAGCTTCCCAGGCATGTGGGACAGGTCGTGCCAGCGCCGACACACTGGCAGACCGAGGCTCTGACGCCAGCCACGCTCGGTATCAGCATTGCGGCTCCCTACCTTCCGTGCCCCTGGAAGACGAAAATATATCCTCACTCTCACAGTAAAGGCAGGATTCCAACCGAGTCTGCTCACTTCTTGGTTCTGGTAAACAGGAAAGTAGTCATGAAAAGATATATCTAATCACTATCTCAGAATCAGGGAGGCTTTATTGATTTGGTTTTTTGTCGAATTTAAATATATGTTAAATATATAAAGACATGTAAATAATTTTGTTGAATTTAATACGTATATTTAAAACAAATGGATAATAAATACATATTTAAATTCAACAAAACCCAAAACAAATGGAGAAAAAAATAGATATATATATCTCCATAGATCTTCTGCTACAGAGAAGAAACAGAACATATACCAAAAGACATTATAAACATTTAAGTAAAAACAACTCCAAAATAATATATAAGAAACAGAGAGTGGTGGTTCCCTGTGAGAAAGATCTGGAGACTAGAAGTGAGGGTAGAGATATGGAGATGAGGAAATCATTTTTCTCTGTATACTTATACTCTTTGAAAACTAGCTGTATTACCTAGTAAGAAATATATTTCAGCCGGGTGCGGTGGCTCATGCCTGTAATCCCAGAACTTTGGGAGGCTGAGGCAGGTAGATCACTTGAAGTCAGGAGTTTGAGACCAGCCTGGCCAACGTGGCAAAATCCTGTCTTTACTAAAATTACAAAAAAATTAGCTGGCTATGGTGGTGTGCACCTGTCATCCCAGCTACTCGGGAGGCTGAAGCAGGAGAATTGCTTGAACTCAGGAGGAGGAGGTTCTGGGTAGCCAAGATTGCACCACTGCATTCCAGCTTGGGTGAGAGTGAGACTCTGTCTCAAAAAAAAAAAAAAAAAAAAAAAGGTATTTCAATTTTAAGATACCATAAGTAATTTGGCCCAAAATTTGTCCTCACCTTGGTGTGAGGTGATATAGGTCTTTGGATATATGATTTTAAAAATTAATAAGGTGACTTCTGTTTTCTGGTTTAGACTATAAGGTGCTTAAAAGTCAGCATTCTGGCCGGGCATGGTGACTCAAACCTGTAATCCCAGCACTTCGGGAGGCCGAGGTGGGCAGATCACCTGAGGTCAGGAGTTCAAGACCAGACTGGCCAACGTGGTGAAACCCATCTCTACTAAAAATAAAAAAATTAGCCAGTCATGGTGGCACACACCTGTAATCTCAGCTACTAGGGAGGCTGAGGCAGGAGAATCGTTTGGATCAAGGAGGCAGAGGTTGCAATGAGCCGAGATCACACCATTGCACTCCAGCCTGGGCGACATCTCAGAAAAAAAAAAAAAAAAAGTCACCATTCCATCCAAACAACAAGTAAAAAACTAAATATACTGAAAAATCAACAACTCCATCAGCTACTCACAGAGCTCCATCAGTGAGGTCACAGGGGAGGCCACCGCCCCAAAAATTGGAGACAGATGCAGATACAGGGAATCATAGTGTACCGGAGCAGAAGCCTGCACAGGAACCAGCACCAGGGTAAGAAAATCTAAACTGTGACTGATGAAGTGATGGAGGCTCCATGTGGATAAGCCTGAGAGATAAGAACACAGGGGGACCCAGTAATAGGATGGGACTCCACATTTTTATTTTATTTCCAGGGGTCTCACGGTGAAGATAGAGAAAAATCCCCTTGTGCTTCCCGCAGGAGGTGGGGAAAAGCAAACATTTTGAAATTTGCCTAAGTATGCTGTTCGTAACAAGGACTGCTCTCGGTAGAAATTATTTTACCAGAGCTTAGCCAGCTGGGGTTTTACTGGAGCTTATCTGACCTGGGGGAGGGGGAATACCCAACTCCAGCCCCCTTTAGCCACCCTGTCCCACCCAAGGAGGGCAAGGGGGTACTGAGAAGAATTTGTGAAGTTCCCAGGGCAGAGGCACAGGCTTACTGAGACTGAGACCTACTCATAGGACTATAGAACATTCCCCTCCCCTGCACGTTACCATGACATTACTAAAAGCCTATTTACCACAGTATCTTTTACCTAGTACCTCGTGTCCACCATACAATAAAAAATTACAAAACATACCAAAAGATAAACAACATAACCTGAAGTGACTGAAAGAACATCAGAACCAGAGCCAGATTTGGAAGGAAGGTTGGCATCATCAGAGCACGAATATTGTACAACTGTGATTTATATGCAAAAGGTTTTAATTGAAAAAGTAGACAACATGCAAGAACAGGTGGATAATGTAAGTAGAGAGATAAAAATTCTAAGAATCTAAAGAAATGCTAGAGATCAAAAACACAGAAATGCAGAATGCCTTTGATGGGCTCGTTAGTAGACTGGCAATGGCTAAGAAAAACATATCTGAGCTTGAGGATATAATGTTAGAATCTTCCAAAAGACTGAAAACAAAAACAACAACAACAATAATAAGAACAAAAAACCAGAACAGAATATTCAAGAACTCTGAGACCACTGTAAGGTGTAACATATGTGTAATGGGAATTCCACAAAGAGAAGAAAGAGAAAAACAAACAGAAGCAGTATCTGAAGCAATAATAACTGAGAGTTCCCCCAAATTAATGCCAGACACCAAACCATAGATCCAGGAAGCTCACAGACTTTCTCAGACAAACAAAAACTGAGGGAATTTGTTGCCAGTAGACCTGCCTTGCAAGAAATGTTGTTAAAAATAAGTTCTCCAGAGAAAAAGAAATTGATATAGGTCTAAATAAAGAGCATTGGAGAAGAAATAAGTGAAGGTAACATAAAAACTTTCATTTTTCGTCTTCTTAGTTGATCTAACATAAAGTGTGTTAAAAATAATAGTGCCAATAATACATATTATTTTACATATGTTTATACAGATGCACACTTATTTATACTTATGTGTAAGTGAAATAAATGGCAGAAATGATACAAGGCATAGGAAGAAGAAATTAGGATTATTTTCTTATTATCTGTACTTGTGCTATGTAAGAAGCAGTATAGTGTTTTTTGAAAATAGACTTGAATTAGTTGGAAATACATATTGAAAACTCTCAGGCAAACATTTTTAAAAAGTAAAAAAATGATATGCTAAGAAAGAAGAGAAAACAGAATTACACAAAATGCTCAATTAAAACCACAAAAGGAAGCAAAAGTGTGGAAGACAAAAATGAGAACAAAGAACAAGGCAACAAACAGAAAACAGTAACACATATGGTAAGCATTAATCCAACTATATTAATAATCACTTTAAATATCAATGGCCTAAATATATCAATTAAAAGACAGAGATTACCAGAGTGGACATATTATATAAGCTGTATCCAGTGATTGAAGAATACACATTCTTTTCAAGTATATTTTCAAAAACCACATTTACAAAACATTTATGGAAATGTATTATATAGGGCCATGAATCAAATTCCAACAGATTTCAACAGTTAAATCAGAGAAATGTTTTCTGACTTCAATGCAATTGATCTAGAAATTAAAGACAAACATATCTAGAAAATATCCATCTGTTTGGAAATTAATAGATGTATTTCTGAATAGCTAATGGGACAAAGAAAAGATTAGAAAACATTTGGTTTTCTACACCATAGTAAACAGGCCTTGTGTATAGCAGTTAAACCAGTTCCCCTACAGGTAAATATGCCTTAAATATTTAAAATATTTAAATGAATGAGATAAGTCTCCACTACAAGTAGAAAAAAGAATAAACTATTAATACATGCAACAACATGGATGGATGGATCTAAAAATAATTAGATTGAATAAAAGAAGTCAGAAAAAAGGAATTCATACTGTATAATTTTATTTATATAAAATTCTAAAAAATATTTGGAAAATATCCTTTGGAAAAAATTCTAAAAAATGCAAACTAATCCATAGTGACAGAAAGCTGATCAATACATGTCTGAGAAGGAAGATAATAGGGGTTATGAAGGGCACAGGAAATACTGGGTGTGAGGATGTGTTCACGTTCCTCACTGTTGTCATGGTTCCACAGATGTATACATAGGGTAAAACATATCAACTTGTATACTAATTTTGTGTAATTAATTGTGTCAATTATATCTAAATTGTTATTTAAAAGATGAATAAAAAGATCAAAAACATGAATAAAAATAAAAAGAAACAACAGTCCATAGAAACAGACTCAAAAGGACTCCAAATAATTGAATATTCAGACATAAACTTTAAAATAGCTATATTTAGACTGCTTTATCCAGCTATGATAAAGTAATTTCTGGCAAACCAATGTGCCCAAGAAAATAACTAGAAAACTAGATGAAATGTGATTGCATCCACATTGGAGCCTTCTTGAGGCAACCAAAACTTAAGGGGCTGATTTCACAGAAGGAGGAATTGTTGAAAGGTAAGTCAACCTTCTGCAGATACATTTTTCTTTCACTGGATACAGCTGAAAGTCTGGACAAAGGATACAGGCAAAAGGTCACTTCTGGGAAGCAGAGAAACCAGAGAGCCTTTGGCCACCTACCAGATCTAGACAGACAAAAGTCAGAGAATTGAGGATCCAAAATCTCTGCAAGAAGAGAGAAGTAGAGAACAAATCTTGACACATGGCTGACTTTTCCTTCAAGACATTTGCCAAATTATGAAACTGTTAGATTAGAGGTAAGAAATCAAGAAAACTCCAAAAAATAGAGTATTCCTCAGTCTCACAGTGTCAAGGAGAAACAGTTGAAGTTCAGTCTTATGGGGAAGGGGCCTCAGTACCTATTAGGTTGGCGCAAAAGTAATTTCATTTTTTGCCATTACTTTTAAACCAAAATTCCTTTTTCACCAACCTGATACATTAGGCTGCCTGGACTTGGCTTAGTTACTTATTGGATAAGGTAACCTGCCCCACTATGTCCATTTAGCAGACAGTGTAAATCCATTCTGTAGGAAGATAATATTACCCAGACCCTTTACAATTGTTCATCTGCAATGTCTGAAATGCAACAGATATTAAATAAATATTAATAAAATATATTAGGCATACCAAGAGATAGAACCAAATGACCAAAATCCAAGAGAAAAAAAATAGAAAGTAGAAACAACCCCAAAAGTGATTCAGATATTAGAGTTAGCAGAAAAGGACTTTAAAATAAGTACAATTGCTATGTGGAAATGGACATGGGAAATTTTTTTAATTACATAAAAAGATGGAGAATATCATCAGAGAATTGGAATCTATTGAAAAGAATCCAATAAAAATTCTAGCAATGAAAAGTATAAATACTGAAATTAAGAACTTGATAGATAAATTTAACAGAAGATTAGAACACCAGGAGACAGGATAAGAGAACTGAAAGATGTATCATTCGAAAATATGTAGACTGCAATGCAAAAAAGTAAAAGGATAGAAAACACAGAAGAAATGGTAAGACACAGTAAAAAGGACTGGTATGCATTTAATTGGAATTAAGAAGGAAAGAAGAGAGAAAATGGCACAGAAAATGGACAAATAATTTTTCACACTGTTAAAAAACTTTAAGTAAAAATTATAATTCTATATTGTGGATTTTATAACATTTAAATTATAATATATGTGACAATATTAGCACAATTGATGAAGGCTAAGTAGAACCATAAAGTTACAAGTTTCCTATATTTTATGCAAAGTAGCATAATATGTTAAATCTAAGTGATACATTAAAGATACATGATGCATTCCCTAGAGCATTCATAAAAAAAGAGAGAAATTTAAAGGGAATTAGGATAAATTCTGATTAACACATAAGGACACAGGTGAAAAAGAACAGAAAAACTAAACACAGATAAGACAACTAGAAAACAAATAGCAAAATGGTTGACCTAAATAAATCATATCAATAAGTACTCTAAATGTAAATAGAATAATTCCAATTTAAAAAGCAGAGATTTTTCACACTGGATTAACAAAGAAAGACCCATCTAATTGCTCTCCACAAGAGACATATTTTAAATACAAAGACACAGATATATGGAAAGGAAAAAAATGAGAAAAGCAATGCCATGAAAACAATCAGAATAAAGATAGAAGGACTATATTAACTTCGGACAAAATAAACTTCAAGACAAAGAGTATTACCAGAGATATAGAGACACATTTATGATTAAAGAATCAATCCATCAGAAACACATAAGGTATATGTGCTTAAGTCAAATGTACAATCATGGTTGGAGTTATTACACTGCTCTCTCAAAATTTAACAGAATAGGCTGGGCCAGTGGCTCACACCTGTAATCCCAGCACTTTGGGAGGCCAGGGCAGCTGACAGTTTGAGCTCAGGAGTTCAAGACTAGCTTGGGCAACATAGCAAGACTCCATCTACAAAAAAATTAAAAATTAGCCAGGTGTGGTGGTGTGCACCTGTACTCCCAGCTATTTGTGGGGGCTGAGGCAGGAGGATCACTTGAGCCTGAGGGGTTGAGGCTACAGTGAGCCGGGATCACATCACTGCACTCCAGCATGGGTGACAGAATGAGACTCTGTCTCAGAAAAAAGGAGGTGGGGCCAGGCATGGTGGCCCACGCCTGTAATCCCAGCACTTTGGGAGGCCGAGGCAGGCAGATCACGAGGTCAGGAGTTTGAGACCAGCCTGTCCAAAATGGTGAAACCCTGTCTCTATTAAAAATACAAAAAGTAGCCAGGCGTAGTAGTGTGCACCTGTAATCCCAGCTACTTGGGAGGCTGAGGCAAGAGAATCGCTTGAATCCAGGAGGCGGAGGTTGCAGTGAGCCGAGATCATGCCATTGCACTCCAGCCTGGGTGACAGAGCAAGACTTCATCTCAAAAAAAAAAAAAAGAAAAAAGAAAAAGAAAAAAGGAGGTGGGGGGATTTAATAGAATAACAAATATTGAAGTAAGGATGTAGACCACGTAAGCAACATCATCAACCAGCTTGATCTCATTGATAAATTATAAAGTACTCAACAACTACAGAATATAAATTCTTTTGAAGTGCACATAGAACATTCATCAAGATAAACTGTTATGCTGGGACATAAAATGAGTCTCAAAAATTTCTAAAAGATCAAAACTTTAGAGTATGTTCTCTTATAGAAATGGAATTAAACCAAAAATCAACAAAAAAGATATCTAGAAAATCCCCAAGTATTTGGAAATTAAACAGTAGATTTCAAAATTACCCAGAATCAAAGAATAAATTATGAGAGAAACTAGAAAATATTTTCAATTAAGTGATGATTTTAAAATATCCCAAATTTTTGTATGCAACTGAAGCTTAGCTCAGTAGCAAGCATAGCTCAGTAGGAGGTTTATAATTTTAAATGCTTATATTAGAAAAGAAAGATTACTATTTGTGATCAAAGTTTTCACATTAATAAGATAGAAAAAGAAAAGCAAATTTAAGTAGAAACAAGAAAATAATAAAGAGAAGTGTGTATGTAAATCAGTAAAATTTTAAAATGACAAAATGATTGAGAAAATTAATAAAATTGATAACTCCATTTACCAGCTTAATTTACAAAGAGAGAGAAAGAGAGAAAAAGATAAATGACCAAAAATGGGAATGAAAAGCTGGTCAGCACTATAGAGCTTACAGATATTCAAGGATAATAGGGGATTATAATTTAAAACCTTACACTAATAAATTTGACAAATGAAAGACAAATCTCTTGGAAAATAAAATTTACAATTTTGTTTACAACAAAAAGGTTAAACTCAAGGTCGTATAGAAAATCTCGATAACCCTAATATCTATCAAATATATAAAATAGGTGTTTTTAAATGTACATATATTTAAAGATGTACTTCTAAATGTTTATATATTTAAAGATGTATTTTAAATATATATGTATTTTGAAAGCTTCTCACCAAGAAACTGGTGAGTTCTATGAAACATTTAAAGTATAACCAGAAAAACCCTGATATCAAAACCTAGTAAAGAAATATCCTTAATAAGCATAAGCACAAAAGATCCTTATTACACTATTAGCTAATTTAATTGACCAATATATGAAAATAATATTTCATCAAGACCAAAAGCAGTTAATCCAAGGAATGCAAGGTTGGCCTAATATTTTAAAAATTGATTTATATTATTCACCCTATTGACAAAACAAAGAAACATATAATCATCTCAATAGATGCCAAAAAAGTACTCAGCAAAATTTATCACCAATTCATGATTCTTTTTTAACTTAAAGAAAATTTGAAATAGAAAGAAACTTCTTCAATTTCATAAAGGACTTTTTTTTTAAACTTACAACTAACATCTCTTAGTAGTGAAACACTGAATACTATCCCCCTAAGATCAAGAATAAAGCAGGATTATCTACTTTGTCTACTTTTATTTAATATTGTACTGAAATTCCTAGGCATTGCAATAGGCAAGTAAAGGAAATCAAAGGCACAAACTTAGGTAAACTTAGGAAAGGAATAATTAGAACTATTTGCATATGACATGATTGTTTACATAGAAAATAATAAGAAATGTATAAAAACCATTAAAACTAATAAAAGAGTTTATTAAGATGACAGACTAAAGGTCAATATACAAAAATGAACCGTATTAGTATATACCAGCAACAAACAATTGGAAAATGAAATGTTAACTCTAATGAATGAAGGGCCTCCATGATGAAAACTATAAAACAATGCATTTAGAAATTAAAGATCTAAATAAATGGAAATACTTACACATATATGTATACATCTACACATACATATATTAATATACATATCTATATACTTATATCTACCCATGTATATGGGTAGATGTAGATACATACCTACTATATACATAGATTGGAAGACTCAATATAGTTAAGTTGCCATATTCAAGGTAATCCAACTAGAAAGCTTTTTATAAAAAAAGAAATTGATGAGCTGATTCTAAAATGAAATGCAAAGGACCTAGAATAACTAAAACAATCTCAAGAAGAAAATTACAGTAATTGGCCAGGAGTGGTGGCTCACACCTGTAATCCCAGAACTTTGGGAGGCCGAAGTGGGTGTATCACTTGAGGTCAGGAGTTTGAGACCAGCCTGGCCAACATGGTGAAACCTCAGCTCTACTAAAACTACAAAAATTAGCTGGGCATAGTGGCAGACACCTGTAATCCCAGCTAATCGGTAGGCTGAGGCAGGAGAATCACTTGAACCTGGGAGGCAGAGGTTGCAGTGAGCTGAGATGGTGCCATCGCATTCTAGCTTGGGCAACAAAGCGAGTCAGTCTCAAAAAAATTACAGGAATTATACTACCTGACTTCAAGACACACTACAAAGCTACAGTAATCAACACAGTGTGCTAGTCACATAACGGTGGACAATGAAGTCTATGGAACAGAATAGAGAGTCCAGAAACACATTTATGTAGTTAATTATTTTTTACTAAGTTGCAAAAGCAATTTAATAAAGAAAGGAAAGTTTTTCTAACATACCACAAAATTTGATAGTCTTGTGAATAAAAAATGAACGTTTACCTACTTGACACCACATACAAAAATTAATTTCAGATGGACCATAAATATTGGAATGGTTAGGCTTACTGTCACCACCCAAATCTCATCTTGAATGTAATCCCCATAATACCCATAATCCTCACAGGTCAAGGAAGAGACCAAGTGGAGGTAATTGAATCATGCGGATGGTTTCCCCCATGCTGTTCTCGTGATAGTGCATGAGCTCTCACAAGATCTGATGATTTTATAAGGTGCTCTTCCCCTTTCGCTGGGCACTTCTTCCTACTGCCTTGTGAAAAAGATGCCTTGATTCACCTTTGCCTTCTGTCATGATTGTAAGTTTCCTGAGTCCTCCCCAGCCATGCTGAACTGTGTGTCAATTAAACCTTTCCTTTATAAATTACCCAGTCTCAGGAAGTTCTTTACAGCATATGAAAATGGACTAATAGAGACATAAACATAAAAAATAAAAGTTTACAGCTTTCAGAATAATACGTACAAGAATATCTTTGTGAATTGTGAGTAATCAAAGATTTTCTAGACAGGATCTAGGAAACTGTAACTATAAAAGAAAAATATGCATAAATTAAATGCCATCAAAATAAAAAATTCTGTCTATTCAAAATTTTTGTCTATTCATTAAGGAAATGAACAGGCAAGCCATTGGAAGAGGATATTTACAAAACTATCATCTAATACAGAATATGTATTCAGAATACAGATGGTCTCTGACTTACGATGGTTTGACTTAATGATTTTCCAATTTGATGATGGGTTTATGGGGGTATTAAATGCATTTTCAACTTAGCTTTATCTGTATATACCCCCTTTATAGGTGAAAGAGCATCTGTATATAAAGAAATCCTATAATGTGATAATAAAAAGACAAACTACCCAATAAAAAATATCAATTTTACAAAAGTACAGCTAGGTAGAAGGAATAAGTTCTAGTGTTCTATAGCACTATTGGGTGACTGTAATTAACAATTTTTTTTTTGAGACAGCATTTTGCTCTGTCACCCAGACTAGAGTGCAGTGGTTTGATCTTGGCTCACTGCAGCCTTGAAACCTCAGCCTCCCAATCCATTGGGACTACAGGCGTGTGCCACCATGCCCAGCTAATTTTTTATTTTTTTGTAGAGACGGGGTTTCACCATGTTGCCCAGACTGGTCTCAAACTCCTGGACTAAAGCGATCCTCCAGTCGAAACCTCCCAAAGTGCTGGGATTACAGGCATGAGCCACCATGCCCAGCCATATAATTAACAATTTATCATATATTTTCAAATATCTAGAAGAACAAATCTTGAATGTTCCACACAAATAAATGATAAATGTTTGAGGTGATGAATATGCTAATTACACATGGTATATACATGTATCAAAATATCACTGTATCTCATAAATATGTACAATTATTATGACAAAACTCACAATAAAAGCAAAAAAATCCAGTCAACACATGAAGAGATACTGGGCATCATTAGTCATCAGAGAAATGCAGATTAAAACCATAATGAAACTCCTGCATATACCCCCTAGAATGGCTAAAGTTAAAAAGACTGAAACACCAAACATTGGCAAGGATGTAAAGCAATTAAACCTCTCGTACAATGTTGGCTGGAGTGTAAAATGGGCCATTTACTTTTGGAAAAGATGTGGCAGTTTGTTTGTAAAGTTAAACATTCGCCTATCCTTTGATCCAGTAATTCTACAGATATTAGCCAAGAAAAACAAAAGCCTACATCCTCAAAAAGACTTGTAAAAGATAGTTCATAGAAGCTTTATTAGTAATAGACCAAAGCTGGAAACAACCTAAATGTCCTTCACTGGGTGAATGTATAAATAAATTGCATGTTCATACATACAATGAAACACTACTAAGCAATAAAAAAATAAACTACCAAAACATGCAACACCATGGATAATCTCACATACATTTGCTAAGGCAAGATGTTGGATACAGAAGAATACATGTTTTATGATTTCATTAATATGAAGTTCTAGAACAAGCAAAACAAATCTATGGTGAAAATATCAAAAACAGTGGTTGGTTTTAAGGTTGGGAGGACTAACGGGGAAATAAATATAATTAATTGGACATTTGATGCATATGATAATTTGTGCATTTCAAGGTATGTAAATTTTACTTTTATGAAACACTAAATAAATAAACTCTAGTTAGTAGGTTTCAATTTTCTGGGGTACATATTAGCAACTTTAAAACTACTTCCTATATTCTTGGCTTGAGCAAATGTGTCAATATACTGAGGATAATGGTAGCCAGTTTTTCATATGAGAAATTGACTTGCAAATACAGACACGAGGAAGTCTAGAATGTTCTCTGTGCTGTTGGATTGGACTTGAAGGAAGGTATCAGTATGAAGTTGTTTTTTAAAAAAAGGATATTGAAATAAATAAAAATGTGTTTACATATGTGCATAAATATTTCACCCTATTCTATTCCATTTCCTATCTCTGCCCATTGAGAGGGCCCAGAAGCAAAGACATACAAGTGGGAATATACATAGCTAACACTCAGATCTTGGTTTCTCAGCATCATTCTCCACTAAAAGGAACCACTTATTGAATAAATCAGTGATTCCAGGCTTGGGTTAGGGGCAGGAGATGGGGGTGGCAGGGAGTAGAGAAAGAACTTGGAAAACTTTATGCCACAAAGTTTAAAAAGTACTCAAAGAATCTCGGGGACATGTCAAATCAACATGAGTGCCAACTGGCAGAGGCTCTCACAGAACAAATCTGGGACAATATAAGCATCAAAAAAATGATATAACCCATTAAAAAATTAGAATCCATAAGCCTGTGCTGATATAAATATTAAATGAATAAATCAATAAACAGGGGAAAAGGGAAAGGTCTTCCATATGGTAAACTATCAATAGAAAGATGGAAGAATGGAGTTACAAAATCATTAATGGATGCTAAAATTAGCAAGTGAAGTGTTGATAAGGAACAGGATATTCACATATCTCAAATTAGCTTTCAAGAAAAATACTTTTTTTTTTCTTTTAGATGGAGCCTCACTCTGTCACCCAGGCTGGAGTGCAGTGGCACAATTGCAGCTCACTGCAGCCTCCACCTGCCGGATTCAAGCGATTCTCCTGCCTCAGCCTCCCGAATAGCTGAGATTACAGGTGCGTGCCATCACACCCAGCTAATTTTCTGTATTTTTAGTAGAGACAGGGTTTCCGCCATGTTGGTCAGGCTGGTCTCAAACTCCTGACCTCAGGTGATCCGCCCACCTCAGCCTCCCAAAGTACTTATTAATTACAAAGGGAAAATTGGCAGACTCCACTTTTACCAAGTCATCAAATCTAACATCACCAATATTGAAACAGACACCATGTGCGTTCTGAAAAGATGTACAGAGAAAGGCACAACATCACTTTGGTAGTATTTCTGAAAACATGTATAACCCGGATCTTATCATGAGGAAATATCAGAAAACCCCAAACTGTGGGTAATTCTCCAGAATCAGTGTCAGGTTAAAATATGTAAGTACCCAATTTTTTTTGAAAACTTAAAAAAAATGCCTTTTTAAGTTACAGGCACATTATGATGGATCAACAATATTTCCTTGCTTTGATATTTTTAAATGTGAAAGGATATTTATAGGCAGATAATCCGAAGCTGAGAGCTAATATCATAGAAGAGTGAACATTTTTTAAAAATCATAGGGCCAACAGCATGAATTGAAGCTAAAAGTTTATAAGGTATTACACTGGCATGGAAACAATATTCCTACTGCTTTCCCTGGTTAAACAACACTAATTGAGGTACACTTGGAAACTAGAAGGTATCTGAGGATATAGTTCAGTGTGCAGAGTGAGAATTCTAGTTCATCTCAAATGTCGGTTTTAATTCTATCATTTCAGTATTCAGGGAAAGTATATGAAAAATTAAAGAAAGATTCAGCTTCAAGAAGTTTACACACAACTACTTTTTTTTTTTTTTTTTTTTTTAAAAAAACAGAGTCTCACTCTATTGCCCAGGCTGGAGTGCAGTGGCACTATCTCAACTCACTGCAACCTCTCCGCCTCCCAGTTTCAAGCGATTCTCGTGCCTCAGCCTCCCGAGTAGCTGGGATTACAGATACACGCCACCATGCCCGGCTAATTCACAACTACATTTTGAAGGGGTAGCCACAGTTTCAGGCAGCCAGGGGACAGCAAAGAAAATTAGACTGCCATACCAGTCTAAGGAAGATCATAAGATCGGAAGTCCATTGAGGAGGCAATTTCATGCAGGGAGAAAATTATCAACACCACATATATCTACATAATATAAAAACTATAATTACTGTTACCTTTTTTGTTAGGGGTATATGTGTGTATGTGTGTGACTGACTGTCTAGATTCAGTGCTAGTTTTTAACATTGACCAAAGACCAAAGGCCATAGATAAAGCCTTTATCTAAAGCATTATCTAATGAAAAAAACTTTATAAAGTATTCAATCACTTCAAGTTATATAGAAATTTAGAATCTGTTGTGATAAAGCTCCTGACAGAAATTTTCTTTATGACATTAGATTGAAAACAAATTCAGATCTATGTTGAAGAAAGGAACTTAGATGTTGATTTGTAACATGCCCATGTTATGATTTGTAATTTTAAAAAACATTATTTGTAATGTAGTCTTGTAGTTATCTTAAAAAATGCCATATAAAAAACTGTATTAAATCATAAGTCTGCAGATCAGGTTCTCAAACTCTTTTTGCCTACCTTTCTTCCTTTGAGCAAAGTCTTATTTAACAAATTCTGATTATTGAAGTTCCTTGTCTTGAAATAGTTTTTTTGTTTTTTTGGGGTTTTTGTTTTTGGTTTGTTTATGTTTTTTGGTACAATTTGGTGCCCAAAAATCCTAAAAAAGGGCAGCAGGAGTTTCAACTACTTCAACTCTGAAATTTAATTATGTGGATATAAGCCTCTCATTCTTAGGAGAATCAGCAATCTTTCTCACATCCGGCATGAGAAATATAGTATTTTAAGCCATTGGTGCTACATCTGTCAAAGCCATGTGCTTTTCCTAATTGTGGTAAGGAATAAGTAGTAATAATTGCATATAAATTCCACTCCCACTCCCCAGTTTTTGTTGCTTTTCTTTACTTTTTAACTCCAAAGAAAATAATGTTTCTAATTTTAAGGTGTAGGAATCTTGAGGTATTGTTTTTGGCTTTTGAATAACCAAAAGTTATTGAAGTAGAGTTAGTAGGTGATTTCCAATGATGAATGAAAATCAATTAAGCAGTTAGACCAATCAGGGAGATTAAAGAAGACTTACTTTTACTTGGTTAAGGTGGAGTCTGCCTATATTTCGCATGAAATTAAGTTATTTGGGGAGGTGTATTTTGAGATGTGTAAATATAATGTTTTTCCTCAAACTTTCATTCACTAGGTTTAGCATCCATGAATGATTTTCTAACTACATCATTCCTTACACATTTACTGGTTGATAGCCCACTTTAAGGACTGAGATCTTTATTCTCCAGAAGGCATGAGCTAATCTTTATTATTTTATAGGTAAGACCAGCCTATCAGGAGAATGGTGACTACATTAAATAAGCTAAAGTTTTTGGAAAACTAAGTATTGAAATAACTTCCTACCTGTAAATGTATTCTCCAAGTGGAAGATTAAAATATTCATTTGGCATGTAAAAGTTTAGTTCAAGAATTATAAATATTGAGCTCTGAAAATGTTCTATGTATATGAACACTTATAAAAGTACAACTGAATCACAAATTTCCCTGGGTTCAAACTAATCTCTTTTTTTTCTAATATCCCTTTCTCTTCTTTAAAGCCCTTTAAAAGCAAAAGGGGCAAGGAATCTCCTGTATTTCATTGATTCTGAGATTCTATAGACTGCAAGAAGTCTATTTGGAAGAACAATCAATTAAACTGTGATGACAAAAAATTGAAAGACGCATATCAACTTTAAAATGTTTTTTAAAAGGGAGAGAAGTTTCATCTTAAAATAGATAACAACTTTAAATGGCTTCAGAGATTCTGAGCCAAAATATAAACAGCAAAGTACTGCGATGTTCACTGATAAGCTAGTAACTAGTAGTCCTTGAAAGGATAGAGAGAAAAAAAAAACCAAAAGGCAGAAAAGGCCCTAAACCCCTTTCTTTAGCTAAATTATTCTTTACAGAATTTATAAAACATTTAAAGATTTTCATTGAATTAAAATTTTTCATGAAAAATCAAAGAGTCATAAAATAGGAGGGCAAATTAAACATGGCAGAATTTCAGATTTTGGTTTATAGATGATGCCTTTTATCCATGTGAGGTGTGTGTGTTTGTATGTGTCATCACAAAAGTAAATTGCAAGTAGTTTGTCATTCATTCATGTAAGTTTCATTGCATAAAGATTATACTTTAAACATTTCTTACATTTGCCTTATGATTAAAAAAAAACTCTGAAGTATGTAAAAGTATAAATTGAAAGTAGAAGTGAACTTGTATAGTTTTTTTTTTTAGTTCAGAGAACATTGCAAATATGAAGACCCCTGTATTAGTCCATTCTCACACTGCTATAAAGAACTAACTGAGACTGGGTAATTTATAAAGAAAAGAGGTTTAATTGACTCACAGTTCCACAGAAGTCATGGCTGGGGAGGCCTCAGGAAACTTACAATCATGGCAGAAGGGTGAAGGGGAAGCAAGTATGTCTTCATGTGGCAGCAGGGAAGAGAGAGTGGGCAAAGGGGGAAGTGCTACACACTTAAAAAAAAAAAAAAGCAGATCTCATGAGAACTCTATCACAAGACAGCAAAGGGGAGGTCTGCCCTCATGATCCAATCAGCTCCCACCAGGCCCCTCCTCCAATTTGACATGAGATTTGGGTGGGGACACAAATCCAAAGTATATCAATCTCTAAACTGAGGATCACACTCAGATGAAATCTTTCTCTCCCTAATTTACTATTATGCTAATCATGTATATTTGCATTGTTTTTATTTTTATTTACCTTTTGATAGCCTTATTGAGATAAAATTCACATACCTTACAGTTCCTCCATTTAAAGTGTAGAATTCAATGATTTTGGTATATTCAGATATGCACAACAATCACAATAAATTTTAAAACATTTCTACAACATTTAAAAGAAATCCAGAGCCGGGCGCGGTGGCTCACGCCTGTAATCCCAGCACTTTGGAAGGCCGAGGCGGGCGGATCATCTGAGGTCAGGAGATCGAGACCAGCCTGGCCAACATGGATGGATACATCATGTTTTGTTTATTCATTTGTCCATTGATGAACATTTGGGTTGTTTCCACTTTGGGGCTATTATGAATAATGCTGCTATAAACATTCAGGTACAAGCATTTGTGTGGACATTATTTTTCCCTCTTAGGCATATAACTAGAAATGGAATGATTAGGTCATATGGTAAATCTATGTTTCATCCTATAAGGAATTGTCAAACTGTTTTCCAAAGGAGCTGAACCATTTTACATCCCCACCAGTAGTGTAGGAGGGTTGAGACTGCTCCACATCCTCCCCAACATTTGCTGTTGTATGAATTTTTGATTCTAGCTACCCTGTGAATATGAAGTGGTATCTCACTGTGGTTTTGAATTGCATTTTTTCTGATGACTAAGGTTGTCTAGAATCTTTTCAATTCATATTGCCTGTTTTTAAAATTGGGTTGTTCTTGGCCGGGCATGGTGGCTCATGCCTGTAATCCCAGCACTTTGGGAGGCCGGGGCAGATGGATTGCCTGAGGTCAGTTCAAGGCCAGCCTGGCCAACATGGTGAAACTCCATCTCTACTAAAACCCCATCTCTACCAAAAATAAAAAATGTAGCTAGGTGTGGTGGCGGGTGCCTGGAATCCCAGCTATTTGGGAGGCTGAGGCAGGAGAATCGCTTGAACCCAGAAGGTAGAGTTTGCAGTGAGCCGAGACCACGCCATTGTACTTCAGCCTGCGCAACAAGAGCAAGGCTTCATCTCAAAAAAAAAAAAAAAAAAAAAATTTGGGGGTTGTTCTTATTATTGAGTTTTAAGAGTTCTTTATAAAGTCAAAATACCAGTCCTTTGTCAGAGATATGATGTCCAAATATTTTCTTCCATTCTGTAGGTTGTCTTTTCACTTTCTCGATGGTGTCCTTTAAAGCACAAAAGGTTTCAATTTTTATGAAACTTCGATTTACTACTTTTTCTTTCTTTGTTCATACTTTTGGTCATATATAAGAATCCTTTGCCAAATCCAAGGTCATGAAGATTTGCCTCTATGTTTTCTTACAAGAGTTCAATAGTTCCAGTATGACACTGTCTTGATTGCTATTAGTTTGTAAAAAGTTTTAAAATTAGGAAGTGTGAGTCCTCCTTTGTACTTCTTTTTCAGGATTGTTCTGGATATTCTGGATTCTTTGAAATTCTATATTAGATTCAGTTTGTCAATTTCTATATAGAAGTCTGCTGGGATTCCGACAGAGATTGCATTGAATCTGTAGATCAGTTTGGGGAGGATTGCCATGTTAATAAAGTTTTCTGATTCGTGACCACAGGATGTTTTCATTTATTTATATCTTAATTTCTTTCAACAATGTTTTGTGATTTTCAGAGTATTTACACGTCTTTTAAGTTTATTCCTAGTTTATTCTTTTGATACTATCGTGAATTGTTTGCTTAATTTCATTTTCAGATTGTTCATTGTGTGTTTACATTTGGGCTTCAATTTTTACCTTTAAAAAATTTCCGTCATGGTGCATTGGCTCATACCTGTAATTCCAGCACTTTGGTAAGCCAAGGTGGGCTGATTACTTGAGGTCAGGAATTCAAAACCAGCCTGGCCAACATGGCGAAACCCCATCTCTACTAAAAATACAAAAATTAGCCGGGCACGGTGGTGGGTGCCTTTAATCCCAGCTAGTCAGGAGGCTGAGGCAGGAGAATCGCTTAAACCCGGGAGGTGCAGGTTGCAGTGAGCCAAGATCATGCCATTGCATTCCAGCCTGGGTTACAAAGCGGGACTCCGTCTTAAAAAAAAAAAAAAAAAAAAAAAAAAAAAACAGAAAAAAAATTTCGTAAAGTAAAAATATTAACCCGCATTTTATATAATTGCTTCATTGCTTCCTCATTTTGGTCCAATGTACTTACTTTTCAGAGTGCTCTAAGCAATTGTTACTACGATTCTCTGTAACAAATGTATGCCATTTCAGGAATTAGCTGTTTTATGTACATATAACTTTATCATAAAGCTGGTAACTTATTTTATGGAATGAGATAAGCTTCTTTAGAAGATTTACAAGCCATTTGTTATGTATAGCAGTTCTCACCCAGAACAATATCTCAGATTTATTTTACTATTTTATTTCAGTTTTGGAGACAGGGTCTCACTGTGTTGCCCAGGCTAGAGTGCAGTGGCACGATCAGGTATATTTAGATAAAACATAACTATTGATTACCTTAGTACAATATTAATCCAAAGTCATTAAGCAAAGTTATTTAAGCGTGTGTGTGTGTGCACGCACACACACACACATGCACACACACTAGAAATCCAAACCCCTTTCATGATAAAACTCAACAAACGAGGAATAGAATGTTCTTAACTTGATAAAGGCATTTACCAAAAGCCCACAGCTAGTATCACACTTTATGGTAAGAGACTGGGTACTTCCTGCTAAGATCAGGATAAGGAAAATGATGTCTGCTGTCACTGCTTATAGTCAACATTGTATTGGAGGTTCTTGTCAGGTTAATAAGTCAAGAAAAATAAATAAGCATCCAGATCAGAAGAGAAGGAGTAAAACTATTCACAGAAGACAAAATATTGTATGTAGAAATTCCTAAAGGAATTAGTTGCACTAATATGAGTCCAACAAGGTTTCAGGATAAAGGTTCTATATACAAAAAAAAAAAAATTTCTACACACAATGAACAATCCGAAAATGAAATTAAGCAAACAATTCACAATAGTATCAAAAGAATAAACTAGGAATAAACTTTAAAAAGATAAATTACCAAAGAGAATTTACCCTGAGATAAATTACCCTGAGAATTTGTTCAACATTGTATTTAATGATAGAAACCAAATAAACTGGCTTAATACTAGAGACAAAATCCTTGTATTACAGCTCACAATCTAGTAGTCCAAATAGGACTACGAATAATTACAAGTAGCTTGATACGTATCCAGATGAAATAATGGCAAGGTGCCATGGCAGCTGAGGAGGCGTGCACAATTGTTATGATTATTCCCGGTATCAGTTTTGCTTGGACTGAGCCTTGTAGATAAGTAGGAATTTGTCAGATGGAAAAGTTAGGTCAGAGGAAGGCATACGGTATTAGGGTACGTTCTGGCACCTGGTAATACAGCGCAGCACACTAGAGAAATGAAGGGCATGGGGAGGCTAGAGAAGGAGAGATTACATTACAAAGACCCCATAAAGAAAAGATAACCAGCGGCCATGTGGAGGATACATGAGAGAGGCCAGAGCAGAAGCAAAGAGACAATTAGGAGGCACTGCAGTATGCCAAGCAAGTAATGATGGCCTAAAAAGCAGTGACAGATGAGAGCGGGATACAGAAGATGCTTATCCTTGTTCCAGATACAAAGTAAGGTGCATCTTCAGAACAAGTCTAAGAGATAGATGTTCCTATTTTTACACAAGAAGAAATTTGAGCTCTGAATGATGTTACTTGCTCAAGATGACACAGCTAACAAGTGGAGGAGATTCAAACTTCAGAGATTTTGCTCCTAGGTAGTATGATGAGCCAGTATCTCCAAATGTGTGTCCAATTATAAACCCACAGATCATGTTTTCACAATTAATTCTGGTCTGTCCAACTTAGAAATAATTCCAAAATAAAATTCTCCTTCCCACAGAGCAGCATAGCAAGCACAAAGGAAAAACACTCTAGCAGTTTTAACATTGCATATCCTTAAGATTTTAATATTATTCCAAGCTGTGTACAATTTCAGTGCATTCAAATTCTAAAGGTTATCTCTTTATCTTATAGTTATCTAATTACACATTCTCCAACTAATTTTACATGGACCACAAAGTTTAAAAGCGATCTTATTAGCCTACAAATCACTGTCCTCTTATTCCTATAGTGCTGAGCATGTAAAAAAAAAAAAAACCTTATTGATCTAAAAATAAAACGAATTTTGAAACATGCTTAAAATGACATCAGTAGTCTTCCTTAAGAAGTATAGGCTTAACTGGGAAGTCAATATTTTAAAATTTATTTACTATATGCATGTTATATATACTTGCTTTATGTGTGTTATAAAGCATAATCTATATTTAGAAAACTGTAAAATACACACCTCTAATAATGAGTTTTAAAGCTAAATGAGCAAAATATTCCTCTAATTTTTCTTTAGCAGTTCTGTGAATGGATTTTTTTTTTTCTTTTGAGACAGAGTCTCATCTCTGTCGCCCAGGCTAGTGTGCAGTGGCGCGATCTTGGCTCACTGCAACCTCTGCCTCCCGGGTTCAAGCAATTCTCCTGCCTCAGCCTCCCAAGTAGCTGGGTGTGGCACCTGCCACCATGCCTGGCTAATTTTTTGCATTTTTAATAGACAGTGCTTCTCCATGTTGGCCAGGCTGGTCTCAAACTCCTGACCTCAAGTGATCCACCTGCCTTGGCCTCCCAAAATGCTGGGATTACAGGCATGAGCCACTGTTCCCGGCTGGATTTCTTAAAGTTACTTATCTTTAAAAAAATCGTCTAAGATTACAAATTATCAATTCCAGAAGAGATATGCCTAACACAAAAATTAACCTACTAAATTGAACTACATGAATATCAATACAGGCAACATGAGTAAGCCTTAAATTTCATGTTTTTAAAGCTTACAAAGGGTGTAACTAATTTATTCAACTCCAACACTTTATTTGTACTACAGAATCAAGGCTTTTAGACATTAACAGGAACAAGGGAGGATCTGAACTATTTTAGGTTTAAAAGCCCATGATCAGGGATATTAATTGCAGCCATAAATAAACTGCTGAGGCCAAATATACAACCGCATTCCTATAATCGCTGCCAAAAACACTGCATACATCCTCAAACATTGAGACAAAGGATGGCAGACAGGTTTCAACTCTAGTTGTTAAGTGGCTGCCTCCAACAGAATATTGAGACTGGGGAACAATGTGGGGCAGGTTTCAACTCTAATTGTTAAGTGGCTGCCTCCAACAGTATATTGAGACTCGGGAACAATGTGGGGCTTGATGTCAAAGAGAACTCAGAAGGATTATAAAAGCCTGCCATGGGCACAAGAATGTGGTACCTTGTGCTACTCTTGGCTTCAGCATTAAGCTGACGAAGACTTCCTACTGCAATACTTGACTTTCGTTTCTATTATGAACACGGTATTTCACTGCTGTTTCTCGTCAAAAGCACCTGATGTCAATGTAACAAAATACACAAATGATGAGATTCTTTTTTGCTATGTCTGACAAAATGAACAAGAAACCGAATACCAGTTTTCTAGACGCACTAATAAATGACTTCAGTTAAAATAATTACATTTTTTCAAATGCTCTTATTCATCTGGAAAATTCAGTTATATAAATGTTATATATATATACATACGTGTGTGTGTATATATATATATACTGTTTTAGGAGAAAACAGCATTTCAGCTTGATATTTTAAATGCCAATTATGCATATTTATTTGTAATAGTAACATTTCCCATTAAGTGAAACATATTATAGTTACCTATAAACATTCATTTTTCACTATTTACACTTTGAATTATGTAATGCTTGCATACTGCAACCAATTGTTATAGAAGAGTCACATAAACAATATAAATCTGATGCCCAAACCTTTACAAATATGAAATTTCTTTCACTGGGTTTTCAAACTATCAGGTATAAATAGGAAAAGGTCAGCAATACTTAGGATGAGGCACTTTAACAATTACTCAAAAAGGTTAAGTGTACAAAACTGTAAACCAAAACCCTGCGTATTAATCTTATCCTTAATTTCAGATGTGATTAATCTGAGATGGTCTATTTAAGGAGTGTTAAGATCATCACAGACCAGTTAACGTGCCCATATACAAATGAACTAAACTAATGACACTTGGGTTTCAGAAAGGGACTCTTTCAACACTAAAACTTCTGTAGAATTTTTTCATAAACAAGTATAAACACACTGCTCTCACAAAGGCAAATGGTATCTCTAACATATTCCTAGATAAGAATGCCCTCAAATATTTAAATGAATCACAATTTTACAGTCTTATGTACTCTTTAAAAAGTTTTTAAAATACTCAGAAATTTTAAAATTAAATCTACCGATACTTTTTAGATTACAATTTTAAGATAAAAAAGGTAATGAATAGGTATTTTACCAGCCTTTTGTGAAAGACCTTTTAAACATTTCTATTTGGGCACCTCATTTTCAACCTTAAATCATGTTCTCTGTATATTTACACTGCACGTTTTGGTAGTTCAGATAATAAATATTTGATTAAGGGTAATAATTCCTTTTCTTTTGGAGACGGAGTTTGGCTCTTGTCACTCAGGCTGGGGCGCAATGGCACAATCTCAGCTCACTGCAACCTCTGCCTCCCAGGTTCAGCCGATTCTCCTGTCTCAGCCTCCCAAGTAGCTGGGATTACAGGCACCCGCCACCAGACTGGCTAATTTTTGTATTTTTAGTAGAGACAAGGTTTCACCATGTTGGCCAGGCTGGACTCAAACTCCTGACCTCAGGTGATTCACCCACCTCAGTCTCCCAAAGTACTGGGATTACAGGCATTAGCAACCACACCTGGCCAATTCCTGTTTTCTGAATTCACTGTGCTGTATTTTTTCCCCAACTGTCTGATTTCCACATTCTTCTATCAGTTAAAAAAAAAAAAAAAAAAAAAAAAGGGCTGACTCAAATTTTAAAGTTTACCAGAAGAGATTAAAATCTTGGTATATACCAAGAAAGAATTTGTGGACCTATTAGCTAAGTTTTAGGTAAGAGTAGCTAAATCTCATTAAACCTGTTTATTTCTTCTAATTTATAATTTGAGTAACTTCTATAGCTCAGATATCCAAATGTCCTTTAATAAAAATGCAAGTTAGTAATGATTTAACATGGTTAGCTGTTCCAGGTTCACTTACCAAAATAACTTGCTATGAATGTGTACACATGTACTTCTTAATTCCCTAAAACAGTTTCTCCTTTTCTAAAGAAACTGGCTTTCAATCAATATACTACCAGACACTTAAGTCTCTTCTAAAATCAGAAGTTGACCAGTTTTCAAATACATGGAAAGAGAAAATACTGACTTAGAATGACAAAAATTAAGCTTGGCAAAAGTAGTGACTTTTATTTACAATTGCATGTGTCAAGATTACAATGGAAACACTAGTGATACCATCTGAACAAAAGCAATGATTTATTGGTAATGGCAATGAATGAAACATTGACAGTCTCTGGCGAGAATCAAGCAATTATCCAGGAGCTGTAGATCTGATTGCAATATGGTTGTCCAGGGTCTTTTGTACCTTAGTGGCTTTCTCCTTTTTTGCCAACTACCTGGAAAAACAAAAATAAGTTTATATGTACATCCTATTGATTTTAAAAATGAGTTATTAAAAAAACTAATATAGTAATCAGTTTAAAACCTAGGTATTAATTTTTAACCTTGGATCTTTTCTGGCATGCAATGTATTTTCACTGTTGAAGCAAACTGTGACCTCCCCTCCAATCTCAGCCACAAGGAATTAAAAATAAGACACATGCAGGCTATTTTTGGTTTCACACAGTTTTTTGTTTTTTAAAAGAAATATATAGCAATTTTTAAAAACAAGGTTGAAAGTTTAGAGAAGTTAATTTAAAAAATGATGCTATATGAGTAAAACATATTTGACATACTATTTTTAGATAGTTAGAAATCAAATGTTGATCACAAAAGAATCTGGAATTAGAAGGGTATGCTAAACTCATGTCTTCATGCTCAATATAGCAAATTTCCAGACTTTCCCCCTCAATACACTGACATGCAATGAAAACAGATTAAAAGTGACTAATTTTTTCTGGTTTAAGAAAAAAAGAACTGGTTACTGTAAGAGTACTATTAAAAATGAAATGAATAAACCTTGTTTCTGTCAATGATTAGAAAAATCCTCTACTGGAGGATTATAAAAAACATTCTGGTTGCTATATATGTGGCAGCATAAAAATGTGAAGAATAAAAATTTGTTCTCTACCAACAAATCTACAAAACAAATTCTCTGCAGGAGAGTTTGAAAACTATGTTCTAATTGAGAAATGTACCTAAAACTTACAGTTTATCATTAGATAATGTATTCTTACAGCAAAAATGGCTCAAAAGAAACCTATTTGCAAAATACTGAATGTATGTTTGTGTAGAAAGATTTCTGTGTACATTTATAAATTTAATTTTCATATTTTAAATTGATTCTATTCTAAATGGCAGTATCTATACCAGCAAAACTCATAAAGGTGATCAGTACATGTCTGGTCTAAAATATAACATAGCTGGGTCAACATCATTCATGAGAAGCCTGAAAGCTTTCCACTGAAATCCCAATCACACAATCCTAGAAATGTTTTTCCCACCCTAAGAAAACTCACTTCTAGTACCTTAAAAGAACTCCCCTTTGGTCCAAAGACACCATGTTAGAAAGCTCACAAGCTAGCAAGATGATAAAAAGGCAGTTTCATACAAAAGAATGTGGATAAGAGTAAGAAATTCAGGTTTTAAGAGCCACTAGAAGGGGAAGTGGCATTATCTCTATCATAAGTAAATTTTGTGCTGATAAACACTGAGAGCATTATTGATCATTGTATTACTTGGGAAACACAAAACACAAAGATATTAGATTAAGCAAAAGAAAACAAAAACAAATATTAAAAATTAAACTTCCAGCAGATGTGATACGGAAGACACAATACTGTTTCACAGGTTGATAACTCTCAACTTGCCAATGTGTATTTTCTGTAAAAAAGAAGAAATTCAACATTCCAACATGGATTGTCATCCCAAATGTAAAGCTCTTTTATTCATTCTTAAGTCTTTATACTACACCTCAGACAAACCAAAATTTAGGTACACAAAAATTAGGTGTAAAAATATTTATTCAGTAAAGAGTCCATTGATCTTCTCTATTAATATGTTAACCCAACCTAATATTCAGTCCATAAGTCCTTCAACTGGTTTTGAGCTCACTTGGGCAAAAGCAGAGGACATACCCCAATCAATCATCAAAAGGACTTTGGGGCTAACATTCCAATGCGGAAAAGAAAACCAACACCCCTCAACTGAAATGTAATCAATATATTAAACTAGCACAAATATAAAAGAACTTGATGCAACTGCTATATTTAATTTCCAAAAGAATTCTATAGTTCCTAGGAAATAAAATTTAAAGTTTAGAATGGATTAAAACTATTCAACAACTAGTTAAATCTAAAACATTTTATAACAATTTAAGTTTATTGTGATGTTACGTCTCAAAATGTAGCACAAAATTAAATATGAAACAGTGGAAAGTAAAAAAAATAAACAGACCAGTGAGCAACACGGTATGGTAAAAAATTAAAGCACCTAGTTGCAAGCCCAAAACAAAAGCCAAAACAAAATAAAAGGCCAATTAAGAAACACAAGTAGGATGAGATCTGAAGAAAGAGATGGTTGAGGAAACCTAGATAACAAGGCTGATCCAGATGATAGAAGCTGTAGAAATCTTGCACCAACAATGGCGAGAACATGGGAAGGGTGAGAGCAGACAGGTGCTAGATGAGCAGAGAAGCAAGGAGGGGAGTAGAGTGAGACAAGGTCAATCTTTATATTACTTCATTTTAAAATATCTTCTGTTTTTAGTTCATTTGAGTTGGATTAAAAAAGCTGAAAAATAAACAGACAGAAATGTTACAAAGATAGCTGATACGGTGAATGGCCAGTTTAGAAGTCTATTTTTATTATACTGATAAAAATCTTTTCACATGCACCTCATTTCCTAAGAAGCAGAAGCCCCTATAATTTTCTCATTTTTATATTTTTATAAAATTGTAATTAAAAATTCTGTATTAAAATAAAGCAATCCATATAAAGAGCATATTTTAGCAAAAATATCTACTTCCAATTAAGATGGCAATGGCAAGCTTTTCATGCTGCAACACAAAAAATCCATTGACAACAACAAACAGCCAAAGTATAGATTACAATCTGTGCATGATGCCTATAAGAGCCAAAAACAGACAAGTGGAAGGGGTATTCTAGTCTGTCAAACCTTAAAAGTCTAACCTTAAAAGTTGTAATAGCATGAAAGGTTGTCTAAGATTTCTATCCACATTGGAGATTCAACAGCATTACCTTAGCTTCTGTCAGATATCTTAGTGACATAAGAAGTCAGTGACATACTGAAAACTGAAATTATCCAGAAACAGCTCACACAAGATAAAAATATAAACTGAAAATGCTGAACACTTGATCTACTTTATCATTCATTAAGCCATTTTATATAGCGCCCTTCGCTACACAGAGGTCATCAAAATTTTCCTCCCTGTGCCTATAAAATATATGCCAAATCTACTTCGAAATTTTCAATTCTAGGCTGGGCGCGGTGGCTCACGCCTGTAATCCCAGCACTTTGGGAGGCCCAGGCGGGTGGATCATGAGGTCAGGAGATCGAGACCATCCTGGTTAACATGGTGAAACCCCGTCTCTACTAAATATACAAAAAAATTAGCCAGGCGTAGTGGCAGGCACCTGTAGTCCCAGCTGCTACAGAGGCTGAGGCAGGAGAATGTTGTGAACCCGGGAGGCAGAGCTTGCAGTGAGCCGAGATCGCACCACTGTACTCCAGCCTGGGCAACACACCAAAAATAATAAAAAATTTTCAATTCTAATTACTACGTATATACTAATTCAGACTGACCAAACGAGTAATATGACTTGTCCTTCAATGAATCCTCCACCTTCCTAAGTTCATGTCCAAGTCCCTACTTTTCCATTCTATCAAGAGTGCCCATAGCTGCCTGTTGAACTGTCCAAATTCTACTCTCAAAACTTAGTTCAAGGCCCTCTTTCTTCACAAAGTATTCTCAGACTTTCCCAGTCGTTGGGGGAAAAGGAAAAGTCACCTAGCTGGTAATGTCTGAGAATACTCTGTGGACAAAGAGACCCTTGAACTAATCTTTGATTAATTTTGATTAACTTTCCCTATGTTTGTCCATTATCTACAAGAATATAAACTTGCTGTAGACAGAGATCATGATTGAAGAGTAGTCCCTCCTTATCTGTGCTTTCACTTTCTGCAGTTTGAACTGCCTATAGTGCAGTACAATAAGATATTTTGAGACAGTGAGAGAAAGAGCAAGCGTGGGAGAGACCATATCCTTGTTAACTTTTAACCACAGTATATTGTTGTAATTGCTCTATTTTATTATTAGTTGTTGTTAATCTTTTTTTTTCTTTCTTTCTTTTTGATATGGGGTCTTGCTCTGTCACCCAGGCTGGAGTGTAGTGGCGTGATCCTAGCTTGCTGCAGCCTTGAACTCCAGGGTTCAAGTGATCTTCCCACCTCAGCTTCCCAGGTAGCTGGAACTACAAGTGTGCCCACCACCTTGCCTGGGTAATTTTGTGTGTGTGTGTGTGGGTGTGTGTGTGTGTATTCTTATAGAGATGGAGTCTTACTATGTTTATCAGGCTGGTCTTGAACTCCTGGGCTCAAGTGATCTTCCCACCTCAGCCTCCCAAGTAGCTGGGACTACAGGTGCACCCACCGCCTTGCATGGGTAATTTTGTTTTTTGTTTTTTTTTTTTAAATAGAGATGGAGTCTTACTATGTTTGCCAGCTGGTTCTGAACTCCTGGGCTTAAGAGATCTTCTTGCCTTGGCCTCCCAAAGTGATGGGATTATAGGCGTGAGCCACCATGCTCTGGCTTTGTTAATCTCTCACTGTGCCTAATTTATACATTAAACATTATCAGTGGTATGTATATATATACAGATGCTCCTCGACTTCCGATGGGGTAATATATCCCGATTAAACCCATTGTAAAGACCAGGCGTGGTGGCTCATGCCTCTAATCCCAGTACTTTGGGAGACCAAGGCAGGCAGTGAGGTCAGGAGTTGGAGACCAGCCTGGCCAACATGGTGAAACCCCATCTCTACTAAAAATACAAAAATTAGCCGGGTATGGTGGCAGGCACCTGTAATCCTAGCTATTCGGGAGGCTGAGGCAGGAGAATCACTTGAACCTGGGAGGCGGAGGTTGCAGTGAGCTGAGATCGCACCATTGCACTACAGCCTAGGTGACAAGAGTGAAACTCCATCTCAAAAAAATAAAAATAAGTAAACCCATTGTAAGGTGAAAATATCGTAAGTCAAAAATGTTTAACTGCCCCACACTTAAGAGAATGGTTTCTACTGAATGCATTATCAATTTTGCACTATTGTAAACTTGAACCATCATAAGTTGGGAAACATCTGTATAGGAAAATACACAGTATGTATAGGGTTTGTTAGTGTCTGTGGTTCTAGGCATCCACTGGGGGTCTAAGAACGTATCCCCCCGCCCCGACGGATAAGGAGGGACTATTGTACTACCATCGTACTATAGGGACAAAACAAACCATACCATACATCTATTATTTCCTTCAATGAGAACCAAACACAATTATAATTTTTAATAAGCAAATCTATCTGTACAGGGACTAAGCTGGCCAATTTCAGTTACATGTAAGCCCTCTTTTTCTTTTTTTAACTACATTGAAGTTGTTGCTTTGTACAATATAAAAACAATGAAATACTAGCTTACTTTTAAAGAATAACCCTAAAGACAAAGAGTGACTACAGTACAAATGTCATTCAGAAATATTACAAGAAAATGTAAATTAATATACATAAGAAAATCACTTAATCAGCCAAAATTTATTAAACATTAAAAGCAAGGGGCTAAGAAACCCAGAACACCAACAACGGAGTAGATTATGGTATTCAAATTATTCTTGTAGCAGTTCTCAAAGTGTGGTCTCCAAGACCCTCTCAAGGAGTCTGGGAGGTCAACGCTATTTTCATAATGCTAAATCATTTTTTGCCTTTTAGACTCCCATTCTCTTCACAAGTATCCAGGGGAGTTTTCCAGGGGCTATATGATGTGTGACAGGAAAGCTGACTGAATGCAGAAGCAGATATGAGAAGGAAAGGATGCTATAAGGCTCGTAAACAGAGAAGCCTGGGCAACATAGTAAGACCCTGTCCCCACACAAAAATAAAACATTAGCCGAGTGTGGTGGCGCATGCCTGTAGTCCCAGCTACTCATGAGGCTGAGGCTGGAGGATCACTTGAGCCCAGGAGTTTGAGGCTGCAGTAAGCCATAACTGTGCCTCTGCACTGCAGCATGGGTGACAGAACAAAACCCTGTCTCAAAAAAAAAAAAAAAAAAAAAAAAAAAAAATCATACAATTATAAATCAGTGGTCTTACCAAATTGGTTTTTCTTTTAGGAAATATGCTTATTTTTAATTTAAAATATTTGTTAACATGTGTTCATTATTTACAAATATTTTTTATATTTCCCACTTTTAACTTCTAAATGGCAAATATCAGATAAATATAGCCCACATAAACAAAAGTTCTTTTTGGCCTTCAATAGTATTTAATAATACAAAGAGGTCCTGAGATCAAAAAGCTTGAGAACTGCTACCATATGGTAATTTAAAGTTAAAAAAAATCAAATGAATAAATGGCTGTTATAAAACAAGCACAAATACTCTCAAACAAAAAAGGTCTAACACCTTTGCTATCCTAAAGACAGCCCCCAAAAAGGTAGTTTGACAGTCAGAAAAGAGAAAATACTAGGCTAGAAGGGATGTGAGGGCGATGTTAAACACGAGGTGGAGGTGGATAGTTAAATGGATAATTTATTCATGCAAATTAGAGAAACTTTAACTGAATGGCTAGCTGGTAAGAAGATAAACAAGATAGAATGGTGGTTACAGAAAAAAATGAAAATCAAATAGCATAAACTGAAGTGAGAAACAGGAAACTAGAGCCAAATTAATGAATGATATGAGAAAATAATAAGATTTATAGTAATAGATCCTATAAAAAACTAAGCTAAGAACAAACCACACAAGGCACACTTAAAGTCAAGTCCAATGGCATCTAATTCAAAAAGGCAAAGCAGGCAGCCAAGACGTCTTTGTTGCTCACACATTTTCCCAATAAAACATATTTCACATCATAAAAATGTAGATGCTTAATCTCTGCTTCTTCTGACCTGTCATAATACATATGTGAAACATCTAGACATAACAGCTCTAAAGTACATAATTGTTCCTGCGGTCCCCAAAAGGTAATCACGCTATGAGACAGGAAAATAGTAATTGGAAAACAACCAGTTAAAATACCTATTGTCCAGTCCAGGTTTGCAATTTGGTAAAAACAGCATACAATTTTGTAAGATCATCCTCTGTTATGCAATCTAATACATTTTTCTATAATTGAATTAAAGTCAGATCTGTAGATGCCACCAAAAACAATGAGAGTGCTCAAGATGTTCTCCATCTTCAATTCCACAACAAGGGTCTGTTGGGAGCCTCTTCATCTAGGAATTGTCAGGCCTAAGGAAACTCTTCCTCAAGTTCTAGACTGCCTGCCAGATGCAATCATTAGAGACAGTGGGATACCTATGTATTCTGAGCTGCCACATTTAAACTGAATATATAGCAACTAACGCTCTGTACTGATAAAGTTCTCAGTAGCACTTTGACGATCTGTGGCTTTATATTTAAGAGTGACCCTAGGGAACTGTTGCCCATTAGAAGTTGTTCCAGTAATGTACAAAAGGAATTAATCTGGATTAACAAAGGTCCCATGTACCCTATTAATTCTTTACAAACCTTATAATTGTGTCTTTTCAAAAGAAAATGATATGCACACACATAAAGATATATAAAAATACTTCAGAAAACTTGCCTGTTTACCATTATTTGATGAAATGTGCTATTTCAGCATACAAACACGGTTTGGAAAGTTAACATGTCGGTATATTAAAACTCAGTCCATTTTTTTTAAATAAAATTATTCAAGTAATTTAAAATTTCGTCAGAAATAATCATCAGAATCTTACTATCAACTAAGTTATTTAATTCTCACAACTGCTTTCAAATGATTTTACTTTCATTTTTCCGTTATTACTAACCACTTTCTATAACCAAGCTATTATTTTTACCCTTATGTTGATGTCATTCATTAAAAGACTCGTTATCAGTTAAGACATCATTTTTTATTAAAGATTACTTTGTTGGATATCTAAAAATATAGTTAGAACTTTCTATCCTAGTTCAGCCTTGTAAAATTTCATGACATGATATAATTTTGAATTATTTCGTTAAAAGAAAGTGTGACAGTTGAGATACATGAAATTATTCCATTAAAATTATATTTTTACTATCCCTAAGTATCATTTAAGCAAACTTACTCGTTTGAAGTCATTCATATTTGTTGCCTGGACTGGAGTACCAATAAAAGTAAAATATGAAATTCTTGTTGTTTCCTCTTCACCTTGATTCGATTGAACAAATATCTACCAAAAAAGTTTACATTTATAATTACAATCCTTCTTCACAAACATGCTTTAAGTTTAATCAATGTCCTTAAATTACCATACAAATATTCTCCATTCTTTGTAAAAATTAAACTAGGCTCGATGCGGTGGCTCACGTCTGTAATCCCAGCACTTTGGGAGGTTGAGGCGGGCAGATAACCTAAGGTCAGAAGTTCAAGACCAGCCTGGCCACCATGGCAAAACCCCATCTCTACTAAAAATACAAAAAAATTAATGTGGTGACCGGCACCTGTAATCCTAGCTACTTGGGAGACTGGGGCAGGAGAATCACTTGAATCTGGGAGGTGGAGGTTGCAGTGAGCCGAGATCGTGCCACTGCACTCCAGCCTGGGCAACAAGAGCAAAACTCTGGCTCAAAAAAAAAAAAAAAAAAGAAAAATTAATCTAAATTATATAACATTAAGACTAGTACTCCTATAGGATAAGACTATTAATTATAGGGCTGTTTGCCCTGCTATTCTCACTTTCTCCAGAGATGTCATGGCAAGAGACCCATATATACAAGTTCATGATAATTTGGTGTGATAGTTATGGCAGAGTCACAATTAAATTCTCTCTCTCTCTCTCTCTATATATATATATATATATATTTTTTTTTTTTTTTTTTTTTTTTTGAGACGGAGTCTCGCTCTGTCACCCAGGCTGGAGTGCAGTGGCATGATCTCGACTCACTGCAACCTCCGCCTCCCAGGTTCAAAAGATTCTCCAGCCTCAGCCTACTGAGTAGCCCACCACCATGCCTGGCTAATTTTTTTTTTTTTTTTTAAGAGACGGAGTCTTGCTCTGTCGCCCAGGCTGGGGTGCAGTGGTGCCATCTCAGCTCACTGCAACCTCTACCTCTCAGGTTCAAGCAAGTCTCCTGCCTCAGCCTCCTTAGGAGGTAGGACTACAGGCACACGCCACCATGCCTGGCTAATTTTTTTTTTTTTTGTAATTTAGTAGAGACAGGATTTCACCGTGTTGCCCAGGGTGGTCTCGAACTTCTGAGCTCAGGCAATCCGCCCGCCTCAGCCTCCCAAAGTGCTGGGATTACAGGCGTGAGCCACCATACCCAGCAATTAAATTCTTTACAGAGAATGTTGAAAGGGTATTAAGAGTTACCATTACAATGGGACATACTATCATTGGAAATTTTATTAAAATCGTAGTTTTTCACTGAGGAAAATCTCTAAAGTTATATTTTTTCTGATATTCCTGTATCCATTCTATTTCCTAGAATATTAAAAGAAAAAATAGTATTGGGAATCAGCTCCTAAAACAATACTATGTGCCTCATTTTTTTTTAAGCTTGACTCTATATTTAAAAACTCCCCTCAGCATGTTAAAAACTAAAAGCTTTACTCATTGATCCTTTGTCATACATTGGATTTTAAAAATTTGCTCCATTTCTAAAATCACAATATTCTAGGTGCTGTCAACTTTAAAATATTGCACCTATCTCTTTTTTGAGACAAGGTCTCATTATGTTACCTAGGCTGGTGCTGAACTCTTTAGTGCAAGTGATGCCAGTGCCTCAGCCTCCCAAGTAGCTGGGAGTACCAGCGTACCACCATGCCCAGTTAAAAACTGCCTCTCATGATTTAAACAACATACTTCTTTCATTCTGAGATGCCATTCATTGGTCAGTTTTTATTGTTTTCATAGGCAGCCATATATTATTTCAAGAAAATATTTGATAACTAGTATACTAAGTTTAATATAACCATTTTCTTTGATTTCATTTGAGTAGGATATTTCTGATACTTAAAACTCAACATGATTATAATTCTTTTTTTTTGTTTTTTTGTCACCCAGACTGCAGTGTAATGACACAATTGCGGCTCACAGAAGCCTCAATCTCCCAGGCTCAAGTGATCCTCCAGAGTAGCTGGGACTACAGGCGCACCACCATGCCCAGCTAGTTCTTGTATTTTTTGTAGAGATGGGGTTTCACCATGTTGCCCAGGCTGGTCTCAAAATCATGGGCTCAAGCAATCTGCCCATCTTGGCCTCCCAAAATGCTGGGATTACAGGAGTGAGCCACCACACCCAGCCAATTATAATTCTTCATACTACTACTACGTATATTCTGTGAAACTCGCAAAAACATTCTTAAATGAACACATATTTTAGCATTCTTCTAATTTACAAAAATAGAATTATTCCATCACAACAAACAAATTGTACCAGTTTGGCATGACATTCTCAGTGGCTCTGTGCTGGGTCCTACTTTCCTTTTCTAAGTATTCTGCTATTCTTTTCTAACTATCCTACCCATTCCTCTAAATGACTGTAGGTGAGAAGTGTAAGCTGGGTTTCAATGCTAAATTTTTTAAAAGCAATTAATAACTGCTAAAAAGTAGCTGATTCTTATGAGTGGCACTTTAATAATGACATCTAAAATATATCACTTAAAATCATCTCAAGCACTAGTCAAACTTCAGAAAGGCTGGGTGTAGTGGCTGAAGCCTATAAACCCAGCACTCTGGGAGGCTGAGATGGGAGGACTGCTTGAGCCCAGGAGTTTGAGACCAGCCTGGGCCACACAGGGAGACTTCACCTCTACAAAAATAAAATTTAGCTGGGTGAGGTGGCACGTGCCTGCGGTTGCAACTGCTCCGGAGGCTGAGGGAGGATCACCTGAGCCCAGTAGATCAGGGCTATACTGAACCAAGGTCGTGCCACTGTGCTCCAGCCTGGGCAACAAAGCAAGAACCCGCCTCAAAGGAAGAAAAAATTCAGATATACCTTAGGTCATCTTATAAAATGTAGTATCTTTTTAAAAAGTCATTTTTAAGCCAGGTGCAGTGGTGCATGCCTGTAATCCCAGCTTCTCAGGAGGCTGAGGTGGGAAGATTATTTGAGCCCAAGAGTTCAAGTCAGCCTGGGAAACACAGCGAGACTCCATCTCAAAAAATAAAAATAAAAAGTCATTTCTACTAAGATCATGACCACCACACTTAAAAACTCCATATTCAAGAAAAGTAAATAGGATTTTACAAACGCATCACTACTACACCAGGTATAAAGAATAAAGCACAAATATCTTCAGTTTTAGTATAAAGTTGTAGAATAAACTTCTAGCAAAAGTTACCATACACGTATAAAATAACTGACAAAACCCCACAAATATTCAAAAATCAATCTGTCCTTCCTCTTTAGGGTACATAAATTAAAAAGAAAATTTATCCCATTATACATTTTACTCATTTCAAACTGAGTGGATAAATACCACTTTAAAGAATCACTTAGACTCACCTCGGATACTGAAAATAGTATTGTTACTCACAAACCTATTAAATACATATGAATGAAATACTACTTACAGTTACACTGTTAACATTCTGAAACTTAACATAACGAAGTGGAACAATGCCATCTTCTTTAATATCATCCTCTGTCAGTTCCAGAGCTTGAGTTGGTTCACTTCTTTCTGCCTCTTCAAAATCCATAGATCGGGGTAGGTTGATAAAAATTTTTACATATTTAGGGCCCTGACCTATAAAATGGTAGAATAAAATGAAATGTTTAAAAACCTCAAATATACTTTACTCCCTTTACCACTACACTCACACTATACACAGACACACACAAATCAATATACATATACTTCAAATAACTCCATTATTAGAACTTGTACAAAAGTCTGAGTATTCAGGTAGCCAATCCTTTATTTTCCAATACACATTTACTGGTTCCTTCTTGGCCTAGCTAACACTGTGGTAAATATTAGGAATATAAGATTAAAACAGACACACACACACAGAGTGAGTCCCTGCCCCCCAACTACAAAAGACATGCTACGATAAACAAAATACCACAGGAGACGAGGTACAAGGAAGGTGACAATAGATTCTGACAATATATGCAGGTTAACAAAAAGTTTCATAAAAGAAATAGCATTTGAGCTAGATCTTACAGTTGTCAATAGTTGGTACATTTAGTTATTTAGGAGGAGAGCATTATCAGTGACAACATTTAGCCAAAAGAAAATTAATAAAAATTGCCAAATTTCATTGTAGGGATTAGATTAGGACGTGCTAAGTGGTAAAGTCCCATGTATAGAATGCCTTAATTCCTTTAACTTCAAGGCACAATTTAAGACCCATATTTTGTGGCTGAAGAAAGAAAAGTAAGACTCATTTCTACAGCATTTGCTTATACAAATTCTTTGTAATTTCAGAGTAAAAGTACGATTTTATTAATAAAAAATTATTAACATGAAAATTTAGCAGAACAAATAAGAAAATGCTATCTTCTAAATAAGGCCTTGGCTATTTCTTCCAATCAATCAAAAAAAAAAAAAAAATCAGAACCCTAGTCTCCATTCCCCTATTCCCCCTCAGAAAAAGCTTAACAGAAAAAGAAAAAATGGGAGGGTAAAAAAGGAAAATTCTTTATTTTAGAAGAGAAATCCTAAGTCTGCGCAATCATATTTACATGTATCGATATAAAAAAAATGATACTATTAATAGGGCACAAACAGGAATATCTGGAACCTCAGTTTTCTCACTTAAAATAAAAGGGGTTTGAAATAAATCTTTCAGTTTTATTTCTAAAATATGGCTGCTCAGAACCTACAGTTTTAGAACAGTTGGAAAAAAGGATTCAGCACTTCTCAGATTAAAAGGACACAAATTTTAAAATGAAAAAGTATAAAAATAAGTTCTCTTTCTTTCATACTTTCAGTACCTAATAATCTCACATTATTTACCCATTCATTTATATCTTGCTTTGTTCCAAAACAAGCCAGGTGCGGTGCTCACACCTGTAATCTTAGCACTCTTGCGAGGCCGAGGTGGGTAGATCACTTGAGGTCAGGAGTTCAAGAACAGCCTGGCCAACACATGGTGAAATCCTGTACTAAAAATACAAAAATTAGCCAGGCGTGGTGGCGCCTGCCTATAGTCCCAGTCCCAGCTACTCAGGAGGCAGAGGTGGGAGAATCGCTTGAACCTAGGAGGCAGAGATTACAATGAGCTAAGATTGCACCACCGCACTCCAACCTGGGCAATAGCACAAGACTCTGTCTCCAAAAAAAAAAAAAAAAAACCAACTACCTCTATTTAATAAAACGTTTTAATTAATTTTATGCTGACAGTTCTACAAAGCAGAAGTTAGTTTAAAGAAAAGCTATCCTTTACTCACCATTATCTGGCCCTTGAAATTTCATGGAATAAAGCTTAACAGGTTGATTGAATGCCACAGTAATAAGTAGCTGTGGGGAAAAGAGTTTCATTTTAAAGAGCTCTTGTACACCTTGAGTACACAAACTACTGAAGCAGAATGAAAATAACAGGCAAGAAAAAAATAACCAACCTAATTCATCGAACAAAACCAACGTAATATGAAAAATCAGCAAGTTGAAAGTCACTTGATTAGATAACATTTGAGAAATACTACTATTAGTTATGTATATAAGGGAATACAAGAAAAAATTAATCAAGTAAATACTAAAACTATGCATAGGAATGTAAGGTCTTATGAGCCATAAACTGGCAAGCAACCTGCTTTCTAACAAATCAAACAAAATTCTCAAATTAAAATAAAATTTAAACTATACATTTTAGCATACAGCTCTACGATGGTTTGTCAAGTATCTATTCACATTACTTGACGATTCAGAGGCAATACACAGGTTATGCGGAGACTAGCCCTGAAATGGACTCTGATCCCAAACTCAAGAGAATAGGGCTCTTACAGCTCTGAAGTAACCTCCAAACTTCCATCCTACATTTACTTGACTGACTGAATCTGGAAGGCCATATAAGGGAAGAGGAATATGAAACACTGTCAGAATGCTTATCTCTCCGAAACTCTTCTGGATCATTTGCTCAATCTTCTTTCCAGCCAAAAGTGTGTTTGATGTACGTACCTATGCGTCTACCCTGGAAAGATTTCCTGGGCAGGAAAATTTCATGAAGCCTGAGCCAGTCCTGCTGATTAGCATTATTACAGTATTTTTAGGGCACCATTTACAAGAAACACAATGTGAATGATACTCTCAAAGCTGTAAAACATGGTGGCTCTGGGGTTACAGCATGGAAAGATGGGGTTTGGATTTATGATTTCAGAATCACGTTGTGGTTTATCTGCCTAAGAACATAACTAGGCTATTTCCTTTAGTTACACCAATACTTTTTATACTTGACCCATAATAGTGTATCAAAAATAATAAGCATGACATGACTAGGGAACTGAACTGTAGGTGAAGAGCAGAAGAGACGAGAAAGTTAAAAACAGATCAAGTCAGCCTCTTCCTAAAGCCAGTGAAGAGTCATTTCACTCTTCTAAGGAAGGAAAACATGCAGATTTATATTTTAGAAAAATAACTTCTGTTACCATATAGAAGATGAACTGGAATGGGACAAATCAAAGACAATGGAAGAGAAAGTAAACAGAGAAAAGTAACAGCCAAAATGAAGATTTAAAAAGCTTGATCAAGGTGGTAACAACCAACTTACTCTGATAAGGGCAAGGCAGGGAAGCATAGGGAATATAATACAGGTTTCTATCTAGGAGAAAGGAGTTAGCCACACAGGGAGTGCTCATCTCATTAGTCTCTATTTCTCAAATACAAATCCATCTGGGTGGGAAGAAGGTATGGAAGTCAGGTCAAGGATGAACAAAAAGACCAAACAGTGGTAAGAGCTCAATTCTGCAGTGGGTCCTATCCAAGAGTTCAGCAATTTTTCTTAGTGCACCTGGCAGCCCACATACAAGAACAGAGAAAGGAGGTGAGTATGTATGGTCAAAAAACAAAAGTCAAAGAAACTAAAAGCTATAGAAATGAAAGGAAGAAGTGATCATCTGGGAAGGCGAGACGTAAGCCACAAGATGGGAAGAAACAAGAGCAGGCATAAATAGTGATAATCTCCACAAGCTTAACTTCAGCCCTCAATTACCTGTTCATCACAGTCAGATTCCAAGAAGGTCGTGTCTTTTCGTAAACAGTTGTCAAATCCATGCTCATCACTTTCATTAAGACATTCACAACCAGCTTTGTTAATAAAAGGCATTAAATCCATCTGAAAAAAAATTGCAAGATTTTAGGCAACATATTTGGATTAGGTATAAAAATGTTAAAAAAATTTAAATCTGTGATTCTCTTTAGGCAATTTTAAAGAAAACACTTTTAAAATAGTTCATAAAACTTTTACATTGTCCTTTCATTTGCATTTCTGACTGAGATCTACCATCAATTACTAAAGCTAAATCTAGGCTTAGCCTACTTGTTAAGGTATCAGAAATGATGTCTTTAACACTAAGATTATAAAATGTTGACTTATACTTTAAAAAATAAGTGTTTTACAGAAGAAAATATGCAAATTAAAATATCTGTAAGATCCAGAGAAAGCCTATTTCCCTCTTCTAGTGGCCAAGGACTCTTTATATCTATGATGATGTCCGATTTAAGATGAGTAGCAAATAAGGACTTAAAGCTTTTATCATGAAAAATTTCAAACAGACAAAAATATAATAATATAGTAAATCCCATGTATCCACCACCTCCAGCTACAATAATCATCAACTCAAGGCCACTCTTGCCTAATCTTTAATCCCCAACTACATCCTAACTCTCCTCCTGATTAGTTTGAAAAAAAAAAAAAAAGCATCTTTTCATTTCATTCATGAACATTTCACTACGAATTTCTAAGCAATAAGAAGTTAAAAGAAAACATTCTCCACATCATTATCACAATCAATAATTCCTTAACACCATCAAATCAGTGGTCAAATTTCCTCAACTGTCTCATAAATATTTTACAGTTGAATTGTTACACTCAGAACAAAGATCCAAAAAAGTATACGCCAATAATAGAGATAAAAAGGCCCGGTATGATGGCTCATGCCTCTAATCCCAGCACTTTGGGAGGCCGAGGTGGGTGAACACTTGAGTTTAGGAGTGAGACATAGTGAGACCTTGTCTCTAAAAAACTTAAACAAAAAAATTAGCTGGGTGCAGTGGCATGTGCCTTTAGTCCCAGCTAATTGGGAGGCTGAGCTGGGAGGATGGCTTGAGATCAGGAAATCAAGGCTGCAGTGAGCTGAAATTGCGTCACTGTACTCCAGCCCAGGCAGCAGAGCAAGACGCTGTCACAAAACAAAACAAACAAACAAAAAAAAGTATAAACATTATATTTGGAGGCCGGGTGGGGGTGGCTCACCCCTGTAATCCCAGCATTTTAGGAGGCCGAGGCGGGTGAATTGCCTGAGGTCAGGAGTTTGAGACCAGCTTAGCCAACATGGTGAAACTCTGTCTCCACTAAAAATACAAAAATTAGCCAGGCATGGTGGTGGGCACCTGTAATCCCAGCTACTCGGGAAGCTGAGGCAGGAGAACTTCCTGAACCTGGGAGGCGGAGGTTGCAGTGAACCAAGATCACACTACTGCACTCCAGCCTGGGTGATACAGCAAGACTCTGTCTCCAAAAAAAAAAAAAAAAAATTATATTTCGTTAATATGTCTCTGAAATCTCTTTTAATCTAGTCATTTAGCTTATAGATTTCTCAATACTTTGGATTTTACTGTTTGCTTCCCTGTGGTGTCAGTCAGCACATGCCCATCTCTGTATACCTTATTAACTAATACTTCCATACCTCCCGCACGTCAGAGTTGTGTTAACAGTGGTTGGTCATGCTTGTCTTATTTCTGACTTTAGTAGGAATGCTTCCAATGTTCCTTTATTAAGATTTTACTGAATGCTTTAGGAATAAAGGGGTATTTAAGTTTTGTCAAATGCCTTTTCTGCATATTTGGAGATCATGATTTTTATCCTTAGGTCTATTAATGTGACAGATTAAGTAAACTTCCTAATATAAACATCTCTTACATGCTTTAAAAAAACTCAATTTTGTTATTATTAATATTATTTTTTTTTTTTTTGAGACAGTCTCACTCTGTCGCCCAGGCTGGAGTACAGTGGTGTTATCTTGGCTCACTGAAACCTCCACCTCCCGAGTTCAAGCGATTCTCCTGCTTCAGTCTCCTGAGTAGCTGGGATTACAGGCGTGTGCTACCACGTCTGGCTACTCTTTGTACTTTTAGTAGAGATGGGGTTTCACATTGGCCAGGCTGGTCTCCAACTCCTGGCCTCAAGTGATCTGCCCACCTCAGCCTCCCAAAGTGCTGGGATTACAGGCATGAGCCACCACGCCCAGCCTATGATGATATTATTGAATTTTGTTTACTAACACTTTATTTAAAAATTTTACATCAATATTCATAATTGAAACTGGTCTGTGGCTTTCTTTTTTGGTGTATATTTTGTGAAATTATCAGATCAATGTCACAGTTCAAAAATAAATTTAGAAGTTTTCTTTTTACTTAAGATCTTAAGTAGTTACAGTAACACTAGATTACCTGATCTTTATATGGATTTGGCAACATTTACCTGTAAAGTCATAGAAGCCTTTATGGAAGAAATCTTTACTACTATTTCTTCTATTTCTCTATGGTGCTGGTCTATTTAGATGTTCTGCTTCTAGTAGAGTTGATTTTGGTAAAAGTGTATTTTTCTAGAAAAGTATCCATTTCATCTCCTAAACAAGGATTACTCTTCAAGTCTACCAAGTATTATAGATGAGTCACATGTTCACCTCTCTATCTCAAAGGGTTTTCATTATGTTTTTTAAAGATACGAATACATACATACATAATTCTGAAAGAATGAAGAAAACTTTGTATGTCAAGTAAATATGAAAATGGTAATCATCATTAGTATAGACCTCTAGTTATAGATAAAACAGCCTAAATGCTTTCAAAGCTAAAATGTTATAGTAAATGTATTACTCAGGGTAACGTATAGCCAATTTAAAAGATGGGGAGGGAAGAAAAAAGGACTACAGAGCAAAGTTTTACTACAGCAGAACTATTCGGAGCATTATGAACATTTGCCTTAAAAGGGCAGTTTTGACAAAATCTTTTAAATGTTTTTGTCTTCCATCCTATCTATATGTCACTTCAATATGATATCTAGGATTAAGACAACATTACAGTCAGACTTGCAATACCTAAATGATAAACTAAGTGGGTAAATTCTTCTAAATAGTTTTCATTTTTATTTATTGTGGGGCACACAAAACATATATATATATACATATTCTTTTTTGAAACAAAGCCTCCCTCTATTGCCCAGGCTGGAGTTGCAGTGGCGCAATCTCTGCTCCACGCAACCTCTGCCTCCTGCAATTCTCCTGCTTCAGCCTCCCGAGTTGCTGGGACTACAGCAGTGCATCACCGCACCTGGCTAATTTTCGTATTTTTGGTAGAGATGTGGTTTCTGATGTTGGC